>NC_044557.1:94194566-94819566 GCF_007565055.1 Rhinopithecus roxellana
GCTGCATTTGCCACATGGAGAACTACAGGATAGTCGAGCGCCGTTAACTGGAGTCCCTGAGAGACTGTGTGGAGCAGAGTTCCCCACCAAAATGCAGTGAATACATACTGCAAACAAGAAATCAACTTTTGTTGTTAAGCCATTTAAATTGTTGAGTTAATTTGTTACCTTAGCTTCCTAACTTCTCCTAACCTAGTACAAAGCCTTTTTCAGATTGTGATTTCAATGATTCCTCAGGCACTGTTCTCAAGGGAAGGTCTGCATCAATGTGCTTAGTAATCTAGCCAGTTTCCTCCAAGTGCTTGTTTGCTTCATTCCAGGTGGGTCAGAGCATCACAGGCATGCTGGGCTTCCTGTCACGTGGTCCTCCAGTGAGGCTGTGCATGGGCCTGGCGTGTGTCTTGTCCCTTTGGAACACAGGTGGGTTTGGCTGGAGTTCTGGAAGTGTCTGTGTTGTATAATAAGTTTGAGTATCCACTGTGCTTTAGAGAACCTCAGTAGCCAACATTTCTGCCCAAAATCCTAAATGAATTATTTGTTCAAAATGGCAAGAATAACTTCCCCATTTCTGTTTTTCCCTTGACTTTTTGCATTTGATTCCCACCTATGCAAAAGAATTCTCTTCACCTCCACTGTTGTGACCTTTGTCCAAAGCATTATTTTCCTTTACCTGGACCATGAGAGAGCTTTCCAAACCAGCTTCTCCTCTTGTCTCTCCACGACACATTCACCACCAATCAGCCTGAGTGATCTTTTCATAAGTCTTGTGATTTCATCTTCCAAGTTCCTCCCTTTTTTCTCTCCCCCTGCCCCAAATTATTCACAGACTTCCTACTTCTCTCTGTGTAGTGTACCAGGTCCTTTTCAGGCTCTGCGTGACCCTGCCTCCTTCACCATCCCTGCTTCCTACCACCTTCACCTGCTTCATTCTTTATGCCCCCATCACTGTTGGCCTTCTTTCAGTTCTTTGAAGTAATACTCATGCCTACCTCAGACACTGGGCTTGTGCTGTTCTCTGTACATCAAATATTCCCCCAATCAGTTAAATCCTACTCAAATGCAATTCATTCTTCAGAGCTCAGCTCAATGTCTCCTCTCAGGGAAGGCTTCCAGATTCCTGGGACTAGATCAGCCCCCTGTTACATACCCTCACCATTCTCTTCAAGGTATTCAATGTTGTTTTCCTATGTGTCTGCCTTTCCAGCACACACAATGCCTAGCAAATACTCGGCACTCAATAGTATGATCCATCATCAGTAGTTGGTCAACAAATATTTGATGACTAAATGATTAAATGAATGAATAAACTAGATGTGGGACTAAATGTCACTTCACAATCCCAGATCATAATTCTCTCATCTGTAAAATGGGTATGTTAAATCAAATTATCTCTGGTATTATGTCTTGGTTATAATTACTCTGATTAAACCTTTTTTACTTTAGTGTCTGGTATCAAAGGAGAAGCCAAGAAAGAGAAGGGAATGACCTTTTTACCTACAACAGGTAAGTGGGTAGTAAGGGCTCCTTTTCAGCTCACTGTTCTTGGATAAATTCCTTGACTTCCCCAAGCCTTACTTTCTCTACCGATAAGACAGCGATTGTATCCACATCTAACACTCTAATAGTCACAACAATGGTTCCTGTGAGCTGCTCATTTCTTTATGGTTCATTGAATCCTTGTGATCTTAATAAATCCACAAAGACTGTGGCATTCCATTGGTGATAGAAGATTTTATAGTGGGAGGTATTTTTATTTGCCATAATCGCCTTTGTCATAATTTCATCTTTCTTTGCTTTTCCTTTTTGATGCTGTGAAATTGACTTTGCGGTACAATGATGAATACATTGCAACAGGAAGGACAAGAGGAGTCAGGGAAAACAGGTTTCTGCTTCTAAATTTTAGGAAACAAACAGGACAATTTTTGGTATGGTTTTGGTTTCAGTTTTGGTGGAAATTATGTTACTTTTTATTTTTATTCATTTATTTATTTATTTATTTTTTTTGAGATGGGGTCTTACTCTGTCACCCAAATGGAAGTGAGGTGGCACAATCTCAACTGACTGCAACTTCCACCTGCCAGAGTCAAGAGATTCTCCCACCTCAGCCTCCTGATAGCTAGGACCTCAGGCATGTACCACCACATCTGGATAATATTTTGTACTTTTGGTGGAGACAGGGTTTCACCATATTACCCAGGCAGGTCTCTAACTCCTGAGCTCAAGGGATCCACTCACCTTAGCCTTCCAAAGTGCTGGGATTACAGGCATGAGCCACCAGGCCTGGACTATTTTTATATTCTCATTTATTTTTAATTAGTACATTCACGCAGTTCAAACAGCAAAAGGTACAAAAGAGTATAAAGTTAAAATGCTCCCCCAGCTGACAGCTTCCCTTTCCTGATGGCACCAATTGTACCAATTTATTGTGTATAAGTAGGATAAATTTCCATAAATATTTTTCCTATTTGAGCCTCCAATTTTCTCCTCCTTAAATGGGAACTACAATTCTTGCCCCACAGGTAATCATGAAGGATAAAAGGTGACAAAATACTAAGCATGAAGAAGTACAAAAAGTGCCAGGAAACTTCTATTTTAAAGATATTATTATGGTGGTCTTTTTATCCAAAAACAGAAAAATATCTTTTTGTAATCTGTCAGGGAACTTATTTGAAAAATGCTCTGTATCACATCCTATTCAAAAATCTGTGCTCCACTGGTGTTTAGTTCAGACTTCAAATATTGTTATCAAAATCCACCCAAGGATTTGTAATTTTAAAAAGGAGTGGTAGAAATACTCTTTCCTTGGTGAAAGCAATGGTGCTAAAAAAAAAAAAAAAAAAATGGTGCTCAGTGAGGAAGATGACACAGGGCCCCCCATTCTGCTTGGAAAGGTATAGGAATCCTGCCAGCCTCGTAGCCTGGGGCATCCCTGCTGCCTGGAGACTCAGAACTGACATAATCCCGGTCCCTCACCTGCATGGAGGACTCTGTTGCCTTGGCAGGTCACAAGCAAGGTTGATTGGTGCCTCCCGCAGATCTTACAGCAGCTGGTGCAGAGTAGACCGCTTAGGTAAAGTGCCACGCAGGTGCCTGAGGGGTTGAAGTGGCCTCACCCAAGCTAGAGAGCTGACTAGTTGGCAGCATTTGCCCTGCTTAATTATGTCTCTCTCAGACTTCCTTTTGTTGTGACATAAGCCCCTTGCCTCCAGAAGCCCTATTATGGGGTAGGGGAGTCAGAGTCCCCACCTACCTCTAACCCCAGAAGCTCTGTTATTGAACCAAAAAGCTTAACAATTGGTAAAAGGCCAAATTGGCTTAAGCAGGCAACAGTTGACTTGACTCAGTTTCAACATGGTATCCGAAAAGCAGAAGACAGCAACTTAAATGGCCACTGACGGATAAACAAAAAAAGGAAATGCGGTATATACATACCATGCAATATTATTCGGTCTTAAATAAGTAAACACTGCCATATGCAATAACATGAGTGAACCTGGAGGACAGTATGCTAAATGAAATGAACCAGTCACAGAAGGACAAACACTGCGTGATACCACTTTCATGAGCTATCTAAAATAGTCAAACTCACAGAAGCAGAGAGTAGAAAGTTGGTCACCAGGGAATTAGGAGAGGGAAATGAGAAGTTTGCTGTCCAAAGAGTATGAAATTTCAGTTACGCAAGATGAATAAGTTCTAAAGATCTGCTGTACTGCATAGTAATGATCAGTAACAATACTGTATTGTGCAGTTAAAAATCTGTTAATTGGGCTGGGCGCAGTGGCTCACGCCTGTAATCCCAGCACTTTGGGAGGCCGAGGCGGGTGGATCATGAGGTCAGGAGTTTGAGACCAGCCTGACCAATGTGGTGAAACCCCATCTCTACTAAAAATACAAATATTAGCCAAGCATGGTGGCATGGGCCTGTAATCCCAGCTACTCAGGAGGCAGGAGAATTGCTTGACTCCAGGAGGCGGAGGTTGCAGTGAGATCACACCACTGCACTCCAGCCTGTGCGACAGAGTGAGATTCCAACTCAAAAAAAAAAAAAAGGAAAAATTTAATAGAGTAGATTTCATGTTGTTTTTCAATAAAATTAAAATTAATTTAAATTAAATTAAAAAGTAAAATAGAAAGAAGCGAGCAAGAAGAACATGAACAAAGAGTTGAGATTGCTCTTTTCTGATTTTATCTTAGCCACTAGCCCAATATGGGATTTAGGTACATCAAGTCAAGTTTGGGGATTTCAGTTTATCCATTCTTCAAAGTATTGGACAAGATGATTTCTGAGGATGTCATGAAGTGTTTGAGGCTGTACTTTCAGGTTCCTATTTTATTCACAAAAACTTTTATTTCAGTGTCTGGAAATAAAGATGTTAAGAAGGAAAAAGATGGGACATTCCTCAGTGTAATGGGTAACTACATCAGCCCTAAATCTTGACTTACTCTGTAACACAGAGCACATTTTTCAGACTCTGTGGCTTGTTGCTTTCCATTTGTAAAATGACAATGTAAAATAAAGCGCCTTCTCCATCCTGTTGGTACCTACTGTTGCAGTGGTCATTTTTCATGTTACGTGTGATACTAGCTTTTTGTGTGTCAGCTTCTTTTCTGAACCTCTCTGTGACCCTGACAAGATATGTTGCTTCAGTGTCTCATTTAATTTAATAAAATAAATTGTAAAGTAGGACACCTTCTCCATCCAGATGTAACATGAAAAATGACCACTGCAACAGTCGTAGTCACAAGTGCAGTGTAATTCTATAGCATGTGGTCCAAAACAACTGATTCTTCTGGTCTCCGATTAATGTCACTTCCACAAGAAAGCCTTCTCCATCCCCTGACACCAGGCTAGTGCCCTGGTACTCCCACACCGCGTTGACATTCGCCTCTTGTCACGACATGTGAGTGTCCTCCTCCCTGACCAAATCACACACAGGAAGCCCCATGGAGCTGGAGACCGGGTTCATTCCCCTTTACCATTTCATATTGCCTAGCATATTGCTTGGCCCTCAGTGAATATTTGTTGAATGAACCAATGAAGATTGAATGAATGAATGCCTTTGAAATTTCATATTTTTCTTTGACATTTTCTCCTTTGGTCGCATGAAATTTGCTAAGTAGTCAAGAGGCCTAATATTTTGGTCACTGCTCTACAGTTCTAGAAAGTAGGTTCTGAACACTTTATTACCACTGCTCAAGGTTTTTCTCCTCTCTGGGCCTCAGTTTCCCTACTCAGTTAAGGGGTGGGGTAAATAAGACCCCCTGTATCAGAATCACCAAGCTTATTTATTAAAACGTGGATTTCTAGGCCACACCCATCCCAGAGAGGTTAGAATCTATATCAGGGCCATACAGAAGAGTCTGGGATCTGCCTTTCCTCAGTGTCTGCCAGTGACTCTCACACGGAGAGCAGATGCCAAAGAGGCTTCCAAGACTTCTTCTGTTCCTGGGGGTAGGAACTGGACCACTTGCATTTTTCTCATGAAGACTCTTTCCTTCCCAGTGTCTGGCCTTAGAGGAGAAGAGAAGAAGAAGGGGGTGGCGTTTCTTGCTACAACGGGTAAGTGCCGCTCCCCGAAATCCCTTGGGTTGTCTGGGCTGCAGAGCAATTCCTCCACTCCTCTGGACCTCTGTTGTTTCCCACAGTGGAGAGAACGTCATCTCTCTAATCATTATCTGATCATTAAGTAAAAGTTGAAGAAGGCAACGTTTGAATAAATAGGAGCATCAACAACTGTTTCCATCTTGGCAACTGTTATTTCCAAATCTTTTTTCTTTTAGATGGAGTTTCACCCTTGTTGCCCAGGCTGGAGTGCAATGGCACAATCTTGGCTCACTGCAACCTCCACCTCCCAGGCTCAAGCGATTCTCCTGCCTCAGCCTCCCAAGTAGCTGGGATTACAGGCACCAGCCACCACACCCAGCTAATTTTTATATTTTTAGTAGATACAGGCTTTCACAATGTTGGCCAGGCTGGTCTCAAACTCCTGATCTCACATGATCCACCCACCTTGGCCTCTCAAAGTGCTGGGATTACAGGCAGTGAGCCACTGTGCCTGGCCAGTTTCCAAATCATTAAGGAATAGCCGGAGGAAGCGGGAATTTTAACTCCACTCACTGCACGCTGCCACTCCTGCCACACCTGGGAGATTTCTCCCTCTATCCTGGGTCATATCCTGGACCTATTAATTCTGAATTTCTGAGGATGGAGCCCAGGTACTGGAATTGTGTAATTAAAGATATATATATTTCCAGGTGATGTCAATGCTCAGCCAAGTTGTGTGGACCCCACTTTTACACGGGGTACTTATTTTCAAAGAACTGCTGAGAACTCCTGCAATGCCCTTGGGCTTCCCATTATGCTTGAGATACCTTTTATATGAGTCCTGAGTCTCTCCAAATGCAGAGATGCAATCGTCACTAAAAGTTAATGTTTCCTGTGCGTCATTGGGATTTCTCTTATCTATATTTGTCACTCTGTTGACTGTCACCTCCTAAGGTCGGGACCCTCCTCTTGACTTGGAACCCCTTGTGCCTGACACTTGGTTTGTGTTCAGCACATGTGCAAAGAAGTTGAATATCTACCTGAAATTTGGAAATGAGGAACTTTTTCTCTTGCCGAGAAAAGCCTGCCAGTGACATTATCTCTGAATCTCTTTCAGAGCTGCCTGCAGGGTCAATTGATCTGTCTGCACTTAACCTGACAGAGCTTGTGAATGGGATGTTGAGTAGAGCATTAAAAGGTAATCATTTTTTAAAAACACAATCCAGGTCCATGTTTTTTATTGTACCAGTGTCTTTTCTGAACCTTTCTGTTGCCCCGACAAGACACTTCACTTCTGTGTCTCAAGTTTCTCGGTGTTCAGAGTGGAGAATAGGCTGAACTCAGTGGCCCAGGCCTGTAATCCTAGCACTTTGGGAAACTACTTGAGCTCAGGAGTTTGAGACCAGCCTAGGCAACATGGCAAAACCCCGTCTCCACAAAAAATACAAAAATTAGCTGCGTGCAACGGTGCATGTCTGTGGTCCCAGCTACTCAGGAGGCTGAGGTGGGAGGATTGCTGGAGCCCAGAAGGTCGAGGCTGCACTGAGCTGTGATCATGCCACTGCATTCCACACCGAGAGAAAGAGTGAGACTTTGTCTCAAAAAACAAAAACGGAAACAGAATGCAGAATTCATTGTCCCACCTAACTCAGAATGACGTAGAAGGTTTACAAGAATTTTGAGAGTAGATTGCATTGCAGACATCGTATGCTTGTAATTGTAACTCTGTTGCCATAAACTAATAATAATTACTCATTGGTTAAGTTAATATGATCCTGGATTTCTTTTTTTAAGACCATATTATGATTACGATATTATTGTAATCTTCTTTCTGTGTTCTTTAGCGTCTAGCAAAATGATTTGTATGTAATACATACTTAGTGAATGACAGCAAAGCCTGAATCATCCCTAGTGTACACTCCTCACTGCCTTCACTATTTATTCTCACATTCTTCAGTCAATATTCACAGAACACCTATCACATGTCAGGCACTATTCTAAGTATTGGCGGATAAGGCAGTAAACAAAGAACAAAAATCTGTGGCCTGGGGGAGCTTCCATTCTATTGGGTGAAGGGGTAACCAAAAACAAACAATAAACATAACAAATAAGTAACGATACATGTAATTTAGAATAAGGGGGATGGAGAACGCCAATTCAGCATTGAGGTCTATGTAAATGGCATTCTCTAGGATTGTGCAATACACACACTGCACAACTGTGCCTGGTGGCTCTACACTTGTTCACTTACACATTTACCCATAAACATTATTATCCATCCCTGTCCCAATGCCTGTTACTGTAAATCACAGGGATATAGCTTCTGCCTCCAATTTGCTCTCATGAGAGTTGCCGTGGATAGGACTGCCTTGGGAGGTGCACGATAAGAAGGCAGTGATCTACCTGCAGAGGGTGCTGTGGAGAGACTGAATCATCAGATGGAGGGATGGGCTGCAAAATATTTAGCCCTTCCAGCCCTGAACTGTTAATCCTGTCCTTTCCTCTGCAAGGCCCTGCCCTGGGCTCTGTGAAATTTTGCAGAGACTCGAATGCCATAACTGGTACCCTCGAGGAGTTCAAAACTCTTCCAATGACTAATTTAATCCTTGTATAAAACCTCCATGGGGTGGTACTCTCACTCCCATTTTCTAGATGCAGACATTGAAGCAAGCCCATTGCCATATAGAATTGGAATTCAGACATGTTTAATCCAGCTTTGTGATCTAGCCCAAAGTCCCCCCAAACTTGTTGCACAATAAGAAGGACCTGACATATTTATTAAATATTCATCTCCCCAGGTTCCTGCTCTGGAGATTCTGATCCAGCTGATCTTAGATGGGACCCAAAACGTACATTTTTGCCAAGTGCTATTTGTGATTCTTATCATCAAAAAAACTGAGTACTGGAGTATTCACATTTTGGTGTATACCCCATTCTTCTAAGGAGCTTATTAAACACAGTCTGGTTCTCACCCAGTGTACCGCATTAGGGTCTCCAGACAGCAATAGCCAGAGAGCTGAGGGAGAGAATGGGCACCGCTGGTGATTTGTGTGCACCAAAGTTTAATGATTCTGCCATTCCATCCACCATGATAGTGGGTCACAAATTTATATGAATAAAAATCACCTGAGGCCGGGCACAGTGGGTCATGCCTATAAGCCCAGCAGTTTGGGAGGCTGAGGTGGGAGGATCACTGGAGCCTGAGAGGTCGAGGCTGCATTGAGCTGTGACTGCATGATTGCATTCCAGCCTGAGTGACAGAGCAAGACCCTGCCTCAAAAAAAAAAAAAAAAAAAAAATTCACCTGACAACTTTGTTAAAATCCAGAACCCTGGGCATACCCACCTTTCCCCTTTCTTCACCATCTGATTTAGTAGACCTGAGTCACATCCAGGAATGTGCCCTTTTAATAGGTGCACCTTGTGAATTGATGCAGGTGGGTGATTCTCAGACCATGGTCTGGAAAGATCTCCCTCTGCTGCACTGTCTTCCAGATACAAACAAAGAACAGGCACTGATGAAGAGTAGACAAGATGCTCATGCATGTATTCCTAAACCTGATTGCTTATGTTAGTATTCCTGGTTTAAAAAAAATTCCCTTTCTTTGTGTAGTAGACTGAAAATGGCCAAAGATATCCACTTTGTAATTACCAGAATCTGTGAATACTTCTTTTTATGTCAAAAGAGTGAATATCACCTGATATGATAACATATTGATTGATTGAATTAAAGATTTTGAGATGAGGCCATTGTCCAGGATTATCTGTGTTGTGCCAGATGCCACCACAAGGGCCCTTATGAGAAAGAGGCAAAGGAGACACACACAGAAGAAAAGATCATGTGATGATAGAACAGAGAGAGATGTGGCCACAAGCCAAGGGACACAGGCAGCCGCCAGAGCTGAGAGAGGCAAGAACAGATTCTCCTTTAGAGCCCTTAAAGGGAGTGTGCCCTACTGAGTTTCAGACTTCTAGCCCCCAGAACTGTGAGAGAACAAATTTCTGCTGTTTTAGGCCACCGAGTTTGTCATAATTTGTTACAACAGCCTCAGAAGCCTAATACACCTTGGAATCTTACTTAAAGAGTTACCACAGCTTGGGATGGATCAGGAAATATAGACAAATGATACATACTCTTCAGTTTTTTGGTTTAGTTTTACTTTATTATTTTTTATTTCTATTACTTTTTTGTTTGTTTATTTTCATCATTGCTTTCTTTATTTGTATTGTTAATTTCTAGGGACTGTTTACCTATTTGTATCATTTACTCATTGTTACCTTAGTAGCCATCTGTCTGTCTCTTTATCTGGTATGTTTTGGCAGATAGCAAGAAGTTCTTCTCTTTGCTGAGTGTCACTTCCTACAGTTCCTTCGCCTTCCACAAGTTTTCTGTAGCTGTTTACAACAGTGAGTGCTGCCTAGCTCTTCTTGATGGTGGTGGTGGTGGTGGAGATGTGCTGCAGGGCCAGTCTGTGTGTCAGGATCTCTGTTGAATCCTTTCTCTTCACAGTTTCTAACCTGAAGACGGTGGACCCCGCCAAATTCCCCACAAGGTATTGCTACTGTTTAAACAATCGGACCAATGACTTATCAGGTGGGTACAGCTAACCATGAGGCTTGCAGCTTTTCCAATTTTGCTTGTGTCCTTTTAGATAAGTTTCTGTTTTTCCTCAATGTAAGATAGGAAAATATGTTCCTATCCACTACCCTTAACCATGTGCACATTCATTATCCCAGTGAAAAACAGTTGTGTGTGCAAAAGGGACAGGAGGAAAATGTTCATGAAGCACTGTTTTAATTGCAAAATTGAGGAACAACCTAAATATCCATCATGAGGGAAAATGGTTAAGTAGTCTCCATTAAGTCTCCCAAGTCTAATAAAACTTTGGAAAACAGCCGCAGATAATACATAAATGAGAGAGAGTGCTCAAATTTGGCCTGTGCATGGAAAAACTTCCCAGAGATTTTTAATTAGAAAAAGAAAGTTACCCAAAAATATGAAGAGCACAGTGTTATTGATAAGAACACATATGTGGGCACCAGATAGGTGATTCCCTCTGAAAAGAAGATTGGAGTGTGTTTTAGAGTGGAAGAATGTTGGTTAAAAGAGCCTTAGACGGAGCTTGCAGTGAGCTGAGATCCGGCCACTGTACTCCAGCCCGGGCGACAGAGCGAGACTCCGCCTCAAAAAAAAAAAAAAAAAAAAAAGCCTTAGATTATCTGAACTTTGTTTCCCAAGGAGAGTATATTCATGTGCTAGTTTTATAAATAAAACTTTAAAATATTACATGTTCTTTATCTTAGAGAATACTGAAAAATAAAAGGGACAATTTTTGCTCCACTAATTCACCCATTCAGGAATTCTGTTTGAGCCTGCACTATGAGCCATGCACCCTTCTAGGTGTGGGTGAAGCACACAGAGCAAAGTGAACACACCTCCTGCTCCCGTGGCACATAGATTCCTAGCAGGGAGCAGAGAGTAAATAAATGCACTGCAAGTACATGGCATGTGGGCTGACAGCCTGACCATGGGGACCATGAAGCAGGGGAAAGCTGGAGGGAAAAGTCATGGTGGGGGATATTACTGTGTGTAGGGTGGTCAGGAAAGTCTCCTCCAAATGAGGTGAGGGTTGATGGGTGATCTTCAGGATGTGTGGGGCCAGCCCTGTGGTTATTACTGGGTATAATGTTCCAGACAAACGCCTAAGCAACAGCATGAGGAGGACCAGAGAAGCCAGCATAGATGGAGCCGGTTAGCCAGGACAGAGTTGTAGGAAATTAGCTCTGATTGGTGAGGGCCAAGTGGGGAGGGTGTTGCAGATCATATAAAAGTTTAAGGTCTACTGTGAGGATTCTAGTTTTCACCCGGAATAAGAAGGAAGCCATTGTGATTGTCTGCATAGGGAAGAGACATGATCTGACATTTTAAAAGGATCCTTCTGGCTGCTTGTTGAAGACTAGATTGTAAGGGAAGCATGCACTAAAGGCAACCAAAGCCTCTTGTACTTTTCCCCACTTAGTCTAATGTTAATATTTTCCACCATATTACAAGCTCTTCATAAACATTTGTAATGGCTATGTAACCAGTGAATGCAAGCATTCTCTTAGCCACTACGCTGTTCTTAGACGTTTGAGTGGATCTAGGTTTTTCTTAATATAAATAATTTTGCATTGGACACCTTTGTGCATAAACTCTTCCCTGTTTCAGATCATTTCCCCCACAGAGTAGAATTTCTAAAACAAATATTGTGAAAATATTAAAGGAAAGAATTACTAATATTTAATGAGTACTATATGCCAGACCCTACATTGAGTACTTAATGTCTATTATCTTACGTAATTTACCCTGTGAATCTCATCAACAAATACATTTGTGAGGAAAAAAATTCTTCATAATCACGCCTTTCTCACCATTTCATTAACCCCTGCTGAGGGTAGAAGTCTGTGCTGAGTGTGTCCCTACCCTGATTGTGTGAAAGATAAAAAAAAAAAGATTTAAAAAGTTACATCTGCCTGGAGAAAGTTTATAATTTTATTTCATGAGTCAAATCATATTTCCACACACTTGCAACAATTATATGAAAAGAATGATCCGTGGATCATTATCTACTGATAAAATTGCATGCTGTTCCTCTGGTAAGTCACAGCAACTTTCACAAGGTTTGACATGAAGTCACAGTGCTACCATGAGAAGCTGTACACTAAGGCCAACAACTTGCCATTGCTCAGCACCTTTGGGGATAATGTCTTTTTGGATGATCATTTTCTTTTTAATGTTTTCAACTCTGACCTATAGCCCTCCTTTGAGGGTATATTTGCATATTTTCCTGTTTTTCTTCCTAAATGAAACTTGCTTAAATTTTATTGATTTTAAAAATAATGTACTGTGATGTCAAGATGCTATGCAACATGGACAGGTAAACTAAGAAACCAGAAATAACTGATATCCCACCATCCACTGGTAGTCACTATTAACATGCTGATGAATGTTATACAAGGCTGTCTGCACTACCTATATAACCCACTTATCTATCCAACCTGTCATCTAAGCTACTTATCTAACCTACCCACCTACATATGTACCCCAACTAATATCTACTCATTTGTGGAGACATCCTGCTCTACATATAGGAACCGAACCCATTCTCTGTATTATTTAGAATACAGGGTGGGCTACTATAACAAATGACTCCAAAATAGTCCAGTTTAAAGAAGGTAGAAGTTAATTGCTTTCATGTGTGATAATCTGGGCATTTAGACATGCCAGGGCTGCTCTAATGGTTTGATGGTTTTGGGACCCAGGCTCCTTCTAGCTTGTTGCTTTGCCTTACGTATGGATCTGTGTTCTCATAGCCTAAGGTAGGTTGCCTGCACATCCACAGTCCAACTACAAGGAAGGGGAAAAAGGATTTGGAAGGTGTATTAGTCCATTCTTCCATTGTTATAAAGAAATACCGGAGACTGGGTAATTTATAAAGAGACGAGGTCTAATTGGCTCATGGTTCTGCAGGCTGTACGGGAAGCATGACTGCTTCTGCTCAGCTTCTGGGGAGGCCTCAGGAAACTTACAATCATGGCAGAAGGGAAGGAGAAGCAGGCAGATCTTACATGACTAGAGCAGGAGCAAGGGAGAAAGAGGGGAAAGGAGTTTTAAACAACCAGATCTCGCAATAACTCACTCACTATCATGAGAAGAGCATCAAAGGCATGGTGCTAACCCATACATGAGAAGTCTGCCCCCACGATCCAATCACCTCCCACCACGCCTCACCTCCAACATTGTGGATTACAATTTGACATGAGATTTGGGCAAGGACACAGATCCAAACCATCCCAGAAGGCATGCACATGTACTATGAATTCATAGCCTGGAAACCATTCACATTTCTCTTACATCCTATTGACCAGAATTTAATCTCATGGCTACATTCACCTGCAAAGCAAGCTTGAAATTATAGTCATTGTGTTAAACCACCATGTTCCCAACTAAAATTTGATACTCTCTTACTAAAGGAAGGTGGGAGAATTGATATTGAAAGACAACCATCAGTATCTTTCATTTCTTCATGCAATTTTATAATCCACTCTCAAACTAACCCGTATGTCTTAAAAAATCCATTTCATTCCACTGAATGCAAGTATGCCTCATCCTTCACATGAATTCTTAGTATTCATTGACAGAATGTACCATGATTTATTTAATTTGTCTTCTCTTGTTGGAAACTTGGCTAATTCCTCATATTTTTGCAATTATAAACAAGGCTGTGATGAACACCTGTGTAAAATCACTTAGAATACTTGCCCAATTACCTCTGCAGAATAAAGCCCTCAAAATAGCATTGTTGGCTGACAGGGAAACAATATTATAATGATCTGAATTGCTAAAATGTCTTCTAAAAGTCTTGCATACGTTTACAGTCTTACCAACAATGTTTGAATGCCTATGTTTTTCCACTCACATTTGCCAACACTGAGTGTTAAGAGACAGTCTTAAATCATTACCAAAAGGATAGGTAAAAAGATTTTCTCAATTCTACCTTCTATTTATGTATGAAGGTAGTCATGAATCTTTCATTTTGATCATTGCTAGTAAATTAGATAATTCAAACTTTCATAAATGCAAAGAATATCTTTGAATTAATAATAACTGGCTTTCTTCCAAGCCTAAAAAGCAGATTGTGAAAACAGTTCTAAAGGGAGAATTGACAAAATGCATTGAGCAAGAGGTTTCATGAGTGGTGGTAAGAATACTGGGAATAGTGGAAGCTTCAGCCCAAGGCAGATCTCAGCTGAAATCCAAGTTCTGCCACATACTCTGGAACTTTGGACAAGTTACATCATGTCTCTGAGCCTTGGGCAAAACCTGGACTCCATGTTTTGTGTGTGGCTTCAAAGCCATGCTCATAGCTTCTATGCAAGATTAATAATGACTTCCAAGTTGCATTTTATTGGTCTGTTTATGAATCTTCCCCACTAACCTCAACTTCTTCTATATGTCTTACACAACTCTCCAGTACCTAGTAAGTGTATGGCACACCACTAATGCTCAATGAATATTTATTAGATAAATGGATTAATAAACAAAGGAGAATTTTTAGAAGCAGGAAGAAAATATATGGAATGACTAAGAGATAATACCCTTCCTCAGTTTCCACAATTGACTAAGAACAGACTGGTCTAAAGAGACAGAGAAGGAGGCCAAGGCAGGTGGATCACAAGGTCAGGAGATCAAGACCATCCTGGCTAACACGGTGAAACCCTGTCTCTACTAAAAATATTAAAAAACTAGCCGGGTGTGGTGGGGGGCCCCTGTAGTCCCAGCTACTTGGGAGGCTGAGGTAGGAGAATGGCATGAACCTGGGAGGCGGAGCTTGCAGTGAGCCGAGATTGTACCACTGCACTCCAGCCTGGGTGACACAGCGAGACTCAGTTTCAAAAAAAAAAAAAAAAGACAGAGAAAGAGGGTGCCCATGTTTGCATATATAGGTGTCTATACCTGCATAGGTATACTACATACTGCATAGGTGTTCTCCCTCTAGGAGGTTAAAATGTGCCTGTACAGAAGTAGTAAGAGTACCTCATGGCTTTGGTTCTTACATAGTAGTGCCCATCATCTGTTGGTCTTGGCTACACATTCCACTAATTGTCATATAACAGTTTCCTACCTCTCGTGGTTCTGTATTTTCAAGTTAGCTTGCTCCTGCCCAAACTTATGAACCCATTAATAAGTGAAAGGAGCGTTTACACAGTATGATGGGAAATCATCCATTGGCCCCAAGAAGCTTCCTCTCTAGAAAATGACTGGGGCTCCTCAAACACATTCGCCTTGTTTGGAAGTTAAGAATGTGCTGGATCGTGGAAAGCCATAAATGAACAAAGGAGGAGATGGCAGCTGTTTGACTAGAAGAATATTAGGAATTTTCACAGTCAATGGTGCCCACCATGTCAGGCAATGGCCCTGTTCAAACTCAGCTGAGAAAGAAAGTTCACAACGATTCTATAACCTGAAATGCGGAAAAAATTGTCTCAGACACCACTCCTCACCACCACCACCACCACCACCATGAGTCCCCTTAAAAAGGGGGCAGAGGGAAAGGTTCCTGGTGATAATTTTATAAAGTGTCTTGTCTCTATTGTTCATACTTTATAATCCACCAGTAAATTTCACATTGCACTTTCATTTTCCAACTCCCAAGTCTGTAAATTTACCTTACATGTCTGCTTCCTATCAGATGGAGTTGGTATTCTGAAAACAATTAGGTAAAACAATGGGGAAAACCCCCCAGAAAGACCATTATTCAACAATGTGGTCTTTCATAGCTCTTAGATGTTAGTAGAGAAGGGGTTGGGAGAGAGGATGATAAAAGAAGAAAGAGGATTTTAACAGTGGATCCAAAGTTTACCTCTGGCCTGAAATCAAGACTTTTCCTTTTTTAGAATTAGTAGTATTTCTCTATACCATTGTTGATATTCCTCAATATACTAAACTAAATCAAACTTGTAAAATCTACTCTGAAAAATCCACATACAGTATACTTTTCTCCTTTTGTCTCTGAAGCAGAAATTAAACCTCCTAAATTTGTCTTGCAGATTTTACAGCTCTATTGGTAGATATCATTGGAAATTCCACCAGCTACCTCACAGAGATTTTTAAGTCAACCTCCATCCTCTCAGGTGTGTTCATCTTGAAAACACTTTGGTAATTTTGAGGTTTAGCATCTGTTGTGGTAGATAATCAAGCATAGTATGTTCCTCACTCCAGCCTAACCCCTGCCATAGGTTAGGCTGGCAGAAACCTTCATGTAATCTTTATTTAGATAATCAATGTGGTTCAGTTTCCACACCAATAAATACAACAATATTTAAGTCTTCATATTTCTGGGATCCATAAAATTGGAGGAAGAATCCAAAGCTCAAAAGTTAAAGGAATGTAGGCAGACTCAAGAAAACATCGTCTGATGGGTCAATATACCCCCATTTTAAGGAGGACAAAACTGAGATCCAGAGAGGTTGAATATTTTACTCAAATTTGGTGCCAGAATTCAGGTTTAAATCTATATGGAGCCTAAGCCCATGTTTAGAGTACAGTTCAGAAACATACACCTCATTTACAAGGTGGTTTCATGTAACCTCCAGGAAAATCACATTTCCTTAGGGGCCCACTTTGAAAAGCAAGGATCATTCAACAGTCCAACAATTGGTCTCAGCAGAAAGATGGTGTGATGCACTGTGGAGCAGCTACTATTTTAAAAGCAGGAGGAAGGGAGAAAGAGAAATAGTAACAGCTACCATTAGGTGTCAGATAATATTCTAAGGGCTTTCCATGTATTCTTTCATTGGATCCTCACTACAACCTTTTTTTTTTTTTTTGAAACGGAGTCTTGCTCTGCCACCCAGGCTGGAGTGCAGTGGCCGGATCTCAGCTCACTGCAAGCTCCGCCTCCCGGGTTTACGCCATTCTTCTGCCTCAGCCTCCCGAGTAGCTGGGACTACAGGCGCCCGCCTCGTTGCCCGGCTAGTTTTTTGTATTTTTAAGTAGAGACAGGGTTTCACCGTATTAGCCAGGATGGTCTCGATCTCCTGACCTCGTGATCCGCCCGTCTCGGCCTCCCAAAGTGCTGGGATTACAGGCTTGAGCCACCGCACCCGGCTGGATCCTCACTACAACCTTTTAGGGCAGCTACTATATTTATCCCTACTTGACAGGTGAGGAAACTGTCACAGAGGGGTTAAGTAAATTGCTCAAAGTCACTCTGCAGAAGCAGAATTCTAAACCAGGTGATCTGGCTCTTAGCCTGTGCTCTTATGTTACTATGCTAATGTATATAATAATAGTAATACATTAATAACAACAATAATGATTACTCTAGCTACCATGCTCTTCTATCTGCTGGGCACCATACCTAGTGCTTCACTCCTATTATCTCCTTGGATTTTCCCGTAATCCTAAGAGAGACATGGAACCCCATGTCCAGAGTTCTTTAGGCAGCATTGTCAGAGAAAAGTATATTTAAGAATTCAGAAGTTTTCAGGCTTTTGAAGATCTAATAGTGTGACCACACCATACCTGATGTAACCTCTCCAACAGCATCCAGAGAAGCCCAGTATAATCAAACATGTTAATGGTAATTTCGCAAAATGTTCAGCCCTTTACACTAAGTAGTATAGATAAAGACTATCATAGCCTCACATTTTTCAAGTTTTGATACCAAGCTCACACAAAACATGGTGCCTTACAGAGATTTGGGGATTTGGGAATTACAAGTAAGGGATTGTGGGATTTGAATTTTCACTATTTTATAAAGGGGTAAACTGAGTCCTGAAGAGGTCAAGCAGTTCATTCTTATTTGCATAGCTAGTAAGTGGCAGAGCTGATGTTGTAACTGTGGAAGCTGACCTCAGAGGCTCTGCCCTTAGCCACTACACCATCCTCCAAACCCAGCCAAATAAAATAAAGAAATCGGAAAATCAGGACTGCCTTAAGAGTAAAAAGTCAGCCTTATTTTCCTATATTATCCTAAGTTAGGTACTTTCAGCTTAATTTTCATTTCAATGAAAGACTTACAGCTTCAAACCCATTGCTAAGTCTTATTGTGTACTGGTTTGTCTTACAGTGAGTCAAAGCAATGCATCGGATTGCATCTTCATCTGTGTGATGACAGGAAAGTCAGGTAAACCACTAGACATTCTTTGACAAGTTCTCTGGGCTGAGAAATAGACAAAACTGTCCAGCAGATGAAAACCAAGATCTGATGCTGTTGGTGTGATTTTTGCAGGAAGGAATCTTTCTGACTTCTGGGAGATGGAGGAAAAATACCCCATTATCAATTACACATTTACCAGCGGCATGTCTGGTGTGCTGGGTGAGTACCAACCTCCCAAACTCCTCCCATAGACTCTCCAGACCAGGGTCCCACCTGGCACACTAGCAACTGAAAGCTGCCCTCAGGTTGTGTTTAGCTACACTGTGTTAAAAAATCAGAGAACTTCGCCATTAAAAAAAAAAAATGAATTTCTGGATTCTCTTGCAAAAGGTCTGGCAATTCTAGATCCTCCCCCCAACACAAGGCAATAAGGAACTGGAACTGAGTAGCTGCCACCCTCATTCCCGCACTAGGAAGGGCACCTTTTCCCCCTTTTCCATAGTCTTCTCTGCCCCCTATTGCCTTGCACGTTTTTTCTCATATTAACTACTTGGTTTTTGTAGACATTTGAAATTGTGACTCTGTGCTGGGGACCTGGCCACTCTGTAATATCCAGTCCCTACCCAACCATGACCCACCTTCATGCCCCTCTGTGCCAAACTGGTCATGATGTGGTCTCCTTCTGAAACTTCTTCCCTACTTTTCCATATTTCAGAACCCTATTTGCCTGTTAATTGCAGCTTAGATACTACCTCCTCTTTTTTAAATATCCCCCAATCAAAGTCAGTCTTCATCTTCTACCGTCCCATAACACAGCACTTGCATGTCATTTGGACTCTATGTTACTCCAGGTTGCGACACAGTTGACATTTCTATGTGTGTCTTAATGAATGGAACTGGAAGGTAGAAGAAGTAGTTTCCTTCAGCCTCACAGCCTGCCTTCCCCTTGGTGCCTCGCACGTAGTAGGCTCTTCATCACTTTCTCTTGAAGTGCAATGAAGGATACAGTAAATCTGCAACTCCATTTCAGGGGCTACTTTGCTTTATATTCATTGTAGGGCTTCTTTTGATTATGCTGTAGAAGGAATCTCAATTTGTGTGGGACAAGGCTACTTGATAAGAAGATGAAATGGGCAGTTGGTAGAATGACTTCACCTGCCCGATTCTCAGTACAGATCTTAGAGTTGAGTCAATCTCATTTATTTGGAGAGTCTTTCCATGACATTCCCTCCCCCCACCCCCCTCTCCCACACACACACCGGTCTCAATTCTCCCACTTTGTGCTCCTTCAACAAGAACAAATGCCTAGGAAGAGAGAACGTATTTACAAGCTGATGCTAAAGCTGATGTGCCTGAAAGCAAGTATGCTGGCTGGGTAATAGTTTGGCTGGATGTACTTAGCCCCATGTCTGGTTGATCTGGGAGCAAGGCTCAGGCTGGTGTTGCACGCAGGGTGTTAATGGGCCCAGAAGTAGGACAGAGAGAGGAAATGAGACTGCAAGGCCACTCCTGTAATTAGACAGTTCTCATTCTGCATGCATTCAGGGGAGGTGGGGACCAAAATCCAACACAGGCTCTGCCCACCAGACTATAGGCCAGTCTTTGTCTTCCCAGAGGAAGGAACCCTATGGGCTAATAGGAGCTTGTCATCCTCATATCCACTGCTGCCACCACTTGAGCCTTCCCTAGGGAAGATATAAGGTGAAACTAATACTTGATCCCACTTCCTTCTTTCCTTCATGGAGCAACCAAGGATGCTGGGCAGATTTCCCTCTGAATTAAGCTCTCCTGCTAACTCTGTGGGAGCCTATTTTTCAAGCCGTTTCTGTCTGGAAGCTTCTGATTCCCCCAAATTTCACTTTTGGCTTTTAGTTGTATCCATAAGGCATATGAAGGAGACTAATTCCTCTTCCAGGGACATGTACCAGAATCCTGGAGTGGCTGAGGGCTGGAGGTGGAAGAAAGGCTCTGACAGGGGTCAGGATCTGTTCAGGAAACATAGCAAATGCCTGATACTTTTAAGCTTGAGAGCTTTGCATTCTGTTCAGTGTGATTCATCACAGACTTTTTTACAAATTGATAGTTTATCTTAATTTGAATTCAAGGGGAAATACTTCTTTTGGTTTTATTTGATGCTGTTCAGAGAAAGGTTTGAATCTCCACATTCAGTATATTTGCTGTCCAATGACCTTTCAATTTTTTTATGTCCAAAGTGTCAAGCATGTTAAAGTTACCATTGACTGCCTCCCTGAAGGTGCAGCTACCAGGGGAACTGCCAGGACTTCAAAGCCCACAACCAAAAGCCAGAAAACACTACCAAGTACAAGCCCCCGACGCTGGGCCCAGAGCACACCCTGGGCATCTGCTCTGAGAACCTCTCCCTGGATAAAGACAGCTGCTCCTTCAGAAAGAGGGGAGACCCTGAGCACAGACAGGCCTCCTGAGCTTCCTGCCAGGGCCACGGCCACATGGGTCAGTGCCTCCCACACTCTCCCAGCTTTGGGTAAGATGCATTCTCACCCTTTCCTCCCCTTTACTGTGTCTGGCTCCTGTTCCCTCTAGGCTCGTATATATAAGCAAAATCCTTACCTCAATCCCTTCTCCATCAATGAAGCTACACTTCAGCTTACTTAAGTAACGGATCTATATGAGCCAGTATGGGTTCTACAAGATCAAGCAAAGGCAGAAAATACCATTGGCATAATGTACTTCTAATATGTATTTTGATGACTTTTCATTCTGAAATAGTTTAAGACTCACAAAGAGTTGCAAAAATAATATACAGAGTTTCCCAGTACCCTTCACCCAGCCTCCTTCAATGCTACTGTCTTATATTATCACAGTACATTGTGGTAAAAGTATTTATATTTCAGCAAAGCATTTCACGATATCGCTCCCAAAATTCACATGAAATGGTGAAGTGAAGTCAATATTTTACGGCACGGTTAGTTCAGTCTGTAACTGGTTTGATAATGATGCCAAAAATATGTCAATGACTTGACACCAGTGGGAACGCTGCCGCCAATGGCCTGCAGGAGGCTCCTGCCTCCCCAGCATCTTGAGTACATGATCAGCAGTGTCATCACTAAAGACACAAAAGGCGTGGTTATCTTATTTTTCCTATTTGGAAATAATATAAAATGGAGGTAGCTCATTAAGAGTCAATATTTTCTCAGTGGGTTCCAACAGTGGACCCACTGAGACAATATTGTCATCAGAATTCGTTCATTCAGTTATCAGAATTCATTCATTCAGTTATCAGAATTCATTCATTTATTTACTCATCAAAACACATTTCCTTCCAGACACTAGGCTAGCTGTTAAAAACACAGCTCTATGAATGTCCTCTTTCCTGAGCTCTTAGACCTAGGAGAGAGCCCAGGCAAGTGAACCAGTAGTCATGATCCAGCCTACAAAGAACTATTGTACACAGAGAGCACAGAGAGGGCTCCTACTCCAGCATAGAGGAGACACAGGCTTCCCTAAGAGATAAGAATTGATAGGTGTCAGCAGCCTAGGAAACAAGGATGACTGGGTGGTATAGAGGAAAAGAAGTCAACTCCGTTAAATAGAAAAACACATTTACTGCAGAAAATTAGCACAATAGCTGGCATCATGACAATTATACAAAATCAGAAAACTTTCCAGGATAATATGACAAAAACTTGTGATTTCTAATCACAACAAAAAAAATCATAAAATGCCTACCTATAATCCTACAAGGAGAGATGCTGGTTTTATACAAAGAAAACTACGAAATTTTAATGAGAGTAATAAAGGAGTATTTAAATGAAGAAATACACCATGTTCTGGTTGAGAAATCTGAGTATTTTAAAGAAAGCAACTGTCCTCAATGTAAGTTATAAACGTAAAATCCTTCAATAGAATTCAGTTTTGTAAAACTTGAAAAAACTGACTTTAATTTCTACTATGTTAATAAACAGGTAAGAACATCCAACAATTTTTTAAAAGGTCAAAGAGGGAAGATCCTTCCTTCCTTCCTTCCTTCCTTCCTTCCTTCCTTCCTTCCTTCCTCCCTCCCTCCCTCCCTCCCTTCCTTCCTTCCTTCCTTCCTTCCTCCCTTCCTTCCTTTCCTCCCTCCCTCCTTCTCTCCTTTCCTTCCTTCCTTTCTCCCTCCCTCCCTTCTTCTCTCCCTCCCTCTTTCTCTTTCTTTCTTTCTTTCTTTCTTTCTTTCTTTCTTTCTTTCTTTCTTTCTCTCTCTCTCTCTCTCTCTCTCTCTCTCTCTCTCTCTCTTTCTTTCTTTCCTTCCTTCCTTCTCCTTCTTTCCATCTTTCCATCTTTCCATCTTTCCGTCTTTCCGTCTTTCCGTCTTTCCGTCTTTCCGTCTTTCCGTCTTTCCTTCTTTTGAGATAGACTCTTGCTCTGTTGCCCAGGTTGGAGTGCAGTGGCTCAATCTCTGCTCACTGCAACCTCTGCTATCCAGGTTCAAGCGATTCTCCAGCCTTAGCCTCCCAAGTAGCTGGGATTACAGGCACCTGCCATGATGCACAGTTAATTTTTTTGTATTTTTACTAGAGCTGGGGTTTCACCATATTTGCCAGGTTGGTCTCAAACTCCTGACCTCAAGTGATCTGACTGCTTCTGCCTCCCAAAGTGCTGAAATTCCAGGCATGAGCCAAGGATTTGTCTTAACTAATAACAATCCTGTGATGTTGGAGGGCAGGTATTATTATTAATACTGGTATCCTCGTTTTCATGAGGAAGCTAAAAGGAGTTAAGCAATTTGCCCCAAAGTTCACACTATGGAAGAGACAGAGGCACGACTAATCTGTTTGGATCTCCTCACCTCAGACCCCGCAATCTTTTCACTATGTCACATGACTAGAAATGTATTAAATCAATTTGAGAGACAGCTAACTGACCCCCAAACACACATGGCTGGGGTTCCTAGAGATTCAGAGGTGTGTGTGTGTATGTGTGTGTGTGTGTGTGTGTGTGTGTGTGTGTATTCATTGGTGCTTAGGAAAACAATGCTTATTTAGGTCCATTTGTTTCAGTTCAGAGTAAAGTTTAAGCCCCTGGATTATCTATATTACAGGTGCACATTGCATTTGCCCTTTGGTAAGGTTTCAATGTCTCGACAATTTCATATCTGAATCAAAGTGGTCAAGCATGTCAGTACCCTGTTACTATCACTTTGAATGTGCAGCTACCAGGAGGGTGGCCAGAACTCAGTGGGTGACAGTTGACAGACAGACATGGGCTTCCACATCGTCCGTGCCCTGGCCTCAGATCATCGGTGAGAAAAAACCTGGAGGGTCTCCCTGGGAAACTCGTTCTCCCCCACCGACTACTGCAGGGGCCGAGGAAGCCATGTACACTACTAGCCTTGTGGCGCCTCCTGCTGGGATGATGGCCACAACTGGCAGCCTATCCCAGGACAGCCCTACCTCAGGTAAGACAGGGTACTCACTTCTACCTCTCCTGTTTTAAATTAAAGTTAGCATTGTCTGTTTTGATAACCTTTCTAAATTTTTGGAATATAACACAAACATACAGAAAACTAGGAAAACGTAAGTGATATAATTAACGATCATGAAGCAAACTCTTCCTTCTCCTTTCCTTTGCCCTACCTCTTTGTTCCCATCTGTAGATGAATGAAAGCTCCTTCTTTCATTCCCCTGTTCCTCTCTCTTTTATGTAATCCCACTCCCCAATTTCTTCTCTTTTTCCCTGTTTCATTGTCCATTAACAAGCCGTATGACAACTACAATGGATGGACCCGGGCCTGAAATTCCAGGCATGCGCCCTACCTGCTGCTCAGCCTCACCTTGCCACTCCACCTTCCTCCTCTAGACTCCAGCCACAGCACACTGCTAGCTGCCCACGTCTCCTGGTCTTTATATATGCACTTTGTTGGGCCTGCAAAGCCCACTCTCCTCCAGACCTGCTGTGCTGCTTGACTCAGCACACCTGCCCCAGCTGAACTGGGTGTCCATCACCTGTGCCTCAGCTGTTTCTCAGCCTCACCTCTTTCCTTCCACTTAGCCGTATGAGGGCCTGCTTGAGCTTCTCTCTCACTCATCTCCTACAAGAAGACTGTATTGCTGGTTTTGCCAGATGCCAGAATCTTAACAGCAAGGATCAAGTCCTGAAGTGACCCTTAAACTAAGGCTTCATGAACATGATATGAAAATTGTCGAACTGAGCCCATACTCTCTCATGAAAATGACAGGCAATTTATCTGGAATGGGATGGAGCAAGGTGTATACTAAGACTCAAATGAATGAGAAGCAACTCATTTTTTCTTTGCCCAGGAGCACCCACATTGGACACTTCCTGTACAACACCGTCGCTCTCCTGTTCCGTGTCACCATACCTTACCAATGTTAGCTGGTTTCCAATGGTACCCATCATGCTGTATCACAGCCATGATGAAATTTTCCGTTTCCTTTCTCACACTCGATTGTGGGTTCTATTCCTTACTCATCTCTGCTTCTTAAAGCCCTGCCTGGTACCTGGCTTAACCAACATTCGTTGGATAGGGCAGGATTGGTGGCCCTGGTCCTCTTCTCCCTCAGGGCCCCCTAGAAGAAATGCAGGCTCACCTCTCTCTCATCTCCCAGGAGCATTCACCCATGGCACACAGACTCCGAGTCCAACCAAGGCAACAGCCCCCAGAGATCCACAAACAGGTGAGAATGCACAGCGGAAAGAGAAACTCCATACAGAAGTGGGGGTATGGGGGGCGGGGTATGGGGGGCGGGGGATGGGAGGGGCGGGAAGCTTGGGGACAAGGGCGTGGTGGGATGGGGTACCAGTAAGCAATCTAAGCAAGTTATTGCACTTTGTTGTTTCCTGCAGGAAAAGAGTCAGGAGAACTAGTTTATAAGCCTTGCCATGCTGCTAAATTGTCGTGTGGTCTTGCATAAATCACTTCCCCTTTTTTGGCTATCATTTCCCTATAGATTTCAAGAATGACTTATCTTTAAGTTATAAATTTATAAGTTATAAATTTCTTGATGTGTGTATCACCCATGGTAATTCCATTCTGACTTCTGGAAGGACGATTCTTGCCCTTTGCAGGTGATCTCTCTGCAGAGTGGCCATTCACCCCTGGGGAAGAGCCAGTCCTGGTCCCAAGACCCCATCAAGTTTCAAGTGAGTACCAGTGCCCAGTCATTACTATTGCTTGTGTTTATTTTGAACAAGGTCATGTAGTAGAATAAAGAGAGGTTTGTTTGGTAAATTTAGAATCAGACTCCTGGGATTCAAATCTTAGCTCAGCCATTTACTGGTGAGGTGGCCTCCAGTACTCAACTTCCAGCATTCAGTTCCCTCAACTGTAAAGCAAGAATAATTGCAATTTTTGCTGGGCACTAAAAATGCCTGTTTTTTTTTTTCTTTCCCACAAGATTTTGTATTAAGTAAGATAATGTTTGTGGACGTGGTTTGGAAGTATAGAGCTCTGTAGAACTTAATTCAATCAACTTTTATTGAGTGACTGTCTATTGGGCAGCATGCTGGGCACTTTGCAAACAGAAGCTGCTCTTGCAATGAGCAGGGTTGATAGCAGTGAAGGAGGAAGGAATAAAAAAGATGACTCCAAAATGCAACTTCATTTGCTGGGTGTGATGTCCTGTTGTTCTGTGTTAAGGGATACCCTACCCTTTCCATCCCTGCACAGTTAATTCTCATGGATCTAGAAAAAGACCATTTCCTGGGTCTGTAGCTCTGTTTCCAGAACTCCTGACAGAGGCTGAGGACTTGAGTTACTGTGGTTTTTGATGCATTTTTCCAACTTTTGGACATCTCACTCTCCTCTTTTCTGTTGAGCCAGTTTCCATAAGAAAGAAATGGATACAAAGTGAGTGCTTCAAAGCTGCCTGAGTCCTCAGGCTCCTCCCACTCCTGAATACCTTTGTACACCAGCTCCTGGACCATCCAGTCATATGTCAACAGGGCATTATTAAACTGCTGGACCCTGCCTCCTCTCCTTTTTCATGTCACCTTAGATCTGCCCCAGCCTTACTCTCAGCCTGCAGTGAATAGTGAATGAACCTTTCAGACACAAAGATGTGATTGTGCTACTAAGGAAATTATATCCCTTTTCTCCCAGGAGTTCTAAAGAAACACAGTGGTGCAGATGGAGGCAGTTGTGAGACCGAGTTTTAGAAAACAGGATGACTATATCTATATCTATGTCTATATTGGTGTCTGTATCCATAGCTATATCTATATCTGTATCTATATCCATGTGTCTATAGCTATCTGTATAGGTATATCTATCTGTCTCTCTTGTTAGCTCTCTTACCTAACAGGTATTTACCATATCTATCTATTAATCTACCCACTCCTCTGTCATCTAATAGATATTTATCCAAGCTATCTATCCATCCATCCTTTAATCAACCCACCTATCCATCCATACCTATTTATCTATCTAGTTATCATTATTTCTTAACTTCCATATCATAGATATTTACCTATCCATCTGTCATCTATCTATCTACCTATGTAATGAAAAATACAATTGTAAATTAAAGGGGTTCTGGCATTTCTCAGTAACTTATTCTGTTCATCCAAAAAAAAATCATGCCACAGAGTATTTGGCATCCACTCACTCATCCATTTAATAAATATTTATTGAGCTCCTACTGTACTGCTAGGCACTATGCGAGGCCTATTTTTACTTTCTCTTCACAATAATTCTGCAGGAGAGGCAATATCTCATTAAGGAATTATGGTAAGTTCTACATATAAAAGGAGACTACATTTGACCCCAGATCTAATTTCAAAGCTTGTGCTTATTCCACACCTCTGTGTCACCTTTCCCAAGATATGCCATATGGGGGGCGGTGGGGGGGGCGGGGGAGCTGCAATTGAGAAAAAAAAAAGTGGCAAGATTCTTAAGAGAAGCAGAAACTGCTATGTATATCCAGAGAGAAAGAGATTACCTTCAGGTGAAGGGATGGTTCAAGAGTTTATTGATTAGGAATGTGGCATCTGAACAAGGTGCATTCTAAGCAAAGGCATAGCTCAAGCAAAGGCACTATACCTTAAAAGGACTGATGCTGAACGTGAGGGTAGTGTGGAATGAGGCTAGAGAGGTAGCAAAGAGTGAGATTAACAGGGCTTTGTCACCATGTCAAGGAGTGTAGAATTCTGAGGCAAGTGAGAGTAATGTGATCAGATTTGCATTGCAGAAAGGTTTCTCTGACTGCAGAATGGGGAAGAACAGGAGAGGCTGGGAGCAGGGAAACTTGCGAGGTGATTATTGTGCTAATGATGGCCAGTGGTGATGGTGACTGGAAAGTGGGGATGACTGTGTGGATAGGGAGACTTGGATGATATTTAGGAGATAGAACCCAAGAGGATGGTGGAGTGAGCACAGGGGGGAACCAAAAATCATGCCCAAGTTTGAGCAACCAAGTGGATATCCCAAGTGTCATTTCCTGAGTTAGAGAAGGATGGATGGGATGGGATGGGGCAAGGGGCATGGAAATCAAGCCTTGGAAATGTTAATTATGTTCAAGTAGTGAAGTGTGATGGTTATGAGCACAGGCTTCAGAGTCAGACCTTACTGGGTTACTCTCTGTTGCAATAACTGATACAACTGCAGAATTACTCAGACCCTCTGTGTCCTCTTCTGTATACTTCTGATGTCTACTTTACAAGATTTATGAGAATTAGATAAAATAATGTATGCAAAGATTTAGGAGAGAGTCTGATATGTAGCAACTGCTCAATAACTGATAGAGAAAAAGTTGGGGCACATTGATGCAAATTGATCAGTGTTCTGGAGGGTTTATGTTCTAGTTAACTCACAATAAAGTATTTTCTTTCTACCTTTTTAAAAAGTCCTCTGCTAACATTATGAGCCCCTTCTCCACTTAAATAAATATATTACTGGCCAGGTGTGGTGGCTCACACTTGTAATTCCAGCACTTTGGGAAGCTGAGGTGGGAAAATTACTTGAGCCCAGGAGTTTCAGACCAGCCTGGGCAACGTAGCAAGAAATCTCTACAAGAAACAAAAAATAAAAATAAGTAATTACTGATAAATTATAATTTTGAAAAATGTTCAAACATGACAGAATAATATTAAATGAACACATGTCAACATGTCAGAGATATTATTGAATTCATTAAATAATGAGGAAACCAGAAAGATGTGAAGATTGGTTCAATGTGGAATTTGAGGGAAAAAGATTTATGTAGTCAGTCAAAGGAATTCTCAAATGAATTGATATCCCACAGCTATAGACTCTTTTTTTTTTTACTGGACAAAAATCAATTGCACCTCTACCAGACAAAATTCATTTACATTGCTATGGACAGAAATCATTAGCATTGCTCTTAGACAAGAATTATTTATATTGCTATCAGTTAACATCTACCTCTTGATAGTTGTAAAATCACCCATTCAATAGAAAGTCAATTAATGGTGCACAATTCTTTTTACCCAGAGAGTCCCCAGAGAGTCTGCTAGACAACAACCAAAACTGCATTAAAAGGCTATTCAGTAATCCTTTTTGTTTATTTCCAGGTTTTAGATAATTTTTCCTGATAGTGATTAGTGAACCTTTGTTGGAAGATTATTAGTAATATTGTAATATAACCTTCTAGTCCCTAGAAAGTAAGCTCTGTGAGAGGAAGGCCCTTTTTCTTCTTATTCATTGTGGTAGCTCTAGAGGCTGTCAACAGTGCCTAGCTTGCAGTGGAGCTCAAAATATTTTTAATAAATAATAATAATTGCTATTATTTATTGTTTGTTTCATGCCAACAACTTTGCAATATGCAATATACTTTAAATAAATGGTCTCATTTAATCCTTCCAGTCATCCTATATGATAGGAATGGGTCTTCCTATTTTCCAATAAGGAAATGTAGGTATACCCATAGGTGGCTTTCTGAGCCTCAGCAGATCCCAATGATTTGGAATTTTTATTAAAAATAATTTGTTCTCTCCTTCTTTTATCTTTGGCCTTCCTTCTCCTAAAAACTAAAAATTAAACAACACTGAAAAATCTGGTTCACGGAAACATAATTAACTTTTACTTGATGGAAACAGAGAACTCACAAACTCAGAGCCTGACTCTCCAGTGACCCAGCATGCCAGTCTCATCTTTCAACCTGCCCTTCCTTCTTTCCTTCTTACACTCATATACACAGGCACATGCACACACATGCGCACACACAGGCAAACACATATCCATATGCTCTCACATGCATGCACATATACACACACATGCACACACATGCACCCTGTGCACACACATGCATATACATACTTCATACCCCCTGTACTCAAAGTTTTCTCCAATCCCCCTCAGCAAGTCATCCCCTTGCATCATGCAGAGTCATTGTATGCTCTGTCCCTTACATCAGAAATGTCCTCCACCTGATGCATTTCTGTTCAACGTCTTAGATCTCTGTTTAATATTTGCTTCTCAGTGAAACTATCTGTTTTCCTCCAGGAACTTGATCACCACCTTCTTTCCACCTGTCTCTTAAAACTCCACAGTAGCTTTATTGGGTAATGGTGAGGAATGCTATGTTTACCTGACTGTCTCAGAGCTACCTGAGATCAGGACAAGACTATATTCACCTGGTGCAGGGCTTAACAAAGAGAAGATACTTGCTAAACTCTTACTAATTTGATTGGTCTGGGATTGCATCTTCTAGGGTGTCCTCAGCCGCTCTTCAAGGTGGGAGCCATGGCTGCCGCTCCTCTCACCCTGGCTATTCAGAGGCTCAATCCGTGCCTGATGGAGCTGTGCCACTTCTTCCAGCAGTGCCTCTGCATGGGCCAGAGGAGTCCCAGGACAGAGGACATGAGGTAACCTGGCCTAGTGGCTTCTTTTCAGGTCCAATGTTTATAGTTTTTATTTTGTGTGGCTTTTCTGCAGGCCACAAGGCAGTCAGGCAATAAGCAATCCACAGACAGGTGGCAGGGGGTACCTCAAGGAAAGGGACTCTCCAGTGAGTCCTTTACTAGACAGTCACATCCTTGAGATTCGTGACGGAATCTCATTCATAGCTGGTCCCCAGAACCAAGTGCAGTGCCTGACACAATAAGTATAATTGAGTTTAGTTGAATTGAAGTTGAGTTGAGTTGAGTTGAATTGGAGTTGTGATGAGTTGAGCTGTGTTGAATTGAGATGACTTGAGCTGTGATGAGTTGAGATTACTGCAGTTGTGATGAGTTGAGTTGAATTGAGTTGTGATGAGACGAATTGTGTTGAGATGAGTTGAGTTGAGTTGAGTTGTAATGAGTTGAGATGAGCTGAGTTGTGTTGAGTTGGGATGACTTGAATTATATTAAGTTGAGATACTTGAGTTGTGATGAGTTGAGCTGTGATGAGATGAGTTGAGTTGAATTGTAATGAGTTGAGATGAGTTGAGCTGTGTTGGGTTGAGATGAGTTTAGCTGAGTTAAGTTGAGTTGTGTTGAGTTTAGATTAATTAAGCTATATTGAGTTGTGTTGTGTTGAGTTAAGTTGACTTGTGTCATGTCAAGTGGAATTATGGCAGAGGATCTTGAGTGGTTCTTTAATCCAAATGCCCTCAGCCTGGTGAGATTTGCTAGGAGAGAATAATTAGAAGATATGTCTATCTAAATTCCAGTTCTTTCATAAATCCCTACCAATCACCCACCAGCAAAATAAGTTGGAAAACTTACTGTTTTATATTAAGAAGGTCTAGGCATGGACATTTTCTGTCCTACAATGCTGACATACTGTTCTTTCTTCTGGGATTTATTCTTGGCTGTAAGCCCAAAACTAAATTACCTAGATGAATACTCCTGTTCCAGTGGTCTGGGTACCAATCTCTCATGTCTTTAATGTTATTTTCAAAGACTACTCTCAAGATCCATTAGCTTTTAAAATTTCTGCCTCGGAGTCTCAAGCCCAGATGGGCAGCCATTTTCCATGACCCCTTTCCAGTTGTAATCTTTGATCCCCCAGTCAGTACGAACATTTCCTCCACTCACAGAGGGCAATAAGCAAGACCCACAGGCCCAAAGCACAGGTTTATTCTAAAAAAAACTTACACAACAATACTTTCTGTATTGTCTAGGATAAGCCCACTTTAGGACATCTTTTATTCACTAACTTAACCAACAACATGTATTGGGTCTCTGCTGTATATCTGTGATGCTCTGTGCTAAGCCATGGGATCTAGAGATGAATCAGAAATAGCCTCAGAAACTGAGGCTTTCATTGTTGGAAGGAAGAAATGGTCATAAACACAAATCAAAATACAGCATTACAGGTAATAGAACCAAGTCACATAACCAGGCAAAAACGTGTTAATCATATCTCGTTGGAAAATATCACATTTGAAAACATTCATATTGCAAATAATGGCTGAATGAATAAATGAAAAAGACATACATTTTCAGAGAGAAGTTTGAGTTTAAATGTAGAGCAATGAAGCACCTGTTTGCTTGGGCTTGTCCCTTCTTTTCTGTGTATTTTCACTGAAGAGTAAATTTTTCCATAAACTCATACACTGAATATAGGCCAAGAATACTAGAGTAGGGGAGGTGGCATTACTTAGTATGTTTGTTGAACATAGGCTCTGTGATTTAAAAAAAAAAAAAAAAACACTGGTGGGAAAGTTGGCAATGTAAAAAGACAAATTTCAAAGCAGCTGCCAAGTGCTGAGCCGGCTTGAATAACATGCTATGGGATCCCAGGAGAAATAACTAATAGGGTTTTATGGAGGAATAGGAGTTTCCCAGGCAAAAGAAATAGCATCTGCAAAGATGGAGTGATGGGCAGCCTGGAGCATCTAAGGACCACTGAGATGTTCAATGTAGCTGCAGCAAAGATAGGAGACCAAGTCTCTGGCATGTCCCTATTCAGGACTACCTTGCCTTTTAAGCACCTGGGTCACCTATTATATGCTCTCTTTGACTTACACTCTAGAGCTCCATCTGTCCCTTCTCCAAGCTTTCTCCTCTCTTCTTGTTCAGAGTAAATAAAACAGCATTCTTGAAGTCCAGCCCTCTAAATCCTGTCCATTTTTATTTTTTATTTATTTTATTTTTTTATTATTTTTTTATTTTTTTCGAGACAGAGTCTCGCTCTGTCGCCCAGCCTGGAGTGCAGTGGCGGGATCTCAGCTCACTGCAAGCTCCACCTCCCGGGTTCCCGCTATTCTCCTGCCTCAGCCTCCCAAGTAGCTGGGACTACAGGCACCCGCCACCTCGCCCGGCTAGCTTTTTTGTATTTTTAGTAGAGACGGGGTTTCACCATGTTAGCCAGGATGGTCTCGATCTCCTGACCTCGTGATCCGCCCGTCTCGGCCTCCCAAAGTGCTGGGATTACAGGCTTGAGCCACCACGCCCGGCCAATCCTGTCCATTTTTAAACTGAGATACTCTAAACTCTCATTCTCTTCACATCATCTCCCTCCCAGGGTCATCTCTTGAAATCTTTCTTATTTAGGGTCCCCAGAACCATTCTTGGGGCACACTCCTTGGAGAATAACAAAGCTGCAGTCCCTGGTGACTTACAAACTGCTACCTCAGGCCCCAGTCAAGTGTCCATGGCTCCTCCTCTATTCAGGCTGCTGCTGACTCCACAGTGCGTGCAGCAGCTCTGTTCTGCTAGGAATTTAGATGGGCATACCTACAAGGGGCTGGTATAATAATGGGTGCTTCAACACTAGTTTCAGCTCATCCTAACCATGGCATTGCTGCTTAAGTCTGCCCTGAAGAACAGAAGATGAACAAAATAGGCCACCTTAACAACTAATTTTCTTCTAACCATCTAGCCTTTTCCACAAGGAAATGCCTTCTCCAGTCCCTGTGAGGAATACATATTCTTGTTATGAACAGGACTCTGACTCCATCCCCTCTAAGTAATAACCATGGGCATTTATCTATTGCTCATTTACCACTTGCAGGTGATGCCTCTGCCAGGAAACTTGGGGATGGGACATGTCGTGTTTAAATAGTGTCTCTCCTGATCATAGAGGCAAGATTCCCATTCATCCTGAGAGCCGTGTACCCTCTCAAAGTGAATTCAGGCACAGAATGACAGCTTTTTGGCTCATGAAGGTGTGGGTCATGTTTCTGTGGTTGCTGCAGCTTAAATCCTGGTCTCACACTTGGCAGTTTCACAGAGCACCTCAGTTTAGATGATGTAGTCCATGTAGCAATATGAACTTCTGAAGCAGATCATGTCCCAAAATTGCTTGATATCTTCTATCACAGAAGCTTTCTAAGAAGTTTTGTTGCTGTTGTTAGAAAGTATGACTTGCAGATTGTTACACTAGCTAAGAAGGAATAGTATTCGACCATAGAACCAAGGCCCCCAAAGCTAGTAGGTAGCTTAGTGTGCTATAGAGAGGGCAGGGCTTGAAGCCAGGCAGGCCTGGGTTTAAATTTAGTCTCTGCCACTTACAAGCTATGTGGTCTCGAGCTAGTCATTCAATCTCTGAACCTCAGTTTGTTCATCTGCAAAATGGGTATAGTCCTGCCTACATTCTAGGCCACATGTTGCACAACTCCAGGAACACCATTCATATAAAAGAGTAGCAGCATTATTACTTATATTGACAGTGTTGTGAGAACAAGATGAAATGAAATGAAATAATGTATCGAATTGTTCCTGCACGGTACCTGGAACGCTGCGCTCGATGGTTGCTGTTGCTGATTAAGACACTGTTGTGCTTGCTGTCTTGTCCACTCCCACAGCCAAGTGAGAATCCCACTGCTATCACACTTGACGTGTTGTAACTGTGCTAACCAGATATCTAGTGGCCATGTCACCTGTTGAGTTGGCCAACCTTGACATCCTGTCTCTGGAACTTTTGAAAGGTCTCCATAAGAGTACAGGTCATAGGCTCACAAAAAGCATCCTGCATGTGTTCATCACTCGCCTCTTCACACTTGGTTCCATTTCCTGCCCTTTCTCTAGTTGGTTCTTTAATGAAAGGGGGCTGACTTGTGCAAACTACCTTTCCCAGAACACGTTGCCTGTGAATTCCTGTGAATTCATCCCGTAGAAGATACTGAGAGGAGATTGGAGGGCAGTAGAAGGGAGAAACCAGGGAATTTCTCCCCTTGCCTTTCTGCTTTGGGCAATATTTCCAGGAGTGGCTCTATCTTCTCTGTGGTTCCGGTTTCCACAAGGAGTCCTCACGACAGCCTCAGCTCTGTGGTCCCCGCTGCCACCAGAGGCCATTGCCCTCTGTGCTTTGGCCACAATACTTTCTCCGTCCGTCCTTTCAGGCCTAGCAACTCCCTGTGGCTGCTAATGCGGGGTTACCACAACTTCCCCTATTGGTTCTTTCAGCCCTTTATCACTGATTCACCATATTAAAGTCCCTCTATAGAACCACGAAGTCCTGTTTTCCTGGCAGGGTCCTGACTCAAATATTGATCTTATTGCCTACCAGAATGGCAGTGTGTTCTGGCAGAAAGTGAGTTACCCGGGTTAAAATCCAACACTACCACCAGAAAGCCCTTGGGGAAGTCATTTAATCTTGTGCCTCAGTTGCCTCAGCTTTGCACTTTCCTATGAATTGGGGGTGATAGGCTGTGGAAAATCTCTGCCACAAGCTTGACTTGAGCAATTAGTTGCACAACTCTCTAGGGTGTGCTAGAATCACAGAATGATAGAGACGGAAGAGAAATCAGAGAATGTTTAGCCCAACCTCCTCACGTATCAGGTGAGAGACTGAAAGAAGTGAATTCCCAGAGTCATACAATGAGCTAGCTGACACAGCCTGCACTGAAAACTCTTCTTCCTATTAATGGGGTGAGTGATCTTTTCACCACAGCCCATTGATGCAGCTCCTGCCGCCCCTGACCAAGAACAGAATGTTATTTTGCAAAGTGTTTACTGCACTAGTAATGATAGCAGCACTCCACTCTCTCTCTCTTCATCTCCCACTAAAATAAATAAGTAAACAAACAGACAAGTGTCACCAGGTATTGAGCACCTCTTGTATGCTGGGTACTGTTCAGGAACTTTACGTATGTTATCTTATCCTCATATAACCTGCGAGTATAGGTTCTATCATTGCCTTTCATTTATATATGAGGAAACTAAAGTCCAGAGAATTAAGTTATCACCCTGAAGTCATGCATCCTAGTACGTAGTGGGGCTAGTTCTAAAAATAAGTCCTGCTGGCCCCAAAGTCTGAACTTCTTCCTACCCAGCCTTCTTTCCTATCTCTCCTCTGACACCCTTTAAAGATGGGCAGAGGGTTCCTTGCTGTGAATAACTGGCCATATAGTTCATGTTTATGTGCTTACCTTTAAAACTCTGGTTGTCTTCTAATAGCCATCATTGTCATTGCTCCTTGCTCTGATTTAAATCTTTAGATACTGTCTTGAAAACTATTCCTGGTTTCTGAAGAATGCAACATATATCTGTCAGAGGGTGAAAAGGGTTTCCCACTCGCACAGTAAGTACACAGCTTGACTATGTTGTAATTTTGCAGTGAATGCATTACACAAAAGGGTCCTGTAACTCTGAGTGATTCCCAGATGTCCTCAGAATGCTGTAGCTCATCTAGACCTCATTAATCTGGGCAAAGAGCGTTTAGGATTTTTCTTATGCTCAGCTAACAGCGTGATGTTTGCAATAAGGTCAAGGGAAAAACACAGCAGGAGTCAGCCTGACCAAGCACTGTTGCTCTCTGCGTATATTCGGGCAAATCTCTTAGCCACAGAGCTCCCATGTAAGCTAAAAAGACAAATAAAAATAAAACAAAGGACAACCCCCACACAAATACTGAAATTATTGACCGGAGGAAAAATGCATACAAATAATTCATGCCAAAGAAGGCACCGTGGCCGGGCGCGGTGGCTCAAGCCTGTAATCCCAGCACTTTGGGAGGCCGAGACGGGCGGATCACGAGGTCAGGGGATCGAGACCATCCTGGCTAACATGGTGAAACCCTCTCTGTACTAAAAATACAAAAAACTAGCCGGGCGACTTGGCGGGCACCTGTAGTCCCAGCTACTCGGGAGGCTGAGGCAGGAGAATGGCGTGAACCCGGGAGGCGGAGCTTGCAGTGAGCTGAGAACTGGCCACTGCACTCCAGCCTGGGTGGCAGAGCGAAACTCCGTCTCAAAAGAAAAAAAAAAAAAGAAGGTACTGTGGAGTACTAGAATTTATGTTTCATTATGGTACCTCTCTTCTTGTCCCTGGTAGCTTCAAGGCTTCATTTATTCCCAGATATTCCAGGTATCAGCTTTGTTTTTTTCTCTCACCTCTGCAAACAAAGTCCCAAAACCAATAGTTTGGCCATTTTTATCATGCCATCTACCTGAACCACTTCAAGGGACTCCGGTCTTCTAAATATCATGGCATTACATTAAACTGTGTGGAAAATCCCTTCTTACTATAACCCAAATATAAGCCGGGCACTCATAGGGCTCAGTCTTGGCAATGTTTTACATTTGAACAAGCAAACAAAACAGTGTATGTAACAACCTAATATTTCCATTTGTGTCCTGAAGAATACCAGCTGGGATCCCTGGGATCCATGTCAACACTTCTTAGAAACTCTTCTTATTCTTTCTGCCCTCCACTATTTCTCACTTCTCACAAGCCATCATCTTAAAACTTCTCTTTTTATTTCATTTTTCAACTTATCACTCAGTAGCTCTCTGAAAATCAGGCTTTCTGACTCTTCTCTGTGTTTCCATTTACCTCTTCTGCTTATTTTGCTTTCCTTCTGCCTCCATTATTTTTTTCTTTCCCAAACACAGGGTCCTTATTTCTTGTGCAAGTCCACCATCTCATCTTTCCTGTCTTCTCTTTCTATCATCACCTTCATCCTGCATGACATGACCAAAAAAAAAAAAAAGAAAGAAAGAAAAAATACAGGCATTAAGAATGGGGATGGGGGGTAGTCAGAAATCAAAGACAGAAATCCCTTTATCTGGTATGAGGAGAGGAAATAGGAAATCTTGCAAACACATAATTCAATAGTTCTTTTGTCCTCGCCACATTAAAATCTCTGTGCACACAACATATTACATTTACTGAACAACTTATTAATGAGTTTAAATTAGCCTTGTACAAGCTGTAGAGATGTGTTTTGGAAACACAGCTGGGTTTTGGAAAAGAGCACTGGGCAGTGAATGGAGAAATAGGGGCTGCTCCGCACTCGACTTTACTGCTAACTAGCAATGGGGTCTTGCACGAGTCCTTTCCACCCTCTGAGACTCACCCCTAGTGACCCCTGTCCGGCGCCCTGCCCCACACTTGCTCTCCGGAAGAGCCTAGACCGTTGGTGCCGACAGGGTTTAATTTATGTCTCTGCAGTGTTTATGTCTCAGTACCTTGAGTTCCTTCTTCTTCTGCTTCTTTTTCAGCCTTAAAGCAAAAATGCCTTGAGAATATCTGCAAGTCTGTGTGAGAACTTGAAAATAACACTAGGGCATAACAATGACTTCAGGAAATGCACTATCACCCTGGCTCTTCTCCCAAGTGGGCTACATTTGAAGAATTCACTGAGGCTCCAGCTAGATCATCAATTAATTGAAAGTGGTTATTCTTGGAAGTAGCATTTTCCCCCTCCTGTGAATATGTGCAAAACATTGAAGGTAGAAGGTTTCTTGTTAGAGGCCTCACAATTAATACAGTAACGCTGGACTCCCTGCCTGCTTCAAGTCATGGAAATCTAGTGTTCATGCTCAAGAAACTCCTACAAATCTTGAGGCAACCCTGACAATTTAAAAACTGGGGATGTGTGGGCACGCTAGCCTGCACAAACCAGTTCAGTCACGGAGACTCTGACATAATACCTGAGGTGACTTAAACTTGAGACTTGAAAGACAACAAAAGCATAAATTAAAATTGAATTTGTACTGTAGAGAGATTCACATATACTGTTTCTATACAGTTAACTAAAACATGTACAACCAATCAGATCTGCCATAGTATGGGAACTATATAATCTTCCAAGCCCCCTTAAGTGGGCAATAATGAAAACTTTATCATTAGGAGGAGGTTTAGAGAGTTATTTTCATTGATATCTTGTCTTGATTCCTCTTCTGTGTGACCCACTGGATTCAGAGGTCCCCACGGGCACCCTCAAGTTCAATGATTCACGAGTAGAACTCAGAGGTTGGGAAAACTGTTATATGCACATTTAGCATTTATTACAGCAAAAGAATGCAGATGAAAAGCAGCAAAGGTGAGAGGCACCTCTAGAGAGATTCCAAGAGAGCCCAGGCACAAGCTTTCAGTGGGGTTGCACAGTCAGCATCTAATCCTCCCAGCAACAATGTTTAACAACACATGTGGAGTATTGTCAGCCAGGAAATCTCATCCAAGTTTTGGTGTCCAGGTGATATGTGGGGGTATGGAGCAGGTATGGAGTGCCTTCATGGCTTGCATGGCTAAACTTAGTTATTCAGTCTCCAGTCCCTCTAGAGGTCAAGCTGGTACTGCATGACCTAAGGCCCCGCCATAAATCACATTGTTAACATAAACTATCTGACATGGCACAAAGCCTCAGGTACAAGAGACACTCATCAGGCAGGATATTCCAAGGGTCTAGAGGGGATTCCCCAGGAGCTGGTCAAGGACCAGGCCTTCCTTTGAAAGGTGCAGGGTTTGAGCTCATCTGTGGAGTCAACTTTCTTCTGCATCCCCATATACCGAGGTGTCACCTTCATCGCATCAGGTTCCTTTTTCACTATGTTCAGGTTTGCGGTTGCTCCAGTATCCCTGTCGATGCTGAGTCTCCTTGTAAAGCATGTGTGTTCTCTCTAGTGGCCCTGCACAGACCCCTTATTCCTCATTACCAGGGACAACTCTTCTCCTGATGTGCTTGGTGCTCCTTCTCCACTCTCTTGCCTTAGGACTCTGCTGGGCCATCTGTTTTTTTACCCTTTTGTGATCTCTGGCTGCCCTTGGGTGAGGAAAGTTACTTTCTGTTTGTCTAAGTAGAAAACAGTTTCCTCCATTGGAAGACCCCTGAGTGCCCTGGCACTCCTGTGAACCACAGGGTACCTGGGGAGGTAGAACTTGGACATTGGAGAGAGGAGCAGCCAGACATTTCTCTTTCTAATCATATGCAGAAAGATTTCTTTTTATTCTCCAGAACACTTGAAAGACTCTCCAAGTTATGCAAATGTCAGGCTCACAAATATATGTTGTCATGACTTTTGAAAAGATGAAGAGGATACAGCAAATTTTCTGAGAGGCAAAGGGACTTCTACCTGGATAGGAACCAAGCAGACTCACTGAGTATGGGTTAACTTGATTGAACCCTTGCATGGATATTAATTAAGGACCTTTGACAGGGAAGGGTCCTCAAGGTTCCCCAAAGAGTAACTTATCATCAAGAAAGGTGAAGAATGGATGGATGGCTTGGGCCCAAGACTTGGGCTATTCACTTGTGGGGAAACCCGTGTGGACCCAGTTACCCCATACTTTGGGAATAATGACTGAGCATGACTATAATCTTTAAGAAGTTCAAATGCGGAATACCTCTGAGGCTTATGCAGGGATCTGGCCTAGCATCAAGAACAAAGGCTCAGAGGACTCCCTGGGGCCAGTTTTCTACAGTCACACCATCAGCCACAACAGCAGCAATGGCAGGAGGAAAACAGGGCCCAGGAGTGGCTGACCACTGCCTGGAGTCCAACTGGTCTCCTGGAGTTCATAGGAGGTTTGACCCCTTCTGAGCTGAATGTGTCCTGATTTAGGGGATAGCTAGGGCAATAAGAAAGCCTCAGGGGGTGCTATTGATCTGGAGCTCCTACTAATTTGTGTGTATGTGGCCACCAGTGGTTAACAGATGAGGTGAAAGAGATGGGACAGTGACTGTATCTGCTCTGATGAAGGAGACTGTGCAGTTACATGCGTAACGTCATTAAACTGCTTTCTTCCAGGTAGCAAAGGTGCAGGTGCATTTCTGTTTATTTCATTCACGCCCAGAAGACCAGCTAAGTTGTTAAGAGAAAGAAAGAGAGGGACAGAGAGAAGGAGGGAGGAAGAGGGAGAAGATAAGGGAGAGGGAAAGGAAGGAAGGGAAGGGAAAGAGGAGAGGGAAACAGGGAGGAGGAGGGAGAGAGAGGAGAAAGATTGTTTGTTTCTTGGCCCCAGTGCATGGCTCTAAGTGTTTGTGTGTGTGTGTGTGCATGTGTGTGTTTGTGTCCCTATTTCTGCACAAGCGCACTAGTGCTGTGGGTTTGTGTGAATGAGACATTTAGGTGCTATCATAATGAAATCTAAAATTTTAAACTCTCATTTAGAACAGACTTTTTCCTCTTATGTCTGGGTTCTTGTGAAAACTTCACTCTCATCTTATTCCACGAACAGAATGGTAAAAGCCAAGGTTCCAGGGATATTGAAGGCCAGTGGTTTTCAATCAGGGGTAATTTGGCCCCCAGGGGATACTTGGCAATGTTTGGAGACATTTTTGGTTGTCACAACAAGGTAGGGAGTGCTACTGGCATCTGTTGAGTAGAGACCTGTGATATCGCAATGCTCGGGACAATTCCTAAAAAAGAGAATAATTTGGCCCAAATGTCAACAGTGCCAAGATTAAGATACTCTGTTGTAAGCTATGGGGAAAAAATGATCCTTCTCAGAACCCCATGAAATGTCTCGAACAAGATACCTATGCTGATTGTTATGCCTTCGCATTGCTCAGGCGTCATAACAATCTCAGTTATGCTCTTGAGCATAACAACAATCTCAGCCATGCTCTTGAGATGCTGAAAAGATGGATTTTGCTACACTGAGCCATAGATGCCCATAGGCTTACTCATTTTGGAGATGGTGGGTCTTCGGTGCTAAAGAGAAAAGATTACAGACAATGTATCTTCATTCCTCAAATCACATGAGATGCTGAACAACAGTTAATGATCTACAAACACAAGCATCAATGCGCGATAGTAATTACTTATTTGAAGAAGCCCTTCAATGGGTTCTTCCATAGAGACTCAAATGCACCCTGATTTAATCATTTGAAGAGTCCTGCTTCTGCGGGCGGTGGCCATAGAGAGAGCAACTCAGAGGGTTCACAGCCAGGCTAACCTGCATTCCAGAATGCTCCCATCACACATGACCCTTTACAATGCCTCAACCTCAATAACACCGTTTTTTCTCATCTGTAAAGTGGAGCTAATTCACCGTTGCTCCTAGGATTATGAAAGCAGCAGTGGAAGAGCTGCTGCAGGGATGATGAGGGCAAAATCCTATAAAACATTTGTGGTACATTACACACACTCAATAAATGCCAATTTTCCTTGTCAAAATCAGGAAAGGAAACACTTGGCAAGGGGATATGAAGAAGCGATAGAAAGAACTAGGACTTAATGAGCCTCCATACCCCACACTGTACATGGCTTTCTTCATCCTCACAATCCTAGTAGGATTAAGCCCATTTAACAGATGTGGAAGCTAAAGCTGAGCAGTGACCAGCTCAAGGTCACACTGCTACTCAGTAGCAGGACTGGCAGAAGAACCTAGGGTGTCTGATTATAAAGCCCCACCTCACCCTACCCCACAGCTTGGGCAGAAAAGCCCTAAAGGAAAGAGGCATCAAATTCCCAGGTCTGAGGCCAATAACACATAAAAAAAATCATGCTAGAGATCCTCTTGCTGAAGAATGAACTAGACCAGACAAAGCCAGCCCTTTATCTTGCAGGAGAGCCCACGTGACTTTCATCAGTCTTTCATCCCCTGAGAGTTCCCATGATGACCCTGAGACATAATCCATGGGCCTCCTAGCCTTTGAGAGGAGGTGGGGTAGAACAGGGAACCCATTGTTCTCTAATTAGAGCCTGGGTCTCCTCTGAGGCTCAAGATGGGGCCTCTTAATATGGAGCCTTCACCTGTTCCAAGCTATAGTATTATGATGCCTCCTCCCTTCAGAGGCAGCCCACCTGCCAACATTCATGAAAGGCTTCCTTCTTGATGTGAGGAGTGGGGAGAGGCATCACATGGCTAAGGGTCTTTTCTTGGGGTATAAAGGACTCAGTCTGCACCTGTTCAAACCCTAGCATCATTCATCCAGCTGCACTCCAGTGGAACCTTCACGGTAGGCACCTGTTATTCCTGATGGTTGGGGAGACAGAGAACAGGGGAGGGAGGGAGGGAGGAAGACAGCAAGCAAAGGAGGGAAATGAATGGGAGCCAAGAGAAGGAGGGAGGGAGAAAGGGAAGGAGGGGGAGAGGGAGAGGATAGAGGAAAAGAGGCAGGGAGGGAAGGAAATGGGTGGGAGACGGAAGGAGGCAGAAAGAGTAGGAGGAAGTAAGGGAGGGAAAAAAAGAGGGAGAAATTGATGAAGGAAGAAAAGAAGGGAGGGAGAGAGGGTAGAAGGGAGGGAGGGACAGAGGGAAAGAGGGAGGAAGGGAGAGAAGAATGGAGGGGAAATGAGAAGATAAATGATTGGAGGATAAGGTTTGCGGGGGGATGCTCTTAGGGCTGTCTGAGACCTGGATGTTGCTCCAGAATATAGCTAGAAACCCAAATCGCTCTGACCCTGTCTGTGAAAAGATGCAATGCCAGACAGATAGCACCTGGCGAATTTACCTGGGGGAAAAATCTACCTCTTCACATTAGTGAGGATTCTACAAGCCTGTGTGGGGCAATGACCCTGCCTCGGGCACCTGCTGTGGAAACACAATCAGCCTTAATTGTGGGCAGTCCTCACGGAGCACAGAGCACGTGCCAGAGATGGTGTTCTACCTTTATAAGACTTATCACATTTAACCCTCATGATTCTCTGATGAAAAAACACCATTATATGCATTTCACTGCCCAGGAAAATGAGTGCCCTGGCTCAGGGCACTCGACAAGCAAAAGACAGAGCCTGAACTCCCCGCCCCAGCCCAGGTCTGTCCGAACAGCAAGGCCTTGGGATCAGACACTGGCTATGCTGCCATGAGACGGGCCATTGGGAGACAGCTCGGGAAGCCCGGACTCCAAACCTGGGACACAGACCAAGGCAAGGCTTCAGGAGCCTTACAAGGACAACACTGACCCACGAGACCATGACAGTCCCAGAGGCTTCCTTGGGCAAATTAGGAGAAGGAGGTCTTTCCTCCAGGTAGACACAGCCCCGCAGCCAAGGGTGCCTGAAATGGCCAACAGGAGGATACTGGATTTCTGAAGCAGCCCTGTGCCATCCCACCCAGATACCCTAATGTGCATGTACCCTGGATTCGGGTCATCCTCACTGTTGCCCAGGGCTGACCGTGTGCTTCTAACTGGCACCTTCTGGCTGGCACTGACTTCCCTTCTTGGCACTCAGCGGGGGAGCTGTCACCTGCTGTGTTTCACCACAACCCAGCAAGAAGCTGGCCACCTTAAGGGCCAAGTGCTACTGATAATTGTGACAGTTATGCAGTGAATCACCACTGGGCTGCTTAGTTTGTCTCAAGGACTGCCTGGCAGTTTAGGGTGTTGGAGCCAGGACAAGTCAGACCGGCCCACCTGGGTCTGGTCACTGCCAGAGCGCCCCCTTCTGGGCAAGGGCCACCCTGCAAATGACTCCCCGTCTCTGAGCCCCGGTTCCTGGTCTGGAAAGCGAGGTGCCTTGATAGTCAAAGTCTTAGAGGGTTGTCACCTGACATCAAGTGGGGCATGCTCAGTGGAACACTTGACACAAAGAATGACCCAATCCATGATATTTTGTGTTTAAAGGAATAAGGTCATCAAGTTTATTACTTACTTTTTGAAAAGTTGTGGTAAAACATACATAACATAATATTGACCATGTTAGCCAGTTGAGGAGCATTAAGTGCATTCACATTGATGTGCAATCATGCCACTGTCCACCTCCAGAACTTTTTCATCTTCCCCTTCTGCAACTCTGCCCATTACCTAAGAACCCCCGAATCACACCTCCTTATAACTTACTGCAAAAATAAATTACAGCAGAGTCAAAATTGTCTCTAATAAAGTCCTTTTGGCTCATTTGCATTCAATCAACATATTCAAGGAGGTTAATGGAACATGACCCTCAGGCTGTCTTATCTGAGCTGCAGAACGACCCAGGGGAATGCACCCCTGAAACACGTGTCACAAAAGGAAAGCAGAGATCCACTGTGCGAAACTGATCACTCTTCTTCATTCACCAGACAGGGCCTTCCACTCTTACAGGGGATTAGGGAACAGCACAAAGGCCTTCATTGTAGCAGCTACTACTTATTGAGCTTTTAACCCCGAGCCAGATGCCATCATTCTAATTCTTCATGCTCTTGAGCAACTTCTCTATGTCAGGTACTGTTGTAAGTGCCTCACAAAGATTAATTCATTTCAGTCTTCACAACAACCTCACAGATAGGTATTGTTATTATGATGACGCTGGACTGGGAGTCAGGAGACCTGGGAAGTGGGACATTCTTACCATGATTTGCCAGGCTCTGAGCCTCAATGGTCTCACCTGTAAAATAAGAGCTTGGACTAGAAGAGCGCAATGCCACTCCAAGTTCAGACATGCTGGCAACCTGTCACAGTGTGATGGTCACAATAAAATGCCTGACATACTAAGTGGCAGAAAGTGACTACATTGTCCAAGTTCATGTTGGCCCCATTCATGTGGGTATCATTTCAATGAGGTCTCTGGGCTCCTCTGAAGTGCCTTCTGCTAACCACAGAGTTTTCAGGGCGTATCACTTTCCATTTGGAGACCTCTTTTGTCTCCCCCTTAATTTTCAGTCGTGTTTCATGGCCTGAGAAGGAATCATTCAGAACTGAATTTCCACCAAACAGAGAGAGAGACGGTCTAACTTGAAAATTAACTGGCTTTAGGAATTTGCATAGCTAAAAAAGTCTCTAAGCAGAGCGTTGTACCAATAAGACAGTAACCAGATTACTAGAGAATTCTTGAGCTGAGTGAAAATCTCAAAGAACTCACCCTCTACCCTTTTTTAAAAAATTCATTCAACAAACATTTATTTTGCAGCCACCAGACCTTATGCTAGAACCTGGAATAGGTCCATAGAGTAGTGATTGTACAACTTACACTGTCTTCTCCTCTGGGACACTTTCCCTAATAAATACAAGCCTTGTTCACAGGCAGAGTGACCCGCCACAGCCCTGGGTACATATGCAGGACCACCAGAGTATGGGGCAGGCTTGGCATCTGGGAGAACAAATTTTAGAAAGTGCTCCTTCCTTTGGGTTGATGCAACACTGCAGAGGACAAGCTTCAGAGTCAAGCACCGGCTTTTTCGGCATCTAGTTGACCCCCCTGACCAAGCGCTTTTGTGCAGTGCACAACATGTACAACCCTATCCAGCAGCCCTGTGTGTGCCACCAGGGTGTTATGGATCAAGATGTGTTATCATTCACACGTTGTCCCAAAAACATGTTCTAAAAGCAGAATATGCACAAGTCAACCGACCGTATTTACATTATTTATGGAGTTATATTCTAAGGGGGCAAAAACTATTTTAAAATCCCTCTGGTCTTTTCCCTGCCCCCTCCCCCCACCACCTCACCCTTGTTAAATATATAATGGACTGGCTAGAGTCTGTTAAGGGCTTATTGAAGTTAAATATTTGCTGATCTCAGCAGACAGCAGCTACAGTTGAAAAGCAGTAGGGTTGCTGGACTCTGCCCACTTCGCCCCGTTGTCCCCAAAGCATCCTTTGAGGCATATCTGTTGAACTCTCAGGACTGCAACAAAGTATTCAAAACGCTCAAAAGCCAAGGAAGGGAAGGAAGAGGGAGCTGCTGCAGGAAAAGCTTTGTTTGCTAGCATGCAGCGCCACCATGTGGTTGTTGGGTTTATTTATATGTCAAGTGATGGTTGAAAGGTTCAAAGCCTACATGTCAAAGGTGTATCGGGAATGCTAGAATATCATAATGTATGGACTGTTTAAAATTCAATTAACAAAAGTCAAACTACAGCACTTGTTACCTTGCCTCCCTTCCGCATTCGTCTATGAGCAACTCAGAGGTAAGGAGTGTGTTTTCCTCACTTTGCATTCCTGGATCTTCAATCCTTTGATGCCTGACACAAGGCAGGCCTCGAATAAATGACCATGGAATCAATCAGTAAGTACAGAAAACCACGGCTGTGTCTTCAGGGAGCTCGTGGCTACATTTCCATTTTACAGATGGATAAACTGAGTCTCAAGAAGGGAACATAGTCTTCTTAGAGGCACACTGTCAGTTAGTGATAAAATGGGAACGTGCAGCCTTTCAGGGCGTTCTCCTTTTACCACATGCTTTGTGGGACCAAGAAAGGACATGGGGGTCTATGGGTTCCTTCATGGGAATTCTGAAAATGCATCCATCCTATTCCACTGGCTTCTCTTCCAGGAGTCTGTCCCAGTTGCTGCCTAAGCCCATCCTTTGCTCTCTTGTCATGATTGCGTTTCTCCTCACGAGTGTGCTGATGATCCCCCGTGCCGGTGAGTGACGATATTTTACACCATAGTTCCAGCTTAGCATATAATTACTTGATATGAATACCGTCCCTTCAACATGCCCACCCCCATCATCTTTCCTACGTATCTTTTAAATGTCCTTATTTTTCTATAAAACTGAAATTATTAAACATATTCCTCTCTGTCTCCTTGCTTTATTTCTTCCCTCTTTTGTAAGTTTGCAACTACCTTGTGGTGACAAAAATGACAATTATATGCTCCACGATTATAAATGTTTACAAACATTTTTGGTACCTCCCAAGAGATTTTATTCTCAAACGTTAACACCTACCTTTCAAAAAATTACAATCATAGAAAGTTTACGTGCAATCGTATCACTTACATATGAATTGAACATGCTCTACATGCAGCCGCAATGTTTTCGGGGCTAAGTTTGTGACCACCACCGAGATAAGACTGCTTGCCCAACAAATTCACCAATTCTGGGCCCAGACACTGTAGCAGGGAAGGTCTGTTGTGGAGGCTTCTGACTCAAAGATGTGGGAGTGGTGTCTGAATCTGGGTCTTCTGAGAAACAGAAGCCCAAACTAGATCAAGTGTGCAGATTTCAGTAGAGGAAACACCTGTGAGGAAAAACATGGAGTGGCAACCGTGAAAGGCAGAGACCTTCAGAAAGTTCTGCACGTGAAGGAGACGGGCAGAGGGGAGGTGAACGTGCCCTGGATGTGTAAGCTGGCAAGGTCATCCAAGAGGAGCCGGATGAGTCCCGTGTGCCCCAGGAGCCTTGCCCGCTGTGGTACACCTACCTGCCCTGGGACATTGGCTGGGAGCAGGCATGAGGGGGACGAGGCCTCTCTATGAACACTGCCTTGGACTTCCAAGCATAGCCGTAGGCCCTTGGTCAGTTATGCTTCCTGTAGTTGCAGCAAGGTCCCTTCTCATGGCTTCCCCAGTGGCAATCTGAGTCAGATACAAGACAATGCTTTGTGCATGTCGACCATGGGGAGGGCCTCTGTGCATGGTGAGGTCTCTCCAGGGGTCTCTATCCCTGCAGCAGGACAGGGAGCAGCTTGCACACTGCTGGCTCCCTCAACACAGCCAGGGCAACAGCTGTGCTTCCTCTACGATCACTCGGAGCTGCCTTGTGACTTCCAAGGGCAGGCGTCAGCCAGTGGGATGGTGGCCACATTTGCATTAGGAGAGGGAGATCCCTTCGCCCCCCCACCTAAGCACATGCTCCCTTTGTCTGGGAGTTCTGCACTGAAGCTCATACTGCAGTCCTCACGTCACACCACCATGTGTTGGCTCCCACTTCCCTGCTGTCCTCTGCGTGTTTGTTTCCTTCCAGATCCTCCGAGAAGGGACCTGAGGAAAAAGGTGGGTTTTGTGCAATCCTGGTTGATCTTTTTGGTAGAACACATAATACCATGAAATCCCATTCTATAGCACTAATAGACATTATCATTCCACTATCTAAAGATGTTGTATTCTAAGTTTGCTTCAAGTTTGCAAGACTAAGATTCTCTGATTCTAGCAGGCTACCACTCACTGGCCATTTGATGATGTGGTTCAACTATTGCATGCTCAGTCCTTCATTAAACAGTTATCTATTGAACTTGTGGTTTCTGTTATATATGTATAATGTAAGTATATACATATATCAATATATTACATACATCACAGTGCTTACCTTCAAGTCCCTAGTTTAGTGGGGGAAACAGTTACATAAACAGATCATTGCAACATGGAGTGAAAGGTGCAATGAGAAAAGGATGTCTGCAACATTATGCTAGCACAGGGGCAGTGTCCCAGAACCAGGCCAGGTTGAGGGTCAGGCGGGGCTCCTTGAACTTTGAATGGAACCATAAAATGTCAGTGAGAGTCAGTAACGCGACCCCTCTTGTTACAGACAAGAGGAAGGCGTCCCAGGCCCCAGGGTGCAGTACAAGCAAAGGCAGGATGGCAAGAAGTAGTTTGCTGTCCAGAAAACCTAAGCTTTTCAGCATCTCCGCAGCATGAAGTTTAAGGTAGGAGATGATTCACCAGAGGCAGCAGGGGCCAGATCAAGGAAGGCCACATGTACTGGGTGAGAAAAAACTTTATAGCTTCATCCAGGAGTCTCGGTTTCTTTGTCTATAAAATGGTAATGACAGAATGTGCCTCGCAGTACTGAGGAGAGGATCAGACAAGGTGATGCCTGCAAAACACAGTGTCCTACTCCTGGAACAGGACAGATGCTCATCACCTTCTGCGTGTATCAAACTTATTGAATCAGAATCAATGTCATCCCGGTGAGTTTTGTCCTTACGTTGCCTCTGACCATGCATCTCCCTAAACTGCACTGTTGGACTTTGTGAGTGAACTAATTTAGTCCTTGGGGATAAAGAGTTTCACATCCAGGATGACTATTCTAATTGTTAATAACATCCTGAAAGTAAGTGTGAGTGTGGGGGAGAAAGCACACCTTATTAATGTCTGTAGGTAATAAGATTACCTCCCACCCTCCAGAAGAGGAACTTAATTATCAGTTGCACAAAGGAATAGAGCGCAGTAATTGCCAAGGAGCAGGCAAGATTTTACTATTGCTGCTGAAGTGGGCCACAGGTATTCTTCGCTGATGGTTATTATGCTGATTAATTTCCAAGGCAATTATGCCCAGTGAAAAATGTGCCAGATCTATTACATGGGCTTCATGACAAGGGCTCAGATGGAACTGAAGTCACGAGTCTCCCTCCCTGCCTGAAAGTCTGCATTTTACAGGCCACAGTCCCCTCAAAGCCTGTAGTTCTCAGGCAGGAGGGAATTCCCTGTTCATGGGAACCATTCCAAGAACCTGGCAAAGGGAATACATGGCTGGCACTGGAACCTGAGAAATGCGTGGTCAGCTCCCACCCCTGCCCCTAGATGGAGCACTGGCCCTCCCAAGCAACCTTACAAAGCACCTTCCTTTCACCTTCAAACCAAAATCAGCCTGTTTTGTTTAGTCTGCAAAATATTTTATTTTAAATTTGAGCCAAGAGTTTAAAATTGGAAGATTTTACCAAAATACTCAGATTTCAAAAAAATTTTTTGAAAAATAAAAATGGTGAGACTCTTTTCTCAAGCCCTGGTGCTGAGTCACAACTGCCTGTCTTGCTGTAACTTGGGTCTGTCTGGTTCTCCACAGTCCCCTCCATTCCCTATTGCTTCCCAGCGTTGGACTGCTACTTGTTGACATTATCTGCCCATCCCTGCAAAGATTTGGGTCTGCAGTCCTTGCTCTTAAGTTGGACCCCATTTCCCACATTACCGCCAAGAGTCCACATGTTATTTCATGTCATCTCTCAGTAAGATTTCATGTAATCTCACAATGTCCTGTGATATAAACACACAAATAGTTATCCCCATTCTACAGATGAGAAGACTGGAGTCAGAGAGATATAGAACTTTGCTCCTGGTCACAAAACCAAGAAGTTACTGAGCTGGAATGTGGATTCGCATTCGTTGTGCTCCAAAGCCCATGCTTTTTATTCTGTGCCATGATACACATTAATGCCAAAGCTTCAAAAAACGAAGGTCTCATTAGCCTAGGAATAATTGTAGAAGGTGTCCTTGAGCTTGGCTAAAGAGAAGGCAGGAATTGAATAGGAGTTAGATAGGTGAGTAAAGGATGCCTCAAAAAAGGAGAAGAGAGAAAATAAAGTTGGATGTAGGGACAAGTGTGAGGGCTGCAGGGAACAGCATAGCCAGAGGAGGGATAACAGTGCGAGCACTTGGCTGGGGGTCAGGAATCCCAGATAGCAGTTCCCAGTCTGCCTTCAAGTTCTATCCAACAGTTTTCTCATCTCTAGAGTGGAGGCTGAATAGGATCATCTTTAGATCTCTTTAAACTCTGTTGGTTTTCCCTTCTTCAATGTGAATAACAAATGCAGACTGTTGAGATCGTCCATGAGCCTGGAATTATGCAGTTATATTATTAATATTATTATTATTATTTGAGACAGAGTTTCACTCTTGTTACCCAGGCTGGAGTGCAATGGCCTGATCTCAGCTCACAGCAACCTCCACCTCCCGGGCTCAAGAAATTCTCCTGCCTCAGTCTCCTGGGTAGCTGGGATTATAGTCATGTGCCACCACACCCAGCTAATTTTGTACTTTTAGTAGAGATGGGGTTTTTCCATGTTGCTCAGGCTGGTCTTGAACTCCCGACCTCAGGTGATCTGCCTGCCTGGGCCTCCCATAAGTGCTGGGATTACAGGTGTGAGCACCGCGCCTGGCCTGTGCAGTTATATTATATACATTGAGTCATTTTGTGTTTGAGAGCATCTTGCCAGGCAGATAGAATTGTCTCATTTTACAGAGGATCAAAGTGAGGCTCAACGTGGAAAGACCATGTGCCCGAAGCCTCACGGCCCGCATGTAGGAAAGCGAGGCTTTTAACCTGGTCTCCTGATGTAGTCAGTGTCTATTTCCATCCACTGCAGCCTCTCAGAATCCTCAAGCCAGAGGTAGATTCAGTGAGTTTTGTGAACATCCCTGGGATCTTACTTAGAGGTAGGACATGTCCCATGTCCCAGGAAGAGACTTATGTTCCTAAGAACATGAGTGACAGATTCCAAAGTTACTCACCCCTAGTGAGCAAGTCTTCATGGATCATGCATTCTTATGACTCCACCGTCACTGTGCCTCCTTAGAACCTTCCACAGCTTCCCCCCGTGAGGTCTTCAAGGTCCACATCATTGATATCCTCCTCCCTTTGCAGTCTTCTTTCCTGCCAGCCTGCCCTACCCACAGCCAACTGCTTCCAGACTCTTCGGCTTTTGCTCCTGTTGACCCTTTACTTAGAAAGCCTCTGTAATGATCCAGTGAGGTAAGGCTTATTACTTCCATTCTATCCAACAGAAAAATGAGGCTTTGAGAGTTAAGTGACTTGTTAGGGTGACACATTTTAAGTCAGGCTTGTTGGACGAAAAACCGTTATAATGCAGTCATATCTTATGTGAATTTGAATCATATAGAGGTGAGATGGTGCAATAGAAAACGCTAATGGCACATCAATTTATACAAATAGTTCAAAATAATGGATATTGGCACCCATCTTAACAGTCCAAAGATGGCAACTGAAGAAGTTATCATCTGTGATACATTACAGCCATGTCACAGGGCCATGGCGACAGGTAATTGTTCATTAAATGGTTTGGCTTGAGCTCATGCTGAGAAACGCAACCTCAAACCAATAACTTGGGAATGGAAGTTGTGAAGAAGATTATACAGCTGAAAAAAATCTACGGAAAGGGCTGTCCATCCTCAGGTACGTCAGGCTATTAATTGAGAGCGTTTTACGAAATACTATCAATGTTCTGAGAGAACAAAAAGCTGCTTTAAAGCAGGCACACTTTTACATCTTCACAGAATGAAAAGGTGGGAGAACAGAAAAAAATGCTACTGTCATGGCTATAAGATCAACACTCCTTCCTGCTCCCTAATATCCTTCTAAATAATACATTATGCATTCATACATCCTGACCTGGAGCCCTTTACTCTGCACGTATCCACTGTGAAAACATAAAGGATGCAAGTTTTGAATTGCATGAGATCTTCAGGCACGTAGCTGATTGGACTGGGTCTTTTTCCAGGCTTGATCACTAGACTGGGCTGCTTCCCTAAGAGCCTTGATTACTCATTAAGAAGCTGGAGATCTTAGAGAATCACAGAAGGTTTGGAGCACTGGAGTGGTAGGAGACAAACTTAGGTCTGCAAGATTTGGTAACATTGACACAAAAAAGTGTTGTAAAGGTGGAAGGAAATGACATCAGAAGGCATGCTACAGGTGCTTAAAGGTTATGCCAGTTATTTGTTACTATTATCATTAACAACTTCTTACGTCCACTGTTCCCTTTCCCCTCTTCATTAACGCGTGGGTTGCATTATTGGACGTCACCTTCATCATCAACCTCATCATTTTACCATGGGATTATCTTGGGGGGCAAACTCATCATGGAATTATCTCTGGAGACATAGACACCTTTAGCAGGTTGAAGAGCAGCCTCCCAACCTACACACCCTGTGGGTGCCTTAGCCTCAGGCCCCCTGCAGGCAGGCCCTTTGGGGTGATGGGTCATGGGGAGTTGCAGCTGCCCTCCTGTAGACTGTGCCTCAGCCCTCCCTTGTGATGAAGTTGGCCAAACACTGATCCTTATTCACTTTCCTGCTGTGCTCTGTGGCCGTGGCAGGTGCCACCTCTCTAAACCTCTGATATTTTACCTGTAAAAGAGTGGGGAGTGGGGACAAAAGAGTCACCTTGAGGCTCTCCAGATCGAAGGACAAGGACCCTGGTCATTCTGTCCATTCCCTTGATGATACTTATTGATGCTGAGAGAAGAGCAGCTAAGGTGCAGAGTGTGGCTAAGGGGGTAAGGGGTTTTGGGAGAAGTTGCATAGAGTCATTAGAAGACAAGGGTTTTTCAGTCAGGAAAGATGGGAAAGAGGCAAAAGCAAGGACTTAATACTGTGAAAATGTGAGGTGTGTTTGAACCACAGCAGGTTAGTGCAGCTGGGACCACGCCCACCTTGGTCTCCATACTCCAGCCATCCCGAATTGCTCTCAGTTCCTTCTGTGTGCCCTGGATCCTGGGCCTTTACAATCGTTTTCCATTTATGAATAAAAGCTTGCTTTAAAAGAAAAATGTATTTACCCTTTTTGCAGTGAGGTGGCTTATTTAAAACAATTTTTCCCACTGACATATTTGAAAGTTTTTCTTTTCAATTCTGTCAAATTTAGCTTAGTCTGTCCATGCTGTTATAACAAAATCCTACAGACTGGGTAATTTATAAGGAACAGAATTTTACTACTAACAGTTTTGGAGGCAGGAAAGTCTCAGATCGAGGCACCAAATGATTCAGTGTCTGGTGAGGGCCTTCTCGTTTTATTCTCACATGGCAGAAGGGATGAGTGCTATGTCCTCACATGAAAGAAGTGCGGGAGGACAAACAGACCTAGCTATTTTCCTCCAGCCTTTTTAGAGGGATGCTAATCTCATGTATGAACTCAAAGCCCTCATAGCCTAATCACCTCTCAAAGGTCCCAATTTCTAACACCATCACCTTGAGGTTTAAGTACTAAGATATAAATTTTGGAGGAATACATACATTCAAACCATAGCAGGGTACATTGATGACAGTGAATAATGCATAGATGATCATTTTATAATTCTAATTTTTAAATGTTTACTGTTTCACAATTTTTATAATGTATTTTTGTTCATTCTAATCAGCACTTTACCATAGTTTCCCATTTACAAATAAAAGTTTCATTTAAAAATAAAAATACCTTTTTAAAAGCAATATGGCTTTTTTTTTTTTTTTTTTTTAATCTCACACGGACAGATTTAAAATTGTGTCTTTTCAATTATGTCAAAATTAGCTTTATATATTTTGGATCATGTTATTATGTGCATACAAATTTAAGAGTCACTGGAACTCTCAGATGAAACAAACTTTTTATAATTGGAAAGTAAATAAAATTACCCTCTAATAAAACAAAAAAAAAGTGAGTTGACTTAAAATGTTGCATTAAGAAATGTTATTATGTGCATACAAATTTAGAGTCACTGTTAACTCCCAGATGAAATAAACCTTTTTATAATGAAAAAGTAAATCAAATTCTCCTTTAAAAAAAAAATGAGTTGACTTAAAAACATGCAGTAAGAAATAGTAGTAGAGGCAATATGCTAGTGACTGAAGTTTGAAGAACCTTGTGGGGATGGTATATTGGTAGTGCCAGTCCTGGTACTGGTAGCCAGGACAAGCACCCACTGTTGTTATTCCTCTCACCAGTGGTGGTTTTGTCTCCACTAGGAAGGACTGGGTGAGTCTCAGTGACTCTCTCAGTTATGTGTTGTGGAAACTCCAAAGGAATGAGTTTTATCAGAGGAAACTGTATATGGAAGGATTTCCTACTGGTATCTGTGGCTAGAGGCCAGGGATCTTGCTAAATATACAACACAGAATAATCTTGTTAAATATCAATGCACAGGACAATCCCTAGCAACAGAAAATTTCGCAACCCAAAATGTCAATAATGTGAAGCTGAGAAACTTGCTCTAAGCCAAGCAAGGCCAACTCAGACACCACCTGGGGGCATCTTCCTGAACAGATTTTGTTATGCCCAGACCTTTTATTCCCCGAAAAAGACCACCAGAGACCAGAGTCAAAGCCAAGCGGCAAGGATCTTTAATGCAAGTTCGAACTTGGTCCCTCCGTTTTACAACATACAAGAGGGCCCTGAACAATGCGTGCACTTGCCTTTTATAGCCTAATGTAAACAGGACTTGTAAAGTTGCAGAGGAACGAGGGAATTCTCTAGGTTACAGCATTGCAATTGGTTAACATTTTAAGTCTATACATTTAGCAGTTTTTTTATTGGTTCCCGCACTCTCACAAACGACTGTGCTCTTATCGGGGACTTTCCAGGTGGTGTCTTTCTAAAGTTGAGATATATGGTAGTCTTTGAATTGAGAGATATATGGTGGGGAGACATGTAGTGGGATGAGCCCAGTAAGTTGAGAGATATATGGAGGGATATGTTTATACTGGGCTCAGGAAGTTTGAGAGATATATGGCAAGCACTAGTAATTTAGAACAGAAAAAGAACAAGACAGGGACTTTCACAATGCTTGTCTATACAACATCTGAAATCTATAGATAACATTATCGGTTGGGTCCGGGGTCAACTTGTTAACTAGGCTCAAGGCGCCGCCCGGTCTGTCTGCCTTTAGGGTCAACTTTTAGCTAGGCTCAAGGCGCCGCCCGGGCTGTCTGCCTGTGGATTTCATTATTTCATTTGATCTCTTTCAATTTAATCTAACACGCTTCTGTGAAGGATGGCCCTTTGCAATTTTCAGATTGATAGGGCTTCCACACAGTGTCAGATGGACAGTGCTGACTCCATAACTCTCCACTTGATGAAGAAAGACAAAACTTTTTTGGCCATTTCCAACTACTTACAACAAGCTTTATATTGCTGGGGAAAGAAAATACGAGCAGGCTCTCAGAGCTTTTAGGGAATAAATTTGTGTTCAACCTGGGATTCCAGCTCCCATATATTTGTCCCATTCACCCAGGCTGCATCTTCACACCCCCAGCATGATGAAGTGCTGGCTGAAGGTGCTGGTTGTATTTGGGTACTGGTAGTACTAGGACACTATTGTTATTATAACGCTAAGCAACATTTCTCAAGGTGAGGTTTCAGGACAATCCGCTTCAAAACTAGTTGGGGACTTGCTAAAATTGCTTCTTTCTGAGTCCCAGTCCAGAGTAGCTGAATCAAACTTGAGTGAGAGCATAGGAATCAGAATGTTTAGGGAGTCTGCATCCCAGGTGATTCGGATGCTGATAGTCTGGGAAAAACCCTTATCCTCTATTATTATGTAAACTCCTTGGAGGTTGGGGGTATTTTTCATGTATTTACCTCTTTCCACCAGGGCTTTATGTCAAGAAAGTCCAAAACAAACCTGCAATCTAAATAAAACAGGATGTTTCATACACAAAGATGGCTTCAAGATAAGTCTTCAAACCTCTCCATCCCCAACCAGAAAGCCACTGTTAAGGCTTACCAGTATAAGACACCAGGGCTACCCCAGCCATCCTCTTATTTCCTTCAGGAACTATGTCCTAATCTGGTGCATAGCAGGCTGTAGGAAATATGCGTGGAATTGAATTTATGTGAATTCCCATTGTTTTCCTGACTGTCACCTTCTGGCCTTAGTCCAGTAAGTGAAGGGTATCAGTGTTTGTGCTTACCCTACTTTCTTTTCCTTATTTATAGGGGGCCATCCTCTGGACACCCCACACCTTCCACAGGAGCTGCCTCCAGGACTCCCAAACAATATCAGTAAGGATTTTTGGAACTTTCCTTAGGAGAGAGTATAAAGTTGTCTAGCATATTGGCAGAGATAATGACCCCTTCTGAATACACCTTAGAGCCACTCACTGCTGTGGCATTTGTAAGTAAAGGGATTGAAGTGGGACTCAAAACATCTCCCCAACAACCTCCCCTGGTGTCTGACCCCCCCTTTGTCTCTCAGGTGAGACAAAGTCTAAACATTTCTGCCAAAGACAAAGGTCAGCTGAAAAGGGAAACCAGGAGAAGGCAGGAAATGGGCTGATGTGAAGGTTATATATTAACTATCTTAACTGTATCTTAGCTTCAGATTGAGCTCTGAGCTTCCAAGAAGGGAAGACCAAGAGGGATAAATGATATATTGCTTGCTCTGGTTGTAAAAAAGGAGGATCCGTATTTATTTCCCAGGGAAGTGAAAATTTTCTCAGCGATAGTTTATAACACTTCTCAGGTGGGTCCCTGAAGGTGGGCATGGCTGAAGACCATAATGCATAGTGAATTCCTTGGTGATGTCAGCCCTAAATCAAGAGTTGATTTCCACCCTTTCAGAGCAGTGAGTTGGGTCACCGAATTATTCATGCATGAGTCCATACATGCAAAGTAATCAGTCCCATTCAGATGCAAATGACAAGTGGCCTCTCTCCAAATGGCATAACTTCTAGAGGAAGTGCAATGCCCACCAGGAGGCCTTCTTTAATTAGACATTAAGATTCACAGGTCACACTTTGCATTTAGAAGAACAGAAGCTAAGGAACACAGCATGCCCGCAGGCCACGGCAGCCACTCCTCTTCAGCAAGAGTAGCCCTCACAGCAATCTACACAGCAGTTATCTGGGGATCCCAGATAACAAACAGCTCAGGTTCAAGAGAATGGGACTTGGCCGGGCGCGGTGGTTCCAGCCTGTAATCCCAGCACTTTGGGAGGCCGAGACGGGCAGATCACGAGGTCAGGAGATCGAGACCATCCTGGCTAACCCGGTGAAACCCCGTCTCTACTAAAAAATACAAAAAACTAGCCGGGGGAGGTGGCGGGCGCCTGTAATCCCAGCTACTCAGGAGGCTGAGGCAGGAGAATGACGTAAACCCGGGAGGCGGAGCTTGCAGTGAGCTGAGATCCGGCCACTGCACTCCAGCCTGAGCGACAGAGCGAGACTGCGTCTCAAAAAAAAAGAGAATGGGACTTACATGGAGCAGCTGTATGACCAGCCCCAGCTTAGAAGCTTCATTCTCCATAGGAATCAGTATATCTAGTAATGACTTCATGGGTATAATTTCTAGGACACCCAGTAGGATGACCATTTATAAGAGTCATCACACTGAATAAGACCCAATATGATAATTTCCTACCAGGTATTTATAGTTCACCCATAATTCCTGCCAGTCCAGATATACCTTACCACCCAGGGGTCATTTGTACCACTGTGCAATGCTGCCCAGTAATGGAATTCACATTTCATCGCTATCAGGTTTCCATGGTAACCTGTGTTAGTAGAAAGCTAGCTTAGCCCAAGGTCAAATTTGTCTTCAGAGAATGAAGAAATGTTTTATGTACACTTTACCTAGAGGGTGGACGGGGAGGGGAAAAAACAAAAACCAGGACTCTCATTTGTTTTCTTTCTCACACTTAGATATCACATTCTTCAGTGGGATGTTTAAAAATGTGGAAAGTGTGACTGAAATTTTTGGTAAGTTAAGTCTAAAATTGCTTTTATCCACCAGAGGTCAGGGCATGTGTGGCAAATCTAAGGAAATTGCAAGGGCCTTGGTCTCAACCCTCGGAGCTCCCATGGCCTCCACAGCTACCTCCCAACAAGGTGACCCAAGTTCTGACAAGAGTGGTGGTGTCTTTTATTGCAGGGTAAGCCACTGAGCTACCATGTGCCTTCCTATTCCTTACTTTATTAGTCGTGACTCATGACTCTCCAGGAGGGGAATGGTATCCCCATTTTATAGAAAAGGAAACTCAACCTGAGGGAGTTGAGTGACTTACCCAAGACCACCCAACTACAAGGGAGGAGCTCTCCTTAGAGTCTAGAGCTTAGTCCTGTACATCAAAGTAGTTTTATTTTTCTTCCCTGACTAGTAAATATAAAGTTTAAGAATGTCAAAGTGTATCAAGTATCCCATTTGTCAACTGAAAATCTATTATGTGACTATCAGGACACTATGATGGTTCCTATCATCAGTTACTAAAAGTACCAAAAAAAATAAGACTATAATACAATTGACATGAACAAAGACACTCAGAATTACTTTGGGGTTGGGCCATGCTGGGCATAAGGCTGCGCTTAAACTGTGTATATAACGAAGTGCAGGTGCCTTGTAAGTTTCTGAATGAAAATGCATATTTACATAAATACACACATGCACAAAGCTTAGTGTTGCTTTTTCGATCAGCATAGAATTCTGTCTTTATTTTTCTAATTAGGCCTTGTGGGTACAAAACATGGGAAAGGAAGTTTGAATGAGGTGGAACTGGTCCTCACAAACTACTCCCGATCCCCTTAGGCTCTGTCTTGTGACCTCGTGCATGTTAAATCAGTAGTGAAGGGTAACCCATGCAGCCCTCAAGGATCCTGTGGTCAGAAAGGTAGAGAACAGGAAGGAGAATGCCAGCTTTAGAGTCGGAAAGAGTTGACATGGTTTTCCTGCCAGTTTTGTTTGCTGTATACTTTAGAGCAAATCATTATCCCTGGTTGATGCCTTGGGCATGTCTTTGGCCTTCAGTTGTTTACTGTGAAATGTAAAGCAAGTTTATTTATTATGAATTGGCAGTGACAGAAAACATCTGCCTTACAGGGTTAGCAGGAGGCCTATGGGACAACAGACAAAGCAAATGCTTTCCAATGCATTACAGACTCTGCCAGGATGAACTATTGTGCTAGTGAAAGCACTTAGTGCAGCTTCTGGCACCTAATGGGTGCTCAAAAGTTGTGAATGTCTGTACCACATTTCTTCCCATATTGGCTTATAGTTTTTTTTATAGTGTCATCACTATATCGTTTAGGATCCATTCCGTGAACTAATAGTGACTCAAACAATAAAGACATGTGTACAACATTTTCTTTATCCAATGCACTGTTGATGAGAACCTAGGTTGATTCCATGTCTTTGCTATTGTGAATGGTGCTGCAGTGAACACACAGATGCATGTGTCTTTTTGACAGAATGAACTATTTTCCTTTGGGAATATACCCAGTAGCAGAATTCCTGGGTCAAATAGTAGTTCTCTTTTAGGTTATTTGAGAAATCTCCAAATTGCTTTTCACAGTAGCTGACCTAGTTTACATTCCCACCAACCAGTGTATAAGCAATCCCTTTTCTTTGCAGCCTGGCCAACATCTGTTGTTTTCTGATTTTTTAATAATCAATCACCATTTTGACTGGTGTGAGATGGTGTCTCGTTGTAGTTTGGATTTGCATTTAGCATGGAGGGAGTTTGAGGCCATTATCCTAAGTGACTTAATATAAGAACAGAAATACACATCCTGGCTAACACAGTGAAACCCCGTCTCTACTAAAAAATACAAAAAACTAGCCGGGCGTGGTGGCGGGCGCCTGTGGTCCCAGCTATTCGGGAGGCTGAGGCAGGAGAATGGCGCGAACCCGGGAGGCGGAGCTTGCAGTGAGCTGAGATCTGGCCACTGCACTCCAGCCTGGGCGACAGAGCGAGACTCCGTCTCAAAAAAAAAAAAAAAAAGAAAAGAAAAGAAAAGAAATACAAATACCACATATTCTCACTTACAAATGGGAGCTAAGCATTAAACACACATGAACGTAAAGACGGGAACAATAGCCGCTGGGGACCACTAGTCAGGGAGGGAGGCGGTCATAGACTGAAAAATCCCCAGTTGGGTACCATGCTGCCTGGGTGAGGGGATTGTTGGGACCCTGAGCCTCGGTATTAATTTACCCATGTGACAAACCTGCCTGTGTATCCTTTAATCTATAATAAAAGTTGATTTAAAAAAATAAATAACAACAAGAATAAAGACATTTCATTACCTCAAGTGGCGTGAAGTCACCAGGATGCATGCGGTAGCTCAACACAGGTATCAGAGATCCAGCAGGCTCTGTCTGTCTTGCTCCACTGCTACCCTGAGCATATTGGCTTTTCAACTGTAGACTTGGGCCCTCCTGATTGTAATGTGGTTGCTGCAGGTCCAGCTAGCACATCCTCATCCACATTCAAGGTAGAAAAAAGGTGTCAATCAAAGGGATCTTCCTACAGGCTTTTATTCTTAGTTAGAAAAGAAATATTTCCCAGATGACACTTACAGACTTTCCCTTAAGGTTTTTTGGCCAAATCTGGGTCACATGCATAACCACAGACCACTCAGTTGGTGACATGGGATTACCATGACCAGCTGAGAATGATTATGAAATACTCTCAGGAACTTAGGGAGAAGGCTCACCTTCCTTAAGAACTTACTAGTTTTGTTAGTAAGGAAGAAGGGATAAAAGGCTGTGAGATAGAAAACCAGCAGGGATGATGGCTTAGTCTAAAACAGTCTTATTACATAGTAGGTGCTTATTAGGTTGATATGGCATCATCAGCCTGAGGTATAGGAAGTCCAAGGGACAGGGACTCCTTCCTAGATCTAGTTCCCAGTGCTCATCAGGCCCTGTCCCCCACCCCCACAGATTGCCTGGGCCCCCACTTCACCTGGCTGCAGGCTGTCTTCACCAATTTCCCTGTGCTGATCCAGTTCGTCAATGGTATGAAGTGTGTGGCTGGTCTCTGCCCCCGAGACTTTGAAGACTATGGCTGTGCCTGCAGGTTTGAGATGGAAGGGTTGCCTGTGGATGAATCTGACAGGTAAGTGAGTTCCACAGGTGAGCAAGACCAAAAGGTGAGCTCACGGGAGGTCTGGTTGATACCTTGGCAAGAGCACAAATACAGAAAAGCCCCTGGACTTGGGACTCAGGAAAGGGTTTAAATCCACTACCTACTAGTTGGGTGACACATCTTTACATGGCAATGTCATCTGTGATCAGCTCTCGCTCTAGAAAGTTGTTAAGATCCTATGTTACGTCTGTTATGCAAAACTTCATTTTAGTGCACTGAATATTCAAAACAGACCACTGCCAGGATCCATCCAGAGACACAGAGAGATCATGAGCTGCCTGCCCTCCCTCACACTAACCCACACTCTCACCCTGCCTCTTCCCTGCCTTCCTGCAGCTGCTGCTTCCAGCACCGCAGGTGCTATGAGGAGGCCGCTGAGATCGACTGTCTCCAAGACCCTGCCAAGCTGAGCACAGAGGTCGACTGTGTCGGCAAGAAGATCGTATGTGGTAAGCATCGCCAGGTGTCCCAGGGGCCTGGGCCCAGAAATGACAGTCCAGGGACCCCAAGCCTGGACCAGGCTGAGGGCGTTGTGATCCTCCCACATCATCATCACCATTGGCAGCATCATTGGCAGCACTTAGAGCCCCACGAGGGCTGGATCAGTGGCATCTGTATCTTTCATGCAGTAGATGCACAATAAATGTTTTTGAGTTGAAATATTAGCTGATCAGCAAATTATTTGATTTATAATTTTATACTTGTACAACCCTGAGACCTTGGGAAAGGCAAATTGTTTGCTACTTACACATTGTGTAACGTTGCAGAATTATTTAACTCCTCTGACCCTCAAAAAGGGGAGGAGAAACCTACGTCAGAGATTAGTTGTGAAAATCAAATTACACACTGCTTGTGAAATGGTTAGCACAGGGACTGGCATATGTTAAGAACTCAGAGATGGACGTGGAGGTGGAAGTAGTGATATGTGAATAAGGCTTGCGATGGTGGTTACCAGTAAGAATCAGAAACACATAGGTTCAAATCTCAGCTCCCACCTTATTTACTGTGTGACTCCAGGAATTTTATTTCATGTCTCTAGACAACCCTGGCAGAGGTAGAATATGCAAAGGCATGGAGGGAAAGCAGAACACAGCATATAGGGGGTCCTATATTAGAGCCATACTTTATGTGTATTTATTATGTGCCGTAGGCTTATACACAGAAACTCTGATCTTCCTTACAACCCTATTTAGATAGGGGCATTGTATGCAGCTTAAATAACTTGCCCAAAGCCACACAGCTGCAAAGAGGCAAAGTCAAGGTTTGGATCCTGATCTGACTAACACTCAAGTCTATATAATACAGACTGGCTGGAGTATGGAGCATCAAGGAGGAATTGAGGGGAGGAGGTGGGTATGAACCACCAGGTGGGAGGCACAGTGAACCCAGAAAACATGATTCATTCATCCACTCAACATATATGTATTGTGCACCTACACCAATGCAAGACAGTCTTCTGTGTTGGGGATAGCCTGACCTTCTGGAATGTCCTTACCATTGTCAGACACTGAAGCTATCCAAAACAAATTGTATAGTATGTTAGAGAGGGACAAGAGCTGTGGAGGAAAATGAATCAGGGCAAAGGCCTGTGGAGGGAAAGGGGGGGTTCTCTTTAAATGGGAAGGTCAAGAAAAGCCTCCCTGAGATGACGAGAGTTGAGGATGACCTAAAGAATGGGTGGGAAGGCATCCTTGCAGATATATGGAAGAGGAGCAAAGCAGACAGAGGAACAGCTCGTGGACCAGCCCTGAGGCTTGAGATGCCTGGTGTGGTTGAGAAATAGGGGAGAAGTGAGACACAGATGGGTTGATGAGGAGGGAGTGGAAGAGGATGTGATCTCAGAAGGAATAGGGGCTATGGGTGGGGGGACCAATTATGTGACATTTTCTAGGTGACAATGAGACTTGTAGGTTGAGGTGGGAAGACGCTGGAAGGTTCTGAACAGAATAAAGGCATGGTTAGACCTGAGTTTCTAAAGGATTGTTCTGACTCCTGGATGAGAGTAGATTGAGCAGCAGGGCAGAAACAGGGGGGTGTAGTTAGGACGCCACTACCATGACCAGGCACGAGACAATAAGGCCTCTGCCCAGTGTGGTAGAGTGGAGGCGTGGAGATGTGGTCAGACTCCCTGTTGTAAGTGGAGCCAATGGAATTGCTTGCTGCCCTGGGTGCATGTGTGAGAGAAGAGGAGTGGGTATGGGCCTGGTTTCGGTCTACACACCTAAAGAGATAGAGCTGACATGAATAAGATGGAGATTGCAAGGGGAGTGGGGTTTTGGCAGGGGAGATGAGGAACTCAGTCTTGGAGCTTGAATTACCTCTTGGGATTCCAGGTGAGATCTTTCCAACCAGCTGTGCTCTTGCTCTGTGCAGAGTCCAGGGACCACTGTGAGCACCTGCTGTGTACCTGTGATAAGGCTGCCATAGAGTGCTTGGCTCGGTCCAGCCTCAACTCTTCTCTGAACCTTCTGGACACCTCCTTCTGCCTGGCTCAGACTCCAGGTAGGAAGAACCTGGCTGCATCAGCCGTGGGGTTGAGGATGTGGACAGGAGCTGGTTTGGGACCAGTCATTGGTGCATGTCTCTAGGTGCCAAGTCCAGCATCTTCAAACCTTCCCTGAAACCCACTGCTCTCAACTGACTTTTCAATGTGTTTTCTTTTCAGAGACAACCATCAAGGAAGAGTTGACAACACTTCTGCCCAGAGGTAAGGCCTCCCAGGGTTGCTGGCTCTTGAACCACAAGGGCCCAGATGCTGATGGGAGCTGGTAGATACACCTCCTCCCCCAGGCCTACCTCACTGGAGCTGGAGTGACTGTGACACTGGAAGTGATCCTGCCTTCCCTGGCTAGGAGATGTGCTACTTCTGATATACCCAATTCAAATGCCCAACATCAAATGGCCCCAGTGCAAACTCAGCCCCCTACTGTGTGAACGGGTGTGAATTTATTCCAGTGTAGATGGAGATCCTAAGTGCATTCTCTCCCCTTTCTCACTCTGTAGTCAGAGCCCTGGTATGTAGTGTGACTGGGACAGGACGTAGTGCTTAGGTGGAGTGAGGTCCCTCCTAGCTAAGTAAGCTCCTGGCTGCCAGTTTCCCAGGATCAGACCCACTACCTCCTCCTCTCCCTTCCTCCCCTTTCTCCATGCACTCTCCAGAACTTGCAGCAAAAGGGGCAGCCTGGGTCCAATAGAGGCTTTTTGAAGGGGAGGCTGCTTTTCACATGTTTCTTTTCAGAACAGGATAGGTGCTTAATAACTGTCCACTGAACCAAGCAAGTGATGATTCCTAATCTAAAACATGGATCTTGCCAAAAATGGGAGTCAGGTTTATGCCTGCCACTCCTTGTTCACCAATTTCCATGATCTCTCAGTCCCAACACCTTTAGGCATCTGGGGATGAGAAGTCCAAGGTACACCTTGGCGGAGCATCCCTCCTCTCCTGGGGTCGGAGTCTCTCTCCCAGAACTAGTCGTGCAGTGTTTGGTGTTTGTTAAAGAGAAAGCAGGTGTGTATGTGCATGCATGAGTGTGTGTGGATGTGTGCATGGGCATGTATGGGGTGTGCATATTGTTATGCCCAGACCGTTTATTCCCCGAAGAAGACCACCAGAGTCCAGAGTCAAAGCCAAGCGGCAAGGATCTTTAATGCAAGTTCGAACTTGGTCCTTCCGTTCTACAACATACAAGAGGGCCCCGAACAATGCATGTGCTGGCTTTTTATAGCCTAATGCAAACAGGACCTGCAAAGTTGCAGAGGAACGAGGGAACTCTCTAGGTTACAGCATTACAATTGGTTAACATTTTAAGTTTATACATTTAGCAGTTTTTTTATTGGTTCCCGCGCTCTCACAAACGGCTGTGTTCTTATTGGGGACTTTCCAGGTGGTGTCTTTCTAAAGTTGAGATATATGGTAGTCTTTGATATATGGTGGGGAGACATATGGTGGGATGAGCCCAGGAAGTTGAGAGACATATGGAGGGGAGACATATGGTGGGATGTGTTTATACTGGGCTCAGGAAGTTGAGAGATATATGGCAAGCACCGGTAATTAGAACAGAAAAAGAACAAGACAGGGACCTTCACAATGCTTGTCTATACAATGCCTGGAATCTATAGATAACATAATTGGTTAGGTCCGGGGTCAACTTTTAACTAGGCTCAAGGCGCCGCCCGGGCTGTCTGCCTGTGGGGTCAACTTTTAACTAGGCTCAAGGCGCCGCCTGGGCTGTCTGCCTGTGTATTTCATTTGATCTCTTTCAATATGTGTATGTGAGTGTGTGAGTGTGAATGCACGTGCATGAGTGTGTGCGTATGTGCATGTCATATCTCTATGTAGCTTCTGAGTCCAGCACTCTTTTTATCCTCAACACCTCTGCCTCCCTTTGGAACAGAGGTCTCCTCAAGCTGGGATATCTTTGAGGTTTTCTTTCGTTGCCTTCAGCCAGGATCTGAACCTGAACCCAGCTGTGGCTGTGCTCCCTTCTGAGCTGGGTTCTTGCAGGGCACACCATGTTCTGGGAGGAGCAGCAGGGGCAAGTGACTCCTAAGACAGGATGAACAACTCTTCTTAGCAACCCTTTTCTCAGCCCCTTTACTCTCTTGGGCCAGCAATCCCCAGCCTGTGCTAGGTTTTGACACTGTGTTGCATTAGTCACTGCTACTGGGAGCTCTCTCTTTCCAGTGGTTCCTGCGGAGCCCACAGACACCAGCCTGACAGCCCTTTCAGGAGAAGGTGAGTCAAAAGGAACTGGTGTGGAACCCAAAGACACACAATGAGAGTGGGGAGGTGCTATACACTTTTAAACAACCAGATCTCACAAGAACTCACTGTCATGAGAACAGCATCAAAGGGATGGTGTTAAACTATTCATGAGAAATCCACCCCCATAATCCAATCACCTCCCACCAGGCCCCACCTCCAACATTGGGGATTACATTTCAACATGAGATTTGGGTGGGGACACATATCCAAACTATCTCAGTTAATATTTTAGGCTTTGTGAGCCATAGGGTCTCTGTCACAGTTGTTCAGCTCTGCTACTGTAGCACAAAAGCAGGCACAGACAACCCCTAAATTAATGCAAGTGACTGTGTTCCAATAAAACTTTATTTATAAACCAGACTGAGAACTGGTCTATCATTCACTAATCCCTGAAAGGGGATGATTACACCTATCCTTTAGAGTGGCATGAGGATTAAGTGAGAGTGAGCATGGGGAGACTCTAGATCAGTGTCTTCTCCCAGATGTGGCTATAAAAAACAGCACACACTATCAAATCATAGGCTGGATACTGGACAGCTTGCTTAAAATACATAATCTCATTTAATGCTTACACATCCCTATGGAATGATAGCTACAACTTCCATTTTAAGGCAGGTGATTGAGATTTAGAGATGAATTGTCTAAGACACAGAGCTGAGTGGCAACGCTGTGATTAGAGACTTTTTCCTTCTAAACCCTCTCTTAAGCTGCCTTCCCACAGGGACCTGTTCCAAACCTCAGGGAAATAATGGCCCTTCACCCCTGAAGATAGCATTTACCGGTCTTTGTGCCTAAACACAGGCCTGGCTCTAGTCTGGCCCCTTTCTTACCAAATTGAGACCTTGCTGAACACCATTGTGCAGCCATATGCCCTGATCAGATTACCCTAAGCCTCCTCTCTTCCATCCTTAGCCCCCAAATCTGTTTCCTCTGTTTGGCTTTGGCACATAGCTGAACCGATCATTAAAGTTGGGTGATTTCTTTTCACAGTGGCTGCAGAGACTGAGGCGGACAGACTGACCACTCTCTCAAAGACAAGTAAGCAGAGGGGAATTTGGAAAAGGACAGCCTGGAATCCAGTGGAGAAATATTTCAAATATCTAAATATCTGTGCTCAGTCCTGTGACCACTTCTCAATGGAACCTGAAAGAAATATTATTATACCCATTTTACAGTATATGTAGGAAACTGAGGCTCAGGAAGAATACAAGTTGAGAGTCACTCAGCAAGTAACTTGCTGGGCTGTTCTCCAAGCCCAGACTTTAGGCTGTCAGACTGTTTCCTTTCCTTTATACAATAGTGGCTCTTAGAGAACACTGTCTTTCCTAAAAATATCTAGGCCAAAATTTCATCAGCAGAGTTAACCTGATGTGTAAAAAACCATGGATCCTTTATTAATAAGCACAAATAGATGACTATTATTTACCAATTACTTAGAATGAATAGGTAAGTAAATGGGTTCTTTGGTTAACGAGCAGTGACCTTGTTGAGGGCCTCTGATGTGCCAGCATATCATTCCCAAGCCCCTTACAAACATCCTCTGAGTTAGTCTTCCCTGGCCTATCCTCATTTTACAGACAAACAAGCTCTGAGAAGTAGAGTCATTTGCCCAGGGTAGTTCAGCTTGGTAGTCCTTTCGTTCTGAGTCTATAGGTTTTGCTTTTGAATAGAACAATCTGTCCCAGTTTAGAACGGTCCAGAATCTCCCTCTTTCATGGAGCAATTGTGTCCATATCAGTCAACTTCAAAGCCTGGTTTTCATAGAACATTAGCATAGTCTTGATCTTTGAACACATTAAACTTAAGGTAGTTTCTGTCTTTCCAAGAACTTTTGAGTCAGCATCTCTAACATTTTTGTGTGTGACACAGCCAGAAATGAAATAGTCTGCCTAGTGGTTAAGCATACCAACTTCAACCAGGCTGCCTGGGTTTGTAGCCACCTCCTAGCTCTGTGACCTTGGAAAAGGGACTCAATTTTTCTGTGTGTCTCCTTTCTCATCTCTGAATGAGGGTGAGCATAGAACCAACTCAAGGGGTTGTAGTAAGTTAATACAAGAAGCCCTTGCTGCCATACCTAGCATGTAGTAGGAGCTTAATAACTCAAGTAACAATAACAACAAATTCAGTTTACAGAGGAAATGAGGCTCAGTGCTTTTCCTGGAGTCACATAGCAAACAACTTCAACCACGCAGTTCTGCTGTCTCTGTACTGCAATGCTCCTCTGTTCCAACATGTACTTTTCAGTTTTTCTCCAAATTCTAAAGAAGCTGTCATTCCCAAAGTATTTGCACAAACTCACTTGCTTCCAGCCTGACAAGCTGCGGCTGCATTTGCCAGCAAGCCTGTGTCTGGGAGTTCCCTTTGGCTCAGCAGCAGCCCGGGTCTCACCAGCTCTCCTAGAAAATCTCGTGGTGGGAGGTTGGCCAGGGGCAGAGTGAAGAGCACATGGCAGCCTGTGTGCAGTGGGTGGGAAGCGCCTCTGGAAACCCAGGTGGGACAGGCTGGGGTGGATGCTCATGCTGTCTCTCTTCTTTGGGGAACAGAAGCAGGCCAAGATCAGGAAGGAGTGGGAGCTGCTAGGGCTACGTTCCCTCCAGGTAAGCATACAGGGCTCTGCCTGCCTATGTTCATGCCACATTTATGTCCTTTGTCCTTAACACATTCATGACATCAACTGGGTTCCAAATGAGATGCACTGTGACCTTGTTGGCATGGGAGCTGACAAGGCAAGAATCAGAGGCATTTATTCCCCAAATGGTGCAGCTGGCCCAGGCAGGATGATTAACACCAAATGCCCTGATCTAAAGAGAGTGAGGGGATCTGAAATTAGATTAGCACCAATAGTTCAGAAAGTTCTTCCTCAGGAGGTGAGGGCTACTGGCTATTCAGACTCAGCACAGAGAAGACACTGGGCTCTGGCAGCTCCTTTGGCTTGTAGAATGTTCTAGCTGGAAAGTCTTAATCCTGGATTAGCTGTATGGTTATTTTCTCATTCACTGAGCAGTTCTGATAGCTACTACTGACTATTTCTTAATTGCTAGGCATTTAGCTACAAGGCTTATTCAAACACCAAAAGAAGTATTATTAGTATAATTTTACGAATGGAGACATTAAGATTTAGAGAGGCGAAGTGATTTGCCCAGGGTTGTACACCTAGTATGTAGCTAAGCTGAAACTCAAACTCAGATCTCTTTAACACTAACTCATGAACTCTTTCCACTGACTAGGTGAGTTTCCAACGTGGAGAACATGATAGAAAGAAACCAGATAACTTGCTTCTATTTGCGGGATTGCAGAACTGGGCAGGATGCTAAACCTAGGAGACTGAGGTTACAAACAGGGCTTTAGTCTCACAGAAACTGGAGTTGAGTAAGAGGAAGTAGATGACCAGATGCATGAAGCAAACCAATATGGTGGATTTGGGGAAAGACTGCAATCCAGCGGGCACAAACATGCCAGACCTTACCCAGTACTCTGGAAACTGAGCCTGGGTCAGCAGATTTGTGAGGCTGAGCCTCCTACTGTTCCCTTCGCTGTACTGGGAAGGCTGGAGATTTGGTCTGTGGACGGGAGACTTTGCTGCCTCCAGCTAAGAGGGCAGGTGAGACTGACACATCAGAGCAAAAGGAGATCCAGAGAGAGTGCCAGGCAGGTGGTAAGAGATGTGTTGGTGAGGAAGGAAGGGCCAGGTCACAAGCAAGTCTTGCAGACCACAGGAAGGACCTTGCACTAGATTCTGCAAATAATGAGAAGCTGTTGCTGCACTTGAACAAGGAAATAAGGGCTTCCAGGAGTGGTTTTGCTTGCCCACCTTGTTGTGTACCATGAGTTGCCTTAATTTCTCCACCAGTTTCTTTACCTCTTCACTTGCTGTGAGCGCCATAATGCCCCTTCACTGGTCAGGCATGTGATATTAAACGTGACACAAACACAAGCCTGGGAACCTCTGCAGTCCTCCTCCCTGGGATGTCATCCAGGTGGTCTAGCACAGGCTCCCAACAGTGCTAAAGTTATTGTAGAAAATTTGGACATTCTCATGTAGAATTCATGGATCCCTAAGAATCTGCCTGGATATCTGCAAACCCAGTTTGAGGAACACTCTCCTAACACTATGGTGTTCTATCTGTTTGCATTTGGTTTTCATGTGTCCATCTGCAAATCTCTCCTTGAGCCACTTTTTAAATCCGAACCATGAAGTTTTTCATTTTCAGGATCTGCAGAGATAGTTGCAACAAGGGTTACAGCTAAACTTGTAACCGTTGTCCCCGCTGGCATTAAATCTCTGGGGCTGGCAGTGTCATCTGTTGAAAATGGCCCTGAGGAGACAACTGAAAAAGGTGAGCAGAAGCAGTGCTTGTCCTCCCCACTGCTGGGATCTTTTGGTTAGGCTATGAAGAATCACTGTAGGCCACCTTTTCACGCTGTGACCTTCTCATGGGCGTGTGACTAGAAGACATAACCCCCCCTGACTGGATACGCACCTTGAGGTTCAGAGGAGATGTAAGCTGCCTGTAGCCCCTCAGTCACTGGGAAGCTGAGCCTGGGGGAGGAGCCACAGTCTTCTGAGCCCCTGACCTCGAGCTGCCACCACTCTTACTGGCCCAGAGGGAAAGAGTTTCACATCGTCCACACCGTGCTTTATTGGAAAGAATTAAGCACTTGGGTTTTGATCATTTTCCTCCTTTGTCTCTCCTCCCTCTGATGCCTTGAAAAAGCCTCTGCACCTGCAAGGAGGCCACAGCCTGTTGGGCCCACAGAGGAGGGGCTTTGTTAGTATCTGAGTATGGCTTCCATGGTGTCCAATGCAGAGCTATGGAGAAAGCTGCATTTGAGATTCGTGGACAGAGGAGGAAGGATAGAAGGAGGAGAAATAGAGACAGAGAAAGAGAAAGGAATGGGGAGACGGAGAGGCAGAGGAGAGAAAGGCAAGCCCAACCAGGTGTGCTAACCTGATGCCACCAGAAAGCATAAGATTTCAGCTGGGATGCTCCCAGGATGCCAGGTCTACTCAGTAATAAGACATGGCCCCAAAGAGCATCTTGGGTCCAGAGAAGTCTCCATCCCTTAGGGAGATTTAATAAGGAGCATTAGAAGCCTAGAGAGAAAAGACTTGGTCTCTGAAAGACAATGCATCCCAAGCAGGGGATGAGCCATAACAGCTTTCCCAGAAGAATGGTGAGCCAAGGAGTAGGACATGGGGTTCCTTTGCAAGAACCTAGAGTTGTCCACATACAAACCGGAAGCTCACATGGCCTTCCTCTTGCAATGGCTGCCCCGACAGTCCTTGCTCTCCGGACAATTCCTGTTCCTTTCAGCCTGTGACAGATTCACCTTCCTGCACCTGGGAAGTGGGGACAACATGCAGGTGATGCCACAGCTTGGAGAGATGCTCTTTTGTCTGACATCCCGGTGCCCAGAGGAATTTGAGTCTTATGGCTGTTACTGTGGACAAGAAGGAAGAGGCGAGCCAAGGGATGACCTGGACAGGTATGGAGAGCCAGCAGTGACAGCTCTAGTGTAGTAGTGCTGATGCTGTCTGCACCAGGGAGTGGTGACAGCTCTCCTGGACACCAGGCTGCACCTTGGGCCTCACTAAAAGCTTGGTGCACACCGCTGCTCACTCAGGAGGCTCTTCAGCATTATAGGCCCATTCTCCTGGTGAGCAGCTGAGACTCAGGGACTGACTTGTTTGAGGTCGTTCACCTTGGAAAAGGCAGAGCCAGAAAGATCCACATCTTTTGATCTGGGGGCCTAGAGCCCTTTCAGTACATTGACAAATACTGCCCAGCTACCCTAAGAGGGCCAATCTACAAATAACCTTCAAATGACCCCAAGTCCACCTATTTAGCAATAACCAACATGTGGAATTAAGGTCTCCACTTGGTTTTTCCTGCAGAAGGCCACATTAAAATCAGCCTTTTAGGCCGGGCGCGGTGGCTCAAGCCTGTAATGCCAGCACTTTGGGAGGCCGAGACGGGTGGATCACGAGGTCAGGAGATCGAGACCATCCTGGCTAACACGGTGAAACCCCGTCTCTACTAAAAATACAAAAAACTAGCCGGGCGAGGTGGCGGGCGCCTGTGGTCCCAGCTACTCCGGAGGCTGAGGCAGGAAAATGGTGTAAACCCGGGAGGCGGAGCTTGCAGTGAGCTGAGATCCGGCCACTGCACTCCAGCCTGGGAGACAGAGCCAGACTCCGTCTCAAAAAAAAAAAAAAAAAAAAATAAATCAGCCTTTTAAGTGTAACTTCTCTCAACACCTTTTAAATATAACTGCTAATTTTCACATCTACCACTTGAAAGAATTTTCATTGACCTCATGTACTCATTAATGTATTCATTCATTTAAATGTGCATTCAATCCATACCGCTTGAGCTTTTGCTCTGTGCCAGCCACTATGCTAGGTGGCAGAGATGCAACAATGATTTCGCCCTCACAAAGCAAAATAAAACAAACTACTTTTGCCCAGTAGAAGCTTATTTGGTGAAAGAGATGGACAATTAAAGAAAAGTACTACCCAACATAATAAATACAGTAGGGTAAACAGAGGACACCACGGAGGACTCAACCTGAGTTTAAGGAATTTTCTCAAAGTAGCGTTGATCAAATTTTTTTTTTTTTTTTTTTTTTTTTTTTGAGACAGAGTCTTGCTCTGTGGCCCAGGCTGGAGTGCAGTGGCCGGATCTCAGCTCACTGCAAGCTCCGCCTCCCGGGTTCACGCCATTCTCCTGCCTCAGCCTCCCGAGTAGCTGGGACTACAGGCGCCCGCCACCTCGCCCAGCTAGTTTTTTGTATTTTTGTAGTAGAGACTGCACGTAGGGACAGCCCCAGTCCACAGCCAATGGAGAGACCTGCATTCAAAAGACACACGTCCTCCTCGGGTGGTATGGTTGCAAAGCAAAATCAGCAACTATCGATGAATTTTAGACACACAAAAAGACAAGGCTTGTCATAGCTAACACAAAGGACACAGTAATGGCAGGAATATGGAGCATGTCTGCTGCAGGTTGGATGTGTGGGTGGCTGTATTTTTTTACCCATTCACTTTCTTTCCACTGCCTCTACCTCTCAGCTATCCCGGCTTCATTATCCTCCTCTGAGGTTTTCAGTGAAGGAAATCCAGGCTCTGCTGCACAGGCAAACTTCAAAACCTACCTCCCACCAGGGAACCCGAAAGAAGTTTTTACTCTAGCGAAGGTTATGCCACACTGTGGAGTCACAAGCATGTTTACATTCTGAGGTTCATCCATATGCCCGCTGTTCTCCATGACAGAGGACAATTTAAATAGTGTCAAGGTTTTTTAGTACATAGCCCTCAATGAGACGAGGCAACAGATAGAAACGTAGCCAGTAGCAGTCTCTGCGTTCTGTTGAACCCCTTGGGAAAAAGTGGGTATGATTTTGAAGATGTTTCCTGGTAACTGACCATATTTCACAAAAATATTAAATTTGACCAGTTGGGCAGGGAAGTTATGATATGGCTACTTCACATCTGTAGAAAGAAACTGAAAAACTCAAGGTCAACAGGAGAAAACCCTTGACTAATTATATTAGTCAAACTAATATAATTTTTTAAAGAATGTATTTTCAAGACCACGGATACTGTACGTTGTGGACAGTTTCAGTGATTTTATGAGTGTTTTGGTTTATATATGATTTCCGATTCACTCACTGACTTTAGAGTTTAACTATCATATCAAGTATCCACCCCCACCCATCCCTGCCAAATACACACACAAGATTTTGTGGCTCTTTTGTGCTAATAGCTAAAGGAGGCAGACGCTGACCTCTAGCCAGTGGCCTTGTAAGCATATGAGGGGCATTGTTCCTCTGATTGCTAGCAACGTGGAAAAGTTAATAAGCAGATAACTGGTTGAGAAGGGGTGCAATAAAAAAGCCACAAGAGTCTATGACTTATCCCTGCTGGAGCTGTGGCCTCCCAGACAGAGTGAGAATTATTAAAAGACACGGAAGAGTTGAAAAGGGAGTATTTGGGGAGCAACTGTATCTCCCTATTGGCTGAAGTCATCACAAGTTTCTTAAGGATGTCCACCTGGCAAGAGGGGACACTGGATATTGTGAGGCCGTATCAGCCAAGATGGGTGGATATGAAAAGCAAGACATTGATTCCTTTTCATGTATTTATGAGGTCCTGATCTATGCTGGACACTTTTCTAGATGCAGTTCTTTATTTATGCTCAGGATGGTTACTCTGTCCTTTTTTAAGGCTAGGGACAAATGACAGTGCACTGTGGATGTGAGATTAACTCTTCATGTCAAAGATCGGAGGGAGTAAGGTTACTGCTAGCCCATATGGTACCTTTGCATAAAGATCGGAGGGAGTAAGGCTACTGCTAGCCCGTATGGTACCTCTGCATAAAGATCGGAGGGAGTAAGGCTACTGCTAGCCCGTATGGTACCTCTGCATAAAGATCGGAGGGAGTAAGGCTACTGCTAGCCCGTATGGTACCTCTGCATAAAGATCGGAGGGAGTAAGGCTACTGCTAGCCCGTATGGTACCTCTGCATAAAGATCGGAGGGAGTAAGGCTACTGCTAGCCCGTATGGTACCTCTGCATAAAGATCGGAGGGAGTAAGGCTACTGCTAGCCCGTATGGTACCTCTGCATAAAGATCGGAGGGAGTAAGGCTACTGCTAGCCCGTATGGTACCTTTGCATAAAGATCGGAGGGAGTAAGGCTACTGCTAGCCCGTATGGTACCTTTGCATAAAGATCGGAGGGAGTAAGGCTACTGCTAGCCCGTATGGTACCTTTGCATAAAGATCGGAGGGAGTAAGGCTACTGCTAGCCCGTATGGTACCTTTGCATAAAGATCGGAGGGAGCAAGGCTACTGCTAGCCCGTATGGTACCTTTGCATAAAGATCGGAGGGAGTAAGGCTACTGCTAGCCCGTATGGTACCTTTGCATAAAGATCGGAGGGAGCAAGGCTACTGCTAGCCCGTATGGTACCTTTGCATAAAGATCGGAGGGAGCAAGGCTACTGCTAGCCCGTATGGTACCTTTGCATAAAGATCGGAGGGAGCAAGGCTACTGCTAGCCCGTATGGTACCTTTGTATAAAGATCGGAGGGAGCAAGGCTACTGCTAGCCCATATGGTACCTTTGCATAAATTTAACCTTCCTTAAGACTCTATTTCCATCTGTTAGAAAATCGTTTAAATAAATATGTAAATAACCTATCTTTGCCATGAACAGTTACAATAAAAATAAAAAAAAATTTTTTAATAATAAGATGCATACAGTATGATTGATGCTGCCTTAGATGTGGCCTTTGTGCAGTATACAACCCTAACAACCATCCACGATGGCCCTTGGTGTGTATATGAGTCAGCCCTGTGTGCACTGGAAAGGAGGCACTGGCTTCCCTCACTACTATAGGGCATGTAGGAGAAGCAGGCTGTGCTTGAGGGGGTTCCTAGGGAAGCTGGGAGTTCTGAGAAGTAAAGCGTTTTCCTTGGTCTTAGGTGCTGCTTGTCCCATCACTGCTGCCTAGAACAAGTGAGAAGGCTGGGCTGCCTGCTTGAGAGGCTTCCTCGGTCACCGGTTGTGTGTGTGGATCATACACCCAAGTGTAAGTGCTGTTGGTTGCACAGTGAGTTATTATTTCTTTCAGTTCAGCATCGTGACTGTGGATGCTTTCCCAAGCACTTCTTCATCTGTACTGTGACTTAATACTCTTCTCATCTTCTCTTTTCTTTTAGTTTTTTTTTTTTTTTTTTTTTTTTTTTTTTTTTTGAGATGGAGCTTCACTCGGCCATCAGGCTGGAGTACAGTGGTACAATCTTGGCTCACTGTAACCTCTGGTTCCCTGATTCAAGCGATTCTCCTCCCTCAGCCTCCCAAGTAGCCGGAATTACAGGCACGTGCCACCATGCCCAGCTAATTTTTGTATTTTTAGTAGAGATGGGGTTTCACTATGTTGGCCAGGATGGTCTCTGTCTCCTGACCTCGTGATCCGCCCGCCTTGGCTTCCCAAAATGCCATGATTACAGGCATGAGCCACCGCGCCTGGCCAATACTCTTCTTAATGTTGAGGCGCATATTATCACAACTCTTCCACTGATGGGGAGATTCACTGTCAAGGGGGTGAGCTGCCTAAGTCACAGAGCTGGTGACGAGCAGGCTGGGACTAACATAAAGAGCCCAAGCTTATTGATTCTCAGCTCTTGATGTGTGTTAACAGAATTAATCCTCTAAACAGTTTCACGAGGAAGCACTATTATTCTTCCCATATAGCAGATAAGGCAACTGAGGCCCAAGATCACACAGATAGAAATAAGTGGGAGAATTGGGATTGGAATTGTAAAACCATATCACTTTAGAACTAAAGCTGATTCTTCACCATACTAGTGAGTTTCTAAGTATTTTTTCTTTTTCTAAGAAGCAGCGTCCGTTTCCCAAGGGAGATCTGAGGAATACTATTTTGAAAAGGGGGACTGGCCCTGGCTGAAGAGCGAGGCGTGCCAGCAGCTCCACTCCTCCCTATAGTGGAAGCCAGAGGCTCCTCTGTATCCCTTCAGGGCCTCAGGTGGGGAGCACTCTGAAAAGTGCAATCTCCATGGGCAGGCCCCTGACAGTGAACGGAGACTTGCTATAGATTTGACTTTATCTGCATTCTCCAGCTCCATTTCCTCATTCATATCAGTGGATGCACTTCCCTTACAGTTTGCAGTTTAAAAGGAAACACTTGCCCTAGAATTTTACAGGGGCCCTACAAGAGTTAGTTCTCATTTTCATTTTCGTCTGGGTAAGTCCACTAGCTGGACCGTCCATCCCTTCTTTTTCCTCTACACAACCTCAGCACAGTGCATGGACTGCCGTATTGTCTTGCCTTGTATGATCAGCTATGTCTGTCACATCCTAGGAGCTTTGTGTTTACATATCACTCATTGATTCACTCATTCATTTGTTCATTCTATTATCCACTTAACCAACAAACCTTCACCAGGAACCAGGCAACCAATGAACTTTCATGATCCTTGCCTCAAATTACGCACAGCTTGGAGGGAAGAGATGTAGGGAAGCAACTATTCGAATCCCATGTAGTATATGTGCTAACAGGTAGCACAGGGACCCTGGGAATGGGGGTAAAGGCATTTGAGTCTACAGTATGGCAGTGAGAACAGGATAATTTGGGAAAATTCAGGAGAGGTGTGAGGTAAGATTTACCACATTCCCAGATGGCCATACTGGGCACGGATATTCCAAGCAAAGGGAAAAGGGGAAAATGGTGGTGTTTGGGGAATGCTGGGCAGCGTAGGGACAACTGAGCTGTGGTTTTGTATTGCTGGAACAGAAAGTGGAAGTGGGAGGCCCGGCTGGGGAGACAGACAGGTGCCAGATCATGAGCCCAAGAAACCTATGTGCAAGATAGAAGCATTTCCATTTTTTCCTATAGGGGATGGGAGCCAGGGGAGGGTTTAGAGCCCATGAGTTGTCACATGATGCAATCATGCCAGGAGGTCTCACCTGCTGGGCTGAAGGCTTATTCTGCATTCCTCCAGTATCACAGAATCCAGGAACACTGCATCTGGAGATTGAACTGATTCAGAGCTTCAGTAAACTGGTTCTGACTCTGTGAAATTTAAGCATAGCCTGCTGTACCAGATGCCAGGTATTAGTTGATGAGAAATGAGGTCATCTCAAATCCTGGCCTGTGCTGTCATAAGACAAACATAGGGAGGAAGGACAGAGTGGTTCTGGGGAACAGGACCTCTGTATGTCTCCACTGTGCTCTCACACTTGGTACATTTGCCTGCTCTTCTTGTCACTTCCTGCTGCTGAGATGCAACTGGCATGTCTGAGGCTGATATGGAGACCAATTTAGGAGGCTTGGAAGGTCTGTGCGGTATGTGATAGGAAAAAATCTGGTTGATGAACATTTCGAAGTAGGATTAGATGCAAAAAAAAAAAAAAAAAAAAAAATCCCTTAGCTTCATTGGAAGCCACAGATAACAAGGATAATATTTGTAGAAAGCTTATGTATGTCTAGCACCTTCAAAGATATTATTTCATTTGAGTCACATCACTCCCACTGTATGCAACTCGTACATTGAAAAAAATAGGGTTGGTTTGCCAGATCTAGCAAATAAAAATACATGATGCCCAGTTAAATTTGAATTTCGGATAAGCAATGAACATTTTTTTTTTGTATAAGTATGTCCTAAACATACATACATTCAAACATATTAACTTAAATTCAAATTTAACTGATCATCTGTATTTTATCTGGCAATATGAATGATGAATAGGGAAATTCTGGCCCAGAGAAGGAAGAAGTAATCAAATGTAACACATATTTCCTGAGCACTAACTTGGGAAATATTTGTCAAGGTTTGAGGTAGGTGCTTGGACTCTGCTCTGTCAGCAAGGTTCTCTGTCCAGCATTGTTACCCGCAGCAAGTCCAGGCAGGCTCTGCAGTCCTTGATCCTTCTCTTCTTGGGAGAAAGAATTCAGCCAAGAGACAGAAGTACATCTAAGGGAGAAACAAGAGTTTACTGAAGCAAAGTAAAGTGCACTTGGAAGGGGCCAAGCAGGCAACTTGAAAGATTTGAGTGTCCTGCCTGATGGTTGGCTCAGGGCTCTTATAGATTTACTATTTCCTGTCTTTTTCCCTCAATCTCTTCCTCTCGTCCCTCCCCCTGGGCAGGCTGTTGGCTAATCACTGCATGCACAATGACTTGCCAGTATCTAGGAAGGGCCACAGGCACCCTCTGCTGGCTGAAGTTATGTGCATACTCTCTTAGGGCAATTTCCCCTTGTCTAGCACCCTCAGAAGAAGGCCACTGTGCATATCTGGACATGTCCCCAGAAGAAGGTCAAACTCACCATTTTCAGTTTTTATTGGGAAGTTGCCCACAAGCTCAAGATGTCTCCTTTTGTTAGGAAATTTTCTCCTCCCTGTTGTCAGCTGCCTTACAATTGCTTGACAGTCACCTGACAGTTGCCTGATCTTCTTTGGGGCCCTATCCTGCCCTGCTCATATCTACCTATCTACCTACTCTAACACCAGGGTGAAAAATGGAGACATAAACTGACAATGACTGTACAATGTGATTAACACATAACCTGCAGTGATATACAAAAACACGAAGTGGGATTCCATGGGAACCCGCAGGAAAGACACTTCCCTTAGCCTGGTGGCTCAGGGAAACTTTCTGGAGGAGGAGAAGCCAGCCTAGTCTTGACAGGCACCTGTTGAGAGCATTGAGAGCATTCCTGGCAGAGGGATCATTCCCAGCAGGAGGAGAAAGTTGGAAAATTGCCAGCCATATAAAGCGCACACCCTGAGGGCATGTGGAAGATGGGGAGGAAGGAGAAGGGCTGAGGGGTGGCCAGGGCTATGGGGGGCTCCCAGTGCCATCCTCAGAGATCTCACGTCTCCTACTCTGCACTTTCCTTCTAAGGTGCGGGCCAAAGCCTGTGTGAGAAGTTGCTCTGTGCCTGTGACCAGATGGCAGCTGAGTGCATGGCCTCTGCCTCCTTTAACCAAAGCCTGAAGTCTACAAGCAGACTCGGGTGCCCTGGGCAACCAGCGACCTGTCAAGACAGCCTGCACCATGTGCCTGCAGCCCCCACCCTGAGCTCCAGCTCTGAGGAGGACAGCCAGGAGGACTCTCCCCAGGAGGACCTTGGCAGATCCAAGAGGTTTCTGCAGAAGTCATTGGGTCCCTTGGGGACCAGGCCCCTCCATGGAAGATACATGCCCAGAGAAAATGGTGAATACCCTCAGTAGTGCGGCTCCTGCTCCACCTTCAGCTCTTTAGCCCTCAGCCTCCTCTGTCCCTTGGAGCCTTCCTCCCTTCCTTTAACCCAGAGGCTGAGAGGGAACAGAGGCCGTGAGCTCTGCCCATGCACCATCAGCTGTGGTCCCCTCACAAGCCAATGTGCATTTGGAGAAGGCAGACCATGGTACCTCCATACTCCTTTAGTGCACTCTGGAAGCTCAATAAATACTCCAATCAACATACTCTGATGGTTTTTCTTTTAAGACATGTTTAGATACTGTCTCATGAGTAGATTATAAAAGTGGAGATAGAGACAATGAAGGAAAAAATATCTCAACTCCCTAATCACAGAAAGCTACTTCTCCTTTTCTTAAAAAAACTACATATATATGAGCATATTGTATCAATCCTATGAAATTACCACCAATAACCCACCCATGCTGAGGACTGAGATGGCAGCTTTTCTAGTGTGTGCCCTAAAAAATACACTTGGCACCCTAAGAGGGTGGCCCTGTGTCACAGCCACCAGCAAGAGAAATTGCTGATCACCCTGTCCTGGGTCGTAGGCTTCATTTTTTTTTTTTTTTTTTGAGACAGAGTCTTGCTCTGTTGCCCAGGCTGGACTGCAGTGGTATGATCTCAGCTCACTGCAAGCTCCACTTCCCGGGTTCACGCCATTCTCCTGCCTCAGCCTTCTGAGTACCTAGAACTACAGGTGTCTGCCACCACACCCAGCTAATTTTTTGTGTTTTTGGTAGAGACAGGGTTTCAATACCATTTATCTCAGTGGTTGGAAGTTCCAGGGATGCAGGTGCCCACTCTGATACAGGCAGTTTAATATTATGGTGATTAAAAAATACTTAAATGCCATCCATCCATCCATCCATCCACCCATCTATCCACTCACCCACCCAATAGTTATTGAGCTTTTATGGTGTACCTAGCAAAAGGCAATGTTCTACCAGAACTGCCCTTAATATTCTATGGGGACACAAACTCTTTGGTTCCTATCATATCTTTGGTTCTCAACCCCCATGCATCAGGTATCCTGTAGTAAGAAGATATTTTATTTTCTCCCTCTCCTCAGACAGGAAAGCAGAACTTCTAAAGAACTCAGTGTTTGCTGACTTTCATGGCATGAAAATATCCCAAGGTTGGCAACACCTTAAGTAGTCAAAAGGTCACGGTGCCAAACCAACAGTCGATACCCTTCCCTACCTTCTAGGGAAACCATGTGATAATCATTTTTTTTTGACGAATACAACACACTGGAATCTTTTCAACAACATGATCTTAACTAATAGTCTAAGGTTGCATTGTCCCAGAAGTAGACCCTTAGACAAGGACTTAAGGGCACGTAGTTTATTTGGAAACTGAAGAAAACACTGTGAGGAGAGTGAAGAAATAAGAAAGGAAAGAAAAGGCAGCCAGTGAATGTGATTTATCAAGCCAAATACCACTGTGGAGGCCTAGACCACTTTCCACTAGAAGTGCCATCCAAGACTTTGGGAGCAAGGGTAGGATGCACATTTCAGAGTCATCTCATCCAAGGGAAAAAAGTGGAATACACACACATGCACAAACACACACACACACGCGCGTCCGCGCACACACACACACACACACACACACACACACACAGACAGACAAGCAGAGACGGTGAGAGAGAGGGATGGAGGGAGACAAACTTCCATCAGTCATTGCTCCTGAGGAGGGTGATATTTCCTTCTGGCCTGCTGCACAGCTGGGGACAAAATGGGCTCTGGTGGCCAGAGAAGTCTTTAGGCAAAGAAATGCAGGTGTCAGCAGCTGACAATCAGCCAGCATGCACTAAAATGGCAAGGATGGAGGCATGCCCCCATGGCATTTGCTGCAAGTAATAAATTGCTTGTTGGCTGGCTCCTTCTTCCCTTCCTTTAATCCAGGAGGAATTGACTAAAGGTCCACTCACCACGGCTGTCACTGTGTTAGGTTACCCACAGTATAATAACCATCTGCCTTATCCACAACTTCACTAGAAGCAGCTGAATGTGACTGGGGGAAAAAAAAAAACCAAAACTGAGCTGACCTATTTCACTTCAAGTTTACAACCATGAAACCTCAAATGGATGCTCAGACTTTTCCTAATCCGTTGACTCTTCTGCTCTACAGGACAACTATTTGGTATCTTCTCTTCTGCCCTCAAATTCCCCTTGCCTCCCTCTCACTCTCAATTGAGGATTCAAGAACTTTGAAGAATTCGAAATTTTACCTTACTTACAACCTTACAAGGTTGTGTTTCATGGATGCTGGCAAAAGACCTGAGATGCTTGGGTCAGAGACAAAGGACTTTATTACTTACAGCAATGACAGTAGCCTGAGTGCCAGCATTCATGTTGCTTTCCTGAAACCTGAAGCAGTGCAGAGAGGGCCAGGGGACACCTACACATGCAGTGGTTTTAATTACACAGGAGAATTCTGAATTTAGGGAACCTGGATGTTTTATAACAGGCTTTAAGACTGCCTGTCTTATATCCCAGATGGAGACATTATGTTTAAAATACAGAAAATAAGTATGTCTGCCTACGGAGTCAAAGGGAAACATTATCCCTGTCTTCCCAGTCTGTTTGCTATACTGCATCCTTGAAAAGTTAGTCCAGGATAAAGGTAGTTTATGTCTCAGCTCACAAGACATGCAGAAATGCAAGAGACACATGGAGAATTGTTTAGTATGATTCTCATCTAATACTCAGTACAGTATTAGATCTCATCTAATATTCATTTAATTAGATCTCATCTAATACTCTATTGAGAGAATTGAAGCTTTCCAATGGGAATACCTTCATCTTCCTGCCATCAAAACTACAAAATTCCCCGCATAGACTTTCTCTTCCTTCTTGTTACAATGAAGTAAGTGTTCCTTGTCCTTATCGATGGTCAAATTCTCCACCTACCATCTAGTACAATGCCCTCTTACCTTCTCTAGGGTTTGATTCCTGCAAATATCTCCTCTTTGTTCTATATCAATTTCTCTTCCTCTTCTGTATCACTCTAATCTGCGTGCAAATACAGCCTAAAGTCTCCCATCTATAAAAATCCCTCCCTTGACTCTACATTCTGCTCCAGATATCACTCCCCATTTATTTATTTGTTCTTAAAAGACAACTTCTCAAAAAATGGTTACATTCCCTGTCATCTTTTCAATCAGGCACATAACATCATTCAACAGAAACTGTTCCAGTCAAAGTCACAAATGACCTCCATATCGCTGCTTGGACCACTGGACACCTTTTAATCTTCCAGTATAATTCCACACTGACCACTCCGTCTTTCTTCAACATTTTCCTCTTATCAGCAATGACTACACATTCTACTAGTTTTCATTCTACCTTTTTGGTTACTTTCCCTCAGTCTTCTTTGCTTATTCCTCCTTCTTTAGCAACCCTCTAAATGTTAGTGTACTTGAGTGCTCAGTCCTAGGCATTATAAAAGAAAAATTTTGCTCTAGACATTTGTTAAAAAATGGCAAGGCAGATTTTATTCAGTACTACTGCAGTAGAGGAGAGACCTCTGTGCAACTTGAGCTCAACTCTGCCAAAACAAAAGGTGAGAGGCCTTTTTCTCAGGTATACAACTCAATATTGTAAATTATTGTCCCCATGCTGTACATTAGATCTCTAGAACTTATGTTGCACAATTGAAACTTTGTATCCTTTGACCAACATCACACCATTCTTTCCTCCCTTAAGTCCCTCTTCTCTGCTTGTACAGGTTTGAGAATTTTAGATTTTACATATAAGTGAGATTATGCAGAATTTTTCTGTGTCTGGCTTAATTTACTCAGCATAATGACTTCTAGCTCCATCCTTGCTGTCACAATGGCAGGATTTTCTTTTTGTGGGTGTAGCTGAATATTTCATTGTGCATATATACACCGCATTTTCTTTAATCATTCATCTGTCAAAAAATATTTAGGTTGTTTCCATATGTTGACTATTGTGAATAATGTTGCAATGAATACAGGAGTGCAGATACCTCTTTGAAGCCTATTTTTAATGCCTTTGGATATCTCTATCTATCTATCTATCTATCTATCTATCTATCTATCTATCTATCTATCTATCTATCTATCATCTATCTTTCTATAGAGAGAGAGGAGTGGGATTGCTGGATCATATAGCAGTTCTATTTTTAATATTTTGAGGAATCCCTGTACTGTTTTCCATAATGGCTGTGCCAATTTAAATTCCCACCAAAAATATAAAAGAGTTCACTTTTTTACACATCATGACCAACACTTTTTTGTATATTTGATACTAACCACCGTAACAGATTTGAGGTGATATTTCATTGTGGTTTTGATTTGCATTTCCCTGATGATTACGAATGTTGCACACTGTTTTATATGCTTTGTTAGCCATATGAATGTCTTCTTTTGGGAACTATTTAGGTCCTTAGCCCATTTTTAAACTAGATTATTTGTATTTTTGGTATTGAGTTATGTGAATTCCTTATGTATTTTGGATACAAACCAAAATGCCTAAGAATGTATTTTTTCTCACATTTTGTAGGTTGTCTTTTTACTCTGTTGTTTACTTTGGTATGCAGAAGCTTTTTCATTTGACATAGTCCACTTGATTGTTTTTGCTTTTGCTGCCTTTGTTTTTTGGGTCATCTCCAAAAAAATTATTGCCAAGACCAATGTCAAGAAGGTTTTTCATATATTTTCTTCTAGGATAGTGTCAAGTTTTGTGTCGAAATCTTTAACTCATTTTGGGTTGATTTTGGTGTATGCTGTGAGATGTGGCTCTAATTTCTTTATTTTTTCAATGTGTATATCCAGTTTTCCAAACACCATTTGTTGAAGAGGCTGTCCTTTCCCCATTGTGTGTTCTTAGTACTCTTGTAAAAGATCAGCTAACCATTAGTTTGTGCATTTATTTGTGGGCTTTCTATTCTGTTCCATTGGTTTGTGTCTGTTTTTATGCCAACACCATACTTGCTTATTATAGCTTTGTAATGTACTTTGTAACCAGGAAGTGTGATGCCTCCAACTTTGTTCTTCTCAAGATTGCTTTGGCTATCCAGGATCTTTTGTGGTTCCATATGAATTTTAGGATTGTTTTTTCTATTTCTGTAAAAAAAAAAAAAAACGCCATAAGGATTTGCACAGGGATTGCATTGAATCTGTAGATCACTTTGTGTATTATGGACATCTTAATAATATTAATTATTTCAATTCTTGAAGAATGTTTCTCCATTTATTTGATTCTTTTTTAGTTTCCTTCATCAGTGTCTCATAATTTTTATTAAATAGGCATTTTACACCTCTGGTTAATTCCTAAGTATTTTATTTTCTGTTACTGATGTAAGTCTGATTGTTTTCTTAATTTCCCCTTAGCATAGTTTGTTGGCTGGGGTGTGCTAAAGGAAACGTACTGAAGGATGTAAGGGGGACTGGTCTATGTGATAAGCCATCTGTGTTTGTTAATTGGTGGTTATCTAAAGGCAGAACAAATTTCTCATGTGTTAAGGACAGGAGGCAGTTTTGCAAATGAGAGCAAGGTGGGAGATAGCTCTTTTGTAAACTGGAGCAATGTTGAGGGAGATAGCTCTGCTGTCTCAGTTCCTGAGCCTACCCACCCTCAGGAATTGGGACAGGAGAGCTATCTCTCTCAATGTTGGCCTATCAAAGAGATGGCTCCTAGGTCTGTGAGGAGACATTTCTGAGTGGTAGAAGATTTATATCTCAAAGGGGCAGGGAAAATAATTCCTTTTCACTGGAAGGAAGATTCAATTATTTTGTCAGCATCGAACTTTCTCAGACAAGGACTTAAGTGGGGCTGGGGTCCTTATTCTAAGGGTGTGGCCTTGAGCTGTTAGGAGCTATACTGGTATTTGCTCAAGCCTCCTAGTGTGGAGAGTGGACAAAATTGTTTGTGGTGAGAGTGGAAGTTCTCAAAGGCCTAGTCTGAGGCCTACTTGAGAAGAGGGCTCAGAGGAGCCTGACTTGATCTCCTTGATCAAGGAGAGAGTCTTTGTCAGTATTCTCTTCTCTCTTCATGCAGTCTACTGATGATTTCCATATTTATGGCTCAAATGCTGACCTTTTCCATGACTCCAAACTCGTATATTTGAATAGTCACTTGGATTTTTGCTCGATAGTCTTTAAGCATCTGAAGCTTAACTTCGTCAAAACAAACCCCTTGATTCCTAGCCTGATGCATCCTCTCCTACTATGAACTTGCTCTTGCCCCACTCTTCCTGCCTCAGTGAATGACATAGCCAATCATCAAACTTAATCTGTCCTAAAACCTCGGAAACTTTTCCTGTATCTTCTCAATTCAACCCATCAATACACTCTCCTGGCTCTACCTCCCTTGGTCTACATCTCACCGGCAACAACCAGCTGCTCAGGTACTGGGAATGAAGTAGGTCTAGATTCCTGAAAAGTCCTGCCAGGGAGAGCAGTATTTGGACTAGGAAGCCTTTATGGAGAGCTTTTTAAAGGGGTGTCTTGCAGTGTCTGTCAGGTACAGCTTAAACTGGTAGTTTGCTTTATATTTACAGTAGTCCCCTGCTTATCTGCAGTTTTGCTTTTTGTGGTTTTAGTTACCTGTGGATAATTCCGGTCTGAAAATATTAAATGGAAAACTCTAGAAATGAACAATTCAGAGTTTTTAAACTGTGTACTGTTCTAAGTAGTGTGACAAAATCTCTCACCACCCCAATTCATCCCACCTAGGATGTGAATCACCCCTTTGCCTAGCATATCTGTACTGTAGAAACTCTCAGTTATCAGATTGACTGTTGCAGTACTGCAGTGCTTGTGTTGAAGTCACCCTTATTTTATGTCTATAGAAGTATATTGTTATTCATTTTTCTATGGGCTTATTGCTGTTAGTCTCTTACTGTGCCTAATCTATAAATTAAACTTTATCAAAGGTGTGTATGATAGGAAAAAACATAGTAGTATATAGAATTTGGTAGTATCCACGGTCTCAGGCATCCACCGGGGATCTTGGAATATATCCCCTGCAGATAATGGGGGAATAAAGTACATTTGTTTTATGTTAATAGCTTATCAAGAATTTCACCCTGGTTGGCTGACTGGTAAAGGCAGGATTCAGGCATTCCAGACCCCTGGTAAAAATACCATCTTATAAAAAATTCTGGGTTTATGCTTAACAATCTGCAGGGTAGGTTTAGATTGTGAAAGGCCTTGAGTGTCTGGCTAAGAAGCGAGCATATTGGTTCTTTTAAAACACATCAAGTTCACTACTTCTGCTTAACAATCTTTAATTGTTCTCCCTATAAACACTGTTAAGCAGAAGTAGTGAACTTATGTTTTAAGAGATGATTCTGACAGTGCTTAACTGAACTAGAACTGCAAAGTGCCTCCATGTCCCATTCCCCGCTGTGTGTCTTGGAGTAAGCACCAACTTCTATCCTGTTTAGTTTCCTAAATCACTTTTCATTTCATGTCTTTTCCGTTGGGCCCATCTTGCTGGCTGCATAGCGGAGGGAGGGGACAGTCCCATTCTGCTCCAGAAGGCCAGAGGGAAGGCGTTAGATTTGATGATTCCCAAGCATTATTCCAGGTCTGACTCAGTGAAAACAGTCTTCATAGCACTACACTGTAGACTGAATTACAAAAAGCTAGACCTGAAAGGGAATTTAAAGGTGATACTTTCCCTGACATTACAGGATTCTGATGGTAACCTCTCCCCCAACAGTATAAATCAATAATGGATGGAGAGAAAGACTTTTTACCCCACTTTGAGTTTATATGGTTTCTAGGGCATTTTTAGATTTCAAATCCTAATAGTTTGAAAAAGGGAACGGCAAACACATGAACAAGCAGCTCTTCTAACTTCTTGGTATCTTTCTCTTGGTCCCTTTCGCAGCCCCTCTTTCTAAAGCTATGTGTTCCCAGGTGTCTATGTGGGGCCAGCAGCTTTTCACAAGTCACAAACCCTCTCTTCCTTGGGACACGCTCATTCACTTTCAGTTTTAATTATTGTCAATGTGCTTTTGACTTCTGAATCACTACCAAATCTCTAAATTCCAAGCCTGAATATTCAACTTCAGGCTAGTATATGTTACTTGGATGCTCCCCAGGCATCTTAAATTTAACACATCCAAAACAGGACTCATGTTAAAGGAGTCACTTCCTCAGGAAGCAGAAAGGCTGGTGTTATAACGATGATGGAAGCCCTATAATGTTGGGCAAGGAAGTCTGGGTCCTGTTGTGTATAGGAAAGTCTGAGAAGTATTTTAAGCAGTGCTTCCTACACTTCAGAAAGATGTATCTGGCAGCAAAATAAAAAATTGGAAAGAGTGCAGACTAGGCACAAGAGGCTACAACTAAAAAAGACAACTCAATAAAAAATAAAGATTCAGGATATATATTTCTCCAAAGAAGATATACAAATGGCCAAAGAGCACATGGAAAGATGTTCAACATTATTAGTCCCTAGAGAAATGCAGTTGCCAGGGCCTGGTGGTGAAGGGGAATGAGTGACTGGTAAGGAGTATGCAGTTTCTTTTTGGGTGATTTAAGTGTTCTGGGATTAGATAGTGGTGATCAGTGCTTCACTTTGTGAATATATTAAAAGCCACTGAACTGTACACTTTGAAATGTGAATTTTATGGTATGTGAATTATATCTCAGTAAAATGTTTCTTTTTTTTTTTTCTTTTTAAAAGTAGACTACTATGGACTGAGTTGAATGCCCTGGATCCCTAATTTCAATTTCTTTATTCATTTAGATGACTTACAATTATATTTGAGATGATTACTTTTTATATTTTCTTGCTATATTAGGGCATGGAATGGTATTTCTAATTTTCAGATACACTAAAGTTGATGTCATAATCAGAAGTTTACTAGTTTAATGTTAGTTGGTGAATGACTACTGTCAGCTTTAAGTCTGAATTTCAATGTTCTCATCTGTAAAATGTAAGCTTTGAATGAACCTGACTCTAAGATTCTTTCAGCTGTTAAGTCTCTTAAATCAGGAATCGTACAAGTGTACAGCTGTAACCTTTATGCAGGTGAAGTAGGATAAGAAAAGCAAAGGGTTAGCAAATAGAACAGTGCAAGAGATTTTATGGCCAAAACCAGTGAGTGAGCAAGATGGGGGACACATGAAATATAAACCAAATGCTCCCAGATTTAGTCTTGTTCTTAAATACCAGATTAGATGGTGCTATCTTGGAGATCTTTTGCTTGACTTCACATCCTCTAATCCTCACATATCCCTTCAGACCCTGCTGTGATAACAATTTCCACACAGACTCTGCCTGCCTCATGGAAGTGGAATGGCAATGCCTGCGTGCTTGCTGTACTGCTGTACTTCCTGCCTTCTGGCACAGGACTTCCCTGAGAAAGACGTATGGGAAACCTGGGGTAACAGCTCAGCACTCAAGCACAAACAGTCCAAAAATGTGGGGGAGTTAATGACCACAGGGCCACCTTCAGCCATGAACAGAAGCCAAATAATAGATGCTTTCCCAATTTTTCATCCCCTGGGAAGTTTTGAGATTATTTTTATGAGACTCCTTAGAATGTCCAATGGAATGGTTATGTAGGCACCTCAAGTGATAGACAATCAAAAAATCCTCTTAACCGGCTTTTTCTGCTTCCATGTTAGATCAATTCCCAAAGTAATACCTGCACATACTCCTTGTCTCAGGCTCTGCTTTAGAGACACCTAGGCTAAGACAGTGCCTTCCTAAGAGTCTGCCTCTGATTCAACATACAGGTAAAAGGCTGAATACAGCAAAACTAAGAGGCAGAGTTTAATGTTCCACCTCGCCTCTGCTTTTTCCTTCATTTGAACTTGGCACTTGAGATCAATAGTTTTATCAGATGAGAGAACAGGTAACAGGATCACAGCAAGAGTTGGAAGGAAAGTATCTGGGATAGCACAGCAAACACCGTGCTCATTTTATACCCATGCAAACAGGTTCACAAACGTGGAATGGCTGGCCTAAGACTGCAAAGCTGAGGGCTGCCCAGTTGCTTATGTGCCAGTGTTGTGAACTCAAGGATGATTATTAATCATTTATTGAATGCTTATTCTGTGTCACGTAGGCGTGGCACAGGGAACCTCTTCTAAGTGGTTCACTTACTCCTCACAGCTAACCTCGGAGGGCAGAACTTACCATACTCATTTTACAGATGAGAACTTCACGGATCAAAATTCAGTCACTGGCCTAAGGTCACTCAGTCAGGTAGTGGTGGTGCTGAATTTGTGAACAAGAGCCGGAGCTCCTCACCACTATGCTACATTGCCTAACAAAGGAGGTTCAGGCTATGATGCACATCTTTGTAAGTGGTAGAATAAGCAAACTGGGGGTTGGGGGAGATAGGGTACTGAGGGTGTATATATATATATATATATATATATATTTCTTATTTTTTCAAGAGCTGCTTTGTGTAATTTATAGGACAAGGAGGTAGGGTTGAAAAGACAATCATTAAGACTGACACGGAGATGGCAACTACATTTTCACAAGCACACACTGTGAACTTTACCTTACTATGTCTTGTCATGACTAGTAGTTATCATTCTGATATTCCAATGTACATGGGAATGAATCCACTTGGCAAATTCATTTCTACTAAAGCTTTTCATTTTTTGTTTTTGAGATGGGGTCATGCTTTGTCAACCAGACTGGAGTACAGTGGCATGATCCTAGCTCGCTGCAGCCTTGAACTATTGGGCTCAAAAGAAGCTCTTCGTTTTTAATTTAAGCAAATATTGAATAAATTTAATTAAATGTAACAATAGCTATTATAAAAAATGAACTTAAATACAAGTAATCTGATTTATGTTTTATTGCTTACATACGAATTGCACAGTGAATTTTTACATTTCAAAAACTAACTTTAATACAGATATAAGCACGAATAACACAAATTAGTTCCATTTTCAGACAGGAAGAAAAACATTTTGGGTAGGGAGAAGTTAATTGCTGGTAAAGTGTAGTACTATTATTCTAAAAGATGATGAGTTCAGAAGTATTAAGAAAGTATGTGTGTGTGTAAACTCCAATAACAATAAAACTCTGTAAGTGGTCACGGGCAACACAAGTACAGGAGGAACATTTAAATGTTAACTGTTTAATGTCATGAAAGAAAGAGTGATACAAGCAACTCGATACAGCAAAAAGAGAATGATTAACAATTTATTGAGTTTTATATATCTACAAAAATATAGCAATACAGTGAACTTCACCAAATCCTAAATGTTCAGTACCTGAACTGGCTACACCACCACGTGCACACCCTGTTCCTGCAGAATCTCCTGCAGGTATGGGAGAGGCAGCCAGTGAACAGATCCATTTCTTGGGAATCCTTGTCAACAAGACCAGTTTAGAAATCCACGATATGAAGAAGCCTAGTGTAATTTAAAAACAGTAACAAAAACCCCGACAAAACCCAAATCAACAAAGACCAAGATAAAGGTGTGATCAACATTAATTGTAATGGTTTTCCTTTACATGCAATACATGCATTTTAAAATCACTAAGAAACACGAAATTTTGTAGAGCAAAGTTTGTGTTTCACAGAAGTGCAAATGAATATTTTACTTTTTGTACTATTAAATTATATATATATTTCCATACAAAAGCACACAGTGTTAATCTATAAAATGACATCCAAGTGGATGATGATTGTTTTTGCATGTCCCCCTGCTTAGATTTTTTTAAAATATATAGTCAAAAATTAACATCCTTCTTTAAAAATACAGAAGGAAAAAAGGGCAATAAAAAAAATACAACTTGGCTTTACTGACTGGTGTAGCATTTTACCTGATCAAGAGGCAAAGTTCCAGTGACAACTGCCACAGGGCCCTTCAGTCCTCCAGTGGTAGCGACTCCACTGGCACTCTGAAACAAGTCTTGTTGATCTACATTTAAGAAGCAGCCCAGGATCTTTCAGTGTCATTTCATAGGTTTCAATGACTAGACTGGTTTTCAAGATGTTGCGCTTCTGTTTAAGTATTCAGAAATTTTCAAGTATGCTTGTCCTATTATCATTTCCTTACTTTTTTCCGTTTCTACTACAGGTGCCCAAATAGCCATAAACACAAACATCCCATTCTTCACTGCTATTTTTTAAACAAAAACAAAAGCCAAAAATTAAACCGTCTTCTAGGCTACAGTTTTTGATATGTATGCTGTTTTATGTAAAAAGAAATGGAATCTGAAAAGATAGAACTATAAACAGGTGACTTTATAAAAATGTCCTAAGAGAATTTTCTGAGTTACAAAGAAAGCTGTTCATTTTACCATGTGATAGAATTCACTAAGATGTAAGTACTTTTATGGGTCTGTCAGTGTATGTGTAGAGTGCACCTGTGATCTTGGTAGCTGAAATCAAAAGCAGCTTAAATTGACAAACTTTAGCACACTTGATTGTTAAAACACAGGCAGCTTTTCAAATATGATATAACTGATTCTAAACAGATGCGTACAAGTCACAGTTCAAATCTTACAAATTAAAAGTCCATCTGGAGAATTTTTTGACTATGAGGATCTAAAACAATGCACAATATACAAATGTAAATAAATGTACTCTTAATGGAAATCAAAATGTACAGACTCTTCACAGGTGAACTAATAGCTGTTTTAAATGTCTTTCTTTTGCACTAAATATATATCTCATTTAATTAATGGAGCCACAGCAAAATACTACTATAATTTCAAAGCACAGCCTGTAAACTAATACATCTTATGATGTAAAAATATTGCACAGTTTGGTACTCCAAGAGTAAGCTCTACACTTCTCAAGCAGAATGGTCAAACTCTTGGCAGGAAACACAGTATTACAAGAACCGGACAATTTAAAGTATGGCGTTTTTAGGGTCATATTCGAGGAATGCTATTCAACAGATGTCCTATTATTGTGAAGATAAGGAATGCCTATCACATATTATTACAGTAACTGAATAGCAGGGTGCCTATCCCAGCTTATCTAAAGCATGGGGACAAAAAGCCACCGAACAGTTTTGCAGCCCCAGGACTAGGAATATATTTAAATGTATTTGCCTTTGCAGAAAACAACAACAAAAATTCTACATCTAAGCGGCTGTGTAGATGTTTAAGAGAGAAACAATTTATACAGTTTCAATCCTCTGAAGGCTTACTTTTGAAAAAACATTACATTTGTGAAAAGTTTAAAATATACTACTTAACAGTGGAATAAAGTGAAACCAAAACATGTTCAACTTAAAAGGCAACAGGAACCTCAAAGCAAATTAACATGACATAAATCTATCTTCGAAAGTACTTGAAATTATATATAGCTCCAAAACTTCTAATATGGTATGCCAAACATTTGGTTAAAGATATGTTCCATCATTATTTTCAAGAAGTATGTTAATACACATTAGGTAAACCTTGAAAGCTCAGCTTGGCCGTAATTTTTAGGCTTACAAATCATATGCTGAGGTCTTCATGAGCCAATCAGTACACACACAGATCTGGAAACTTCATCTCATAGACTGGGACAGACTGGTATTGGGCATGCCCAGAAGTAATGGTCAGTGTTCCTGATGGACTGGGAGGAGGACTGTAAAAGAACAAAAGAACATGGTCAGCAGGTGTACTCACAAGCTGTTAGAGTCACCGAGTATTCTGTTTACTATCCACAAATATCAAAGTCAGACTCCTCAACTGCAGAGATCAATGACAGTGTAGTTACTGGCCAGCTACAAGGCTGCATGGGAAACAGACCACAGTAGTGTCAAACTGTTTTTAAGTCTAAAGCAGACATTTTCCTTGGAAAATATGTATATACAATTTTAAATGCGATTATACTCTATACTCATTCTTGTAAGCTGCTTTGTTTCATTAGTAAAAAATTATTTCATGTATACAGATATTATGTTTTTGATGATAGCATGGTATTTCATGATACAGATATATCATACTTGATTTAATCCAGAGAACAAATACAGGTTCATTTTCATTTTTTCATCATAATAATGTTAACAAGTCTGTTCTTATACATACATAATTTTATTCTGACTGGTTGTCTCCTTGGTTTATAGTCTTATGAGCAGAATTTCTGCATCAAAGTGTATTCAAAATTTTGACTTTGGTACATATATATGGCCGGAATACCAGCAATTTACACTTTCAGCTTTTCAGTGTACCTTTTACACTGTTACAAATATTAGATATAGTCAGTCTTTTTAAAACAGCTTTGCCAATCTGAGAGGCAGGAGGTAATTCTTTCTTATTTTCATTTTTAATTTTTATGTTACTATTAATGGCAAATATCTTTGTAGCATCCATTTTAGGTTTCTTTGAAAATGTAAACTGCCTATTTAAGTCCACTGCCTCTAATCCTACTCAGATATTTTTCTCTTATCAATTTGGGAAACTAACCTTTTGTCATATGATATAAATGCTTTCCTCCAATTCATTATTTCTCAACTTTTTTTGTTGCCAAATGCTTAAAAACCTTACCAAAAAATCAATTATTTCCTTATAATTTTTAGTTTTTGAGTTATGCTAAGAACAGCGTTCCCTCTATGCCAAGGTTACAAGAAATACTCCTGTATTAATTCTAGTGTTTTTATGTATTTTTCTAAACAATGAGTGAAGTTGTCTATTTTGGTAAAAGCAGTGAAGTGGAAATCTTGCCCCAACCCTCTCTCACTGGTCAGTAGTGTTTAGCAGTTGTCCAAACGAGATTAACTCAACAGTTGCTCTTTTCCTTGAAAATCTGAAATCTTATCTTTACCACAGATACCTTCTATACTTGAATTTTCCTCTCTTCCACTTACCCATATGCAGGTCCAACCTGATGTAAACACCAAAGATCTGTCATATGTTTTTCTACCAAGCAAGGCAAATGCTCCCTTGTTTCTTTCTACAGCATTTTCCTGACTGCTCTTGCATGTGGATTCTTTCACATTGCCCTTAGCATCATTTGTTCAAATACTTAAAAAAAATTATCTTACTAAAATGATAGCTCAATCTACAGAAAACTGATGTCTATATTAACTTCCTATTCAAGAATGTTTCCATTTATATAAATATTCTTAAGCATATCTCAGAGATACATAGTTTCTTCATTTAAGTCTTATAAAGTTCTTTGAATTTATTAGTTCATGGTTAAGAACGTTTTCATTTTAATTAATAAATGCACAAACATTAATTTCATATAATAATAATAATAATAATTATTATTATTATTTTTGAGACAGAGTCTGGCTCTGTCGCCCAGGCTGGAGTGCGGTGGCCGGATCTTAGCTCACTGCAAGCTCTGCCTCCCGGGTTTACGCCATTCTCCTGCCTCAGCCTCCCAAGTAGCTGGGACTACAGGCGCCCGCCTCGTCGCCCGGCTAGTTTTTTGTATTCTTTAGTAGAGACGGGGTTTCACCGTATTAGCCAGGGTGGTCTCGATCTCCTGACCTTGTGATCCGCCCGTCTCGGCCTCCCAAAGTGCTGGGATTACAGGCTTCAGCCACCGCGCCCGGCCTCATATAATTATTTTTAACTGTAAATTATCCTCAATTGTTAAATTATTCAGTTGGTTTTCTTCTATTTTCCTGATATATCTATTTTTGGTAACTAATAATAATTTTGGAATTGTTCCAGTATTTATAATACACTTAAATTTTTTATTAAGGGATAATTTTCACAGTGAAATACACTGATCTTAAGTGTACTGTTTGACAAAAATTGACAAATGTATACACTCATGTAAATCACACCCATGTAAATCATAGTCCAATAGAGATAATGAACACTTTCCTTTCTTTTTTCGAGATGGGAGTTTTACTCTTGCCACCCAGGCTGGATTGCAATGGTGTGATCTTGGCTCACTGCAACCTCCTCCTCCCGGGTTCAAGAGATACTGAACACTTTCAATCACCCCCAAAATGTTTCATGTCCCTACCTAGTCAATTTCTCCCCACTCTGACATACCCATACACATACATCCACATGCAACAACTATGTTCTGATCTCCATCACTGAAGATTAGTGGTGCTTGTTCTTAAACTTCATGTAAATGGTCTATACAGGCTCTATGAACAGGCCAACAAACTGTCTTTTTATGTCTGATCTCTGTTACTTAATATGTTTTTTAGATTTATCCCAAAAATTGTGTTCCTTTTTATTGCTGAATAGTATTTCATTATATTATCATCATTAGTCTGTTCTTGTGATAATGGACATTTGGCAACTATGAATAAAGCTGTCATAAACATTCACATGTCTTTTTGTGAATATACTCAATTCTCTCATTTTAATGGGCACAAAGTCACATCCTGCTATTTAAATTTGCATTTCCTTGTTAACTAATGCTTTTAAACACTTTTACACATGCTTATTGGCGATTCAAACATTCCTTTTGTAAAATGTCTACTGTCTTGGCTATTTTGAAAATTGTCTTTTTATTTTTCCGTTGTAGGGGTTCTTTATCAGATATCGGTACAGTGTATACTGTATTTTCTCAGTTTGTGGTCTGCCCTTTCATTTTCTTACTGGAGTCTTTTAAGGGTAAGTTTTTAATTTGGATGAAGACCAATTTACCCATTTTGTTTAGTACTCTGTGTGTCCTAAGAAATCTTTTTGCTCATTTTAAGACTGAAAGGACTCTTTCCTACGTTTTGTTTTAGAAGTTTTGGTTTCAGATTTTACATAGACATTGATTACCCAACTTAATAATTAATGTTTGTGTTTGGTGGAAGGTAGGGATTGAGATTAGTATTTTTCTCTGAGGTTATCTAGTGGTTCCAGGACATTTCTTTAAAATATGTTTTTCTCCTCATTAAATTGTTTTGATTCCTTTATCAAAAATCACAAGTTTTTGATAGGACTCTCCATTCTGTTATCTTGATCTCTTTGCGTATTCTTGTATCAATAATGTCTTGACTTCTTTGGCTTTATAAATCAAGTATTGAAATTAGGCAGTGTAAATTCTTCAACTTTATTTTTCCTTTTCAAAACAGTTAGCTACTCCAGGTCCTTTGTACTTTCATCTGAATTTTAAAATCAATTTATACGTTTTTACAAAAAAAAAAGTCTATTGGGGTTTTGATTGAGATTTTATTGAAGCTACAGATCAACTTGAAAGAAACAGCATATAAACAATATTTAATCCTTCAGTCCATGAACATGGTATATCTCTCCTTTGTTTCGGTATTCTTTAATTTCCCTCATTCACGTTTTACAATCATAACAGAAATCTTACATACTGTTAAATTATGGCTAAATATTTTTTTAATGCTGTGTTTAAAAATTTACTCTTGCAATTGTTTGTTGTTAACATATAGATATACAACTGAATTTTGAAGACTGACCTTGAATACCTTGAATCTTGTGACCTTACTAAAATTCATTTAATTCATGTATTAATTCTAATAGGGTTTTTTTTGTCTTGATTACTTAAGATTTTCCACATATACAACCATGTCATCTATGAAAAGATAGTTTCATTTCTTCCTTTCTCATCTTTATATTTTTCCTTTTTTTTTAGTTTACTTACCTAAGACTTCCAATACAATGTTGACATGGTGAGAGTAGACATCCTTGACCCAGGTTTAGGTGAAAGGCATAAGACTTTCCCCATTATATGTAACACCAGCAATAGATTTTTTTGTAATTACTCTTTATCAGATTAAGTTCCCTTCTATTCCAAATTTTCTGATAGTTTTTGTCTTAAATGAACATTGAGCTTTTTCAAATGCTTTTTTTTCTGCTACTGCTGTGATCATGCAACTTTACTCTCTTAATTAATGTGGTGAATTTTGCTGACTTCCTATAAGGAATCTAATGGGATCCCTTGCATGAGCAGTAGTTCACAATAGGGTTCCTGCTCCTATGAGAATCTAATGTCGCACCGATCTGACACGAAGCAGAGCTCAGACAGTAATGTTCGTTTGCTCGCCGCTCACCTCCTGCTGTGGAGGTTGGTTCCTAACAGGCCATGGGCCAGTACAGGTCTCTGGACTAAGGGTTGGAGACCCCTTTTCTAGCACATATTGAATATTTTATTCCGATTTTCTGTTCTTAAATTTTGTAAATGAGTGATTCTCAACTTAGAGAGTGTAGCAGGCATGAGAGGGAAATGTCTAGAGTAAGATATATAATGACAAAAATGTGCCTTGCTTATCAAAGCAGAAAAAAGACTGAAATAAAAAAGCAAGCTGCCTAGAGCATTTATCTATCTAATATTAATATAATACAGGGTTGAAGCAAAACAGACTTAATTAATTAAGCTAAAAATATAAAAGATATGGCAGATACAGAAAAAATTTCCAGAAGCATAGACATCTCTACTGGCTGCCTCTCACAAAAGCAGGTTTCCACACTGCCTCTCCTTCCTTCAGGTGCTACATTTCTTATATATGTATAGACATAGGATAATCAAAGAGCACAATAATTCACAACAGAACTGAAATGAATATGATGTAAAAAAGCTAAAGGAAAGTTCAATAATTCAAATGAGCCATCTGCATAGGTAGACTTATTACTGCCCTGAAAAGAACCACGAGGCTGACATATTAAAATGCAGTTTCTACAGGACAAAACGATTCAATATGAGCAATTTCCTAATTAAGCATAATATTAGAATATGGGTCTTTCATATTACCCAGATGTCCTTATGAGATCATCAGGAAGGAATGAATAACCTAAAAAAGCAGCTAAAAAGCTAGAGGACAACTAGTCAAGAAAGGGTATCAGACTCTGCCTAAAAAACACAGTCACTATTAAGCAAAGGATCACCTATATGATCTTATGTTAATCCTAAATGCAAAGCATTACTTTAACTTCATAACTTTAACATAATGAACCACAAATTCATAGGGGTCCGATAGTTTCTATTCGTGTATGTATGTTATTGCTACTGTGATAACAAAACCCTTACCGTATGGTGAGTTCCAATATTTGAGCAAGTCTATCATGAAGCAAATTTGCCTGCAAAAAAGAAAAAAATGTTAAGAATGGATTATTTTCTAAGTATCTATATATAATAATAGCAATGTAATTTAAGAGACAAAGTGTAATTGTGACTATTAAGCTGATTAATTATTAAGTACACGATGCTTTAACGTTTGATCTGTCTTATCTATTAGAATTTAATGTAAGGGTTGTCTTTTTCTCCCTTTCCTAGTCTCAATGTTAAAAACAAATCAGCTAACACATAAAACAAAATACCTGCAGCAAAATCATGGAAAACCACTGGAAAAAACTATCAAAAGAATAACAATCACTAACACTTAATTTGGGAAACCAGTTCCACCATTTCCATCAGCTTACATCACACAAAGAAATTATTTAGGCCTCATAGATATGCCTTCAGAGTTTTCAGTCCTTATCAGATATATATTCCTGTGTTCTATTGATTTGACTAAAGCTTGGAACTTATCAACCAATCACCAAGTAAGAGTTTCCACAAAACAACAGTCCACCCACAATCCCTTCACCGTTTGTTCACTTACTTTGGATTCACACTGTGCTGCTATTTCTTCAAAAGGTGCTTTCTGAAATTTCTCTATCACAAGACGCCTCTTTTCCTTTTCCTGTTCTTCCATTCCACTGGTATCTATATAAATATTTATAAAGACTCATTAAAGGGAATACATAATTTCACAGAACCCAGTCAATAACCATTAAGGGCTAATGATATATCATCCAAAATTAAGGGCAATTTACAGGGCTACTTTTATAAGAAAAAAATAAAAAGGCCTAACATCCAAGAAATACCTTAAGGCTAGAAAACACATGCACACACACAAAAAACAAAACAAAACAGAAAAAAACTAAGGGTTAATACTACACAGCACAAGACTCCCTTTCATAGACTAATGACTTTGTCTCTCTTACCTAAAAACAGCAAGGGAATGGGAGCTTCCTACAAGTCGAACTACCTCACGGTCCTTTCTGAAGGATGATTCTTTTATATAACAATATTCTTGCATATATGAGGTACTACATAAAATATTTGCTAAACTGAATCTTGGTACTGAGTGGAATAACTGAAATACGAACGGGGTCATTTGGAACCATGTTGTTGTAGCCTTTTCCATTTATTTATCATAATTTGGGAAGGAATTTTCTTGGTCTTATGATGATGTATGGTCTGGCCAAAGTTTGTGGGAAAGTAAATTAATAAATGTCTTCTTTTATATCACTGCCATAATTGTGTCTATTTGTTCAGGAATATGACCCTGATGGGACAAGACAATTTTGAAGCCTAAAACATGTAGCTAAATAAATGATACATTTCTATAGAAGCCAAAAAGTTTTTTTGGTTTTGTTTTTGTCATGTCCCCTCTACTTATTCTGTCACTGAAAAAAGCAGCAGACAAAGATAAGTTAAATATTGGTCGTACTAACAAGTGCAAAATATCTCACCAATTGCTTTCTTTAATGCTTCAAAAGTGATTTCTTCAGTGTTACTAACCTAGAGAAAAGTGATTAGAAGTGAAATCGAGAGTTAAAAAGGGTCAATATAAATAATACCTTTACCTAGTTACAAGTCATCTAAGAAGTTTTTCAGATTTGTTTTCTTCTTTGTGTTAGTCTGAGCTGTGATTATACTCTGCAGTACCAAATAATCTCCACTTTTTCACTGGTTCTAAAAATGGCCTACTGCAGTGGTTCCCCAAAACAAGTCTATAGATTAGCATTAGACTACAATAATTAACATACCCTAGGCAACAAAACCACCCTTGAATTACAGAACTCAGTCTCCACTACGGTGATGTACAAAAAGATTTGAGTCCCACTGACTGAACACTGTGCTGTAAGTAAACGATGCTCTGAGACAGTGAAGGCTGAGATTATATATAAATACATTTTTAGACAAGTGATAACAAACAACTAAGTACTCTACAGCCTCTATAATTTTCGTACCACACACAGTTTACAAATCAAAAGTAAAACTAAGATTTTAAACGATTTAAAAGTAAAAACCACTACTTCGGGAAGTATTTCTCTAAAGTCAATCACCAATTTATAATCTCTGAAACTATCCTTTTAACTTATGTCTTTCAAGTCTCTCTTGCTTTGAGATATGTAAAAAGGTATGAAAACAACTGCTTTAAAAAAAAAAGTCGGCCGGGCACGGTGGCTCAAGCCTGTAATCCCAGCACTTTGGGAAGCCAAGACGGGTGGATCACGAGGTCAGGAGATCGAGACCATCCTGGCTAACACGGTGAAACCCCGTCTCTACTAAAAAATACAAAAAACTAGCCAGGCGAGGTGGCGGGTGCCTGTAGTCCCAGCTACTAGGGAGGCTGAGGCAGGAGAATGGCGTAAACCCGGGAGGCGGAGCTTGCAGTGAGGTGAGATCCGGCCACTGCACTCCAGCCTGGGTGACAGAGCGAGACTCCGTCTCAAAAAAAAAAAAAAAAAAGGCAAAAATACATTTTATGGCATCAGCACATTTTTAGGAAAAATAATATATCTAGTTCCTATAGTATCTCTGAATAAAAATTAAGAAACGATACATGGGTACTTGCCTGGGAATCTGGTCATCCCTAATTTTAGCTCACGAGCTTCTTTTGCTAAGTCTAAGGCAGCAAGACTAACGAAAGCAAAAGACTTCATTCTCTGCACCTTAGCTTCTCTGTAATACAAAGGCTTTAGCTGGAAATCAAGCAGCAAGAGTTCCACTCCCTCAGTTTTGCTACTGAGGGTTCATATTTCTAGTTGAAGTCAGATTAAACTTGGGAATCTTCAGTTGTTTTGTTCTAGATATTTGGAGCAGACATATAAGATTAGGCTCTGGCTGGTCAATTATTTGTACTTATAAGCATTCTAGTACTTCAGTGAAAAAAAGAAATTGCTTTTGTTCTTAGAACTGGCTAAGAGCTTCTGACTTTTGAGATACAACTCCAGTACAGGAAAAAGAACATCGGAGAAGTTAGAAGGCCAGCATTCTTGATATATATAATTTTTACTTATTACCTGTCAATCTCAGATAAGTAAAGAGCTAAAATACCTTACCCTATTAACTCTTCTCTTTTTGTCCCTGTTTGCCTTAATTCAGATAATTATGATGCAGCTTCCTAGCATCAGGAACCCCCAACTCATGCCATCACTGTCCACTTTTTTTCTTTTTTCTTTTTTTAACATCTCCTTTCTTTAAATCCCTTCAAGTCATTTGTTGGTCCTATTCATTCTACTTTAAAGTAGAGTACTCCTGCCCTCCTGTCCCTCTTTGTTACCTCCAGCCTGGCTACTCTAGATCCTCATTCCATCAACTGTGGACTATTACAAGGATCTCCTAACTGCCTCTACCTCCAGTCTCTTCTTTCTAATTTAGCCTTGTCACACTTGAGAGATTCGTTTTCTAAAAGCACAACTCTAATAATGACAGTGACTAAATTTCGGTGTTTACCTACTTCCTATGAAGTTACATACGAAGCCCTCAGCCTGGTATGTAACTTTCTATAATTTTGCTTCAATCTTATCTCCCGCTTGTCCCTTTTGTGAATCTTTTTTTTTTTTTTTTTTTTTTTTTTTAAAGACTAACTGCTTTATACTAGCATTTAATGATTCATGTTTTTATATACCATAGCTGGTAAATACAAGCTACATACTTTATTTGGTGATCTACCAAACTACAATCTCTTCCAACTCTAGAGGAAAAACTGGTTATGTTGGAGTTATAGAGAAGTGGTGCAAAGGCACCATCCTAAAGGAATTTCAACATTCCCTTTATAATCTATGACTTTTGCTTTATCTATGATCTACAACACTAACCTAGACTATATAATGCCCTTGGGCCTACATAAAATCTACCATTCATCTTTTTCTAACTATAGTAGTTGCTATGTCACTTCCACAAATATCATAGTAATTTGATAGCATCCAGCACCACAGTGTGACTAACACTGACTAGATGCTAGCATACACACAAGTATCTCCAGTTGTATCTGGGAAAAAAGACAGGAATACATGGATATAAAACAAAGATCTGTTATTTGTACTAGAATAAACAACAATCTTTTGCAGTCAACCAGTGACTTAATTTTGTATCAGAAAATTTAACATATACTCAAAATTTAATATATATAACATCCTACCCATGTCCTTAAATAATCAAGCACTTACTATAAGCTTTTAGAAAGAAGAGTAGTGTGATGATTTCAGGTTTTACTCATATCAATTATGCATACATAAGGAAGCAAAAAATCATGCCTATAGTACTTTATTCTATTAGTCAAGCTGATAATTTTATCTCGGGAGACAGAGATGCCTCTGTTCTATTTTAGTCATTTATCTTCTTGAATATGTTAATTTAAATTAGGTATCGTTATAAAAATGTGTGTATGCATATATATGTATGTATATATGCATATATGTGTATATATACACGTGTATATATGTGTATGCATATATGCATATATATGCATATATATACACACACATATATATGCATTGGGAAGCATTCCTCTAAAGTCAACCACCAATTTATATTCTCTAAAAACACCTTTTACCTTGAGTCTCTCAAATCTCCCTCTTGCTTTGAGATATGTAAAAGGTATAAAATCAACTGCTTTATGATAAAAATATCAGTAATACATTTTATGCCATGAGCACATTTTTAGAAGAAATAATAATATACATCTTTTTATCTATGGCAAGTTTTAGAAAAAGTTCACCAAATGATTCTCAGTAGGCCAAGGTCGGAACTGCAAATGTCAGATCTGGTACATCTCAAGTGGACCAGGTATTTCAATAGACTAGAGTAACAATTTGAGTTTAGGGAAACAAAAGTTTGTGATGGTCTCCATCTAAACAACCTTCTGTCTCTCTCTTTTTTTAAATTGTAAGTTTAAAAAGCAAAAGCAAATACATCTGAGGATAAACTAGGATTATACATACAAAGTATAAATAATTTTGATCGAAGAAAAAAGTTATTTTTTTATGAACAATTTTCTTATCTGAGTCATTGTAAGAAAACAGTTTGATATTTTGCTGCACCATTAACTGGTAAATATCTATTTGATGTGAATTTCTCCTGTCTGTTATATAAAAGTAACTACTTAGTTTTAGCCTAGAAGATAGTATTATTCTGTCTTCTGGTATTTGAACAAACATCTCTAATATCCAAAAGCAGATACCTGTAAAATATTAACAGACTTTTAATGTAAGATTTGTGATAAGAATCTTTCCCCTACACTAGGTCTTTATGCAAATGTTTTTTCAGTTGATTTTATCAAAATAGACTGACTCTTTCCAAACTTGAAACTTGAAACACAGTTTCAAGTGTTCTCCATATATTTTTGAAAAAAATAAGAATAGTTAACAAAAGGAGAAAGGTGAAAATACCAGTCTATAACATATAGTGTACTCTTAACAAAATTAAGTTTATAAACTAACACTTTGGATGAACTTCTTCCCTAGAAAGGTAACAGCGGCAAATTCATAATCATTAAAAGGACAGAACTAGCAAGATACTGTTCTTACTAGTAAGGGGTGTATAAATTAAATGGCTCTGAAGAAGGAGGTGAATTTAGGCAAGGTGGTTATTAAGCCTTAAATTGGTAAGAAACTTTAGCCTTAATGCGTCGAGTTTCAAAATGAACACTAAATGCTTCTTCAACTATTCTTGATGCCGTGCTGATAATTTCTTAATAAAACTGATAACTTCTATGTAATGGGGAGTTGAATGGCATAGAAAACATAAGTCAGTTGGCTATACTCTGGCCACCAAATAGGTTTAATACCTGAAGACAAATAATAGGAATTGGAAGGGGGTAGGAGGGAGGCTGAGAAAGCATAAATTCAGATAACTTCCTTTCCCTTTCCCTATATGGGTATTCTTTTAATTATGCATAGTGTACCAATGAGAAATAAATACTTCAGAAGGCAAACAATGGATAAACCACAAGGTGGAGGTTGACTTGACATGCTGGCATTCTGGCATTTTTATTTGACTATGAAAAAATTCTCTGGTGATTTGTGTAGAATAAGTCCTAGAGAATACTGGCTGCTTTTTCCCCTATAACTCAGGAGGGTACACTCTCGTGCTCTTCTGAAACGGGAGGAGAGCATGAAATCTATGTTTTAAATAAGCCACAGTCCTTACAGAGTACAAAGTTCACTAACGCAGCTTAAACTACATCCTTACTATCCAAAATAATTAAAACATTTTACCTTATAGATGAACTTTTAAAACTTTTTAAAGGTAGTGAGCATTTGGCTTCACGTGAGGATGTATAGTTGTATTTATTTCTGTAATTTGCATTTCCTAAATTTTTTAAAATAAGTAGGATCTAGACAGCCCACTAATTTAATGACAGGCTTTGTATAAATTTTCTTACCAAAAAACAAAATCTTACACTTTACAGTTCCTTTATTACACTAAATTATAATGTGAAATCTGACAACATCGTAACATATGATGTTAGGTTTATATATCTTTACAGACAGCTGAAATGAGTTCAGTAAAATAAATTATAAATAAATTTAAAGCTAAATCAGATTAATTTCTACTAATAGTTTAGTTGATTTGAGGATAATTTAGAGTTGTATTTTCTCCTGTTTGAAAGTGTGGAAGGCAAAAAATTCTTTTACATGATGTCTACCAAGACAGTACTCTACCATAAACTTTCAGTAACTTACCACATCATCAGAAGGAACATTGTTGGATAAAATATCCACCTGAATGGATACGGTGTCCACAATGCTTTTTCTTCTAGAAAGTCGATCTTCATCTAAAATAAAATTGTTTTCCTCCCATTATTTGTTAGAAACGTTATGTTGGTTTTCATTTATAAACTCTACTTATCTCAGATTTCAAAAACTGTCAAAAAATTAAGACAGTTTGTCTTTTTTGTTCCTTCTAAATACATAAAGCAGTGTGTTCTCACACTTTTACATTTCGTGAAGCAGATTAAAAAGTAAAATTGATGGGGTGAACTGAAATAAGGTTATCAGATTTTTATTTTTCAAAAAGGGGCATTTAGGACAGCAACATCAACAACCACTACCGAATAGTTTAAGAAAGCAAGTCAGTGTAACAGCAAACGAAGGAAGTACATAATCTAAACTTAATACATTCATCCTGACTCAAACCTGACAATATTAATATTGCCCTTATCTCTCTAATATTTTCACCAGTGAAAGCTGTCAACTAACTCTGGTTCTAGGATGACAGTTTGGGAAGCAACGTCTAAAGGTGTTTACAGTGCATTACAATCTGTGGACTGAAAGAAATTGCTGTTTCAATTAGTATCTCCTTCTCCAGCATTGTCCGTTCAGTCATCTCCATCAGCTGTTGTTATTTTGCTTTATAACTGACCACTTCTCCAGAAAGATGTTGTCTTTACCTCAGTGCTCCAGCTAATCTACTTTTCTGCCCCCAATTCATTTGTAGTCTGAACAAATTGCTCTGATTTTTCACTACTGACTATGCCGAAGTCCCGTAATTATAATCCCAAACCCAACAACTCTTCTGACAGCGCTTTTAAATAAAATTCCAAGGTCTCCCAAATCATTAAATTCAAAAGCTATTACTAGCCCGTTTTCTGCTTAACCACTTCATGAACATTTGAATTTGTTAATCATAATGTCCTTATATACATTCTTTTCTACTTCTGTTTTTCTACTTTAGCATTCAATACTCAACAAATCTAGGAAGTGATTAGAGACCCTTTTAGGTGTTAGGGACAGTCTGCTGAACAGATATTACACATCCCGTGCAGCTTACAGTTTAACAGGAAAAATATACAATAAAATCACACAAATTATTAAAGTGTGATGGAGAGTACAGGATGCTAGGAAAATATCAAATAATCACGATTACAACCGAAAAAAGGAAGTCACTTTGCGTATTGCAATATATAGAATTAGAGGCTTATTCAACCCTTGGAAAGCCAAGTAAAAGGCTAGCCATCGGATATTCTCAGTCTGCAGCATGGACGTGGTAATTCTCAAGAAGCTTCTGGAAGCTGCTAGTCTGATTTCCACCCATTTGAATGCTACACTGTCTTTCAAAGATAACAGTTTCTCCTCTTCTACTTGCAAATTGTTCTGAGTGCTTTTCATTGTCAGTCTCTGATTCTGAAAAAACAGAGTTCCCAATTTTTCCTTTACGATGCAGAAGAGAATTCAGGAAGGGTGACAATGATGCCAAGTTGGCTACTGTTCTCCCAGTCCTAAAAGGAATGTACTCACCCAGGTCACATCCCAGGACCTCTAACTCTCTCAGAGAGTTCCTAGGTACTATTAGGGTTGCAGCTGGCACCTAGTAGGTGCTCTATAAACACTTGACTGAGCAGGATTCTGGAGCCTCCTTTTCTGAGTTCAACATTTCCAATTTCTTATTAATCAATTCTATTTGACATGTTCTAAATCCAATTCCGCATCTCTAAATAAGCGATCTTTATCTCCACATTGTCCTATTTATTTTCAGGAGTGCCATCTTTCAAAATCTTCATCTTTTCTTACCTAAACTCTTAGGACAGCTTTCAAGTGGGTCTTCCAAGTATGTTTCTCCCTTCTGTACTACCAATAGAGTTATTTCAAAAACAGATCATTTTCAGCCCTAATTAGAATTGTTAAACAAATGCAGCCCACTGCTTAATGCAGAGTTCCCAAGGTTTTCTACCTCACTGCACATATTAAATCATAATGCATGCATGGTACACAGAGATAAATGGAAGGGCCTGTTCATATTGCAGGCTCAGACTGCCCCAGGCCCTCTCCAGCTACCTGAAGAGCGAAGGAGAACAATACCCAGACACACCCATAAAGTTCCCCTAAAACAGTAGGGAAGTTCAGGTCTAGAAGCAGCCCAACAGCACAGTTACTGTATCGTCTGGCAACACTTCACTGTTTTCTATTTTTTCCTTCCTGAGACAGTGTCTCTTCTCTGTCACCCTGGCTGGAGTACAGTGGTGTGATCAAAGCTCATTGCAGCCTCAAACTCCTGGGCTCGGGTGATTCTCCCACTTTAGCCTCCCGAGTAGTCGGGACTACAGGCACGTGCCACCATGCCCCGTTAATTTTTTTTAACTTTTAAGTTCAGGGGTACATGCGCAGGTTTGTTATACACATAAATTTGTGTCATGGGGGTTTGTTGTACAGATTATTTCATCACCCACATATTAAGTCTAGTATCCATTAGTTGTTTTCTGGATGCTCTCCTTTCTCCCACCCTCCACCCTCCAACAGGTCCCAGTGTGTACTGTTCCCCTCTTATGTGTCTGTGTGTTCTCATCATTTAGCTCCCACTTACAAGTGAGAACATGTGGTATTTAATTTTCTGTTCCTGTGTTGGTTTGCACATGTGTATATTCATTGCAGCACTACTCACAACAGTAAAGACATGGAATCAACCGGCTAAATTTTTTGTTTTAACTTTCTGTAGAGACGGGGTATTTTTTTTTTTTTTCCTCAAGCTGGTCTCGAACTCTTGGCTTCAAGCAATCTTCCTACCTCAGTCTCCCAAAGTGCCAGGATGACAGGTGTGAGTCACTGTGCCCAGCCTATGCTCCAACTTTCTAATTCCATTCTGTATATACTGTGATTTTACTTTACTGAAGACGCAAAGATTGACGAATTAAAAGCAATCAGCAAGAAACTGGTTTCTCTCTTACTGACTACGTCTCTACTCCAAGGTAGCCTTCCATGGTTGTAACTAATGCTGTCAGTCAATATTATAGTTTTCCTCTTTCTGGGGATGTGACAGGATTGCAATTCCTGTCCTCTCTGTGGTTAGGAGGGGTTCTGTAATAAGTCCTGGCCAATACAGTATGAGTAACGTACCAGACAGTGGTAGCTCCATCAGCTTGGATTCCAGAATGTGGATGATGCATAGTTATGTACAGAGAGTCTGAGCAATAAATAAATCTTTACTGTTTCTTTTTTTTTTTTTTTTTTTTGAGACGGAGTCTCGCTCTGTCACCCAGGCTGGAGTGCAGTGGCCAGATCTCAGCTCACTGCAAGCTCCGCCTCCCGGGTTCACGCCATTCTCCTGCCTCAGCCTCCCGAGTAGCTGGGACTACAGGCGCCGCCACCTCGCCCGGCTAGTTTTTTGTATTTTTAGTAGAGACGGGGTTTCACCGTGTTGGCCAGGATGGTCTCGATCTCCTGACCTCGTGATCCGCCCGTCTCGGCCTCCCAAAGTGCTGGGGATTACAGGCTTGAGCCACCGCGCCCGGCCAATCTTTACTGTTTCAAACCATTAAGAACTTGGGGTTGTTTGCTACTATAGCATAACCTAGCTAGGGTTTCTTAACATTGACACTACGGACATTTTGGGCCAGATAACTCTTGTTGTGGGAAGCTGTCCCTTGTATTATAAGATGTTCAGCAGCATCCCTAGCTTCTATGCACTACATGCCAACAAGCCTATCCCATCTCACTCCGGCCCAGTTCTGACAACTAAAAATTTCCCCAAGATTGCAAAATTCACCCTTAGTTGAGAACCAGTAACGCAGTGCATCCTAATGGCAGACTTTTCTACAATTTTACCTGTATGTCACCACCATGTTAACTAAGTTTCTTAAAACACTAACCACATAACTCCCCAAGCTATGCTCCCCAACTGCTTGTGAATTAAAAGGACATTCTAGGCTTTCTCATCAGATCTTACCAACAGTAACTTCAGCCTTCCCTAATTCATCTGGTGTTCAACTCAAAAATGCCTGTTTTCTAACCTCTGTGCATGCTGTGGGATATCTGCTTTCTAGAAACATGTTGTTATCTGTCCTTCTTTGCCATCCTCCTCACTATAGAGATTCTTATCTTTCAAGGCCTATTTGAACATCACATCGCTTCCTTAAGTGTTAAATATTACTCCAATTATTTCTACTTGTCCCTCTTTCTTCTGAGCTACAAAAACTTACTATCGGTTATTAATGAAGTTCCCTTCCATCATCCTTCAGCCTTGTACTACCGTCATGTACGTTGATGTCTGACCTATATATCCATGCATGAAATTCAGTCAGACTCTGGGTTTTGTATCTACCATACAAAAGTCACTCAGGTTCTACTGCATGAAGCCTGAAGGTACAGAATCAGTACATACTCAACTGTGACAAAACAGGACACATTGTTTTGCAAGAATTTTCAGGATGAGAATATTTTATATCCTGCATGTGGCTACTGCTGAGTTAACCTAGACCCTGTAATTTTGGTTTTTCCTTCATAATCATATGCTTTGATATAAGTAACTGGACATAAACACATCAATGGAATTGCCACAAGGCAGTATGCGGTCATCCCTGCTGATCTGCTTATAGCATCTAGGTACACTAACTTTCAAGGTCTCTCCGGAAGTAAAAATAAGGACTTCTCTCAAAGGAGGCTATAAAAGAATTTCTGGGTTAATTTATGAAAGCTGAGGGGTTGCAGAAAGAGAGTCATGTTGAAGCCAATAATACAAAAAGAAAAGAGAAGTATGGGGGCCGGAAAGGGGTCCCTGAGCGGCAAAATCATTGAGAACAAAAAGGAAATATAGTGTTGTCTCAAAGGTGATCAATAATCACCTTCCAGGAAAATCCAAAGAAAGGTCTTAATCAATTTTCTACTTCTCTGAAGCTTCAGCAATTTGTGCCAAGTTACCTTTCCCTTTTTGGAAGCTCCTCTATAGCTGCCTTCTCACCCCCCAACCTCCTAGCACCCGCATTCCAACATTACCTTACTTTCCTTTCACATTCTTGAGACTTTCAGCTTTGGGGCTTTACGTTCCTTCCCAACACAGCCTCTTCTCAGGAAAAGAGAACTGTCCAAAGCCATTCCATCCTCTTTATCTCCATGCCTTCACTGTGAGAAGTCATCCTCCCTGAAGGCTTTAGCAAAATCCCCTATGTTGCTTTTTTCAAAATTTTCATTATAACCTCCTAACCCTCACACAAAACCCAGTCCTAACTCCTAACTGCCTCAAGCTACTTTACTTGCATGCTCCACTGTCAAAGATACTCAACAAGAGGATTATCTCCAAAACCAGCCACTTTTTCCTGTTTATTTCTGTTAACAAAAACTCTATCCTTCTACCACCCCAGATTCAAAACTACTTATAGAGAGTTTCAGCTGAAATATGTACTTCTTTCCTTCCTCACTTGAGCCCAGCTGATATGGTTTGGCTGTGTCCCCACCCAAGTCTCAACTTGAATTGCATCTCAAGAATTCCCACCTGTTGTGGGAGGGACCCAGAGGGAGGTAACTGAATCATGAGGGTTGGTCTTTCCCACATTATTCTCGTGATAGTGAATAAGTCTCGAGATCTGATCGGTTTATCAGGGGTTTCTGCTTTTGCTTCTTCCTCATTCTCTGTTGCCACTGCCATGTAAGAAGTGTCTTTCACCCTCTGCCATGATTGTGAGACCTTCCCCAGCCATGTGGAACTGTAAGTCTAATTAAACCTCTTTCTTTTGTAAATTGCCCAGTCTCTGGTATGTCTCTATCAGCAGCGTGAAAATGGACTAATACACCAGCTTTATCTCTCATCCCTCCGAGAAAAACAAAACATACACACACAAAAAAACAAGCAAATGAAATGGTAAGTAAATCCTATGTGTCCCCTCAATTTTACACCATCCACTCAAGCGCCCAAGCGAGAAACCTGGACAAAATCCCTGGCTTTCTCCTTGTCTCTCCATATCAATCAATATTCTCACTAATGCCTCTTTATTATGGGCCACTGTCATTTCTCCTAAGGATGACTAACATGCCATCAAAATAAATAGTCACCCCATCCCCAGTTTGCAAAATTACAACCAAAGTACTATTTCTAAAATGCAACTCTGATCATGTTATCCTCTGATTAAAATCACTCATGCTTCCCCACTGCCTTCAGAACAGTTTAAACTAGTTCACCTTGCTTTACAATTCCTATCTCCACTCCCTGAAGTCTGTCATCACTCTGTGTTAATTCACAGAACAAATCCTTTTCTTGCCTACCTCATTCCTTCACACGTGTTGTTACTACCATACGAAGCACAGTTCACTTGCCTAACACCTGTTTCAAGCTCAGCTTAGAGGCTTTTTCCTCTGGAAGATATTCCTGGCCTGCCAAACCTGGATTAAATATTTTTACCTGCTATTGGAGGACCCAAAATGTCCCTAATCATAGCCGTATAGTCATATTACAATTGCCTGGTTATTTATCTTCTTAGAGAAAAATTATATAATGAAATTAACTTATTTCCTATGCACCTAGAATAATACCAATCATCTGCTGTGTTTTGTGGTTCAAGTAAACAATACATTTAAGAGAGACTGTGAGCTCTGTGAAAGTAGGGACCTACCTGTCTTGTTCATTCTGGCTTTTGCCTGCACAGCAGCTAGCACACTGGAGGTGCTCACTTAATATTTAAATAACTGTATGAGTTGACTGAAGCCACTGATACCTCTGAATGATTCAGATGGGGGACACTACTGTTTTCCCCTCATAAAGCAGTACTTGGCACAGGCCTAAACATACACTATTCATTCGAATTCTAGGTTGATTAAAGTAAAATACAATAATCTGCTAACATTTATCAACCACATTATTATGATGCCAGGCATCAATAGTTCAATAAACTTTAGGTAGATTATCATTCTTTCTCTAGATCCAGTTATCACTGTGTTTCAATCATTCATCTGCTTTTCCCACTAGATTGTATTCCTTGAGGATAAGAATTGCATCTTAACATCTTGCTACCCTATGAAAGTCATAACAGTGCCTGATATATATTAAATTGTAGGTACCCAGTAGAAGTTAGAGAAATAAATAATAAAAATCAATCTGGATATTTCTGGATGCGTGAGCAATACTTGAGCCCCTGAAAAATAGTGAAATCAAATAATTTATTAAGCAACTAACTGGAGAGGCTGGTAGTGGTGTCACCTAATCATTTAATTCAATTTTAGCCTCACTATCCTCATTTGTAAACAAAGATAATGCTACCTTCCTCACCAAACCATTATGAGAATTACATAAGAAAATGAATACAAAGCACTTATCACAGCGCCTAGCACACAGTGCATAATAAATGGTAGCTACTATTGTGATGATGATGGGTATTGCATGATACACAACAAACTAAATATGTTCTGCTTTTTATTTTAATATATTGTTCTTAAATCCCTTCAAGTTTTTTAATGCATTATCTGATGGTTACACAGCAAAAGGAAATTTAATTACAGATTCAGTATCCCATAAAATATCACTGTTTATTCTGTTTCTGCATTAAGGTAGGATACTCATGCCACAGACAGGTTCTAAACTATGTCTTTACAAATCAGAAAAATCTATGATTTCTATGCAGTTATACAATTAAGTAGACACTAAAACATTCAGAATTTTTCCAGTCATTGGCAGAGATGGATTATGAGAGAATACATCTTTTTTAGGGGTGGGAGGAATCAGGGAAGTGCAGACCATTTGTTAAAAATTTTAACAGTACCACAGCTTTCATTAAAAATTGTTAAGAGTTAAAGGAACAGGGTAAAGAGAAATAACAGGGGTAAAAATAAACTATGGCTATAAGGAAGATAAAGGAAAATAATAAACTAATTACAGAAAATATGCAGGCCACTGGCCCCATTTTCTAAAAGGCACATTTTATTAAGCTATTTTCCCAGAGGACAGGTGAGGGAAAGGGCAGGCCAAACTGACAACTGGATTTACCTTTGTGCTTGTGCCTGGGTTTAAGAGGTTTTTTGCTTGAAGGAAAGAGAGCTAAATTCAAATTATAAGAGTTAAAATATTTTAAATGTTTTTTAATCTTTTAAATTATAAAGCTCTAATAATGTTTTATTGTTAGCACTTGTATTTCCTCAAGGAGTTCCTGAGGAACACAATCTTTTACAGCATAAAATTTAAAAGAAAATGCAAAAGCACTCATTAACATCTCAGACTGTTATGAACAATTATTACTGTACTAAATGTATGTATTTTGGATCCACGTTGTTTAAAAAAAGCCATTTACAAAGACTGCGCTACTTGTAGTGACTAATCCAGAAATCTTTCTAAGTGAAATCAAATGGTTCTCTTGTAGAACAGAGGTATCCCCAAAGAAAGAATTAACTCACAAAATTTACTATTTATATAATCACCAAATGAAAATGAAAGTATAAGACATAAATTCTTTGATTTTAATTTTTACAGTAAAGGTTGAATACAAGACACTATGCAATTTTACCTTCAAACAGAATTATTTCAGGCAATGGGAAGAATAGAAGGAACTATATAGGTCACAGAGAAAAAAAAATCCCTAACTCAAAAAGTTTGTAGTTTTATTTATATAACAACAGTCTTGTACTCTTTCAAATAACAAAAGTTGTCTAATTCATTAACCTCAACAATCACTTATCATTAAACAATTTTCATCAATTTCCATAACTTAAATAGAATATCATTTAATGAGAAAAGATCTCACTTTAAAATATACTATTAAATAAAATATTAAGTATTATAACAATAAATATTCAAGGACTTGATTTGCTCGTGGTAAAATCATATCTATGTTGTTAGAGATTTACTGAAGGTTTTCAATAGCAAAATTAAAAAACAGAAGTAAATACTCTGAAGCATTTGAAAATGGCTGGGCTATAGTAAGGACACACACCAGAATTAATTTTCATTGCTAACTGGGTAATGAAAAAATTACTATAACATAAGCAATCACCAGAGTGAGAGTTCTAATTATCCTCCTCTTACCTGTTACTTGCGGTACATACGGAACTGACAATCTCTCAACACTATATCCACTTCCACCTAGGGACTCTGCAATCTTGTTGGTCAGAAAGTACAAATCTTTTTCATGCTTCTCTAAAGATTTTGGAAGCCTGCCAATTTCATCAAAGCAACAATCATTCAGTATTAAATTACTGAGCAAAAATAAGTTACTATGGAAAACATTCTAGAGCAAAAGCCTCAATATTCTAAATATAAACACAATGTAAACTGTAGTAACAGAAAAATCAGTATATTTTAGGCAACTAATTTGAGCTCTTTAAAAACACATAGTATGCGGTCCCATATATTAACCATTCTGCAGTGATTCTTCTCCCAGTAACATTCCAATAGTGAATTTAGCCTTATATGACTCTGTTGATCTTCACTTGTTAAGTAATAAAGAACACTAAATGTAGCTTTTATTGTCATGTTAACTAAAAAGTGTACTGAGAGACAAAATAAAAATGCAGCCCACTGACTGTTAATGAAAACCATATTAGCCAGCTAAGTGTTAGGAAGTACTTGCCCACCCACATAAGGTTTCACCTTCCTTTCAAACTGCTTGATATTATCTTACTGATGCTTTCAATATAAACTGCTTTTATGGCCCAAAAGTTCAAACAAAATATTATTCATATATATACTTTTCTTTAGAGAACAAGAAATAATGCAGGAAATAACACTGATTTTCCTTAATACATTCTTTCTTCCACAATATTTTGAGTATTGTTACCTATTACTGAACGTCTTCAACAGGATACTGTATTCTCTTAAAGGTTTGATCATTTACATATGAGAACATAAAATATGCTGTATTTAAGAGACATAGCCAACATTTTTTAAAAAGTGGGGTAGGTTTTCTCTCTTTTTTTTTGGAGATGGAGTCTCGCTCTGTCGCCCAGGCTGGAGTGCAGTGGTGTGATCTTGGTTCACTGCAACCTCCGCCTCCTGGGATCAGGTGATTCTCCAGCCTCAGCCTCCTGAGTAGCTGAGACTACAGGCACATGACACCACGCCCAGCTAATTTTTGTATTTTTTAGTAGAGACAGGGTTTCGCCATGTTGGCCAGGCTGGCCTAAAACTCCTGACCTCAGGTGATCCACCCACCTCGGCCTCCCAAAGTGCTGGGATTACAGGCATGAGCCACTGCGCCCGGCCAAGTCTTACTCTTAAAAAACTTTCTCAAGATTGACTCCATGTTGTGCATGAGTCAACATCCATAATGCGCAGGTCCTTTTATAACAAGGGAAATAATTAAATGAATTAAATGACAGACACAAAATGATGATTAGTATAAAACACCAGGAATTACTGTAACAATATTTACTCCTTTATAATTATTACTGATTGGTTTATCAAGTCAGTACCCCATCCTTAAAACATAAAGATTAACATACATGCACTTATCTCTGAAGATATGCTCTGGTAGAAAATAAGGGGCTTCCATAGTTCGAATTTCAATAACCTAAAAAATATTCAAAAACAGAACAAAAATAAAAAATCCCACCCCTCAGGACCTTGCTATAAAAATTTGGAAAACAGCTTAAAAACAAAACAACTTTAAACATTTATAAGAAATACCATCACTGTTTTTGAATTTAAGCTAAGTTTACAGCCCAAGTGTACAGTCTGTTCTGTTTTCACATCTATTATTTTTAAAATTTAACAGATAAAACTGTGACAATAAAATAATATATAAAGCAAAAAATGATGACACATTACATTTGATTAAGCCTAGTATGATAAAGCAAGAATATTTTGTAAATCGCTTTACAAATCACCATCCTCCACCTGCTGCATTACCTTTTGCAGCCTGTGTACAAGGTCTCCAGGCACTTGTGTGGTCTAGCTCCTCCAATGAACTGTGAGCAAAGAGGTACTCTGCTTTTGTAATACTTAATTCTCTAGTGGTGGGCATCAATTATTCACTCAAATATCTGATTAATGAATGGATGAGTTTTGTTTCTTAGAGTACACTAAAAGCCTACATTTTAGTAAGGACTAAACGATGTGCTTCCAATTTAAGAAAAATAAAGTTCTCTCTTACAGATGTCTTTAAAAGTGGACTTTTTCTGCTAGGTAAGTTGGGGGCACTGTAATGTTTATTAAGTCATGCAAATAACGATGTAAAGAGTTACTGCTAAAGAAAACTGTATTTGAAAGACATAGGACAATTCTCTGAGATGCACACTAATTATTCAACTTTTGAGATCTGCCTCAAGTAGTTTAGAATAAACAACAAAAGAGTGTAATGTAAGAAAATTTAGATACTAAGATTCATAAGGGTTCAAAGGAAAAAACTCACAGAATAAATTACATAAGGTATTCTAGAAGAAAACCATATATTGCATTCAACCACTACATTAAACTATTGTAATAAAATAACATTCATCTAAGAAAATATAAAAACGGTAGTTACAGTTTTAGCTGTAGTTTCAGTTTACTGGCTGTATATTTTTATAGAATTATACATAATCACCAAAGTTAAAAATAATCACCATTGGAATAAAATTAGCAATTTTGTACAAAATTCAAGTTTAAGGACTTTTCTAAATACATTACCTTGCTAACATGCTGGCAAAATGCAGGGACAGCTATCATCTGACTTACAAAGTTGAGGTATGCTGCAACCAGTGCCATGATTCCACAGCGATGGAACATTGGCAAATTATCCTCATTGATAATTGCACTGTCCTTTAATAAGAAACAAACACATCAGAGAGATCAAATTCTTATGCTCCACCAGCATTTTCTGATTACACTGGAAAACTGCAGGTAGTCTGGAAAGCTAACAAAAATGCCATTTTATCAGAAGTTATTTTCTAAAACAATTCTGAAAGGAAAATAAATGTTCATTTACAAGATTTTTCAACTTAAACTCTCTTCCCTAGGAAAGCCTTTCCTGTTCTCATACACACACACACACACGCGCGTGCGCATACAGAGCCACTGCCTACTGTCCTTCTATTACATAACACTTATGCAACTCTAATTAAACAACTGCATGTATGTCACTCTTATGTAATGACTATCCCCCAGGGTAGGAAGTGTGGGTACAGGGGTACAGGGACTGTGTCTGTCTTCTTCTTCACAGTATATCCCTATGGCCTTGAAGGGTAGTCAGCACACAAGTTGATGCTCATGCAACATATGTAAAAGGAACACAATGTGATCACAGTCTTCAGTATTTTAGATTTACAACTAGATAACTCCCTTTTAAAATTCATGTCCTTGGATAAAGGCAATACTTCAAAGACGGTGTCTGCTTTATAAAAAATGTATTCTGCAGTGAATGGTTATGAAAGCATACCTGTAAAGCAATGGCCAATCGAATGAGATCAATAACTACTTCTTCATTAGCCAGTTCAATAGTTATAAGAGCAAGAGAAGTATAAAGTAGTTCATAGTTTTTCTGAACGTTGTCTTCCTCTTTACAACCCAAATATATGTGCCGATATAGCTGTTGCCCATTCTGAGGATAAAAGACAGAGGAAACAGGTAATTTTGTTTAAAATGTAAAAAAGGCAGATTTCACATGCATACCCTTTGACAGTATAGCTATGTTATTATATAGCTTAACATGGAAATGAAATTTAAGTTGATGATCAGATGGTCAAATTCCAATTATTAATATCAGTCACCATGCTAATATACAACTACAAGCTAATGTTAAAGTTGAAGAGAAACCCTAAATAAAAACAATGAGTAAAAAATAGTTCCTGTGCTAACGATGAAAATGTTTTTTAACAGTAATTTGAAAAAACAAAACCAAATTATGGATTGACTTGAGAAAAAAAGTGAAACGGATGGCAGAATACTGAGAGATACTTTGGCAATACAGCCTCAGCAATGATAAAGAATACTGTGCTGAGAGGAAATGTACTCAGGCTCTCTTGACTGGGGAACAATCCCTGTGCTGTGGGTTAGCCGTACAGAGAAGAGCATCTGCAGGTTCTGTTACATGTTGGCATGGAGTCTCTGAAGGCAAGTCTAAAGCCTATTAACAGGGAAGAGGTTACAGAAACTCCCCAGGTATTGCATAGAGGCTTCCCCTAAACTAGACTGATCTAAGTAAATATCATTATAATAAAGATTTATTATTTATTATTATAATAAAAGATTATTAAAGCCTTTCCTTTCTAAAGCATTCCTGGATATAGGTGCAATGCCATTTCCAGTCACAGTGGTGATATTAACTCAATTAGCTCTCAACCCTAACTGTCCACTGGAATCACTGGACAACTGGAATGACCACCATGCTCTTGCCCTCCCCACTTCTCACTACTGTCCACCCTCCTCCAATATCATGTAACTGGTCAGTGGCAAAGTATCAGTATTTTTCAAGTATTAAGCTACCCATGTGGTTAGAATGTGCAGGCAGGGTTAAGAACACTCATTTTTCCCATGTGGAGAGACTTCAGGCTTAACATTCCAAGCCTGTTTCTCAGAAGGTTCTTCTGATCATTTTAGGAAAAGAAACTGGGCAAGAGCAGCACAGACTCTTCTGAAGCCAGCCTGCCTGTAACAAGTATGCATTCTGCTCTGTTCTCTATTTAATATGCACTAAGGTCCCATCCCAGTAAGGCGGCCTGTAGTTCTCCAGCTGTGACAATGACTCACTGGTTAAGTCTGCATAAATCTGTGGTACAGTGTTAGTAAGCCTTTTTTGGCTACAGATATAAAGCTACCCTCCAGATTCCTTTATTTCTGAAGTTGTTATTTTGGTTTCCACCTTTCTGAATCCAGAGTTTGTCTCTCTCATTCTTTCTCTCTCTCAAACACATACGGTTTCTATACTTGGGTGGGGAAAAGAAAACTTTATGTATTGGGTCCTCTCAAAACCTAAGAATATTCTTGAATTCTATGGTTCTAAACATCACTAACAAACATTAAAGTGGTGCATACATATGTGAGAATTTAGACTTCAGGTTCCTTAAGTAGTAAGTTTGTTTTTAAAAATTACCTACTACATACCATATTAGATGAAATAAAAAATCTGTAATATGTAATGTAAAAATACAAATAGGTATAATGACTTTACAAATTGGTATGGCATTATCCAGTGAATCTGAAAAATACATAACCTATTACTCAGCAATTCCTCTCCTACAGGCCTTGGAGAAATGGGAGTTATAATACACAGCATAACACATGTACGAGCATGTTCACAGGAGCACAGTTCATGACACTCATTAACTGGAAACAATTCAAATGGGTGCCAACAAAAGAAAACTTGTGGTATATTCATATCATGGAATACTATTAAAGCCACACACAGATGAATTTTACCAAAATAGAGCTGAATTAAAAAAACTAAACTTAAAAGAATACACAGTGTATGGTTCCTTTCACCCAAATAACAAAAACCGGCAAAACTAAACAATATAGTTCAAGGAGGTAATGTATATTAGGTTATCAAACTGTAAAAAAAACTCGAAGGAGTCAGTTTCCATCAAAGTCAGAGCAATGATAGTGATTACTTGTAGGAGAGAGGATGGAGTTATGAAGAAGACAGAACATGTGGGATGCTTTTGTTTATACTGTTGTTCACCTTAAAATAATTAAAGTAATAATTTCCGTATATTTTATATTTCATAATAAAAAGTACTCTTTTCTACATAATTCCTAGATTTGGTGAAACATTAACAAGAGCCCTTTCACACGGTGAGAAACGATATACTATAGACTGAGTTGTAGACTCAGTGGTGGGCGCTGTTTTCTCTGGAAGAATACACTTCATTAGGAAATTACAGGTGAAGTGATACCTCCCAATGTATAAGGGATTCCAGCCCTGGAACCATTTTTCAAACAGACTCCGTATATAAGACGTCCCTAAAACATTCAGATGGAGTCCTTTTAGGCTGGGTAGTAATCTGAGACACAGTTGCCTGAACAAACAATGTTAACACAGAAAATATACTGTCTATGCTAAACTAAGATTCTCTTAACTAAAGGCCAGTCCATTATCCTGTGGCTACAGAACCCATCTTTTTTTCTTTAGTTCTTTGCAGAAACTTCTCTCAGTTGCTAGTTTTCATATGAAAATCAAACATTTTTACTGATAAAACAAATTGGAAGGTAAATGAAAAATGGCGTCAAACTATAAAAATAAAATTTTGACAAAGGAAAAAAAGTGTGAACACATTGCTTCTAAAGAGAAAGACCCAAAAAGGAATGGTTTACATTAATGATAACAAATGCTTAGCAAGGAAAGTTATTCTGAATTATAAAACAGAGGAACAACTAATTCAGAAAACAGTTTAAGGATTCAAAATCTAACATGAATAATAGTCTAATCTTGCTGTTAAATTACAGCCTTTCAAATTGGTTGACTAGCAAAATAAACAGCAGAAGTATTATTTCTATAACTCATAACGGATAAAATGAAATCCAGTCTCAATGTCCATGACTGTTTAATGTCATTGTATAAAGTCAGTAACTCAAAAATCAGTTATCAATTGAGTTTCAAAATTCATTATATCAGTAATGATTAAAAATTCCTCAGTATGGAATCAGCCTAAGTGTCCATCAACAGATGAATGGATAAAGAAAATGTAGTGTATATATATATATATACACACACACACAATGAAATACTATTCAGCCTTACACTAGAAGAAAATTCTTTCATTTGTGACAATATGGATGAACCTGGAGGACATTATGCTAAGTCAAACAAGTCAGTCCCAAGAAATACTGCATAATCTCACTTGTATGTGGAATCTAAAAAAGTTGAACCCACAGAAGTAGAGAATGGTGGTTAGCAGGAGCGGGGGCCTGAGAACAAGGAGGAGGGTAATGGAGAGATTATTGATCAAAGGTTACAAGGTTTCAGACAGATAGAAGGAGTTAAGTGTTGAGATCTATTACACAGCAGGGTGACTCTGGTCAGTAACAGTGTATTGTATATTTGAAAATAACTAACAGAGTAAATTTCAAATATGTCACCATAAAAAAAAAGATAGGTAAGCAAGAAAATGGATATGTTAATTAGCTGGATTTAAATTTTCCACATTTTATATATATATAATCAAAACACCATATTGTATCCCTTAATAAATGTATATTTATAATTTGTTAATAAAAAATATTTCAAAAAATTGTTTGAAGTTCCTCAGTTATGTAGAATAACTTCATTAGTTAGATGAGATAAAGAAATAAAAAATAAAAATTGAGAAGAATTAATGTATCTGTCCTACTTATTAACCAGTTTTTTGATACACAGTATAGCCTCACTTAAATTTTTTTTTTTTTTTTGGAGACAGAGTCTCGCTCTGTCACCCAGGCTGGAGTACAGTGGCGCAATCTTGGCTCACTGCAAGTTCCACCTCCAGGATTCACGCCATTCTCCTGCCTCAGCCTCCAGAGCAGCTAGGACTACAGGCGCCCGCCACCACGCCCGGCTAATTTTTTTTTTTGTTTCTGTATTTTTAGTAGAGATGAGGTTTCACTGTGTTAGCCAGGATGGTCCCAATCTCCTGACCTTGTGATCCACCCACTTCGGCCTCCCAAAGTGCTGGGATTACAGGTGTGAGCCACCATGCCCGGCCAACCTCACTTAAATATTTTATTCAGTGAATCACATTAATTTAGGAACGGTGATATTTTGTAAATTATTTTTTAAATGAAGTTTTAAAATGGAGTTAACTTGAAACACAGCAATCAATAGTATAGGTACAGATAGTAACACTAAAGACGGTGTCAGGAGAAAGCATGGGCTAGTAAAGAGGCAAAAAAGAACATGGATTACAGGTCTCTGCACCTAGCTTCCTACGGGGCTGTCTCCTGTTCCTTGTACCTCTAAAAATAGGCTCCCTTAGCTGGCAATACTGTGTTTGTTGTAAGGGCAGCTGGCAGTGTCATGGTTATCGTATCTCTCAATGTTGACTAAGTGTCTAGCAAATATTAGATGCCCAAGCTTTGGACGAATAATAACTGCAAAGAAAGTTTACTCAATATGCAAATAACCATAAATATCATAATTTTCTAAATTCAGCCATTTGCCAGTAGACCTACAGAATTTAAATTATCATCATGAAAATCCAGCAAAAACTACTATTAGGGGCAGAGATCCTGCCCAACTCATCTTTATATCCCAAATAGTGTAGAAAACAATGCCTAATAGACAATAAAAACTCACCATAGTTAATTTATTCGATGGTGACAGCTATTTTCAGAGACTTGAAGCTGTCTACAAAAGAGCCGCTAAAAGAGGAATCAGTATCTATGTTTTTCAGTGGGAGAGGATTGCCAGGGCAAGAATTATAGGAAGATGTTTTACTCAGAGAAATTAAGAACTACTACAGCAGCCCAACAATACAATGTTCAAACACAGGCTGGAGGAGACACCACCAGGGATGTTATACTTGAGGGAGGTTGATGGCATCTTGAGGTCTTTCAATTTCAAAATTCTATGGCTTCATTTCAAGGTCACAGATCAATACAAAACCACCTAACAATTCAAATGGCTGTAATTTACACTATGCATTTTTTTTTTTTAGATGTCTTACCTTTTTCATGAAACTTGTGTCTTGTCTACAAATTTTTTCTCTTTTTATCTTTAGGTCAGCTACATCTGGTATTATTCTAGAGACAATCAATATATCATTTTTAATGAATAGCACATTTATTTACAATGTCACATCTTATATGGAAAATTGTATTTACACTTAAGAGTTTGATAAGCCTGTAATACTACTGAATTGCTTCTGAAGAGTACATATGTGCCCTCCAAAAATTTGCTATCTTAAAATATATTGATTAAATTATCTCAATACCAATTAAACAAAATTCTGGATTAATAAAACCTGAACATGCTAGATTTTTAAAAATCACAGTACTTACATACACTAATTTAGCAATTGAAAAACATTATCATTAGATACATTTCAAAATGGCATATTACCTGATCCCTCGAAGCTTTGCCCTATTGTCATGGCGATCCATGAGATTATGCATTACTTCCAAGACCAACTGTCTCAGTTCATAGTCTTCCATGAGAGATGGTGATAACAAAGGATCCAGGAAAGACCCTGGAAGTGCAGTAACAATCGTCTTTGCTTTGTATCCAGAGGTCACCTGATTATTGGGAAGAAAACAATTTTGTCATGAGTCCTTTTTTTGTAACATTCTCATATTGTTTTATAAGAACCATAAACTGAGGAAAGAAAACATGGACAGAAGCCTGCAGAGAAGACATAAAGGAAATGTGCAAAGTAATGAAGGATTTTGGCTGGGCGCGGTGGCTCACGCTTGTAATCCCAGGACTTTGGGAGGCGGAGGAGGGTGGATCAGGAGATCAGAAGATGGAGACCATCCTGGTTAACACGGTGAAACTCCATCTCTACTAAAAAATACAAAAAAAAATTAGCCAGGCACAGTGGCGGGCGCCTGTAGTCCCAGCTACTTGGGAGGCTGAGGCAGGAGAATGGCGTGAACTCGGGAGGCGCAGCTTGCAGTGAGCCGAGATCGCGCCAATGTACTCCAGTCTGGGCGACAGAGCGAGACTCCGTCTCAAAAAAAAAAAAAAACAAAGTAATGTAGGATTTTGCTGAATTTACAAAAACATCATTCATAAGGAGAACAAAGTTAGTAACAGCATACATTTACCACATGTTAGGCATGATTCTAAGCACTGCATATGTATTAACTTTGTCCTCACCATATCCCTGTAAGGTAGACCCTAGTCAATCTCATTCATAAGGAGAAACTGAGGCTCAGAGAAGTTAAGGTTAGTACGAAACAGATATAAGGAGCTTAGGTGACAAACAGTAAAAGTAAGACCTGTAAATTTTAAATTTAAGTTTGCAAATTATTTTCTCATTTTAAATTAGGCAGTTGGTTAATGGGAATACATTTTCATTTTGGGAAGTTGTACTTAGTTACTTGATTGACTTTTTTTTTTGAGACAGAGCCTCGCTCTATCACCCAGGCGGGAGTGCAGGGGCGTGTGGTCTCTGCTCACTGCAAGCTCCGCCTTCCAGGTTCACACCATTCTCCCGCCTCGGCCTCCCGAGTAGCTGGGACTACAGGCGCCCACCACCACGCCAGGCTAATTTTTTTATTTTTAGTAGAGATGGGGTTTCACCGTGTTAGCCAGGATGGTCTCGATCTCCTGACCTCGTGATCCACCCGCCTCGGCCTCCCAAAGTGCTGGGATTACAGGTGTGAGCCACTGTGCCCAGCTGCTATTAAACATTTTAAGCATACCACATAGATATTCATTCAGTTGACTATATGGTATAATCAGGATGGCAAGGCAAAATAATTTACTTAGTGAATTTGTCTAATATAAATAAAGGCTTAGGATCAAATTAAATTGCAGGTGGGAGATCTAAACATATTTACAGGATTATAAACATATATGGAATACTTAACATTTACATTCAGGCATTTATTATAGGATGGAGGTAGTTTTATAAGTCAGCTGGGAAACCGGTGGGACAGCTGTCTACCCACCCGGGAAATTCATACCACATATAAACATGAACTTCAGATTAAAGTTCTAAATATAGAGAGCTAAAATTTTAAAACTGCTGTAAGAAAATACAAACAAAAGTGTTTATATCATCAGAGGAGGAATGGAGTTCTTATATAAGATACAAATGAAAAAGTACAAAACATATAGAACAAACTGATAAATCTGGCTATATTAGAATTCAAAACTTCTATATGATAAGGGCCATAAACAGAATTAAAAAGAATTAAAAATAAAACCATACGAGGTATTTCTGCACTTAGGTATGAGACAGTCCATTTAAAAAATGAGATCATGTATAGTAAACATTTCTAGGATAAATCTAAAAGATACTTATTTCGAAAGGATACATAGGTGTTAGCAATGGCTGAATCAAATGTACAATTGCTAGAAAATAACCAGAGGATCTTTCATTCTGGGTATACTTTTCCTTTTTAGCTATTGATAGCCACTTCAAATTTTAAATGGCAAATATTCATTTTAATGAATTATTTTCCCAATCAGAAGCAATTATGTGGTCAGTATGAGAAAGAATTAGCATAATATGTTGAAAGAACTTTGGATTTCAAATATGAGTTCTGTTTTTCAGCCCAGCGACTTTGGTGGACCTCATCAACTCCTTCTACTCACAGCCTCTGAGCCCAGGTATCTCATCTATAAGATGGCAATAGTTTCTGCCCTCTGTATGTTTCATCATTATGAAGATCAAACACAATGACAGAAGAAGTGAGAAATAAATATATTTTTTATAGGATAATGTTTAAAATGAAGAACATAATAAAATACTAACCATAAACAGTAACTTACTTAAGAAAAGAAAGGTTGTAACATGAAGCTATTCAATTAATGCTTACAGTAATTTAAGGTGAAGTGTGTCCTTTATTTGTCTTAAATGCCTTACCATAAGCAAAGATCTCAGCAACATTATCTGAATCCTCCTGGTTCCCAAATCCCTAAAATATACAAAAAGCTGGAATTATTATACTAATTAGCATTTGTATTACTTCATTTACTCCAATTACTGATTTTAAAACTCTATTCTTATTGGCTAAATAGATTTTATTTTTATAACAGTTTTAAGTCATGGCTCACTTTACATGCCAAAGTAAAATTCATGTGAATTAAAACTATTATCTTTAAAAATATCAAACTAAAAAATTTGTTATTGGCTCTCAAAACAGTCCTATGCGTGTGATGACAAGAAAATTTAATCATATAAACAGACAACTAAACAACCCAAATTAAAAGACATTTTACATTGGAGAAAATAATTACTACAAACATAGCTGATGAGTATAATTTCTCTTTAACAAATATGAATAAACAGGTAAGAACAATTTTTAAAAATAACAAATTAATGGTCAAAGAAATGTAAGTCGAATAAGATACTATTACTTCCTTATTAAATTAAAAAAACAAAAACATTCACAAACAAAAACTTTAGCATGTTATAAAACCAAATAAAATGTATAAAATAAGGGGGTCAGAGCACATAATCTTTAAAATCACTTTCAGTTCTAAAATTCTAGGAATAAGCCACTATTTCTGATATACTGATACTAATTTTTAAAATTTATACAGGAAACTTGAAGCTTAACCCTGAATGTGTATGCACACACACACAATGTCCAGGTCAAACAATTTCTAAAGATGGAAAAATCTCAGAATTTATAAGCTGAAAATGATTCTAAAGGCCTAAAAATGTTAATTCAATTGCTTAGCAATCTACTGTCATAATACTACTAACTGCTTTCCATAGGAATTTTATTACTAATGATTTTTAAAAAAACAAAACTTAAACATTTTCTAATTTCTAGATTTCTACGATAAAATGTAATTCAAGATTAAGTTCAAATTTACAGTCTGAGAACATACCCTAGTTGACTGATATCCAAAGTATGGGTAGATGTTCCAAAAACAGGTACTTTCCCCATAATGAACATCATGATTTCTGACCTCTGATAATCTGGTAGGTTACTTCCAAAAAATCCTATGAAAGTATTAAGATAAATTTTAGAAATTGAAAAAATCTACTTTTCCATGTAATACAAAATTATTTTTAGCCAAAGTTTTCAACATGTGGTAAAACAATCACTGACAAGTCTGTATGCTACACGTAACATTAAAGGATATTACAATTTCATTTGCACAAAATCATTTAGTTAGGTACAATATAAACTGTGTATAATGGACTGATAGATAAAATGATAAATATATCAAAGTCTTTTTTATATAATTATAACAGTGACAAACCAGCACTGACTTGAGTTGACTGGAGTTTAGGAAAAGGAAAAATATTGCCCGGGTGTGATGGCTCACACTTGTAATCCCAATACTTTGGGAGGCTGAGGCGGGCGGATCACCTGAGCTCGGGAGTTCGAGACCAGCCTGACCAACATGGTGAAATCCCATCTCTACTAAAAACACAAAATTAGGCAGGCGTGGTGGCACATGCCTGTAATCCCAGCTATTCAGGAGGCTGAGGCAGGAGAATTGCTTGAAACTGGGATGTGGAGGTTGTGGTGAGCCAAGATCGCACCACTGCACTCCAGCCTGGGCAACAAGAGTGAAACTCTGCCTCAAAAAAAAAAAAAAAAAAAAAAAAAATAGAAAAGAAAAAAAAAGGAAAAATATTTTGGTACTATTTCTGATGAAACTCTAGTTCACATATTGTGCGCCTAGATTTTTGTTCCAGTAATCAGGCCACACATTGGTAAAGAAGTCAATAATTAGTCACTACTCTGGTTTTCCAGGATTGCTCAAATATCTGAATGTCATTATAATAAGCCAAATTTACAGTTTACAAACCCTGTGAATTAATTCAACATACATAATTCAACTGATGTAAAAAATAAGTAAATAACTTACTTGTCATTTTTCTTATGCAGTCTAGTTTCTGAGAATATTTTAAATTTATCTGCTGTAGCTTTTGATACTTCCTGGTCACAGAAGATTTATAACCTTTAATTATTTACTCACACTTTAAAAGTTTCTTATTTCTTTGAAAGATTGGAACAGACTATCAAATCATGGCTGTTATGTTCCTTTCTTAAAATTCAATGTCGTCATTACAGAAACTTTCTGCATTTTTAATATTTTTTAGGAATAAGCTGACTTTTCAATGTAACTGTTCAGCTTCTATTACTGGAGTTAATGATCTGTTTATACAAACTCAAACTGTTCTATTCATCATTTTGATTGGACCTAGGGGTAAAAGTCATTTCCCACAACCACGTACATTAGCAGTCAAAACTCTTGTAACCTTAACATGACTCCATCTCCATAAAGTATATTACTGTAGTTAACACTTACAGAATACATATTTATGAAATAAGAAACTATTTTGTACTTGGATCCTCAAAATAACCTTATGAGTCTAAGTTCTCTTATTTGGCTCAGTTTCCTCTTGTGGAAATGAGAATTAGAGAAGTTAAGAACTCTTACCAAAAAATTACACAGCTAACATTAGGGCCTGAGATAAGGGTTATTTATTCCCAAAGCCTATGCTATTATTATTATTCTATAATTCTTCCATACAACTAGATACATTCCTAGTCTTGCAGAAAACTGGACACTGACCTTCTATTTCAAACAAGTTAGTTATTACCACAAGGACGTAAAGTACCCTGCACCTAACTACAGTACCCTGCACCTAACTACAGTAAAAGTTTGGAGTTAACAAGCACTATCATACTTCCCTGTATTTAACATTTGTATCTCTGATTCAAGGTCATTCTTCATGTTTTTCAACTGTATGGAATAGTATTCTCTAATTCAGTGGTTCCCAAGCTTTGCTGCACATTAGAATTACCTCGGGGAGCTTTTAACATGCTGATGCATAGGCTACATACCAAAGTAATTAAGTCAGAATATCTGGGGGTGGAAGTCCAAGCATCAGTGGACTGATCTTTTCTAAGATCCTGAGGTAACTTCAATGTGCAACAAAGTTAAGAACCATTGTCCTAAGGAAAAACTCTTATTTTTGTCTCCCAAGCATACGGTCAACTGAGTCCACTATATCTGATGTTAATTAGACACAAGACTATTAAAGACCTAAAAATAATAACAGTAGGAAAGAAATGCAACTAATGTATGCTTTAGAATTGCTTTATTTTTTTAACTTAAAATTGGGTAGGAGTCTTCAATATGATTAGCTCTAAGGACAGAGTCACCAAAAGCATCTCATTCTCTATACCTACTGTTTGTATTTGAACTACGGAACATAAATGAGTCCAGAAGAAAAGAACACAGCAGGTAGCTATGTTCTTCACTATTTTAAAGGAAAGAGGAGTTGGCTAACAGGCTGATAACTTAAAAGTGCAAAAGCTACAGCAGCCCTGTTCCATGGCCCACCGACAGGAATAACCACACGATCTGACAACTGCCAGAATACTGAAAAATTAAAAAGGAAACTAACAAGGAAACCAGATTTTTGTTAAAGTTTGATTTTGAAAGAGAAATCTTACTGTGCCACACTGCATTTCTTTCCTCTCATTTTTAAATTCTTACATGTTATTCTGAATGTGTTGTATCACAGAAATATGGCTTGAGTCTTCTGTATATACACTTTATAATAAAATACTTAAGAAACAATACATTAAATATTCTAGAGTGAAACAGTAACACTGAATTAATTAGAAGTCATTAAAGCAATTTAAATCGATTCTGTGAAATCAAGATTAGCTGATTTAACATCCTCAAATATCACAAAAAATCTATAAATAACCCCAATAAATGTAAAAGTCACCACAGAAGCGAGGTTCACTATACATTAATAATAATTGTTTTAAGCAATAACTAGAATGTCTATGCTTTATTATGACTCCATGGTAACGCTGGAGTTTATTACATTTTGTCTTTTCAGTCAGTCTCAAAATCTTAAGTGCCTACTCTGTGTTAGTGTGTTGAATGAGACACTCCTGGGTATTTTCCTTAATGAGCACAATTTCTAGACATGTGATGAGACAGCAGCTAGATGAAATAGAGGTACCACTCCAAGCAGATCAACAAATGCCTCCACAAGGTGAGAGCCCCAGGTATCATGAAGCCCTAGTACAAGAAATGGTGTATGCATATGTCCAATAAATAAATAGGTGGTGTCAATGGAGATGCACAATCCATGTATGCATATCCATAAAACTTTAAAAACAAGATGACCAAGAGAAACTCTGCTTTAAGTATCCCAAAGGATTATTATAAATAAGTAGCCCACAAGTGAAAAAATTACCCAGATAAAAGGCGTAAGCCTAGTTTCAGAAGAAATATATATACGACTCTACTATTAATTGAAACTATTATTAGGTTAGAAATTAGGTACTAAACCCCAGGAATACAATTGTGAAGTTGTGAAATTATCATAGCAACCAGGTGGTTATATTAAAATATGACCTGGCTATCCTGAAGAAAATACTGAAAGAAAAAGGTTAGAGGAGAAAAATAGCTTGCTTGCTTGAATTTGTATTTATACACAGTCAGATTATTTCATTTCCAGAAATGTAAATTCTCATGGCTGTTTTCTTAAGGAAGCTCTTCACTCTTTGTCCTTTGACCATCGTCAGGACAAAAAAAAAAAAAAAAAGGAAAATTTAAGAAAGAAAGAAAAGCATATGATATTAAAGTCCAAGATATTAGCATTCAGATATTAGTCTCTAATACTATTACCCACTAAAAGCAACCACAGCTCCTTTGGAGAAATGACTAATTCCAGGGCTGGGGCAGAAAGTATAGAATTCGTCTGGAACAGCTTACCCAAGTAAGGCAGTGCTTTAAAAAAAAAAAAAAAAGATTCAGGAGGGTTGGGGGATGTCTTGAAGGAGCTCCCATGAGCCAAATCAGGGACAATCTGAGCATCAAAATGATGAACTATAGTAATGAATTATAAACCATGAACATATAAATCCATTGAGTTCATACCAATAAACAAATACATGCATTCTTACATACATAGAGAGGTAGAAAAGGGGGCTCCCGCTTACAATAGAACATTGAGAGGCAACTGATAGTTTTGGAAGGAGTGCTAGAGTTTAAAAACCATCATTTTGCAGCCGTCATGGTAAAGACTAATTCAGACAAGAATTATGAATGAATGCTAAATCTAACCTTAAGTCTGGATGAAAAGCAGAATATCCCCATGGTCTGAAAGTGCCTTCTCAGAGGTTGCTTATTATTTACAATGGAAAAAACTAAAACCATATAGTGGAGGAATATAATAATGCCTTAAGTGATCAAAACTAATTTAACGAAAAAGGAGCAAGTTACAGTGTGTACCTCTGGATGTGCTAATCTGAGAAGAACATATAACGTATGTAGTATTCCAGCTAGGAATATTTAACTTGAATTTAATCACAAGGAAACACCATTACAAAACCAAATGAAGAACTTTCTATTTTTAAAAAAGTGGGAGGGGGACTTTACTCTTAAGAAATGTCCATGTCATAATGGAAATGTTCCTGACTAATGGACTTAAAGAAATATTACAACTAAATGCAATATATGGTCCTAGACTGAATCTTGGACTCAAGGAAAAAAGTCAATATAGTACATTATTGGGTTAACTGATAAAACTGAAATATGAAAGGTTGATTCAAGTACTGGATCAATGTTAAATTTAGTGATGTTGACAATTTAACTCTGGTTATGTTAAAAAATACATTTATTTTTTGGAAAAATACATCAAAGTATTTAGTAGTAATAGGCCATGATGTATGCCACTTCTTGTATCTCGCGGTTTAGAAAAAAATATGCATGTGTATGTGCGTATTCCCACATATACATACATACACAAAGAGACACACATAGGGAGAGAAAGAAACAGAGAGGGAGAGAGAGAAGGGAGGAAGAGATGCAGGAAAGACAGAGTAAAAGCAAATGAAAAAGTAAATGCCATAAAATGTTAATAGTAGATGGATTCGTGTCCTGCAGATTTAATGGAACAACATAGTGTTCTTTGTTCCATTCTCACGCTTGCTTATTTTCGAAAATAAAGTTTTCAAAAGTTTAGGCTATCATTCATCTTTGACAAATGTACTATAATAGTCTAGGACTTTATGTGAGAGCTTTGTATATCACTATTTTACATGACAGTTTTGAAAAGTGAAATGTACTCACCTATTGTTTGGATGATAGCATTCTGCACAATCTTCTCATCATTGTCTTTGGAACTTGTGTTTAAGCTGACACTGACTACAGATCCCCCCTGTAAATCATTTGCTTCGAATTCAACACTGAGACGCAGATGTTTCAAAAGGGTGTTGAAGACTTCCAGCACTGTCGGACCTATAAAGGATCACTTATGTGAGAAGATACATGTTTCTAGTATTGCATATTTGAGGTCAATTATCTTATTTCTCCACAAATTGTTTTTGTAATTTTCTAGTCAAAAATCCATAGTAATTTATAAACTATTTCTTTTTTTTAAAAAAGAGTAAATGAGAAATAATTAAGAAAGCCCCCTCATTATACCAACAAACACTGGGCATTTATGAGTAACTCACTGTTTGAATCTCTGGTTCCATCCTTAAAAAACGTGTATGTGCATACAAGAATTACCAAAAACTTTCTACCTATTTAATCTTATCTGTTCACAATAATGTGTACTAGGACAATATTTAACTTAACCTCTGGGTAAGAATCCATGAAATTATATAATATAGCTCACAGAAGCATCAAATATTTATTTTGTATCTTTTGAGACTGAGGAAGGGAGAATATGCCTCAATTATGAGACAGAAACTACCTAATTTATTAGATTCAGGTTAACTGCATTTGTTCTCTTGCTTTTTGTTCTATAAATTCTCTGCATATGTTTCTACCACTGCTTCTGTCCACTTTAGTTAGTGGGTTTCACTTCTGCCTTTTACTCTTGATTCAAGCTTCTTCAGGACAGGTAGCCATGTTTAAATGCCTCTTCAAATGTATAGCGCCTAGCACACAGTACCTAACACACAGTAGACATCAATCAATGTGATGATTCAATGTATCATCTATGTTTTATTTCATATTTCCAATTAAATAACTTTGCAATTAAATAACCTGTTTTATCTCTCTAAGTTACAAGATAAAATAGAAAATTCATATCCAAGATGCCCACCTTTATTTGACAATAAAAGAACAAAAGAATACAGTTGGTCCTCCATATCTGCAGTTCTGGATTCACAGATTCAACCAACTATGGGCTGAAAATATTCGGGGGAAAAAAAACCCACGATAAAAAAATAAATAAAAAAAAAAGCAATACAGTGTAACAACTATTCACATAGCATTTACACTGCCGTAGGTATCGTAAGTAATCGAAAGATGATGTGAAGTATATGGGAGGGTGTGCATAGGTTATACGCAAACACTACACCATTTTATACACAGAACTTGAGTACCTGCAGAGTTAGGTATTCTCAGGGGTCCTCAAACCAATCCCCTGCAGATACCGAGGGATGACTACATCATTACATAATATATATCTACTTTGAGTTTCAAGCAAAGAAACCATAACCAGATTCTCCTTCAAACTTCTGTATTTCTAATATGCACTATTCCATTTTTGTAGTTACATGTAGGTATAATATTATAATTTTTGAACTACCCCTTCTTCTCATTACCCCATTATCAAATCCTATCAACCTGACATTGTTATTCCTGCTGCTTCCATGCAAGGGCAAGTTCTTTCCCTCATGGATACAATGGCACTTAACTTGTTATTTCTAATGTGCCCTACATTTTGCTGCCAGAAAAATTATCCTATAGCACATTTCTCATGAAGATTACAGCAAATCTTTAAGGACTATTAATCAGATAAAGGAATATGTCCACAATTTGGCTACGACTTAATTTTAAAGCCACTTCTCTGACTTCTAAACTAACACTATACATTCTACCCAAAAAGGGCCACAAAAATTTTTGCTTGTGCTAATCCATTTTCCCTCCCTTCTATAAACCCTGGCTTTTTTTGTGATATGTGATCAAAGCTTGCCACATATTACAGTATTAGGTGGAGCTGTCTAATCACAAGTACGCTATCAGTTTCTTGTCTCTGCATTCTCCCAATGTTCAGTATATAGTGAATACTCAATAACCTTTATTAGAAGAAGGAAAGGGAGGAGGAATTGATGTGGAGGAAAATACTTAACTGTGCACTAAAGAAGCCTGAAAATAATTGCACAAACCCAAATTTCAAAAAGAAAAAATTATTGTACATCTAAAAACATATAGAAATATTCTTAAAGAGTTCTTCATACACTGCTATAATTACTGAAAGAACACTTTGAACCAGATTAATGCACATTTTATTTACTGGCACTCACCTATGGAACCTTTAGCAGCAATGGCAACAGCCTCTAACAGAACCTGAATAATACCTGCCCGAACCCGAGGAGCATCTTTTTTACGAGCATCAAGGTGTCCTAGAATCTCCTGGATCACATGGTGAGAATACTGAGCCTGAATGAGACAAAACAGTACAAAGATGTATAAACAAGTACATGTACCTTGGCAGAATTCCTAAGACTGAAAAAAACCACCTGACACATAAATGTCCAATTAGTGACTGGTGGTAATGTTATGAGACAATAAATAGCCACAATACAAAGTCATTCTTTTGAAGAATAAACACAGATGCTGGAAAATATTTATGACACTCTGGGTGAAAAAAAGCATACTGCACAATACTATGTTTAATAAAACTCAATCTAGTTTTTAAACAGTAAATTAGAATTATATATAAAAAGATTAATACTGACCACCTCTGAGAAAGCGATTTATGAGAAATTTTTATTATCTTTATATTCTCTGTAATTTCACAAAGTGCATTTCTACACTTTGATTTGATAATAGTACAAAATTTTGTAAAAAACATAAAGTATGACATTCACAGTATTTTTTCCATACCCAAACTGGATAAATACTATTTAACATGGACACCTAAAAATCTAAACAGTCAAAACACTTGCCTAATCAAGAGCTAGTGTCAAAATGAAAATATTATCGATGTGTACCTGACAAAATTTAAATCAAGGAGATATCAAAAGATGTACAATTAACAAAGGCAATTTTATCACATATAAATATATCTGATCAACCATAGTGAATGATGTTGGGGCCTAAAACAGAAAAACAATAGCCAAAAAAATGTTTATTTTTAATTCCAGTGAATAGATTTTTTTTTTTTGGAAGAGTAGCTAAGTTTTGTTTTTTTAAAACCTACACTTACACCCATGAGTAAGGATCAGTCTACTATCAAGCACCAAGCTGTAAAAAGCGCCTGTGGCTCTCAATCTCCCTGTCTGCATTTGCCTTCAGACAGGTCCCCCCACCCTGTTTTCAGGCTGGTTACTTTCTCTCCTTTGGAATGTGTGGTTTGATAAGAAGCAGGAGTGCCCTAAGCATAATGGCTACTCTGCTCAAAAGCAAAAAGTTTCCCTCCTTCTCTATCAAGTAACAGATTTCATCTCTAGGTATTTCTCAAATTTTTGTCATAATACACATCTACTTTTAAAACCACCCAAGGTAAAAACTAAGTTTGTGTTTTCATCTTTACTTTTTTTCATTTAAAGCTATGTTAAAATAGATGAATGTTAGGCAGGAAGACACACACAAAACCTGAAACTGAACTTCTTGTCCAGGAAGCTGCACACTTCTGATGTGTGAACCTTGTGCAGTTATTAGTTTGCCTTTATAGGTAAGAGTAGCCATTTGATTTATTGTCCAAATGAGGACACTGCAGAGAGTGAAGGAGGTATTGTCAATAATTATAAAGTATGAGTACACTAAGCAAACCAGGGCATGTGTTCATTCTACTTATAAAGAACAACTCAAGAACGATATCATGTATTAAACAAAAGAATATGGAGTGAAAGGAAGAAAAAGTGCGAAGATGTTATACAGTATGTTGAAGTCACGTGTACTGAGGTTTCATTTATCTATGGTAAAATTTGCCCTTACACCGAAGTTTAAAGCAATGCTAACAGATGAATCGCTTTAAGACACAATGTAATACAGTGGTGGTTAAGTACATAAGCACTGGAGTCAAACTCGCCCAAGTTCAAATTCTGACTCTATGATTTAACAGCTAAATAACTCTCAGATTAAGAGAGCATTATTTAATCTCCCTGTAACTCAGTTTCTCTCATCTATAATATTTAAACAATAACAATTATTCATAGGATTCTTGGGGCAATTAAATGAGTTCATTTGTATAAAGCACCCAAATTGTGTCTATTATATGACAAATGCTTAATATGTATTAGTTATTATTACTACTTTTCAGTTGGTGACTCCTGAGCTAATATATGACTATAACATTGAACATAATAACAATGACGACAAAAGAGCATTTCATTCAGAAGTGACCAGAAGCAGGCACTCTTCTAAGTACTTTATATGTATTATATACGCAAACAGTTCTAGGAGGTAGGTTCACCTCAATTACTCCATGCCCTTCACAGTATAAATAAGGCACGTTTTAGTAACTTGTCTAAGGTCATGCAGAAATTCTTAAGGAAGAGCCTAAAAGTGAATTCTGTCTGATCTCAGAGTACAACTCTTAATCACATCTTGTTACCCTCAAGAAATAAATTTAGCATAAACATAAAAGACAGGCTTTAAGTAAAATATTTTCCCTTTACCACAAATGCTTTACTATATTTGAAACTATGTCTATGTAAACCCTTAAGGATATAAATCCTGGTCAAGACTAGCTAGTTTGTTTTATGGAGAGAGGGTGAAATATTACCTAAGAGTGATACCTACACCAAGTTTATGGTAAACGGCAATTAAAACAATCAAAGCTATCCAAAGTTTTAATTGTACAATGATAATAAATAGAAATTTCTATTCTAGTATATACTACCATTTCCAGAAATATTACACATGGTTTCCCAAATTGTCAAACCCTGTCATAACACAAGAGTAAAATACTAGACTATAGCTATCCCTTGATATACTTGGGGATAGGTTCCAGCCCCACTCCATACCAAAATCTGCACATACTCAAATCCTGCAGTTGGCCCTGTGAGGAAAAAAATCAGCCCCCATATACGTGGGGTTTTGAATCCAACAAATAATAGATTTTCGATCTGCATTTTGTTGGGAAAAAAAATCTATACTGTAAGTGAACCTGCACAGTTGAAACTCACGTTATTCAAGGGTCAGCTATATATAAGACTTTCTGATATCCAGATAAAGTGACAAGAAAGGAAAGTCCCTTAGTCTAAACTCCACAAGAAGGTAAGCATCTGGAAAGGTGAGTGCACACTGAGGCCAGCAGCAGTCCCAGGCACATCTTCAGCTCTCCAGTGCCCAAAGCTACTCATTTAAATGGTTGTATACATAGGAGACTAGATATAAAGCTTAGGAGCCATCCAGGAAAGGTAGGCTATGAGATCAGATATCCCTGTGACAATTCAGAACCCCTAAAAGACAACACCCTCAATGAATCAGGGGATAGCAGGAGACTGTCAAGAAGCTTGTCTGTGCTGGCCTTGGCTCTGAGGGGAACCATGACAGAATGACTTAGTTATCCTTGTTATTAGATCTATCTTTTCATCTTAGCAAATAAGAAAATAAGTAGCAAATAAAATGTATGAGACAAAAGAGCTAAATTAAGAGCAATGATTTATATCCTACAGCTTTCCACATGTTTGATAATGTGCTTATCTATACAGAACCAAAATTACTTATATATAGTAAATAGCTAATCAAACCTTACCTGAATGGAATACATTATAATTTTAAAGCAGTGAACTGCAAATTCATTGGGATCCCACAGTTTGTGATGATCTAAATGCCTGCAAATAACAAAAATTACTTTAAAATTCTCTATTTTATTATACTTTCTTCCTCTAGAAACCTCAATAGGAAAAGCTTAATAGTGAGAATACTACCGAAAAGAAAAGCAAGATTTCAATTTAAATCTTAATTAATGAACTTCATGAAATATATGTTGCAATTAAAGCTATTTCTAAAGCAATGCTGTGGACCAGAAATAGTTTCATAAACATTTAATCAACAAATATTCATTGATTCACTGGTTTTTTTAATGTTGTGATTTATTAATTTACTTCTCTCAAAGGGTAATTTTAACTAACAAGTAAATCTGAATGAAAGAGGGTGAAGGAAGGAAAAATATGAGGCTGGAAAACACCAGGGGAACAGCCTTAGATTATATTCACAGATTGCCAGATCTACTTCTCACCTACTATATCAAAATTAAATTTTAAAAATTGTCCTTCCACATCAAAGCCAGCTTTATTATAGCTATCATTTGTTGAAAATATACTTTATGCTAGGCATATACTATCAACCTTAATGGTTAATCTAGACCATGGGTTCAGGAATAAAATGATGAGAATTTGAATTCTGACTTCATTTTCTACCTATATGTCCTTGTCCATGAGTGAGTTACTTGACTTCTCTAACGATCAGTTCTCTGACCTGGAAAATGGGGATAATAACAACATCCATTTCATAGGGTAAAAGGATTAAGTAAGATAAAGTATATAAGGTTAGCATAGTCACAGGACGCGGCAGCACTTGATAAGTGGTAGCTTCTATTTTAATATATAAATAAACCACTTAATGCATGCATTCAAATCTTTTCAAAGGTGAAAAAATTGGAGCTCAGAGAGGTTGAATGAGTTTTTCAAGTTCATACAACTAATAAATGGCACATCCTGATATGACCTATATTTCCTTGAAAGTAATAATTACTTTTTGGGTCATTAAAAATGGAAATGGTACAAAACAAAAGACATGAAATCCCTCTTGAATCATCATGGTTATTAAGGTCTACTATGTGTTACATACTATGCTCTAGGCTCTATACATTCGAAGAAGCATTTGAACATGGCTACCTGTTCTGAAGAAGCCTGAATGAAGAGTAGAAGGCAGAAATGAAACCCACTAATTAAAATAAAGTGGACAGAGGCAGTGATACAAACACATTCAGAAAATTTATAGAACAAAATGCAGAAAACAAATGCACAGTTAACCTGAATCTGATAAACTGGGTAGTTTATGTCTTATAATTGAGTCAAATTCTTCCATCTTCACTCTCAGAAGATATAAAATAAATATTTAATGCTAATATGACCTGTATTATCATGATCTTATGGATTCTTACCCAATAGTCAAGTTAAATATTGTCCAATACAATATTTATCTGCTAAGAGGCAGAAAAACAAACTTTATTTACCGCTTCAAGCATGCTACCAATTACTTAGAGTTCGCAAATATACTTGTCAAGAATTTTATTACAGTAACCTGCTAACATACTGGTCCTGGCTCAAATTTGTCCTATACAGCCCTATCTGATTAACTTTCTCAAAGGGAAATTTGAGCCACTTTATACTTTGAGCTAAGGTCTCCACTGATTATCTATAAACTTAAATATAAAATTTTAAGATCTCTATGGTACAGTCTAAATGTTTTCCCTCTTATGTCACTGTAACCCCTAAACTATATACAACACTCCAGCCAACATTATCAGTGTCTTGTACTTACTGTTGATTAAAAATATGATATTCAAAATTTATTTTAAATCCTTGATTTTCTTTACTCAAATAATAATTGAAATTAAAAATCAACTTCAACGTCAAACAAAAGCATTCTTTACAAATAAAATACAATTTCCAGAGCAGTTTCTGATAACTACCTTCATTTACATTAAAAGATACTGGCCCTGGCAGGGTGCTGTGGTTCATGCCTGTAATCCCAGCACATGGGAGGCAAAGGTAGGTGGATCACCTGAGGTTGGGAGTTCGAGACCAGCCTCAACAACATGGTGAAACCCCATCTCTACTAAAAATACAAAATTAGCCAGGCATGCCAGCATGCCTATAATCCCAGCTACTCGGGAGGCTGAGGCAGGAGAATCGCTGGAACCCAGGAGGCGGAGGTTGTGGTGAGCCAAGATCATGCCATTGCACTCCAGCCTGGGAAACAAGAGCGAACTCTGTCTCAAAAAAAAAAAAAAAAAAAAAAAGACACTGGCCCTAAATTCTCAAATTAGACATGAATTATTTGTTTTGAACTACTAGAGCACTTTTTTCCTTTTCTCATAATCCATATATTTTATAAATATTATACATGTCAATCACCCATCAAATTTGTTATTAATGCATATATTCCCAAAATATCTGGCACCTCACTTGCAGAGGGCATTTAATATTTAATTAACTAAACAGCTAATGTGTAATCACATGTTTACTTAAGATTAATTTAATCAACTAATACATGATCAGAAATTTTAAGTTCTATATAGAAAAGAACATAACTCAGTTCATGTTATTCAACTCAAGTACAGCTTATTTGGTAAATTCTTTCTTCCAAGCTGGCTCTCTAGATTTTTAAGGTCTTATAGATTAGTTCTAAGAGTATTAAGATAAAAAAATGGAATTCTGATGTTAAGTCAGCATGTCTAGCTGGATATTAAAAAAATAAATTTGCCCTTGGTATATTTGGCATAATTCTGATTAATTTTTAGTAGCATTTCCATAAGTTTACAGAACATTTAAACAGTAGATCTCAATATTTTGGAGGTGGGAGGAAACACAGATCCCTTTGAAAATCTAATGATTCTCTAATTTTTAATATAATTTTGTGATTTATAGATTCTTGTAACTAAGGTTCAACTTTGAACCCCAGGCTATGAACATCCATCTATCCTAAAGAATTCTGGATGTTACACTAGGAATACCGTATATATTCTATAAATCCACTATTACAGTCAGAAGGAGAAAAGGACAAGGTGAATTTTAACAAAAGAAAGACTAGCAAAAACGTCTAGAAATTACATAGAATATTTTATAGTAGATCTATCATCTGGTGACTGAGTTAGAAACACAACGGCTTGACAAGGCTTGAGAGATCATGTCTACGGGGAGAAACTCAAAGCTCATTAATGTATTTTGCCGGGAGGAGAGCATGAAAGTACCAATGAGATATTTAATATTCTTGCTCTGATTAATCACTATGTAAAAGATGAATTTACTCAGGGATGGGAATGTGATCTAAGGCAGCCCAGCCATGGCAAAAAGACAGCTAATAAATAGAAGCCAGTGACCAGGAAAAACTGACCATGAAAGTTAGTAGAAGAAGATACATCATGCTTAGACACTGTTTGTTTAAATATTTCACTGCACATACGCATTTCAAGGTCTGTAAATAGATACTCAAGTTAAACAATGCCCATGATATTAAACATATTATTATACTTCATACTTAAAGGGAAAAAGCTAATTAAGTAATTGAACCACTGTTCAAACATATCATGCATGACTCAGTCCTGTATTACTTCTACAACATTACACTGGTTCCATTAATAACTCACTCATGCAAGTAAAAAAGTAGTTGTCCTCTATAAATAAGTTAACACAGAATTAATACAGCAAAGTCACAAATAACCAGGAAAAACTACTTACGCAAAAACTGGTCTAACAGCATTATTCATATTCCCAAAAGTTGCTCGACCCAGCAGTTCTCTGAAACAGTTTTCAGCCAGCACAGCAGGATTCTCTTCTTTGTCAGTTGCAGAAGGAGAAGAAGGAGGGCCTATGCGACTAAAAAAGAATGAGAAATAAAGAAAAACACAAGAATTTTAATATTAGTTCTAATAAACAATACACTTTACTTTTTAGAAATGTTAAAATGGCATTTTCTTTTTATCCTCCAGCAAATATAAAGCTTACTTCTAATTTCATGAATTTAACACCGCCAAAATGAATCATACACTCTTTCAAATTGAAGAAATAAACTTGGCTGTGCAAATTATTTCTAACAGAATGTCTCTTATACTCAGCAGCTTGCTATTCACTTTCATTCAACTTTTCTATATTTACAGCAAAATCTTAGAAAGAACACAGGGCCCAGAGACCGTCTTTAGGTATCCTTAATTTAACTGTAAATGGGCAAAAATAAAGTGAAAAACTATGACATAGCCTGTAAATAAAAAATAAAATTTAAAAGCTAATTAGAATATCTGTATATGTAGCTGTCTTCAGCAGACAATATTCTATTCACATCCTGAAACATTATTTTAGGCTAATGAATTTATGAATAATAATTCTAAAAATGTATATGTGGCACTGGGATTATATCACGAAAAAATGTAATTTCTTAAGAATTGACAACCAATGAGCTGTTTCTTGTATTTTACTTATGCTAATCCTGGACTTCAAGAGCCATCATTATGGAAAATGGGTTCCCAACTAGCTAGTGATCCTTTAAATAGTAAATATTTGAGATAAGGAAACTTTCACCTCAGCTACAGTACCTACCAAGAATAGGAAAATACAGATAGTGCTAAAATACATCAAGTTTCACACTTTAGGAAAGGTTCCCAAAACTGGAGACAGTCACATCTAAGGAATTAAGCATGAATCCTTTTTGTAATTACTGTAAATTATCATCAATGTTTAAGTGTTACCATACAGTTATCAACTACATATCATTTCTAGACTACTTTTATGTTGCTACTATACATATAATCACTAAAATCATAAATAAAATGTAAATGTAGAACTACAGATTGAATCACTTTTAAATTTGATTCAAATTTTTCTCCTCAAACTGCAAGAACCAGGAAAGTCAGGATAATAAGCCATTGGAGAATATTGCTTCTGAAATATTTATTAATATATTATTTATATTAAATGTTAAAAATATTATTTATAATATTTGACTATTCATTTATTAACTCATTATCTGTGTGTATGGCAACACAAATGTGGGGGATAAGCATGCTTCTAGTATTTGAAAAAGTGGAATAAAGTACAGAATTCTAACTGCAAGTGAATGTTCTAGGGGAAAAAGAAAAAATGAGCATAAATCCCAAAACAATATTCAATTCCAAAATATCTTAGGACAAATCAAGTATGAACAGTGTCTAACCATTTTGTTGAAAAAATAAAATACAGTTTAGGTAGCTATTATTATCATTATCATTATTATTTTGGTTAGTTCTAACTCCCTGTGCAAAAGTATGCTGGATCTTTCAGATTAACAAAAGTAAAGTTATAATTTCTGTTTCTCACATTTGTAACTTTAAGTAGTATTCATTAAAACGGCAATTTGAATATTCAATAACTAGTGGCAAATAAACTGTAAACTTATTCTAAAAGAAAGGCTTAAGTATATGAGTAATATTGTGTAGTCTACTATAAGCCTAATGTGATCACCACAGACTAAAAATTTTTTCAGAAAGGTACATATTTTTAAACTCATTTAACTTTATGAGACTACTTTTTACAGAGTACTAAAGACAAAACATTCTTATCCTAACAAACACACATACATATGTATAAAAGTAAGAGTCTCAACACTACTATCTTTTTAAATACCTGTCAACTTCTTCTATCTTTTGCATGTTAAACAGGAGGGATGGAACAATCTTATCCATATGCTGAGGTTCCCAAATGGTGGCCCGAAGTTCATCGTTAACTGTTTTGCGAACCACACCTTGAATACCTCTAATTCCAGCAATTCGTATCCTATTAAAAAAAAAAAGGGAAGAAAATGAGCCATAAAAAAATTATTTGAATAAGTCTGTTTGCCTAAGAGAATGGATATCAAGTAAATACTGTTATCTTATCAATAAAATATCTTAAAATAACACACAAGTCTAAGAAAGTAAATCTCAAAAATTTAACAGACACAGAGATATGCCCCAAAAAGGCTTACTTTAAATATCATGTTTTTAAAATCAGCATTTAAAAAGTTAAAAGGACTCTAAAATACAGAAATATCTATTTTTCTATTTTAAAAAATCAACAACATAGGTTTTCTTAAAATGATAGTGATACTCCATTTCTTACCTGGAAGTCTTAAGAGCTGAGAGAAAACAGGATTTCCCTGTTCTGAACACCCTTCATGCTTCTTCAGACTTCTCACTGTTCCTCCCTAACAGCCCTTCAACTCCCTTAGTCCACCTAGACAGAAGACTAAGCTGGTTCTTTTAAAAGGTATTACAAATAAGAACTATAGAAATGGAGCACAGATAACCTCAGCCATATATATACAAATGTGTCTATAAACACATATACATTATCATATAATCGGATAATGTGACTTAAAATGTATCAATATAGTAGTGACAGAATGCTGCCTTATCCTCCCATCCCAGATCATAGCACCAAACCTCCTCAAGCTCTTCCTTATACTTCTTCAAAAAAGCAAAAGAAAATAAAAATCTATAGGTTCAAGAATGAGAAGAAAAGTGACTTGTAAACAGTTTCTAAAAACTGTAACAGAACAAAATCTCAAGCAGAGCTAACTTGGTGTCCCAATTAGTCTCAAAACATTTTCCTTCTGGTCTAATATGATGGCTATTTACTTCCTTTCTTTCTATTGTCTAAAATACTCACCAATTAGATGTTTATTCAGTTTACCTAGCATTGTCTTCCAAAAACAGTAAATAGGTTTAAAGAATAGAAGATATGGGGAGGGAGGTGACATTGCTTTACATCCCCATGGCAAAATAATGCAGGCATTCAAGAGTAGCAGACGGAGAATGGGAGGTGGCAGTAATATGATACTGAACAGGTGAGAAAAATGAATTGGAAGACACAAAGGCAAATTTTGCCTATTTCAAAGCTGTGTCTATACATGCTACTTTTTAAAACATAAAGAAGATTTATGAGAGAGATTCCGGTGCAGCTGTCACAGTGGGCAAGGCCTAACACTGCTCCAAAAGGTGCCTGCTTTACATACCTGCTGCTATACCTTGGGTGATGAGAAGGCCAAGCACAAGGTGGCATGGAGCACATGAACAAACAAGATGAAACTTGTATCATGCCTTGTGAGACAGCAGCCTAAATGATGCAGCAGCAGATAGTGGTGCCCTTGTTCAAGGTTAAAGGGTGGTGTTGGTGGTAACTACCAATAGCTACTACAGCTACACAGCTTCATCCTATCCAGATCTAACGTCTAGACTAATCAGCACATTCTAGCCATGATCCCCCAAAAGGAATTCTACAGCTTTCCCATCAGTAAAATAGAACAACTGCCACATCTACAGCATAGAAACGCTGAGTAATTTAAATGAGTTAATTCATGTAAAGTGGTTAAACAATAATTGGCACACAGTAAGCACTAAGTGTTAGCTGTTCCTGTTTGCTGCTAACCACGATGAGGATGATGACAATGATGGTGATGGTGGTGGTAATTTCTACCACAGCTGAAGTTTCTTCAGAAAATCAGAGTTAGAGATTAAGATTGTGATGCTACAAGTGGGAACCAGTTCTTCAAGGAAAATAAGAAAATCCTAATATTTACCAGCTCCATCTCCTACTGTCCATGTCCCCTGGAGTTCTACTTGATAAGAGCTTGGTAAAAAAAATAAAGGGACTAATGATTTATCTAAGTTAGAACTCAGAATATAAATATACTTAAAGAAAATCAAAAGGGCTTTTATTTAAGGTAAAGCAAAAATAATCAAACTAAGTATTTTATATTAAATAGCATTTTAGTTTACTCATTTGTTTTACAGGAATTCAAATAAAATTTTGGTATTCTGGAACTTCAAATACGATATAATATTGGAAAGACATAGAATTAGCAAAAGGTACTATAAGTCCTTTCATTGGTTTACAGAAAATATGAAAGTTTTTCTTGGAAGCAGTAATGAAAAACAGGTAAAAATACATTCAAAAGACAAGATATTTCACTAGGGAATGATAAATATTTAGAAAAAACATACTACATTCCAGATATTTTCTATATTTTGAAAGAAAGCAAAAATGTTAAAATCTCGAAAAAATTGCCATTTTCTTTAGCTAATCTTTGTATCTTTTTGCCCCATTTAAAACTTACTAGCCTCTCAAGAGAGAGAACAGTCTCATAAACATTTAAAAAATATCCTTGAGAGAGAGAACAAAGAATTTTCCTGGTGATGGAGACAAACAGAAAACTAATTCTTATAAGGTAATTATAGTGTTTTTCACCTCTGAGAAGGCTTTACACTTCATAATAAAGGAAAAATAGCAGGACTCTAAATGGCCTATACTCTACTGACCAAAAATTATACCACCAGCATCACAGACAAAAATAAATCTTATACCTGAAAATAACTATTTAATCACCTTTAAACTTTCTTTCTCCAAGTTAAAATAACATTTATACTTATTTTTGTTTCATGTAAACCAGCACTATAGCTTGTATGCTTTAACTAAAAGCTAGTACTATTTCTGTACATTCCTTTCTTTATTTTAAAATAAAAGTAAAAATTATAAAGCATTCTATATCTTGATTATCAACTGCCCACAGTAACTTTAAATCCTGGCTGATTTCTTGGTTTTTAGATGTAAGATAGTAACGCTCAAATTACTTTCTACGTTTCCCAAAGTCATTTTGACTTTAATTCTTCAAGTTTCTCATTTCTGTATTTCTCATTCTATCTACCTACAGATTGAGTTTATAAAATATTTGACTCCAGATTTTTAGTAGGATACATCTAGAAGAAATGTTTAAAAATGTCCAAGATAGTTGTCATGACAACCTCAGATGGATAGTGATTCAGTAACATACATTCATTCCATTTATCTATTTATTCACTCAAAAAGTACTAACTGAGAGCCTACTATGTACCAGGCCCTATTCAAAGTATTAGCAATACTGCAGTCCTCAAACCAAAGTCCTCACCCTCCTGGAATTTATATTCCATAGAGGAGCAAGAAACAAAGAGATACATGATAAAAAAAGATAAAGATAACTAGGGATGGAATGAGAGGGGTGACATTAAAAAAGGGTGGCTGGGGAGGGTTCTTGTGATATGTGGTGTCATTTGAGCAGAAATCTGAACAAAGTGAGGTAACAAGCCATGTGGGCACTAGGGAATTGTTTTTTGGACCAAGACCAATGTGTCCAAAGGGCCTGAGGAGAAGTGTGACTAAAGTGTTCAAGAAATGGCAAGGAGACCCACGTGGAAGGATTAGAACACAAGCAGGAAGAAATGATAGAAGGACAGGATCTGACAGAGTAAGCAGAGCATGAGGAGACATTCCAGGCACCAGTAAACACTGCATTTTAGTGAGCTGGAAAGCCATTCCCATTGTGCTACTTCAGGCAGTAATGACAGCTTCTAACAGCAATGGAAAGCCGCATTTCAGCCACATTCTTGCTTCCTCTGGTAATCATTATGTAACATATAAACACAATATGCATCTCTAAATTACTGACTATAGATCATAAAGTAAAATAATACATACTCTGTTCGTATTTCTGGATCACTATGACAGGAATGACACATGGCACTGAATCGAGACACAAAAAAGTCATAACGTCTGTGATAGGATGGTGTGTCTTCTTCAATATTTGCAAATTTGACAAACTAAAAAACACAAATAATATAAACAATATATATTACCTTCTTGAAAGTGTGGACCAAATACATTTAATTTCATACACCACCATATTAACAAGCAATATAAAAATAAGAAACAAACAAAATATCAAATACGACATTAATACAGAAGAAACTTTCTTTTCTTGAGATAGGGTCTTGCTCTGTTGCCCAGGCTGCAGTGCAGTGGTGTGACCATAGCTCACTGAGCCTCGAATTCCTAGGCTGAAGTAATCCTCCCACCTCAGCCTCCCACGGCGTCAGGACTACAGGCATGCACCACCAAACTTGTCTCATTTTTTGATTTAATTTTATTTTTGTAACAATGGGGATTTCGCTATGTTGCCCAGGCTGCTCTTGAACTCCTGGCCTCAAATGATCCTCCTGCCTTGGCCTCCCAAAGCGCCCAGATTAAAGGCATAAACCACTGCACCCAATCCAAAAGAAACTTTTTAATAATAAACTTTTAGAAAACAAGAGGAAGAAAAAAGAAGAAATGTAATCTATGCTTTCCCTAAATCTTAATCCATAATAATGACAACATATTTATCATTGCACAAAGAACACAAGCTTTGAAGTAGGAAAGGCCTAAGATTGAATCCCCCTATTATATACAGCATTACTTCACTGTCTTTCGACAAGTTATTTAGCTGTAATTCCTCATCTATAAAATGAAAATATTTCTAAGCTTGAAGGGTTTTCGAGAATCATGACATAATATATGTAAAATATCTAGCATATACTGTATTATTTCTTTAAAAACATGAACCAATGTTGCACGGCATTAACATGTATTACCATTATGTATTATTATTTATAACAAAAATTATATATTATTTATTGATATTATTTAATATTTTTCTTTCTTGAATCAGTAGGTATACAGCTATACTATATTATGCTCCACACTTTTCTATATTTGAAACAGTTTACAATAAAAAAGAGGTAAAAACAAAAAGTATCTAGCACAGTTTTTGAAACAAAGGAGAACCGAAATACATTGCATCTATTACTGTCATATTGAGTTGGCATTAGCATGAAGAGGAAAATGTCAACAAATTAAACTGTACGAAGACCATTAATAAATTTTAAATTAGTACTGGTCGTGTTCGACAACATAAGGCACTCAGCACCACTAAGAAAATTAGACCACTAGTAAATACTAGGTAATTAATGTTGGTCAAGATAATATGGCATTTCATTTAATAAAATTCACTCAAATTAAGGTAGGTAACTGGGGAATTTGGCCTTTTGCCCAAACAACTCATTAAAACAATCTAACGGCATTGCTGGGTGAAAGGAAAGACATTTCTGGAAATGTATACTAAAATTCTCCCCCTAGCTAGTAAGCCACTTCCCCAAAATGTTCCTCACTTAATGTAAACAAAACCGGAGAAGCCCTAAGTAGCTACCTTGCCTGAAACTAAGCTTGTCACATCATCTAAATGCATTTGGAAATACCCAATATATTCCTGCTGAAGTAAGTGAAAAAAATCATATTAAGAATTTTGAATGAGGGCTTATTTAATGCTCTTGCTACCAGTAATAACAGTGCCATGCACTCTTCCAAGAGCTTCATATATATCAACTCATGTCACACAACAATCCTGTGAGATTGGTATTCTCATTATCCTCATTTCACAGATGAAAAACCAAGGTAAGGAGAGAATCAATAACTTGCTCAAGGTATACAGTTAGAAAGCGGTACAGGCGTAGTTCAAACTGGGGTGGTCAGACTCTGGAATCCGTACTGTCAGCATCTTGTATACTTCCTCTTCCTGTCCTATACCAGAAAATAGTTATCCATAAACAATAGCAGGTAATATATGATTGTTATTTTTTTATTAAAACTCTGAATGGAAACATACAGTATTCATGTAGGTTGAACACCTTAAAGCTTCTCAGAGAAGAAGTTGGAACTGAAAGACTGAAGGTGATACAATGAAACTAAAGACAAGAGAATAAATATTACCACTGTATTTTCTTTTTAAAGTAGGTATGCTTTCCCCAAACTTATTTTAAGGGACAATGGTTCAAGAGAGAAGAAAATGAATGTGGCGAGCAGATATAGTTCAGAAGCAGTCTAAAAAAGAATAAACACACAAAACCTTAACTTCTATGGTAAATTTATTTTTAAGACCATTCAAAGACCATTCAGGACCATTCAAAGGAAAAGAAGAGCCTTTTCAACGGATAGTAATGGCATAGTTAAATATCCACATGCAAAATGTGGATAAAGCTGAATGCTGAATTCACACCACATAAAAAAGCTAACTCTAAACGGATTATTAAATACAAACCTAAACTGTGAAACTCTTTAGAAGAAACTATGGGAGTAAACCTTTGTGATCTTCGATTAGGAAATAGTTTCTTAGATATGAAACTGAAAGCACACCTGTCCACCACCCCCCCAACACACATACACACCCACACACACCAACAACAAAAGGAAAAAAAAAGCAATTGAACTTCATCAAAATCAAAACTTTAGTGACTCAAAGCATACCGTGAAGAAAGTGAAAAGACAAAAGCATAGAATTGGAGAAGATATCTGCAAATTATGTATCTGATAAATAACTCTTACCAAGAATATATAAAGAACTTTTACGACTCAACAATAAAAAGACAATTGAAAAAAGGAGGGAAAGGATTTGAATAGACATTTCTCCAAAGAAAATATACCCAAGAGTCAATGAGCATATGCAAAGTTTTACCATTAGTCATTAGGGAAATGAAAATCAAAACCACAATGAGATACCACTTCAGACCCTCTAGGATGGTTAAAATAAAAAAAGATAGACAATAACAAGCACTGATGAGGATGTGGAGAAACAACACTCACATGTTGGTGGTGGGAATGTAAAATAATGCAACCACTTTGGAAAAAAGTTAAACACAGTTACCACATGACTCAGCAATTACACTACTAAGTATATACCCAAGAGAATGAAAAACACACATCCACACAAAAACCTGTACACAAATCTTCATAGCAGCATTATTCATACCAGCCATAAAAATGTAAACAACCTTAATTAATGAAAAGGCATGAAACTCAAAAGGAATGTAGAACACAAAGTGAGTGTTGCAATAAAAGACCAAGAGAAAATAAAAATGACAGGTATGTATTCATTTACAGGCAAATATTCTATCAGTTAATACCACAGATTTTACAAGAAACAGCAGAAAAAGTGAGCAGCAAAGTATTCTAATTATCTTAATTTGTGTTGACTGTTCAAATGCCCTATTCAGGGAATTCGTCTTTACCAGGTAAAGTCATTCTAAGAAGCAATTAATTCTAGATATGCTAATTAAGCATAAATTTAGCAACAGAATAGTTTTACTCACAGAATTTGTTCCAAGAACTTGAAGCTTTGGTTCCCCCGATTCCAGCAGCTTTGCCACCATATGAAGAAAGCTTTCTACAAATGGCTTAATGCTTTGAGAATGGCAAGCCATGAGAAGTTGGTCCAGTGCCTCCATAGCAATCAAAACATACCTACGTGTAGGAGAAAAATAATGTCAAAGCATTTCTACCTCTCTTAATTCTCCTAAGTGCTTTCCATTGGAAGAACTTAAATAATTCTATTGAAATACACTGAAGAAAGAAATCCAAATTTAGTGACTCCTCAGTAAAATCTTAATTCTCAGCACTAATATCTTGGTTATAAAATAATCCTTTTATCAAAGCATACAGAAAATATACACTGTATTCCTCCATTTTCTCCTTAACTAGCTGAGCTTCTTTAACATTAACTTAGTGTATATTTTTCTTTGTAAATATGGACATTTTCTATTTTCCAGACTTTCAACCATATTTACTTGTATCTGACCCAAAATAATTATTATAGTAATGTGACAGTTTCCAATATAAGCTACTTATATGTCTAAATGTGAGTAGATAAAACACTATCAGCAACAGAACATTATTTTAAAAACCTCATAAATATTACTTTACAATTCATCAGATTTTACATCTTGTACTTAAAATTCAGACAGACACCAGAGGCTAGGAAGGGCATGTAAGTGGGGCTGGGGGGGCAGGGTGTGCAGGGATGAAGAGAGTTTGATTAATGAATACAAACTTACAAAATCAGATAAAAGAAGTAGTTCTAATATTCAATAGCACAGTAGGGTGACTAAAGTTAGCAACAATGTACTGTATATCTCAGAGTAGCTAGAAAAGGACTTGAAATACTCCCAACACACAGAAATGATAAATTGAGGTGACGGATAGCCCAAATACCCTGACTTGATCTTTACACATTCTGTACATGTGACAAATACTCACATGTACTCCATAAATATGTAAAATATCATGTATCAATTTTTAAAGGGTAAATCTAAAAAACAATTAAAATTCAGTCTTTAGACACTTTTCCTTCAACAATCAACCATAAAGCTACGTGTGCCATGATTTACTAAAATGTTCTAAGTGGTAACAACGCAAAGGTACAGAAAGCTAATATATCACTTGGAGAATAGAATACTCCAATAAACTTGGACCATAAAATGACAGAATGAGAAAGCATTTATAATCCAAATTGCAAAGTTATTCTTGTGCGACCACAGAGACTATAGTAGGATGGCAGACTTCTATTTATCAGTAGGAGTATAGCTAGCACAGTTCCAAATCAGCATGCTTGAATTTCCTGGGCCTTGATACCTAAGCCTAACACAGTTCTTTCTTATTACTCCTCTGAGAGGTAAAACTGAAGCTGTGTGGAGAAAAAAAATCATCTGGTTAACAGGATCTTTCTGTTTGTTTTCAATTTAGAGATTGATTTTTAAATTACAGTATTGCACTGATAGACTAAGTGAGTCAATTTCTACTATTTTCCATTAGAAAAGTCTCAAAAATCAATAGTCACAAGCTAAAGGTAACTCAGGAAACTAACATAGTCTACTCACAAAACCTGACCACCAGGAAAGTACTAAAAGCCACAGCATCTATCAGAGTACTATACATTTCTTTGTATAATATTACAATGTTTTATCCTCTATATATTATCTTTGTTGCACTAAACTGCAAAATAATCTATAGAATGATTTAAAAGTCTAGAAAGAATTTTCCAAAGATACTATTTTAGCAGCCTTTAGTTTCCTTACCCAGAACGATGTCTGACAACATCCCTGCTTAACCTTTCTGCCAGGTAAGAACCAATTCGATCCAGTTTCTCTGGAGCAGATACTGCATAAAATGTCAATTTCTCCATATCAGCTTTCACAAGGCCATCCTAAAAATAATAAGAAAAACAAGATAGATTATATTTTCATGCTTATTCTATTTTTAAGTGTTGCCTGCTTTACATTTTCCCTTTTTGGATTGGGGATTAAATGGTATTTATGAATAACCCTTCTGTACATAACCTCCTTAGCGCTAATATTCACCATGATGGATACATAGAACTTTCAAAACTTTTTTTAAATGCCCCATTTACGTAAAACACAAACAGTAAATTAGACTCTTAACATCTTCCTTTATAGAGACATAGCTCAATTATCTGTAGTATCTAGGCAATGGGATATAGATGTAAAAAGATTTCAAACAAAATTTGTTTCAGTTTAAAAATGTGAAATGTTATTAAGCTTGTTTTACTCATTTACTTACACGATAGTCAACATATGGCTTTTTTAATGATTCAGAAGTCAGTGATATCATTATAAGTTTTTGTTGTAATTAATAAACGAGAAGGTATTCAGAGCTGTAGAATCTATACTTATTCAACATATTTAAAAAGCAACAACAGGTCCCTGATATGGGATTCTAAAATGGTCATTTGTCGCTGCCTTTTAAAAGATGATGTGCAACAGGTGCATACATTCTCCCCAATTACCACATAAGTTTCTTGGCCATATATAACCCAAGTAAGTGTTGCTTAGGAATATTGGAATAGGTGAGAAGAGAAAAAGGGAAAACTATGTTAGAATCTACAACAAAAATTGTGTAGATGTGTGTTTTCACCTTCAACTGGTCCCTCAATGTTCTTTGGCTATTTTGCTGTTTTCCTAGTTGAGTCACCCCCTCATATTCTGCACCTACTCTGTTTTCCTCAAACTTGCTACTTTGTGCCTCTCTCCTCTCTCAGACAGCAAATGAGCTCTTCTCTTTCTCGAAGAAGGTGGAAGCCATCAGATTAGTATTTACTGGCAAAACATCCCTGCTTTCTCAATGCCTGCTAGGCCAGTAGATCTTAACCAGGGGTAACTGAGCCCCTCTAGGGCAATGTCTAAAGGCATTACGGGTTGTCATAGATAGGTGAAGGTGGGTACTGGGATCTAGTAGGTAGAGGCCAGGGATGTTTCTAAATATCTCTCAATGCACAAAATAGCCCCCAAAAGTAAGTAATTATCTAGACCAAAATGTCAACTGAAGCCTAAGTTGAGAAACCCTGCCCTAGGCAAAGTGAAGGAATCTAGTTTTCCTGTCTAGGAGGAATTGGTTTGCCTCTGCTCTAGCTGTCTTCCACACACAGTTCCATGATCTGGCTCTATCAGTTGGCCTCTCTTATTCCTAGTTCTTCCACCTCTCCCTCTGTATCAGTTCCTCCACATCATCATTTAAATACAATTGTATCTCTCCTATATTTTTAATCCCTTACTAATTTTATTGAGGGATAATCCATATATAAATAACTGCATTGACTTACAGTATGTAATTGGAAATGTGACAGTTGTATACAACTGTGAAGACACTGCTAAAAATAAGATACGGGTTGGGGATACCTCATCCAAAATGCTTGGGATCAGTAGTGCTTTCAACTTTGGCTATTTTTTCAGATTTTGAAATATTTGCAGATACTTAACCACTTAGATAACCCTAATTCAAAAATTCAAAATCCAAAATGCTCCAGTGAGCATTTCCTTTGAGTATCATGTCAGTGCTCAAAAAGTTTTGGATTTCGGAGCATTTCAGATTTCAGATTTTTGGATTAGGGATGTTCAACATGTACAGAACATTTTCATTGTTTACAAAAGATTCCCTATGTCCTTTGCAGGCCACTTCTCCCTCTTCAGGCAACCATTGCTCTGCTTTTTATCACTATGAATCAGCATGCCTCTGACATAAATAGAATCACACAGTTTACAAATCATATCTTTTGTGGAAGACTTCTTTCACTCAACTTATCTCTTTGCCCAGGAACCCTTCTCCAGTTCACATGGATAATCCCTACTCATCCTTTAGGTCTTAGCTTCCTCCAAAAATGTGCTGCACCCTCCCAACAACCCCCGCTTCAAGTTTGGGTGAGATGTTCCAACTACATGTTCTTTTAGCTCACAGTACTTATCTCCACTATTATATTTTATCAGATCATCTTTTCATTCATTAAACAAACATTGAGTGCCAACAATGTGTCAGGCACTATGATAGACATTAGGAAAGCAACAGTGAGCAAAGAGCTGCATTAACTCATTTAGTCTTCATGAGAACATTATGAGACTGGTACTATTTATTACTTCCATTACATGATGAGAAACCAAGGGACTTGCCCAAGATCATCTGGCTACTAATTTTAAGAAATTGTTTATCTGTCCCCCTTACTGGATTTTTCTTTCAAGGCAGGGACTATGACATGTTTGCTTCTGCTTTTGGGTATCTACTGTCTGACCCATCATGGACGTAACACAGACTTGTTTGTTTTAATAAATTAAAAATAAGAAATATGGCAAATTGAGTAATGTTTGCCATATGTATCCAAGGTTCATGCAGATCTTTTCCTTTTTTAAAATCTAATTTTAAAGACTGCTATTTAAATAAATTTTATATAAATCCTTGCCAAAAACAAGGATTCTTTCTCTAATTTACCTGTGGTCATTTCGATGATCAAGTGTACAAAGCTCCCTCACTGCCTACGAGTTAAAGTGACTAAAGAGAGGCCTTGCTTGTCATTCACAATCCTCTAAAATCTGGCCTCCACCTTACCTTCAGTAACCATATATCCCAGACTTCTCAGGAGAATAATTATTTGGATATTCAGCGTTCTAACTGATAACATTTGAAATTTCAAATGAGAAATCATGGTCAACATGATTACCACCCTTACACTCTAAAATTAGGTTATGTAAACCTTTGCTTGAAGTCTGATGGATAACTTGCTCTAGGCTTCAAATATATGTCTTGCTTTCCCATGTCTTTTCTCTTTCCCCTCACTTGCAATAAAGAGACTAATCTTGTCTACCTCTCCAGATGGTATACATCCTTCAAAGCTTAGTAAATCTCATTTCCTCTGTGAATGCTTCCTGGAGGTTCCCAACCCACAGTGATACCTCCTTGCTTTAGAGGCAAAAACTTCCCACCTGATTTACTTTACTGACGATTTATGCATTGTAATTTCATATTTAGTATGTTTCTGCTTTATGTCAGTTACTGGATGGAAAGGTCCTTAAAGGCAGGTACTGTATCTTAGGATTTTTAATATGTCAGAAATTATCCAGGATATCTGGCAGCCAATAATATTTAATTGATTAACCTCCTTTACATAACTGAAAGTTTAAACAGATTTGGTTAAAAATAAGATATATCAACATTAAGTTAACGTTGAGATAACCAAAAGCTTTATATAGGTTGTTACATTTTAAAGCAAATTTTGAAAGTCAAAAGCCACGTAACTTTTTTTTTTGTTCATATTCATTTAACATGAGACTACAGCAGTCTTAGAAAGGTTGAGGCAATGTGAAACAAAATCACCCCAACCAGTTGCCTTGAAACCAGTAATCTTCACAAATAAAATAATTGTTATTAAAAAATTAAATAGTATTTAAGCAAAAAGAAAAACTCTGCCTGAAACCATCTTTCTTTACCTCTCAGTTCTCTTCTAAAAACTGTGAGGACAATCCCTATTTATTCTTTGGATCTTAGCTTAGATTTTTATCTCCTCCAGGCTTTCTTCTCAACCCAAATTGGGTATCACTCCTATCTACTCCAGTAGCAGCCCATACTTCATTAGTCTAGTACAATAGTTTTTCACAACAAATTGTAATTACCAATTTACTTATACATGTGCATAATGAGAGTAGAAAAACTTCTCTCTGTTCATAGTGGTATCATGAGCACTTAGTTTAATCTGGTACTGGTTCATAAATTAATGAACATAAATTAATGAGACAGTGTTACTTAAATTAGACACTATATAAACTATAAAAGAACATCAATTATCCATTTTTCCAGATTTCTGCCTAATCTACTAAAAGGATCTGAAAACTAGACAAGCAAGCATGGGTCATTTAAGAGTTAAAAAAGGAAAAGTACAAAAAAAGTAGTACAAATGATGAGATGTAGGGGTAAAAGTAGAGAAACGAAATTGGGGAAACCTTAGGGAGGTCAGCGGGGGGCAGAATGGGTCAGCAAAGAGAAGGATCAGTAGATGTAGATCAAATTACTTTTGGATCTTCAGGGAATATGTTGTCCACCAGGCGTTTGTAGCGAGGACGCAAAGCGGAACAGCAACAGCATACTCCTGTTTAAAAAAAAAAAAAAATCAAGAAATATAGAGATTATTAATATTGTAAACTGACCTGGAAATTCAAGTTTCTGAATATTAACGGGCTATAAAAAATGCAAAATTCAAACTGCCACAAATAAAGATATACAAATGTAATCAGGAATTAAGAAAAGAGTAAGTTAAATTTCTTATCCTTATTCCAAAGACACTCAGCTTCTAAGAATTTTTGTTTAACATGCATACACATCCTGCCAAATTCATCTGACAAAGTGAAAACAACGTCCATGCCCCCTTTACCTCCTTTCTGATGTCATCTCCCCACAACTCCGTCATACCCCCACCCACCTGTCGCAATCCACTCTACGCCAGCCACAGTGGTCTCCCTGCTAATTCTAACTAGCTAGGCCCCCTCCTTTGGATCTTAGCTCTCACTGTTCCCTCTGCCTGGGGCATGCCCAAGTATCTACTAACAGCTGTAATAACTCTGTCACCTTCTTCAATTCTTCATCTAAGCCTCTCTGACCACCCTTACCCTGCTCTACCTTCTTTTTCCCATAGCACTTATCACCTAACACATTAAATAAACTTTCTATTGTGGTTACTGGTCCTCATCTGTGCACCCTCACCAGGACATAAACTCAGGTGAAGGCAGGGATCATTGTTTTGCTCGCTGATGAATTCCAAACAACTGAAATAATCTAAAAATACTTCAGATCAACATTAATACTGACACTGAAATAAATTAAAATCAAATATGTATTAAGCACACAAGCACTGAGCCAGGTCCTGTATTGCAATGATGAAAGAAGCTTATAACCTGAAAAGAAGATTAAGTGAGTACTTAGTGAACACTAATGCAAAGCCAAATATAGTAAATTCAAATTGTTAGCATGGCAGAGACTGGCCATACGTCTAAAAAACAAGTCCTAAAGCTTCAAGTTTTCTGTCAGAATGGGAAATGCTGTCATTTTCAATAAGAAAGATTCTTAATAAGCTATTACATTTCACTTACATTAACATTTCTGATGTTATACACTATAAACTGCTTTTAGTTTAAAAGAGCTTGAAATATAAATGTAATCTTGGAATGCAAACAATGTCCAGTTCCCACTTTTGGGAAGCTTAGGTTTACCAGGAGAGACAGATAAGCAAATGGTGAAGTGTCCAGTGGACAGCCACGGGTTAAAGAACATGGGCTTTGGAACAGACAGATCTGAAGCGAATCAGTCTCCCTCTGTCCAGCTGGGCTGGGTGGGTTGTCTTACTACACTCAAGTTTCCCCATCAGTAAAAACAGATGTAATAATGTCTTCTTCATAATAATGAGAATTAAATAAAATTTTATATAAAGCTCTTATTAAGCAAACACTCAATAAAATGGTAACTATTATTAGTAATGCAGTAAGAAGAGTATTACAATCAGGGCAAGCAGATGATGATCAAGGGCCCTTAAGATAGGATTTCCAACAGCATAAAAACCTTTGTTGTAAACCCATAATTTAAAAATCACAAATTTTACATATGGTTTACAACTGTAACTATATCAGCAGCAGGAGGAACAATTACCACTTTCTGAAGATGACATGTGCAGCACTGTACTAAGGACATTACAACACTATTCACTCTCCTTTAGCAGCTCTCTGAGGGTCATGATCATCTCCGTTGAATAAATGAGGAGTCCAGCTTAGAGAGGCCAATTTTGTCCAGTAACACCCAGCTGGGGAGGATCTGAGGAACTGCAATTCCAACCCAGACCTGATTACTTCAAAGAGTAACTGCCACACTAAACTCAAGTACCAGCAAATTTCTAAATCATTTTAAATAGCTTTCTATAAATCATGACCAATGAAAATAATTGCAGAAATGTGTGTGCCTAACAGATGAGGGATGCATTGTCATATAGGGAAATAAATGACCACCGTGAGTTTCTCGGGAAGGCCAACACAAAACAAAAACACCTTTTTGGCCACTTACCAAAAATAAAAACTACCCACTATAAAGAAGGCATATAGGTTGAGATTTTTAATTTACAATTTCAGGTTTTTATAAAATTACATCAAAGACAATATAAGGTTTAAATAATTGGCAATAATAATCACAAAAGAAATTACTATATAGACTTTTAAATAAATAAGAATACTCTACTTACAAATATCACAAGTAAAATAAAATCATTGGACCTACTCAAATATAGAAATGTAGTTGACTCCCTTGTTGAAGTAAATTCATAAGGCTTTTCGAGTTCAGCTGCAGGTACCTGGACATAGTCCTTCATGTTGTATCAGACTATTTTCTGGTCGATCTTTCTGACTCTAGATCCTCTTACCTGCTGTTGAGGAAGTGCCTAGTTCACTTTACTTCTAATTAATTAGCAGAGGGCACAAAAGTACTGGAACTTATCTAACTTGTTATTGACATCAAATATAAAGCTATCAAGAACTTGGTAATATCCCTATCAAGTTCTGCTAGCAAAGCCAACTAGCTTAAATAAGATACTATTGAAGTACTTATATTGCTGGCTTAATAAAAGTAGGTTTTTCATACAGGTTAAATAAGAAAGCAAGCCTACATATACCCCCTTTCCTTAAGGCATTCTTTCACTTCCTCCTCATCCTAGCTTCTGATCCCTTCCAACAAACTCACTTAGGTCCTAAAACTAATATATTTGTGACCTCATCCCAAATGAAAAAAAAAAAGAGGGAGATGAGCATATCACAGAAAGTCTCCAACAACTGGCACATCTAAGCAATGTAAATTATTCCTTTAAATTTAATTCTATATTGCAGTTCTTTTCCCCAATTGTATGTCTAGTGCCTTTGCAGTGTTTGTCACCTAGGAAATATTCAATAAATACTATTATCAGTAAAAATAAATTAATTCCAGCACATAAAGGAGAAAGTTATCCACTATTCTCCCCCTATAGCATGTAGCATTCAGAACTCTGATTATGACACATTAGAAAAATATGAAATAGGAAGGCTCCAGTGGGATAACTTTGGGAAAACAGAATTCAGACACAGTGGATAAATTATAACCAAAAAAGTGCCAGGCTGAATATTATAGTAGTGTACACATAGGCTCAGGAGTAATCTATTCAATACAGCTCTCTGAGCCTTAGTCAGTGAACAGGAAAATCCTACTACCTACTTCTCGCCGTTAAGGGTATTAAATTAATAATACATAAAAAACGCCTGGAGTGTAGAAGCCACCTAAACACACTTAATATGCTCTTTTTTTATGAACAAATTTTACATACTCCTGAAGTAACATTTCTTTAAAGACATCTGTGATATTGTGAAATATATATTTAGTCTTCCCATTTCCTAACAAATAGCTTCTGATAGCCTTAGGTTCTCCAAAGTGCTAAGTGTCATTGTGCATACTAATGAGTTGACTGATGGCTGGGGGCTCAAGGATAGCTTCCGGTGTGGGTTAGTCACAGTAAAGACCAAGGCATAACCAGAGGGTGGGGACTTTCAGCCACAACCCCTAACCTCTAAGGATGTGGGAGGGGCTGACAGTTAAGTTGGTTACCGGTGGCCAATGATTTAAATCAATCGCGCCTTTATAGTGAAGCCTCTATAAAAAACCCAAAAGGACTGGGTGTGGATGGGCTTCCAGGTGGCTGGACACATGGAAGTTCCTGGAGGGTGACTTACCTGGAGAGAATATATTGGAAGCTCCTCACCCCTTCTCCGATACTTGGACCTGTGTATCTTTTCCATCTGGCTGTTCATCTGTCTCCTTCCTAATCCCCTTTATAATAAACTGGTAAATGTAAGTAAAGTATTTCCCTAAGTTCTGTGAGCCATTCTAGCAAATTAGCTGAGCCCAAGGAGGGAGCGTGGGAATCCTGATTTATAGCTGGCAGAAGCACAGGAAAAACAACCTGGGGCTTCCAATTGGCATCTTGAGAGAGACAGAGAGAGACAGACAGAGAGACAGAGTGTGTGTGTGTGTGTGTGTGTGTGTGTGAGTGTGTGTGTGTGTGTGTGTGTGCTGGGGGGGAGGGGGGCAGGGGGGAGGCAGTCCTGTGGGACAGAGCCCTCAACCTGTGGGCTGTGACACTACCTCCAAGTAAATACTACTAAGAACTGAATTACGTTACAGGACACCCAGTTGGGGAACTGCTGGCTCAGTGCTTGGGGAAAATCTCCCACACATTTGATCACAGAAGTGTTCTGTGTTGTGACAATATAGTAAAGAAGCAAGCAGTTTGTTTTTTCTACTTGATACCCCAAGAAAATTCTTCTCCTTTGCTCCCCTAATATCATTCTTATATAGATTCAGCAATGCCTCTTAGTCCTTACACAGTAGTGATGCCAATTGACCTCTAGAAGAGGAAACATCCTCCTCCTTCAATAATGAGGTATTAGAGCTAATTTCCAATCCATCCTGCCTCAAAGAGGCATTCATAGAAGGACTTGAGCAGCTGCATAGAGAACTTCAAGGTGAAACTGATAGTGGGGATTAGGCAGGTAGGCACTCAAAGGTACTAGGAGAATTCTGAATACTGGGAAGCAATACAGTAAGTGGTTGGTTGACCAGTGAGTACTTCTGGTTTGTGACAACATTTGCTTTCCTATGCAACTCTATAAATTTGGGGACTTGGATCATTTAAAAAAAAAAAAAAAGGCCCCTTTAAAAATAAGCAACTTCCACTTTCAAGGGACTATATTATTCAACGATAATTTAACTGGAAATATTGATGTCTCCACCACTAACTGCCACCATGCCACTGGCTATACTTGGGATAAAGCTATCCTCCAAAACAAAAATGCTAAGTTAGTAACACTGTTCACTGGAGATGAAGAATGCTTAGATTGTATTAATATTATGGAAACTGACTGTATGGCTTTGAATTAAGTGTGTGTCATAATCTATAAAAGCATACAATAATAGTATCTATACCTTCTATGTAGCAATTCCCTCATTTAATTCTAACATGTAACATAATAGAAATTCACTGACATATGTATGGCTCACTAGATTTCACACTTTTAAATGACAGTGCCTATGATTACTGGATTTTGGTCCTTTATGCCCTCACTATATATTTCTATCATAGCAACTGTAACAATCTACCACTCTTATTTACATATATGTGTCTGTCTTCACCACCAGAATATGAATCCCTCAAATGCAAAGCCCATATTATCTTACTCATTGTTATGCATGTCAGGCATAAAGCAGACATTTATAAAAATGCTTTTTCCTAAATAAGGACAACAAAATATAAAGTGAGTTTAACATCTGCTCCTATATGCTATAAAAATCAATAAAGTACACTGCCCACCATAAAACACTAAATAGGTGCCAGAATGATATGATTTTTTCCAACAAACAGAGGACAATGTCAAATGAATCACTTTGAACAATTCATGTTTTATTTTTAGGTCTAGCAGAGGCCACCAGTAATCAAGGTGAAAAGAGACAGACTTTCTATTAGAAGATTTCTAAAATTAACCACTTCAAGAACTCTAGCTCTCTGGTGTCCAAAACCCTTTAAAAGAGTCTGCCTCACATATATTCCCTGCAAGGTTAAAATTAAAAGTCAAGTTACTCATTCAGTTGATGTGAGAACAAGACATTTACTTCATACAATCAAAAATATTTAGCAATATTACAGTTCCACTCACACATATCCTTTCCAGGTGCCAAAACAATTTACATATAATATGTGTGTGTATGTGTGTGTATCTACACATATATGTCATATGCAGTAAAGCTAAATATGTATGTGTACTGCATATTATCTTACTGGAAAAAAATTAAATATTACTCAGCAGAGCTACCCAAAGACAAGAGCAATACACACACACACACGTATTATATATAATTCTGTATTTATATATATACACACACACATACATAAAGCCTGTAATATAGGTGTTATTGTAGCACACTATGCTACAAATGACAACTACAAGGACTTAAAAAGGTGACTACATACTTTAAAAGACAAAGGTTTAAAAATTAAGTTTTGAAACAAAATTTGGACATTTAGGACAAAGGCTCTCCCATGTCAAATAGACTGCACGGCCATAAGCACCACAGAGGTTCAGAGGAGAGAGAAAACAACTTCCGGCTAAAGTGAAAAGAAGTTTTACCAAGGACATGGAACTTGAACTGGATACTGAAGACTCCCCTGAAGAACGAGGAAGACTGAACTAAAAGGAATAAACTAGAGAGAGTGAAGGACAACTGTAATCAAATGGAACAACACAAGCAACATTAGGCAGGATGGCACATGGGAAAAACAAAATGCATATTCTAGTGTCCCAGAGCTTTGAAAGAAAAGTGGGAAAACATGAAAAGAGTTTGGTGACTAATTAGATATGGGGTCAAAAGAAAAGGAACAAAATAATCTTATCTTCAGAAAAGTGTTCCTTTTAAAAGGATTTTAATCCATTAGAGGAGTATTTTATTACACGATTCTTTCCACATATAATCGTAAACCTTCTCTCCTTTCATTCTCAATTTCACTACTTGTTTTTAATTCCTAGGCACATAAACCTTATGGAAAAAGAGGACAACAAAGCAATAAATGGAATTAAAGCTCCAATTCTGTTTTAAAAGATGGTCTTCTCCTTACATTGCAATAATTTGCTCTATAATAGGCATAACACAGACAAAACTCTTGTACACTTCTCCAAACAATTCTGGGAAACTGTAGAAAAAAATAAAACAGCACCTTTTTTTCCTGAGGCAACTAACTGGTTTATACCCTGTATCTGATTTTTTCCCACTATTACAATTTTTAAGGTAAAAAGTTTTAATTTTAGACATTATCCTACTTATTAGTAGTCAAGTTACAGACTTACATTTAGATTTAACTTGACTGTATTTTATCATATTTGCTGGAAAAAAATTAAATATTACTCAGCAGAGTTACGCAAAGACTAGAGCAATAAAATACAGAGTAATCCTGGCTTCTGGAAAATATTATTCTGAGAGATTTCATTGGAAAAGCTTCTAGAATCATCATTCAAAAAAAAAACAACAACACAAATATTAAAATCAGATAATATAATTCCCTTTTCATTTCATCTCATCCTGGCTTAGTTTGCAAAATAGGAAACAACCCAATGGATGAAAGAGAAACCAGAGCTGCAACCAGGAGAGAAAAGTACTCATACCTTTATCCCACCACTGTACAACACTGCATGGTTCATCCCTATTTTCAAGACTATATCCCTGGACCCCGCATGTCACAGACCATCTTCAATGTGCTCAGCTGGCAGAGTCTTGGCAAGGAGACTATACCGCCTCAGTGTCCCAATCTACAGAGGTAAGTAATCAGATGATGCAAAAATAAAAACTGAAACAGTATGTGATTCCCTTTTTTAATACATAAAAGATTGACTAATGTCTTCTACAATGTCAGTAGTACTCTCAGAGTTAAAAAAAGAACATTTTCATTGTTGTAATTTTTTTTAAAAAAGACTTTCTTCTTTAATGCAAACCATGGTACTATTACATTGAAATTTACCTTGCATAATTAATATGTTTTTGAGGACGGTAGTAATTACGTAGTGGTCTAAGATAAATGTTAGGGATCATAATTAAGAGGAAGAAAAACAGAGGAAAGGCATAAGGCAAATCAGATTATCCACAATTTATAATAGAACTGAGAGTGAATTTACAATAGTACTAAAGCACTAACATGTTCTAAGAGTCCTACTAAAATGCAGTCCAACAAAAGCACTTGTTGGCAAAAATAAAGTGTTTCCCTATATTTGTAGGGAAAACAGTTGGCAAAGTCATTATGGAGACAGTTTCCATTTCTAGAGTGCATTTCAACCAATCAATCAATATCTTTGGAGCTTTCTATAGGAAATTACTTCCATGTCTCAGAGAAAATCTTGGTAAATACACAAAGTAACAAAGCTAGCCAACATGTACAGGAGTATTTTACCTTAAAAACTGAGATCTGTGTTTCTGGTAACAGCTTCCTTTAATACTAAGAGGACAAAAGAAACTGAACAGCTTCCCTTTTATTAGCCTATTTATAAGCTAAATATTTCCTGTAAAGGACTTTTAACAACCTGAACAAATATTCATGAAACACCAAGGAGCACTGTCTTTTTGAAAACTGCTTTTGTTGTATCAATGCTTGAACATAAGCTAATGACCCAGGAACTGTCACTCATTTCTAAACGACTTTAAAAGAACAAATTATTTTGAGACAACCAAAACCTTCTGTAATTCAAAAATACTATTAAGGTAAATTAAAAATTCCACATACAAAACAGAAAAATTCTCATAAAAAATAAAGACACCTCAAATTAGGAGATCTCCAAAATGTTCACAATTAGAAATCAAAATACAGAAAGAACCAATAACATTAGTACAACAAAAAAATGGGATTGTGGCAAGAATATGTGAAGGCAAGAATTCAATTTGCAAATCACGTATTTACATGGTTTCAAGCTTCAAAGGAATTTATATAATTTGGCATTTTGAGAGTGGCTAGGGGGTGCTATTATTAATTATGCCAGGACCAGTGGCATAAACTTTAACCATCCTGGGCAAACCAGGAGCCAGGATAATCCTACTTATTCTCCTGCATATTGGAACATGTCTAAAGGTATCAAATAGTCAAATTTTCGGCTACAGTTGCAAAATGAAGAAAAGCAGCAATAATCCAGTCAGGGCAGATAAAGATAAAGACAAAGAGTAACATGGAAGACCAGTAAAACAAACGAAAAACCCTAAGATGTTACCTGGCTTTTTTTCATATATAATAACTATACCCATAATACTTACCGTGCATCAAATAATTTTTATAGAAAGCTCATTTACTCAACATTTGTCATGAAAATGTTTTATAAAATGTCTACTACATATAAGGCACCAAGATAGACATTGTGAAATTTGCAAATATTCATACAACTGGTTCCCGGTATCAAGAAGTTTAATATATATCAAGATTGTAAGAAATCAATATTACAGAAAACAAAATATATAGTTCCTTTACTAAAAACAAAGCTAGATGCAAACAAAATAATAATAACAGGAAATGACTGGATTGACCCTCAGTCTTTGGGTGTAATTATATACACCTAATTATACCGATTTGTCTAATCAAACTTTTAACATTTAACACATCTCTAAGAAACAATTACCACCACTTCTAACTCCCTAACAAAATCAACATTCATAAAAATCTTCTCTTACTGTTCGCATTTATTCTTTAATTGTACAAGGTTACCTTGGAATAAATACAATCAAAGCAAACTATGTTTCCATAGTACAATGCTTCTCTAAGGGTGGCCTGTGAGCCCTCTGAAGTAGAATCTCCTAGAGTACTTTTAAAAGAGAATACTCCCTGACCCCCACCCAGGACCTTCTGAATCAATCCCTGGGATGGGATACCAGATTTCCTCCTTCTAAAAATAAGCCTCCCCTCCCACCATGGCCCTCATGCACACTCACGTTAATTCGGAAGCCATTGTTCTAGAGAACCACTCCCCTTGTATAAGGATGTAGAGAATTTAGCATATCACCTTTTTTCTTGTGTACCTCAGGTGTTTGAGAAACTGTCTTTATCTAAGTCACGCAATAGATACGTTATAATATAGATTGCACCTCATAAGATCATCTTATATATTATAATGACTGAATCATAAACAGCACTATAAAGAACCAGGAGACCAAATGAGTGAGAAAAATAACGAATGCTATGACATTCAGAAAAGACTTCACAGGAGAGGCTGATGTGATAAAGAACTATCACTGGCAACAGGGAGCTGGTATTTGTGACTAAGACCACTAGAATTTCCCTATTATTTTCAAACGCTGCCACCAGACCTCATTGGGGAGTAGATTTCTTAAGTAATTTGAATCAATGAATACTTGGCAGACTCACATCAGAAATAAATCAGGACTAAATGGTCTTTAAAATCCTAAGCCAAGTATTTCAAGTTCAGTAAAGGAAAAGTGAAATTATCATGATCAAATTTTCCACGTTTTTCTAAAACATGACCAGACCTTTGAAATTTTCTCTTTTCTTGAGATTGTGCTAATATGTTTCTCTGTATTTCATTCCATTGTGTTCTTAAAATTATTAGTCCTTGGGATTTATTTTACATGCAATGACTAGAGAACAGATTATACCTTTGGATAAACTATTCTATTCACCTGTTCCTGTCTTCCCTAGAGAAGACTTCTGCTATAAGAGAGGAAAAGTGACTTATTTTACTCATGAGTCTGGAAAAAGGAACCTAGTAGGCTCTAAAACACAAGCATCAAATCTATATCTGCACCATCTGCACAATGTCCATCCAGCACATGGTAAGAGCTCAATATGTATTTGTTAAATGAATGAATAAACAAACTCTTAAAAGTTTCTCCTTCAGATCTGCAGTCTGCAATTCATTCCTCCTGCTTATAAGCATACTTGGGTCTGGAAGCGTGCATCTTTACGTGATCTCTATGGGGTTACAGGGAAGTTTGAATCAATGTGCCTTCCTTGCAAAAGGCTTGATCAATGCGTTTGCTCTGCTAACTTGGGGTGTCCCTCAGATACACCACTGGGAAGTTTAGATTTGCAGAAAATGTAACAGAAAGACTGATAAGGGACAAAGGTCAAGAGGCACTCTCCAACCCAGCCTTACTAGTAGTAAAACTGATATTTTGACTTGTATCAGACTGACTTTTATATTTCTACATTTCAGTTGGTTCTAAACTCAAGAGAGGGACAAAGGTGAAACTGCTACGCTCTGAAAACCAAAAAACAGATGTGCCTCAGAAATACATATAATTGGGAAAAACAATACCTAATCTAATGTATTCTTTTAACAAGCATTTACTGAAGCCTACCACGCCCTAGGCATTAAACTAAATGTAGGGAATACAAATACAGGCCATAATCCCTGGCCTTTTAGGAGCTGTAATCTGGTGGGAAAAGATAATCACATACAGAGAGAATTATCTCTGTGACAACAACTATCACAGGTTGCTATGAGATGATAGCTAATGGGATAATGAACCTTTCTGCAAGAAGTAATGACTAAATTAAGTCTTGAAGAAAAAGTAGAAATTAGGCAAAGAGGAGAGGATTATCATTCCCAGGCAAAAGGAGTCACATTAAGGCTCTTTAGAGGTTTGAACAATGTGGTTTTAATTTGAAAGTAAGCATGAAGTTCTGCAACATGAGAAAAATGCATAGGCAAACTCGCAGGAAGTTGACTTGGAAACAACTGAGTGTAGAAGGTAAAGAGGAGGAGATGGGAAAGTGTTGACAACTGGTTGGATGGCGGTGTCACTGACCAACAAGAAACACAAGAGGATATACTCTGGGGTAAAAGGAGGATATCAAGAAGAGATAATGAATTCTGTCTTGCACATATTAAATTTGAGGTAAACTTGAAGGTGGGATATCCTGTAGCAATAATTGATCTAAACTAGAAACAAATTTAAAAAACAAAAGCATTTAAGTGATAGCAAAAGCAACTAGATTAGCTGAGATCACTAAGGGCACATAGGAGAGACTTAGAGAATCCCAAAGAAAGGAAACATTTAAGGGATGATCAGCACAATAAAAGCAGAAAGAGAAGACCTCTGAATAAACAGAAAGAAAATTACAAAAGAATAGTGTTAGAAAACGCAAAGAAGAATGTTTCAAATACTGTACTTTTTACAAAGGTACCAATTATACAGACAAGATACATGGACTTTAAAAAATGCTCCAGTAATGAGGAAACATCAGAAAAAGAAATCAGGAACATTTTAAAACGCAAGTAAAAAGGAAAACATGATTTTATAATAAAGTAATTTAAAATTTCAAGATGGACTAAATATTGTGACCAAAATAAATCACAACAGTGGCAGTTTCAGAATACCCAGATTGAAAATCATTGTTCTATAGACCACATCTGACATGGAAAAAAGAGAGACTGATAACATAGTTTACAACAAGATTATTATTTAGGTAATATAAAATTTCCTTTACGAGGAGTTACTAACTTATTGCTACTTTAATCAGCTTTTGGAAAGGTAAGTCTTCTACCTAAATAACAGAATTTAAGATTACAGTTTACAATTCCTAGTAAATGTTGAAGGATAAAATAATTGATTAGAATAACAACAAAAGGAAAGTTTGAAGATAAATAGCTGAAGAAAAAAATCTGTATAATGTCTGCAGAAACTCCACCCTTCACGTAGCATTTAATGTGTAACATATGAGAAAAGCAGAGATTTGTTCGAACAGGATCAAGAGTTGGGCAGTGGTCTTATTCTTCTAATACACACAGTAACAAAAGTTCCACATTTGAGGCATTCTTACAGGAGAGACATTCCAAGAACATTTTAAGTATTTCATGACTAATCAACAAATCAACTAGGTTTATACGGTATTTACTACATGCAAAGTTCCAGGATTGCAACATGTATGTCGTCTTCAAGAAGTTCCCAAACTAGAAAGACTAAAATTCAAAAAATTCTAGTTGTCAGATTTTATTTTTCACAGTCAGCAGACAATTTTAAGATTATAGCTGCAGAATTACTACCAATGCTTTCAAAATCATGATGAATAGGAAGTTCTAAAAGGATGGGAATTTACAAGGCTTTCATAGTTCATCACATCTGTATCTGTTCTTTAACTTGTTTCCAGGTAGTTTCATAAGGGAAGGGCTCTTCTCACTCATCTTCTTGTACTCTCACTTTTTAATTTTTTGGTTTTTTTTTCTAAAATAATAAACGATAATTCAATTTCCAGTAAGTGAAGAGATGAAAGAAGTTGTAAATTGTAAATGAATAAATTCAACACCAAAAAATTAACTGATAGCTGGTAACTGATTGGTACACACATTCTGGTTCCTAAAAAAATGTCTTGCTAAAAACCATTTCATTTTGTATATGAGTATATGGATGACCACCTTAGAACCATGTAATGCTATACCGATTTTGCTGTCCATGTTCACTTGTGTCTAAAATCATATTAGCACCAAATAATCACCAAAAATAACAATATTTAACTTTTCATGCAGCAATTTTTTGACGTAGAGTGTGACAACACTTTAATGGTTGGAGTTCTCAAGTTTGGGGAACAGTAACCTAGAGGAAGATTTCTAGTCACTGCCACAAAGCTCTGCATTTAGTGCTTTTGCTTAATAATTTGATAGTTTGGATACCGAGCAAATAGGCAATGTTCTGTCTGTCACATTACAAAAAAAGGCAGTGGCAAAGTAACATGTATGAAGAATAGGCCAGGCTTCTGCTGTTGTCCCTGTCTTCAGCTAACTTACCTCCCAGCCTCAGCCCAGCACAATTCTTCAAGTTGTCCCTAACCACGACCTACATAAAGCTAGGCAGGTGCTACTCTCTCTACTACCACGACCATTACCATTTGGGTTCATAACCTATTGATCTGTTTTTCTCAGAGGTCTATAAGCTCCTCAAGGGCAGAGCTGTGGTTTATTCATTTCTGAAAGACTCAGAGGGTGAAATGTTACATTGAAAAGGAATCCAGGCCGAGCGCGGTGGCTCAAGCCTGTAATCCCAGCACTTTGGGAGGCCGAGACGGGCGGATCACGAGGTCAGGAGATCGAGACCATCCTGGCTAAACGGTGAAACCCCGTCTCTACTAAAAATACAAAAACTAGCCGGGCGAGGTGGTGGGCGCCTGTAGTCCCAGCTACTCGGGAGGCTGAGGCAGGAGAATGGCGTAAACCCGGAAGGCGGAGCTTGCAGTGAGCTGAGATCGGGCCACTGCACTCCAGTGCGGGCGACAGAGCGAGACTCTGCCTCAAAAAAAAAAAAAAAAAAAGAAAAAGAAAAAGAAAAGGAATCCAGAAATGACTGATAAGAAAGTCCACAGTTACCATGTACATCTTTCCCCTCTGTGAAAGAAAATTGCACCCTTGGAAATGTGAAGTCCTAAACTATTAATCATTTTATAAGTTGCAATTAGTTACAGTCAAAATGCTATAATAAAAAATGAAAACATCATTTGACTTCCACACTGAAAATACATAGAAAGTTTAAACTGATTATCATAAAAACTAGCTGGACATGGTGGCACACACTCATAAGGCTCAGTTACTCGGGAGGATAAGGAAGGACGCACCTGAGCCCAGGAGATTGAGGATGCAGTGAGCTACGATCAGGCCACTGCAGTCCAACCTGAGCAACAGAGCAAGATCCTGTCTCAAAAAAAACCCTCCAAAATTTTTTTTAAAAAAACAACTTACAGGTGTGTTTCTTGAGCTATAAATAAATTTTGGCAGTCAGTAGACATACATCTTAAAATGTAATTTTTAGTATCTGGTACCACACATATGGCATTCTAGGTCATTTTGCATCACTGTGCCACAATAATCTAGGTCATTTTGTATCACTGCGCCACGATACAGCTTTGACTACACAAAATAATAAGATACAAATTTTTTTATTTCTTCAATTTCATCATTTTTGATGTGGTTCCTGTGTTTAAAATGTGCCACTTTTACACCCAAGAAAATAATACTTCAGTCTGTTAATTTTAACTATATAGTACATCATAGACATTTACAAAGAAATTTGAAATCATAGACAATACAAATGGTTTTTTAAAGTCACCATAATACATTCTGAAACTCTGTGACTAATATACCACATTTCTTGATCAATGAATTAGCCTTTGAGATAGCAATTCACATTAATATTTGAAGTATATTGTTTATAATTTTTATAACATGAAGCTAATAGTATACATTTTTTTCTAGTCTTACAACACAAGAAAGCTAATAATCAACTATAACCCTATAATAGATTTTAACTATTTTATTCATTGACTGATCTGGTTTTAGCCTTGACAGTGTGATTACTGACCTTGTTGCATTTATTTTAAAACTCAAAAAATATATATAATAAAATTAAATTAAAATAAAAAAATCTAGCCACAATGAATACCAACATTGGCCTGGCATATTCATTACTGTATACGCTACTGTTCTGCTTTAGGCCTTAGCTACATTTGGGACGAGGATAATTATTTTAACAACTGTGAAGGAAAACACAGGATCAAAGACAAAGTACAGGAAGGCAATCTTTCTACTAAAACCCAATTTAAGGCAACTTCACCTAAAAGCACTCACTATACTTAATATAGCATAAAGACTTATCTTTTAAAAATTATAATCAGGTCTTTGTTTGGATGAACGGAGGCAAGATGGTGCACTTCCGGGTTCTTCATCCTCCCCCAACTTTTCCCCCGCATGCGAAAATGCAGCCGGCGACCTGGGACGGTGCAGACCAACTAGGCATGCGCCAGGTGATGTCAATCCGAAGATACCAAGATTTACCTGGTCGCACCTGCGGAATGCCCCCCGACACGCCCGTGCCCCGCCTATTGCCCTCCCACTCCTAGAAAAGCCGCTCCGGAGGAACGCCACGCAGGGACTTCCCAGCTTCCCCACTGCGGTCGGGACTGTCGGAACTCCGTCCGAGAGCTCCACGGGCGACTCTGTTGGCCTCATTTGCCGGAGGCCAACAGACCTCTCCCTACCCACCTTCTTTCCCTGAAGCTAGGTGACCAAAATAAACTTGCAGTTTTGCTCCTACACTTGCCTACTCGCTGGTTCTTTTGTGCCCGCTCTGGTGGTCTTAGAAAAACAAATCAGTCTTCAGGGAGAGAAGACCTTATTAAAAAAAAAAATTACTTCCCTGTGCCACAGGAAACATATTACTTATTAAGAACTTCCTCATTCAGATTTTTGCAGAAGCCAGTATATTTGTATCATTTTTATACTTTTGTGTTTTCATATTTAATGTCCTCAAATCAAATCAAGATATTTCTTCATAATCATTTTTATATAGTTCTCTGGATGCTTCATCACATATTATTGATTGGAAATGGAGTGTAATGCATTACCTGCCTGCAAGAGCTAAATTTACTGATAACTGAAGGACGGTTTGCCCCACTTCATAGATTCTGCAAAAATGAACTCCTGTTGAATTTGACTAACTGCACAGATTGTGGTGTATTTGAAGGCTACTAAGTACAATTTATAATGCATAACAAAAATCTTCATTATTTTAGTTACAAAATGCTTAGCACAGGACATATCACACAGTAAATGTTAAAGTATCAGGTATTACTCAGATATTTAAAGGACATCATGTGAAAAAGGGACTAGTCTGTGATATCCTCAAAGGACAGAACCTGGATGTAAATATATTCCTGAGACTCAAACCAGAGGTTACACTAAGGAATCTCTCTAAGGTTCATTCTCTCAAGCACACGACATTCCAACTCAAATGCAAACAAACATTAACTAATTTTTGTTGAAAGTAGTATATAAGGTACTGTGGAAGATAAAGAAAAAAACCGTAATGCAAAATATTTCACAAGAACTTACATGCTTGAAAGAGTAGAAGGACCCACCTATAAACAATATAAATAAGATATAAGATAAATGAGAAAAATCAAAGTCTAGAAAAGCTTCTTAGAGGATGTAAAAGATGAGCTCAGCCAAGCATGAACACGAAATGAGTAGAACAGATTATTTCTTAAGAGACCAGAAGATGAAAAGACTTTTCTGAGTTGGACTGAGTAGGACAAGTTTCTCCTTTCAAGAAACCTGAGCTTTGAGTTAGCATTTGAAGAAAGGAAGAAAACGAACAGAGGGAACAGAGTATTCTAGAAAGGCTGAGGGAAACAGGATGTTCTGCAGTAATAAAATGACTAGCCCAGCTGAACTGCAGATTTAGCTCTGGGGCCTAGAGAAGAAGAAACGGAAAGACAAATTAGCAGTAGCTGTACAAGCATATATGATAACATATACTTCTCTCTCCTCAAAACTTTAGACAACCTTGTACATATATGGATGTTAAGCTTGGACTTTGTAGGCACTGTAAACAACTCAAAATGTTAGAGTAGGGCAGTAGCATGATGAAAACACTGTAATTATGTGATTAGTCTTTTCACGTGTCAAAGGATAAAAAAATTACTTGGTGAAAAAATTAAAGATAATTATATCAATAACTATGAAGAAAAATGCAGAGTCAATGACAAAGTACAGTAAGGAGATCTTTCTATTAAAAATCTCTTTTAAGACAACTTTACCTAAAAGGATTTACTATACTTAATATAGCATAAAGAGTAAACTTTATAAAATATAACCAGCTTTTCAGATTTCTATTGAAATTGCCTTCATCTGTTTAATTAGATATTTGTTAATGTTATTTCTGAGTATATAAAAATACTGAAGGGGGTATGCAGAAATAACTCCTTTGGCATAAAATGCTAATAATCATACTTTGGTAATAAATGATCTCTACACTGGTCCTTAGTGCTCATGAGAAACAATCTAATAAGCATTCATTTTATGACCTAAGAACTATCTGTACAGCAGGTCTTAGCAAGATACAGCAATTACATTAAGTCCCTGATACTTAGTTCAGCACAAGCTAAATGTCAAAAATGCCAATCACAGTGCTGCAGGCTTAATTTTAATTGCTTAAAAAAAGAGGAAACTAAATCTACCAATGCCAATTTCAAATTGCTTCATTCATCTTCACTTAGTTCTGTTACCACTTCTTTGTAAGCCAAAGGACACTGCTTCCTCCTGAAAGCTGAAGAGACAGATGTTTTGGCAAGAAGCAGTTCTTCTCAGTGCGCACTGGCAAATGAGGTTAAGCAGGAGATTGTGACTCAGCTAATGCTGGTTCCCAACTTTTCTCATTTTAATATTTTGATATGTTCCTTCTGAATTAACTTGCCATTCAGGTGACAAGAAAGCCTCCTGAAGCTCTTGGTAAAGAAAACACTTTATACTAAAATAAGATGAATGTTTAAAGTTCAAACCTAGACTCAGAATAACAACGTTTTATTCTTCCTAAGAAGCATCTGAATGTGGCATTTCCAATTTGTCAAAAAAAAAAAGAAACAGCCCTGACATTTTCCCAGATGCCTTTTAAAAGGCCATGAAGTTCATAAAGAGCAAAATGAACACATTAGAAAAAATGAGTACAAAACATTTTATTATATGTCACACAAATATTGAGAATTGAAAAGATAATTAATATCCACAATTAGACAATTTAAAAGATAATTCCTTCAGTGCATACCCACGAAAACTCAAATCACTTATTTTAAAAAGTATACATGATCAATAGCTTATTTTCGCTTTATACACACACGCCAACATATTTTAAACAGTAAAGTCACGTAATACTTTGTCAAAATAACGATCTCCCCAATTTATTTATGCTTCATTGACAGGCTGGTCTTGGAGGTGAACCTAAGCAAAATCTCTACCTTTTCAGCCTTACTTCCCAATAAAGCATAACATTTTTCACAGCAAAAGCTGTGAATACAGCTTTCAAATCAGGTCTCAAACGTTTTCATTCCAATGCATTTGCTCATACCATTCATTCTATGGAGAATATTGTTGTCTCAACAGAAAGTGGTATTAGTAATAAGTATTCAGTAGTAAGTCAATATGCATTCCAATTACAAAAAAGTTCCTGGAGATAAAAATCTATTATAAGTCATAAAATAGGAAGTTCAACAATTTTAAATACAACTTATGATACTGAGTTGGTAAAGAAAACAAGAAACAAAAAACCACCTAAGAATTTCCAACAAACTGTTGGAACAGAAGGACAAAGAGTGAAAACATGAAGCATGATTATGTACCTGGAAAACCAAGCCAATAAGTTAACATACAGGAAAGTGGGAGAGTTCTCAGTTGTCACACTCAAGTACATTAATGTGTGGGAACAAGGCTGTCCATTTACTAGTCAGAACAACTGGAGAATTTAAGAGAGAAATTAAGAGTAAATGTGATTTTAAGAAGCAATGGACAAGTGTTGTGGGTTGATTTATGTTCCCCCAAAAATATGTTAAAGCCCTAACCCCAGTAAAGGCTGAATTTACCTTATTAAAAATGCTTAAGACCGGAAGTGTTTCAGAATTTTTATTTTTTTTTATTTAAGGGTACTTGCAAAATACATACTAGTTGAGCAACCCTAATAAAAAAATCTGACATTCAAATTGCTCCAAAGTGCATTTCTTTTGAGAGCTCAAAAAGGAGCTGAAAAGTTTCAAATTTGGGGGCATTTTAGATTTTCAGGTTAGGAATATTCAACCTATACCTACCATTGTGACTTTATTTGGAAATGGGGTCTTTGCAGATATAATCAAGATGAGGTCATACTAGATTAGGGTAAGCCCTAAATCCAATGACTGGTATCCTTATATAAGAAAAAGAAAGATATGGATACACACCAGAAGGCCGTGTGAAGACAGCGGAAGAGATTGGAATTATTTTGCACAAGCCAATGAATTCCAAGGACTACAGTAAATACCAGAAGCTGGAAAAGGCAAAAAGTACTCTTCCCCAGAGCCTTCAGAAGCGTGATCCCGCCCAAATCTTGATTTTGGATTTCTGGACTCCAGAACTGTGAGAGAAAAATATTCTGTTGTCCTAAGCCACCCAGTTTGTGCTACCTTGTTATGGTAGCCCTAGAAAACTAATACACGTAAGATTTCACACAACACGTACACCAGTAAATTCTATATTTAGTATATATGTACCATTCCTGAAACCAGTTTAAATGCCAAAATGACTTTAAGTCAGCCTCCAGAGAATTCAACTCCTTCCTTGGTATTTCAGTCACTCAAACTCAAACATTCCTCTCTCATCTCAATAGTAACATACAAAGTAACCAAGACAAGGAAATAAGGAATTTTTGTTCAATTCTACCAATTTTTTTCAAGTGCTACATACGCTTAAGTTTAGGTAAATGAATGTCTGGTCTCAGGAAAAGAAAAAAGATTATACCATTAATTTACATCAAAGTTTAATAAATAAGCACAATTTAAAAAATGAAAATGTTGGAAGTAAAAGTCTGTTTCATTTTCATGTCTGATATATATCTGTTATGGATTACATTGTGTCCCTTCAAAATTCATATGTTAAAGTCATAATTTCCAGTGCCTCAGAAAATGACCATATCTAGAGAGAGGGGGGTCTTTGTAGTAGCAATCAAGTTAGGATAAGGCCACTGGGGTAGGTCCTAATCCAGTATGACAAGTATTCTTATAAAAAGGAGAAATTTAGAGACAGACACTCCTAGAGTCAGAACTCCAGGTAGATGGCTATCTAAAAGTCAGGGAGATGCCTGCAACAGATCCTTCCTTCACAGCCCTCACAAAGAACCCACCCTGCCAACACCTTGATTTCAGAGGTCTACCCTCCAGAACAGTGAGACAATAAATATCTGTTGTATAAATCATCCAGTTAGTTGCACTTCGTTACAACAGCTCAGCAAATTTATACACGAAATTCTAATACAAGTGTTTTTCAAAGGCACAAAATCTGGCTTCATGGATATTGTGCAAATACAGTGGGAAACCAGAAGACTTAACCAAATGGCAACAAAATCCAATCTACTCCAGGAATTCCCTGCTCCTATCTATCCCTCATCTACCAGTCTGATTCTTTAAAAATGTATTTAGCAAATATTTGAGCATCCACTAAATTCTAGGTTTGGTCTTATTTAATCCTCAGAATGACCCTATGAGGTAGGTATTGATATTTACACTTTACAAATAGAGAATCAGAAAGACAATAATATCCCCAAGACCATACAACGAGAAGCATAGAGCACAGACCTCTTTAAGGGCCTCTAAAAGCCTGTACTCTCAACACTTTATACACTATACTGCCTTTCTGAGAAAGTTCTTTTCAAAAAAAGTCTGAACTGTCTACTTTGGAGACTAAATCAAGTAGTCAAAACATTGTGCAGCTGCCAAAAAATTATACAATTACTGCCACTGCTCTCCAGAGGTACAAAACTTAAATCAGATGGTAGAGAATGAGGAAGTGACATCCTGCTTGAGAATCTGTCATATTACAAAACTTCCCACTTATAGAAGTTATCTTCTTTTCCTATCATAGGTTACTCTGAGCTAAAAAATGTCCCTAAGAATACAAGAACATGTGAGAAAGAAAAAAGAAGCTTTTATGCTGTTAGAGGGTCCACAGAAGAAGTTCCAGGTAAACTCTCCGCATACCAAGACCACGAGCAAGAGCTACAGGGAGGACTCTGCTGTCCTTGCTACAGGCACATCTTAGGAAATGGGGGAGAGAACGTTTTTAGTTTACAAACTCAACAGCCAAATGGCCATGGCTGTTTAGGGTCTAGAATGTCTTAAAGCTTTTCCACCCACAGTGCACTGTGCACTGAAGTTTCAGCTTACAATAACAAAGCACTCCGGCACAAGTATCACACAACTGACAAGGAAAAGAATGGAAATACTTGTACATAATCTTTTACAAAATTCTAGCAGTAAATCCATCCCCAAGCAAAATCCAGTTTTGAAGCTAAAGCCTATTTTTATTTTGTAAAACTACGGTGAGAATCCTCTGCTGTACTGTAACTTCAGCATGCAGAAAAGTCCATTTACACTTTCCTGCACATATTAAAATGCTTCTCACTACAGTCATCTGATACCGGAAGCTTTCAGGTTTTTAAACTTAAATATAATATATATATAAAATCCAGAAATAGATGTATCTTCCTCACAATTAAAAGGTTAAAAAGAACGGGGATTTCAGAGACTTTTGTTTTCACAAGTCTCCTAATACTTACAAAAGTGTGAGTCCTAATGAACCAAAATCTAGGAAGAAGAAAAGGTGGAGCATCTGAAACTTCACATTTGTTAAAAGTAACCGTCCAGGTGATTTCCCAGGGATTTTAACGTAAAAATCAAGTATCTCCATATCCTTAAAACAGGTAAATTTTTTTTTTTTTTTTGAGACGGAGTCTTGCTCTGTCGCCCAGGCTGGAGGGCAATCTCCGCTCACTGCAAGTTCCGCCTCCCGGGTTCAGGCCATTCTCCTGCCTCAGCCTCCCAAGTAGCTGGGACTATAGGCGCCCGCCACCACGCCCGGCTAATTTTTTGTATTTTTAGTAGAGACGGGATTTCACTGTGTTAGCCAGGATGGTCTCTATTTCCTGACCTTGTGATCTGCCCGCCTTGACCTCCCAAAGTGCTGGGATTACAGGCGTGAGCCACCGCGCCCGGCTAAACAGGTAAATTTTATGGTATGCAAATTATATCTCAAAAAAGCTTTTTAAAAAAATCATTCATTTCCTTCTGTATACTTGCTGTGACCTTAATATGCATTAGTAATACTAAGGTCACAGTTTAAAATTCTACTAGCCTATTGTCCAAAATGAAAAGCTGAATACGGAGGGAAAAAAGATTTAGGGCTTTCCGCAGATTTTTAGCTAAGCTTTTAGAAAAAAGAATCACTGACAAAGGACAGTGTCTGCTTAAACAAAGTAAAGCACCATCGTTTAGAAAAACCCCTAAATCAAAAAATATTAGTTTGCTACCATTATGAGCATAAAGAATCTATCACAGGCACAGACTAGGATCTTTCTTAGCTAACCAAGTTGGTTTGAGTTACTTTAATTAAAAGTCCTCTAAATAATTCACAAATAGGATATGAGTTATCTCAGGCAAAATTTAAAACAGCTTTAAAACCCTAACTACATAAATTTTTTTAAAAAAATTATTTCCTCATTAGTCACAGAGCAACAAAAGTGTTAAATCTGTGGGAGTGTTTGTAACTTCTAAAATTATTTTTAGAGGAAATACATTTAATATACCAACAGCACTGATTCTTCTTATAGATTCCATAACACCCACAGCATCTATGCCATATGTTAGAGATTTTCATTTGAACTGAGATGATTACATTTTCCGATTAAACAGTAACTGAAAAGATAAGTAGCAGTCTAATTACGTATCTAAATAAAATATATTTTAAGTGATTTCTCTATCCAACATTTGAAGATAGCAACACATAACACAGGATTTGCTGAGCAGGACTAGTTAAGTAAAATGTTCAATTAAAAAATTATTCTACTAATGTAAACATTCAAAGTTCAATGCCTGATATATTCTCTCCAATCTTCCAACTAAAACCAAGAAACCCTAAACATTTTATACTCACTCTATACATTAAATTACAATAACACAAAGTCAAAAGCCTGAGACTTCTTTAAATTTTAACCTATTCTTTTTTTTTTTTTTTTTTTTTTTGAGACAGTCTCACTCTGTCACCCAGGCTGGAGTGCAGTGGTGTGATCTCGGCTCACTGCAACCTCCACCTTCCTGCTTCAGCCTCCTGAGTAGCTGGAATTACAGGCACGCGCCACCACACCCAGTTAATTTTTGCATTTTTAGTAGAGACGGGTTTCACCATGTTGGTCAGGCTTGTCTCAACTTCTTGACCTTGTGATCTGCCCACCTTTGCCTCCCAAAGTGCTGGGATTACAGGAGTGAGCCACTGCACCAGGCCCCTATTCTTTTAATTTATCACAAACACACAGTGTGGTCACAACGCGAACAAGGTATTTTTATGTTAATCATATGCCTCTAAGAAGAAAATAAAATCTTTTCTAACCAATATTCTTAAATGGCTCATAAACCAAAATCTGATGCTACCCTAAGAATTCAATGTATTACCAACTGACAAAATTACCTCAAGTTCAAACTAAGGGTTACTACTACTGATGCACTGGGAAAAAGACAAACCAACCAGTTTTTCTGTAGCATTACACACAAAGAACCTGGAAATCTGTATATATTTGTAGAATTCATTTTATTACTGAAACTATAAAAATAAACTTAATTTACTCTTACAAATTAAAAGAATCAATAGAAAATTATCTCATCTCTATGCAAATACTTAAAAGTGTTTAGCAGGGTAGAATTACTGTGCAATTTTAGATGAAAAAATTAAGAATGGTTGAAACAACTGCCAATTTTGGCAAAAGCAAAGCATCCAAACCACACTATCATACTCAGTCCTCTCTAATCTTCTCTGAACCACTGTACAAAATACTTTTAAAATTGTTCATCCCCTAATCAGCAGGTTGCTGTACTCTTATCAGGACACGCTGAACAATATTTCTATGTTGCTGAAAAGAGAGAATAGAGCCTGTTTACTGTGTCAGACCAAGTAGATACCCAGAAATCAATGGATGCGGAGGAAAGGAGAACAGTATTCACTGTATAAGCGGAAAGAAATCTTACTGAAAACTCCAAGAGCTGACTGATACTCTCAGGTAACAGCTCAAGTCTCTAACGTCCTTTAGTTCCTTGTGTGAATAAAGCAGTTTCCCAGCAACTCTGCATAAGCATTACATCTGCTGCCTGCAAATCATTCAGTTGTTTCACAAATACACATTATTATGATTCTCAAGATGGCAAGGGGTTGATAAATTACTAACAGTTTAGTTCTATATTATTTATTTTAGCTCACATATATGGAGCCACCCTAATTTCTACTTGCAAACTGCACAATTTACAGTTTACATCCTCTCACCCAATTATAATTTGACAATCACCTCCCCCAGCTAGGAAGCTGTGAAAAGATAGTTAAGGCCAGACGTATAGGACAGAACTGCCATGGATGAGACACAACAATTGTATTTAAGTCCTAAAGCTTAAAAAAAATTGTTTCATAAATTACCTTTATTGTCATCGTAGCAGATCAAACTGTAAGACACTGTCCAGTGTTTCTGTTTCTTGCTACATTGGAATATTCAAATGCTACTAAAAATAAGTGTGAGTCATTTGAGTCTTGCATAACTCTCATCCTGCAAACATTTGTTGCAATGGTATTTGTTTAAAAAATGACCCACCTGCTCCCTCTTCGGTTCTTGTGCCTCACTCCATCTTGAAATAAGCATGTTCCTCAAGAGTTTGCCTTCAGCTTCTTTAGCCTCTATACAACCTATCCTTTTGTAATTTTATGCACTATTATTCCTACAAACATAACCTGAATGTCTTTAAGGCACTATACTCATCATATCCTAAAATGGACTCATCTTCCATCTCGATTTCCCCGAACTGCTCCTCCTCCAAAAAGTCCCTGTAGCAAACCAGAACCATTCACCCATATGATAAAGCCAGAAACCTGAGTAAATCCTTACTCCCCTTTCTCCCTCAATCCTTTGATCCAATTAATCCTATCAACTGTATTTCCTCAAAAGTGTTCACATTTGTTCACTGCAGTCCTTCCTACAACCACTATCCAAGTCCAAACCCCACCAATTAGACTACTGTATTTTAATAACCTCTAACTGCTCTCCCTCCAGCCTCACTTACATGTTTACATAGCAACTTGTGTTTCTTTTTTTAGTAACATCTATTACATTTCTTTGATTCACTCTATAAACATACATTGAATGTGTGCCATGGTCCAGACACTATACCAAAACTACCAACACAGCAGTAAAGGAAAGAAATCACAGGCCCTCTAAAGCTCTCTGTCTCATCAGTGTAACTACGTGCTGCGCACCTTTCTTCCCCATCAGACCAAGCTCCATGAGGGCAGGGATGACGTCCCTGTTGGTGTCCATATGTCCTGTATGAGGATACCACTGTATCCTCAGTGTCTAGCATAATAAATGACACACAGCATTCAATAAATGTGAATAAAAGACAAAATTACCACACGCATGTGTGCACACATACACAGCCTTAAATTCTTCACCTTCCCTAGCACTACTGTCTCACTTACACTGCTTAATGGTTATTTCCACCTGCATAACTCATCTCAAACATTTTCCCCAAATCAGCATTTCTCCTTTGACCACTGTATCTGTAGCATACTTTAAGGCACTCAGGTTTAGAAAGCTGTCCTCCACTCATCTTCCCCTTGCTCTCTTCTTCCAATCAGAGGTGCAGTTTCTCCCTTGGGCCCCCACTGGCACCACTCTAATCGCACTTGCCATTCTCTGTGTTATAGCAATTTATACCCTTCTATAAATAAGGTAAACTTTTTGAAGCTAGGGACTGCTTCATTCATTTCTGTATTCTCCAGCCAGCACTGCCTTACAAATGTAAGCCCAAAACTATTTGCTAAGAGAAATCCAATAGGACAACAAGAAAAACTGAAAGAACATTTGTGAATCTAGGAACATACTGACAGTACCTATGACTGAAATGACTGCAAGAAGAGATTATAAAATCTCCAATCTTGGACAGCATGAGAGCAAAACAGGTGAGGCACTATCAGCTAAATAGCTTTTATTTTTGCCTCTAGGTTCCCGAGCTACTGATTATAAAACAGCTTAAATTCTTGTCAGAGGGCATATTCTAATATCTAATACTATAAACCTCAAACTTTTTAAAAGTAGCCAACATTATTTCCCTACTGAAACCAAATGCAGAATGTCACAAATAAAAGAGATAAAAATAAAGCTGCTCCACTATTCACAACAGCAAAGACATAGAATCAACCTAAATACCTATCAATGACAGACTGGATAAAGAAAATATGGTGTATATATACCATGGAATACTATGCAGCCACAATACAGAAGAAGATCATGTCTTTTGTGGGAGCAGATGGAGCTGGAGGCTATTATCATTAGCAAACTAACACAGGAACAGAAAACCAAACACCACGTTCTTATTTATAAGTGGGAGCCAAATGATGAGAACTCACGGACACAAAGAAGGGAACAACAGACACTGGGGCCTACTTAAGGGTGGCGGGTGGGAAAAGGGAGAGGAGCAGAAAAAATAACTACTGGGTGCTAGGCTAAGTACCTGGGTGCAATAATATTACCACAATACCATAATACTACAACAATCCCTTGTGACACGAGTTTACCTATTAACTAACCTGTAAATGTGCCCATGAACCTAAAATAAAAGTTAAAAAAAAAAATAGAGCTGCTCCAGCTGAAGGTGGTCAGATAGAGAGAGCCACCTGCACAGTCTTGTCGGGATCCTTCCCATACAACAGTCCTTATTATGATTTGTGGAAGAAATCTTGAAAATCTGGCTCTAAAGGCAGTTCAAGCTTCCCTTGGGCCACCCTCACTGACTGTATGCATCAAGGTGGGTCAAGAGCAACAAGGAATCCTCAGGAACCAACAATGAGGATGCTGTGCCAGGGAAGGAGCTTCTGTATAGGTATTAGAGATAGAACTGTCCTGGGGCAGATACCCCCACCATTGGAAGACCAAACAAAGAAGCAAGATGGAACTAAGGGAAAAGGGGTCATGACAAGTCACTTAAGTCTGCTTCCAATTTGAGTTGTGAAATGAAAAGTAATCGGACCTCTGAAATTCACAAACTCCAGCCCAGCTAAGAAAACAGGAGAAGTCATAGGGACTTAGAGCCAGAATCTTAGGTGTTATATACATTTGCCCAGAGTGTCCTCACCGCTGTAGATGCCCTTCCAGAGCCAGCTGCAGCAGATGGTGGATGATAATGCAAGAACTGATAACCTGCTTATTCCAACAACATGTTCATAAAGCATTACCACCTCTAAAGCACAGTTACGCAAATTCTATTGCACCTAAATATCCGTAGGAGATATAATCTTCTCCATTTAGTGGGTTAAAAAGCTAATAAAATTATTTTTAATTAAGTTAATAAAACAATCCCAGTCAGATGTCATAAATGGGCCATTCCTTTAGCGTGGCACAGTACCTTCTGCAAAGTTTATGAGATTCCAGGAATTGACAATGCCAGTCTTGGACACCTTACATTTCACTTGGCTCATCAGGAGTGAAATTCATTTAAAGTTAACTGTAACCACAGCAAGGGAACTTGGTAGTTAATTGCCAAGACAGCTGTTCAAGAACACCAATTAAATAGCGGGGATGTGAAGAACACTTAGCATTATCCAGAAAACTACTGCGGCAGAAATACCCTGGAGTTCAGGTAATAACAATAAAAAGGTACAGCTGAATAACTCACCAACTAAGAATAAAAACAAAAGTAGCATTTAGGAGGACAGAATTCCTCTTAAAGACCACAAAGCAAATGGCTTAACGCCTAATTTAAGAATACAGAAAACTCTTGATTCAGAAGTAAAATTAAAAAACAAAACAAAACCTGACTAGTGTTTCCTTCCTCCATAAAAATTAGAATCACACTATCTATATACACCTAAAGTCAAAGAGCAAGAAATACATATGCAAAAGGGAGAAGACGATACTCTATATGGAAAGAAGAAAAATACTAGTTCCCGTTTGCTTTAGAATATACTTGAGAGCTGCCTCATTTCAAGAGCTGAATAAACCTGGCAAATACACATGATGAGAGAATTTTGACAAGTCTGACATATTAATCATAGGAGGAATTGCCAACATTCATTTCGTGAGCATAATTCCCTATAACTGTATTCAATTCAACTCTACAACACAAGATCATTCAAAAAAAAAAGAAAGAAAAAAAAAAACCTGCCAGTTCCCAATAAACTGAACCCCACATCATGACTCATCTCAACGTTTCACGTTTTCATGATTTAAACCACCACTTAATAAGGCAGAAATTATTTCCTCCTCTTCCTTTCAAAAAAAAAAAAAAAAAAATACAAGTGATAAGAAAAAAGCCCCATTCCTATTCCTGAACAATATAATCCGCCAATGCCTGCTCAAAGTCGTTCACAGATTTTTACATGACAGCAATCAGACAGCTAATGCACTGTTTTCCTAACCCACTATGGTCAAAACTACTAGACCGGTAACTCAAAGTTCTTTTCTGCAGGCTAAAGAAAAACCAGTTCAATGCAGCATTTTAACATGTCATTTCAAGGTTTTGAAAAAAACTATAAAAAGTTTTATAAAATGTTGAATTATAAAAATGTCGAAAAAATTATGTTAAGCTGTAAAAACATCTTAAGAATCTTCTTCTCTGCTTGTAGAATGCTAACTATAGAAGGAAAACACAAATTATAGAGAAGAAAAACGATAGATCCCCTAAGTGAAATTACTGTGTCAATAGTTTAAGAATCATTTGCGTATTTGATAATATAGTGCTATAATGCTTTCCAAAAATGCTGTACCAATTTAAACTTCTGCCTTTTCTACTGTACTTCGCTGCCTCTGCATGTTATTGTTAAGTCTTTTGGTAATCTAAGAGACCAAAAATATATTCCAACCACTTCGTAGTATTCATAGTATTTTGCTTTCAGATTTGTACAAATGCTGTAAATAATAATTTTTTTCCTATTTGATATTAATTTTGAATCCTTCTTCATACTGTCAGCCATGGTTTCTATCATGCTCATCTCCCACCCCTTCCATGTGCCATGCAGATTATAGGAAGTACGTAGCTGTGAGCACACCCACCCAGGATTCAGATGAGCTGGGTGCTAGTACCACACCATTACCTAGCTGAATGACACAGTTAACTTATTGCTGGGCCTCAGAAAACATACTCCAAAATGAAGGCCTCAAAATCAAGTTTTTCTCTGATCTTCTCCTGCCTTCCTGTCTCTCAGTCCCATTTTCTCCCAAGGCTAGCTATAGAAACCAGAATCACTCTTCCCCAAGGTGGGTTACAAAAACCAGAATCCTTTTTCCCCAAACCCAGTCATAAAACTGAAAAATATTACTCTAACTTTCCCTCGGTCTTTCTGTGTAAAAACTGATCATAAAGAAATTACCTGACCTATCTTGTTTGACTGTGGGTCACAAGACCCCAAGCCAGACAGGTTCCTGCCCCATACCCAGAAGAAAGGAATGCATGCTCAGAGAATCCCAGAAAAATCTAGATGGGCCTTGCTGAGTTTCCCCACTCAGTCTGTTAACATTAGATCATCCATATTTTGGCCAATATTTCTATACAATGTACATACTTTGTTGAACTTAAGCATACAAATGGGCATTTTCCCCTGTATCTTTGGGTCTTCACTCTGAAGGCGCCCGTGTGTATATACATTACATAAATTTGTATGCCTTTTCTTCAATTAATCTGCCTTCTGTCAGTTGATTTTTCAGTGAACCTTCAGAGGGCAAAGGGGAACTTTTCCCTTGGCCTCAAAATTATTTTGGTTTCACTTTCCCCTTAATGATTGGATAAAACAGCCTTTTAAGTTCAAATTCTATTCAATTTCATTTTTCCGTCTGGTGATCCTGCAATTCTTAAACTAACTCTCTTCATAGATATCAATTTTAGAAAAGCCTTACTGAATATCCATCTATATATTATATAATACTTTAAAGATTTCAATAGGCTAACAGAGAAGGTAAGAAAAAACAAGATAATGTTAAAAGGTTAGGGAGAAAACAGACAAAAAAGTAGAAAAAAGACATACTTATATTGGCATCATATATTTGGCAAATGATATTCTTCCACAACCTGAGTTAGGGTCCTTTTCTCAGAGAACTGCCACCGTGGTGATTCACTTCATTTTTCCATCTTAGTATGCCTTTGAGTTTCTTCAAATTATATGCAAAACTTTGGGCAAGAATCTGCATTTTTTGGGGGAAGAATAATCATGGCTTTCATCAGATTCTCAAAAGGGTTCATTTAGCAAAAAAAACTGAAGACTCCTTAACCTAGACAAACGACTCATGTTCTATCTTCCGGTCCACCCTTTCTTCTCTGAAGCAGTTGGGGGCCATATTGGGATTTTCTGTGCCCTCCTCTTTATTTCTGAGACTGTCTGGGACCCCTTTCCTTCAATGGTACCAATAAAAACCTCTCTACTCCCACTATAGGATGAAGATTCATTCACTGCAATCCCTCTCACAACAGACACACTGCAAATGATAACTGGATCATTCCACACCAGAGTTGAGCCATGTAATGAGTAAAATGTGGTTTCATCCTAAAAATCAGTATCTTATTTGACCCATTAAAAAAGGGCCCCTGCCCTGCAAAACACAGAGGACTGTCTCTCCTTTTACAGGAGTGTGTGGGGGTGGGACAGTGCATGCGGTAGTGATAACTGAAAATCACTGCCCTAGAAAACCAGAGAATGTCTGGGCACGGTGGCTCACGCCTGTAATCCCAGCACTTTGGGAGGCTGAGGCGTGCAGACTGCTTGAGCTCAGGAGTTCAAGACCATGCTGGGCAACATGGCGAAAGCCCATCTCTACTCAAATACAAAACAATTAGCTAGGCGTGGTGGCACACACCTGTAGTCCCAGCTATTCAGGAGGCTGAGGCAGGAGAATAGCTTGAGACCAGGAGGCGGAGGTTGCAGTGAGCTGAGATCGCACCACTGCACTCCAGCTTGGTCTAGACTGAGACTCCATCTCAAAACACCAGAGAAAGATGGCTGCAGCTGTTTTTGCTTCAAGTTTCCCATTCCATGACACCTAAAGTTGGGAGTATAAGCAGACTGAGTTCCCCAGAAAGTTGGGCTTCCTTCCACCTTCCATCTGTCCAGCTACTCAGCTAGTATAGTTCTGGGAGGTGCTTAGAACTAACTATCTAGAAATCCTGAGATGGAAGACTACAGTACCAAAGGAGGGAACCTGCTCACCCTGGCTTCCTGAAGGTAACTGACAGTCAATCCCAGGTCAGGGTCCGGCAAGACTCTGCTGTACCCCAACAAACTGCTACTGACTGGATCAAGCCTACAAGCTACTTGGACCTCTGCACTGAGAAGGCAATGTCTGTGGAGCAGTCTGGGGACCCTGCATGGGAAAGCAGGTCAGACTGCGGGCATAGTATGATCTATAACATTTAAATATTTAAACCAGTGGTTCTCAACCAGGAACAATTTTGTCCCCCAGAGGACATTTAGCAATGTCTAGAGACACTGTTGGTTGTCACAAGCTTGGGGCAGGAAGGTTACTCCTGGCCTCCAGTTGGTAGAGGCCAAGGATGCTGTTAAATGTCCTATAGTGCATAGGACAGCCCCTAAAACCCTAAACCTGTCCCAGACATCAATAGTGTAAAGACTGAAAACCCCTAATTTAAACTATGATTTGCAGACCTCCATTTGTATTCTTGTCTCAGACCTCAAGTATGGTACAGACAGGCCTGCAAAGAACACAATCACAAACTATATACATATATTTTTTCCTTTTTAGAGACAGGTCTTACTCTGTTGCCCAGGCTGGAGTACAGTGGTGAGATCATAGCTCATTGCAGCCTCAGCCTCCTGGGCTCAAACAATCCTCCTGCCTCAGTCTCCAAGTAGCTAGGACTACAGCAAGTAACACCATACTGTGGGGAAAAGAAAGAGAGATCAGCCTGTTACTGTGTCTATATAGAAGTAGACATAAGAGACTCCATTTGGTTCTGTATTTGAGATGCTGTTAATCTGTGACCCTACCCCCAACTTTGTCCTTGCAAGAGACATGTGCTGTGGTGACTCAAGGTTTAAAGGATTTTGGGTTGTGCAGGATGTGTCTTTTGTTAAACAAGTGCCTGAAGGCAGCTTGCTGGTTAAAAATCCTGCCCGTCCCTGGGCAATGGAACATCTCCGTGTAAAACCGATTCTATGCTTTGTTTACTGAGCAAGGAGAAAAACGCCTTTAGGAACAAGGTGGGACTTGCTGGAGCAATGCTGCTAAAAGGTTTATGGAGAGTTTGCATATGCATCTCAAGGCACAGCATTTGCCTTTAAACTTATTCATGTCACAGGGATTTTTGTTCATATGTCTTACTGCTGATTTCCTCCCTACAATGATCCTATTGTCCAGCCACTCCCTTATGTTTAAGATGGTAAAGGTAATTATCAATAAATACGAAGGGAACTCAGAGACCGGCATGGGTCCTCTGTAAGCTGAGTGCCGGTCCCCTGGACCCCGCTTTTCTTTCTCTATACTTGGTCTCTGTCTTCTTTTCTCAAGTCTCTCATTCCACCTAACGAGAAACACCCACAGATGTGGAGGGGCAGGCCACCCCTTCACCATACCTGACTAACTTTTCATTTTTCTATAGAGGCAGGGTCTAAGTTGCCCAGGCTGGTCTAGAACTCTTGGCCAAAAGCAATCCTCTTTTCTTGGCCTCCCAAAGTACTGGGGTCACAGGTGTGAGCCACTGCGCCTCGCCAAATTATAAAACTTTTATAACACTATCTTTATGGGAAAAAAAAAAAAGTTCCAGTTATGGTATCCAGAGAATAACTTATCTGACTCCAGTTACAATTGAATCCATTCTACATATAGGCCAGAAGGGTGTGGGGGAGCAAGGTGGATGAAGAGAGGTGGGTTAATAGGTAAATCATACAGTCAGATGGAGTAAGTTCTAACGTCTGATAACAGAGGAGGATGACTATAGTTAACAACAATGTACTGTATATTTCAAAGTAGCTAGAAGAGAGGACTTGAAATGTTCCCAACACACAGAAATGATGGATACCCTAAATACCCTGACCTTATTACACACTGTATGAATTTAACAAAATATCACATGTACCCTACTCCATAAATGTGAAAATATTATGTATCAATTTAAAAATTTTTTAAAGATTCAATTATTAATTTATTCAACATTTACCAAGCACCTATTATATAACCAGGCACAGTGTTCAGCAAAAGTGACAGTGTTAAACTGATGGGATCCCATTCAACTCCTGTCTGGCGATGGGATCCCATTCAACTCCTGTCTGGCTCAGAGCACTATAGTATGAAAAAAGAGCTGGGACTTAGAGGTCAGACCCATCTAGTTGCAATCCCAGCTCTACCACTTATTGTCATTAGGAATGTTACTTACCTTTTCTGAACTTTAATCTCTCTATCTTCTAAAACAAGTCAAATAGGGCCTCCCTCAAAGTGCAAGAGTTAAATAAGATAGATCAGGTAAAGCACAAAGCATACTGCCTAGCACACAATCAGTATTCAATAATTACTTCCTATTACTAATAGCATAGCAAACTGTAAGTCTTCATAAAGCAATCAAGAAGTTGGAAACTGCTACTAGGCCTATAAAAAAGCCACTATAACTGCGATTGTGAGAGCACAGAAACCCCTCAAATGGCCGGGAGTGGTGGCTCATGCCTGTAATCCCAGCACTTTGGGAGGCCAAGGCGGGGAGATCATGAGGTCAGGAGATTGAGACCATCCTGGCTAACATGGTGAAACTCCATCTCTACTAAAAACACAAAAAATTAGCCAGGCGTGGTGGCACATGCCTGTAGTCCCAGCTACTTGGGAGGCTGAGGCAGGAGAATTGCTTGAACCCGGGATTTGGAGGCTGCAGTGAGCAGAGATCGTGCCACTGCACTCCAGCCTGGGCGACAGAGCAAGACTCTGTCTCAAGAAAAACAAAAACCTCAAATTCTGGCTTTCTCTTTCTCCAGCATTATCTCCTACTACCTACATAATCTTTAATGTAGCTCCATGTCCCCATGAGTGGGGACAGACTGAAAGAAGAGATCTGGGCAGCAAACAGGGCAGTGTCAAGCCAAAGGTCACTGCAAAAAAGAAAATTCATCAGCTACAGCTCTGGCAGGACACATAGGTGGTGGACAGAAGAAGGGAGGAAGGAAGGAGATGGGAGGGGAAGGAAGAAGGAAGCAAGGGGACAACTAGGAAAGGGGGGAAGAGGGGAAAAGAGGAGAGAAAGAATGAGAATATGAATGAACACAAAAGGCTAATAATCCAGTAATACAAAAGCGTAGGCCAAGTTTGCATGTAATGTGTCTCTAAAAGGAAAACACTTCAATCAGCACTTTTACAACTCATTCTGCATTTCTTTCATAAAAATGAATTTAAAAATAAGTTAAATATCATCAGCGTCATCAAAAGTAAAACAAACATGGAGTAACCATATTATTACTACAGCCTGAGAAATTTGCCTAGACATCAACGTCAGTACCTAAACGAGAAAAGAAAGCATTCAACACACATAATCACTCAAAGTACATCATAGTTTAACAGCAAACAATATTTGAGAGTTTTGGTTTTCTCTAGAAAATATAGAATAAATTCTCATATAAAATAAAAGAGCACATTTTACTGGACCTGTTTTGAGGCAAAATATCTGTGACCTCAGGAGCTACTTTCACATAAGGAGTTTACTAAAAGTTTAAGTTCGTGTCTATGTAAACAAGAATCTACTTAGCACACCAGTGGGATCCACAGCTTTTCCCAAGATTTCTGTCACAGGATGGAAGCAAAGGCATTCTTTTAAGTTCACGGAATGATTTAAATTTTGAACAAGCTTACATTTGTCTTAAAGTAACACAAGGGGAAAAAAAGGCTAAACTATCATCAATTTAGTGCTACAGAAAAATTAATGTTACTGTGCTCGCTGTGGTTACTGATTACAGGGTCCAGTTCTGTGTTTAAGTCATGGTTTTACTCCATGGAAAATCACAGAAGGCTCAGCTTACCGATACACAAAATAAAATGATTAAGAAGCTTTAACAGTCCTTCCAACTCACATTCCGATTCAGAGTTTGAGAATCTTTAAAATAGAATGCTTCTTCATGGTCCTTTGAATGGAGAATGAAATAAAGGCCTCTAGAAAAATGACGTGTCAAATTATAGGTTTACAGGTTTGAAATAGCATTCAGTGACATAGTTTTGAAATCTGTGCCTAAGGATTGTTTCAGACTACAGGCTTGTAACACGACCACAAAATTGTTTCTGTGTCCTGGCAGTTTTCTGTCAGGCATCCTTCCAGGTGGTTGCTTTCTCAAAGAGTCTATGGATCTCCAAAATAATTCCAGTGAAGTGGCTGTTAATATTCATGAGATATATCATTGCTTAGCCAGTGGGCTTACTGCATGCTCCACTGGATTCTAGTTATTAACAACAGTTTCAATGGAGTACCAATATTCCAAATAAGCAACAAAATAGCAAAAGTCGAATAATTCTATGACTTACAGCAAGGGTTGCTCTCAGAATTGGAGAGTCTGAGAGACCATAGTGACCACCTCCAACCCTTGCTTTTAATTAAAACTCTTATGGATTAACTGGCCTGGGCTTATCACTGAGCCTCTCAACCATTTAACATTAAAACCACCAATCAAACAAAAACACTTAGCTTATCTGAGCATAGTTTTCCTCCTAAGAGCTGTGAACTTCCTCCTAAATTCCCTCAGAGAATAACAATTGTGCCATCTCTGTGTTGGATATATATTCTACAAACAGAATTTCAAAGAGATATTCTTGTCCACTGCACTATCCCAGCAATTCTGGCAGCTGTGACAGCCAAAGAAGAGAAAAGGCAAATATGAGCACTACGCACCTCACACGGGTACCCCCAGTCAATCCACAGCACACCTCTATTCAGTCATAAAAAACGTACCATGACAAATATTAACAATGACAGATAAAGCAAACATTAAACTTGGCTTCCGGTCAGGGTGTGAAATCTGCATTCTTAAATATGCAAACTCCACCATGGCCCATTCTAAAATCATTTTGCAGAGTAAACTAAACATTTGAAAAGAAACAAGTTTACTATATCCACTCTATGAAGCTAGATAACCCTAGAACATAACTAAAAATTTTATTTCACAGGATAATTTTGGCATGTTACCAATCAATTCTACTGGAAGCCTCAACTTTCAATAAGTGCTTACCTCCTCCCTTTTGGTTTCTCAGAAAATAAAAGATGAGCACAGCGTTAATCTCAAATATTCACTGAATAACGTGAACATGAATTTAGAATAAACCGGCAATAACAATGAAGATGATTGTAAATGATACTCCTCCAGCCAAAAGGAATAAAACAAATATAAACTGGACATATTTACTGGATACAAAGTCCAAGAACGTGAGTTAAGGACACACAGTAGTGTGTCAAGAAAACAAAATCCACAGTACCCACGTATGTATGAGGAGTTAAAAGTAATCTCTACATCAGGACTAAAGATCTGCCACAGGAAAATCTTTAAATCTCAAGAAGATATTTAAATATCTTTAGTATCAATTTAAATTTAACATCCTTAAACATCAAGAAAACATCAATCTTTCTAATATGAAGAAATAACTCATCTTTTCCCACCACTAGACGAAACGGCATTTGAGACTGACCTGGAAATTCAGTGTCCCATATGGCTACAAAAATAAGGACAACTAGAAGTAGTTATGAATTCTAGGAAATATATTCACAAGTATGTGAAGAGTCTACGGTATCGCACACTTAGTCAAAAGAGTCCTACTTGAATTCTCAAATCAATGACCAAGCTGCTTCCTCTCTACCCAAGATCAGGAGCTTCCCTAGTTTGCACATATACATATTGACCAGTGGATATAAAGTCACACTGCGATTATCTGGGTCATTTTAAAATAGGTCATTAGTAGTATTGTAGTATCGCGTCTGTCTAAAAATCCTCCAAGACGGAGTGACTTTTAAACTTTGGGGTGCCTTGGTAACCCCAGGGACGCTTATTAGATGTGCAGACTCCGGGGCCCAAACTCCAGACTCTAATTCCATGGGACTAGGGAGGGGCCCGAAACCAGCATTTTTAATCATCTGCCCGGGTGAACCCGAAGTGTGGTCCAAAAAGCCACACTCGAGGCGCCTCTGCCTAACAAGCTCCACAGAGAGCGCCGACTTCAGCCGCCCCGGCCACGATACGGACGCCGTTAGGCTGTCAGGGGTCTGTCTGGGGGCCGCGGGAAGGGGCTCGGGGCCGGCGCGTCAGCTAGCGACATCCGGCCCCTGAAGTGAGAAGGGACTGACAACGGCACCGCAGTTATTTTCAGTATTTCCATAAAGTCCCACAAAGCCGTGTGGCCGTGGGAAAAGGGCTTTAACTTTGAAATCCCACGGGTCTAGGTTACCACCAGCTCTGCCGCCTCCTAACAGCGCGTCCCAGCAGTTCCCTTAACGTTCGGGCCTCAGTTTCCCGATCCGTGCAACGGGCTCACGCCATCCCCGGAAGGCTGAGCGGAAACGAAACTAACTCCGCCGCTCGCAGGCACTTCCTGGCTCTGCTCAGCGCGGCCCAGCCTCCCCAGTCGCCCCAGGAGGACGACCCGGCCCAAGCGCGTCGCGCAGGCAGCCGCCTCCCAACGCCCCCGGCCCTCGGCCGGCCACTCACGGGTAGGCATGGCGACCTCGACCGCGCTCGCCGCGGCACCTAGGCTCAGCGGGGTCGCGCAGGGAGCGCCGACGGCACCATGACGGCCGTTGCCCGGCCGCGGAGGCCGAGACGAGGCGAAGGGCGAAGGGCGGAGGGAGTGGACGCGGACCCCGCGGTCACGCAACCGAGCGGCGGACAGCTACCGCCGCCAGCCCGCTCCCAGCCGGGCGACGCGACGGACGACCCACGCCCGTTACGTCACCGCGCCGCCGCCGTCCCGGCCCCGCCCCCGCGGACGGCCGGGCTCGGCCCAGGATCCCTTGTCTAACGGGTGGACTGAGTGACTGGGGACAGCCACGTAGAACAACTTCGGGTGCTTTCTGTTGCCAAAGCCTGGTGACCTGAGTTGCATTCGTTTTCCTTGATCTCTATATGGAGTACATCACTTTACGTTTGTGAGGGTAATGGCTTTGAGCGCTCGGAGTACCTGTGGGCTGTTTCTTTTGCAATCGGTTAACTTGCAATGCGTTTTGCATACTCTGAAAGCATGGTTTATTTGAGATGCACTAAGGTCATTTGGGGTGATGGCTACTCATTTTTTGAGAGGACAGAAAATGTAATTTCCTTTTGCTCTTGTGACTTTCAGAGCGACCTTACGCCTCAGGAGTTAGTCTCCCCTGGAGAGGGCAGCTCTGTGCACTTGGCTGAGCTACTCTTCTTGACTCTAGGTGTCATTAATAATTGAGGTATCTAATAGTCACCAAGTTGAGCAGACACCGGGAGCCAGAGAGCTGAGCAATGCACGTACACTATGCTAGGCGCTGTGGGCTGAGGACAGCCCATATGGAGATATAAAGGTCACCCGCAGAGGTCTAACACTGCCTTCCTCAAAGTGGGTCAAAGTGGTCCAGGATCCTTTTGTGCTTGGATCCCCTGGGGACCTGTTGTAAAGCAGATTCCTAGGTGCTGAACCAAACCTACGAACACATATACAGATGATTTAAATACAATTTTAATTTTGAGAAACTTTGTCTTAAAAAGTAGCGCTAACATTCTGATTAAGAAATGATATTGTGCAGTACTGGGAGGAGAAGATGAAGAAGATGAAGATCAGAGCCAGGAAGCGCTGAGGAGAAATTAGTCTTGGCTTGAGGTGGACTTGGAAGAAAGCAGAATTTGGATTAGCAAAGCCTAAGGGAGACCTGAAAGAGGCTGGAGAGAGGGCGGAGGGTAATTTAGAGTGAGTCATAGCAGCTGGGGAGAGGAACGTGTGTACTGAACCTATAAAAGAGACTGTCCAGCGGGGCACGGTGGCTCACCCCTGTAATCCTAACACTTTGGGAGACTGAGGCGGGCGGTAGGCGGATCACCTGGGGTCGGGAGTTCGCGATCAGCTTGGCCAACATGGCGAAACCCTGTCTCTACTAAAAATACAAAAATTAGCCGGGTATGGTGGCGCATGCCTGCATTCTCACTCAGCTACTTGGGAGGCTGAGGCAGGAGAATAGCTTGAACCCGGGAGACAGAGGTTGCAGTGAGCCGAGATCGGGCCTCTGCACTCCAGCCTGGGCAACAGAATATGACTCCTCTCAAAAATAAGAAAGAAAGAGAGAGAGAGAGAGAGAGAGAGAGAGAGAGAGAGAGAGAGAGAGAGAGAGAGAAAAAAGAAAAGAAAGAAAGAGACTGTCCCTTGCTAACAGTAAAGACCAAACTACCAAGTGCTTGGCCAGCACTTATTCATGTTTCAATGCCCTGTTGCATATTTTGTCATCTATAAAATCTTTCCTGCTCCCAGTTTTCTCCCTAAGACTTTGGCATTATCTTGATTCCTCTGTGCTACAGCACTTTTCCCACTGCATCCTAAATAAACTGTCATGAGTGCTTGTGTTTTACCATGGGCCTATATGCTTTTCAGAAAATGGCAAAAGCCATATTCTGTTCATATTTATGTATCCTTGGCTGGCACACAGTCGGGGGCCAGAGTATATTAATTCAATAACTGTATAAATAAAGGATTTTATTCAAGAGCATGAGAACAAAAACAGGTAAATAAAACTAGTTAATAAACAACTTTACATTCAACCTTGGAATTTGTCTTTTAAGAAACTGTTCTGTGATTTTTACAAAAAGCATAACAGTAGCATTAAATGATCAGAAACAGGGCCTTGCAGGGGAAATGGTGTGTGGTAGAGAAACTGTGGAGGTAGGCAGTCAAATCGGAAGGCCTCAATACAGGAGAGAGTGTTAGGTATTTAGTCTTGGTGGTGGCTCTGGAAAAAGAAAGAACTGAATCTTACTGTAGGAAAAGAATCCCTGGGATTTGTTGGCTGCTAACTTGGGAGCAATAGAGAGGCATCTGTTAGTTATGTAACTCCAAGGTTGGAACAAGGAAAGTGGTGGTGCTGGAGAGCAGTAGACGAGTCAGGAAGAAATACTGTTTTAGGGAAGGGGTGTTAAGAAAGGATGTGAGTTTCTCCTTGACATATTGAGCTTGACGTGACATCAGAGGGAGACATCCGAGTGAATGAATCTGAAGGCAGCTGGGAAAGCCAGGATGAAGGTGGGCTGAGGGATCTCAGGGTGGGAGATTTGGAAATCTTTGGTCCTGGGACAGGAACTGAAGCTGGTTGTCAAAGAGAGCCTTTTAGGGAGGATGTGGAGCCAGTGAAGGCACAGAGAGAGATGAGATCTACAGGGCACAGTGCCCCAGGAGCCAAGGAAGACACAACTCCAAAAGGCAGACATCTCTGCTTACATTACCTTGAAAAAGATGCAGACCCCAAAGGCCCTGAAATTGTCGTGCACATACTGTTTTTGTTTTTTTTTTTTTCCTGTTTTTAATCCTCTTGGTCTTTTGGTTTTGTATTGTTGCCAGAAATAAATATCCGCAGTCAAAGATTCTGAGGAAGGACAGCTGAATGTCAGGAATAATAGTGTCATAATGTTTTGATTATATATACAGTACCTACGTGGGTTTTTTTCCCCCTAGTTTGTGCACATCGGTAGCAATGTTACCATACCCTTTCCCTAACCTATTCTCTGGATCAGAGTTCTGCCGGTGTATCCCCCGCAGCCAGCCTCCGCTTCCTTTTTGATTTGGGTTTTTTTTTTTTTTTTCTGAGACAGAGTATCACTCTGTCGGCCAGGCCGGAGTGCAGTGGTGCGATCTCAGCTCACTGCAGCCTCCGCCTCCTGGGTTCAAATAATTCTCCCACCTCAGCCTTCCAAGTAACTGGAACTATAGGTGCATGCCATCACGCCTGGCTAATTTTTGTATTTTTAGTAGAGGTGGGGTTTTGCCATGTTGGCCAGGCTGGTCTCAAACTCCCAGCCTCAAGTGGTCTGCCTGGCCTCTCCAAGGGCTGGGATGACAGGTGTGAGCCACCACGCCTGGCCCTCCACCCCCTACTTCTGAGAGTAGTGAGTCTGCCATCATCTTTGATACTTGGTCTTAGCCCCTCTTGGGGCACCTTCTTCTGTCCCCTTTTGCAAACACCCTTCCCCTGTCTATCCCCTATGTGTCAGTGCTCCTCTCTTGGAGCCCAGCCTGGGCTGGCAGGAACTAGGATTTAGCCATCTCCCTTGGTGCCCACACTGCCCAGCTCTTGTCCTGGACATTGTGTGTGGTAGACATGGAGATGAGCCACCAGATCCCTTTAAGAGACGATGCACTGTCTTGGCATTTGAGCCACTTTAGTGTTTGAGCTTGGTATTTGAGATGATGTTTTTGTCAGGGTGCAGGGCAGGCAGTGTGCCCTTTCTAACATGCAAATCTAATGATACCTCTGATATGGTTGGATATTTGTTCTCTCCAAATCTCATATTGAAATTTGATTCCCCAAATTGGAGGTGGGGCCTAGGTGGAAGGTGTTTCGGTGATGGGGGTGGATCCCTCATGAACAATTTGGTGCCTTCCTTAAGGTAATGAATACGTTATCTGTCGGTTCCTGCAATATCTGATTGCTAAAAATTGTCTGGCACCTCCTTTCCCTCTCTCATGCCATGTGATGCCTGCCTCCCCCTTCCACCATGAGTAGAAACTCCCTGAAACCCTCACCAGAAGCAGACACTGGCACCATGCTTCTTATACAGTCTGCAGAACTGTGGGCCAAATAAAGCTCTTCTCTTTATAAATTACCCAGCCTCGGGTATTCCTTTATAGGAATGGAAATGGACTATGACCTCTCAACTGCTAACACTTGTCTATGGCTCAGTAGAGTGTTCAATCTACAATTCAAACCCCTTAGCTTAGCACAGGAAGCCTTTCAAGGTCTGACATTGAGAGCTCTTCAGTTCCCCCACATCACAACTTACACTCATTAGTGCACAGTTCTCAGAAACCACTCTGCTGCAGCACTCTTCCATTCTTTTTTTTTTTTTTTTTTTTTTTTTTGAGACGGAGTCTCGCTCTGTCGCCCGGGCTGGAGTGCAGTGGCCGGATCTCAGCTCACTGCAAGCTCCGCCTCCCGGGTTTACACCATTCTCCTGCCTCAGCCTCCCGAGTAGCTGGGACTACAGGCGCCCGCCACCTCACCCGGCTAGTTTTTTGTATTTTTTAGTAGAGACGGGGTTTCACCATGTTAGCCAGGATGGTCTCGATCTTCTGACCTCGTGATCCGCCCGTCTCGGCCTCCCAAAGCGCTGGGATTACAGGCTTGAGCCACCGCGCCCGGCCTCTTCCATTCTTTTGTCCATGTTCTTTGCCCTGCTGGAGTGGGCTTTTCTCTCCCCTGCTCTAGCTAACTTCCAAAGTCCTTGTGAGTGTATAGTGTAATTAAGTATGCCCTATGACCTGGAGATCATCCTCCTGGGAGTATATCCTAGAAAATTTCTCACCAGGGTCCACAAGGAACATGGATAAAAGGTTCATTGAAGTGTTGTTCATGCTAATGGGGAGTTGGAGGCCACCTAGGCGTTTGTCACTTGCAGAACATGGTGGATTCATACGTATTGTGGATGCACATCAGCAACATGGCTTGATCTTAAAAATGCAGAATTGGCCAGGCTCAGTGGCTCACGCCTGTAATCCCAGCACTTTGGGAAGCCAAGGCGGGTGAATGACTTGAGCTCAGGAGTTCGAAACCAGCCTGGTCAACATTGTGAAACCCTGTCTCTACTAAAATTACAAAAAATAGCTGGGCATGGTGGTGGGTGCCTGTCACCCCAGCTACTTGGGAGGCTGAGGCAGGAGAATCACTTGAACCCAGGAGGCAGAAGTTGCAGCAAGCCACGACCACGTCACTGCACTCCAGCCTGGGCAACAAGAGCGAAACTCCATCTCAAAAAAAAAAAAAAAAAAAAAGAAAGAAAAAAGGCAGAATTAAGAAGCATCAATATTTATAGCACGGTACTATTTGTGTCAATTTTTTAAAAAACATGCACATAGAAAACATGGATCTTAACAATGATATATAAGGAGGTGAAGGGAAAGGGAGTGAGAATAGGGAAATAAAATTAACAAAAAAAGGGCTTTGAACAGAAAGATGACAGTGTACAATGAAAAAGGAGTGAGATTGCTGTAGTCTTTGCAACTGATTTTTTTAAAAAAGGAATAAATTATTTTCAAATATCACTAAGTACCAAAAAACCTTCCAGGACCTCTAAGTTGGCTTTGAGATGCTTCTTTCAAGATCCAGAGCTAATTTGCATACCTCCATCCTGTCTCCAAAGGGCCCTAGTGCTTCTTATGGTACATAGCAGGTAGTGCGGACTCCCAGTAACTGGGGTGGATCCTAAGGAGGGCTGCCGAGGCCTGCATGTGCAGGTGGGATAAAGAACCAAGGTAATGTGGGCATTAACTTGTCCTTATTTATACCTACAGGCTGGTCAGGACTGGAACATTTGTTACCTCATGACCTATATATTAATCATTACTAATAGTACCTGTTTATTTTGTTTAAACTCTTCAAAAGCCAATGTTGAGTTCAAGTCAAGAAAGACATTCACTAGCACTTAAATAGGAGAGTACTTTCTTTTTTTATGTTTTCTGGCACATTTTCAGAATATATGCCATTAAAAATAGAAGTTCTTTGTCCCCTCTTTTATTCCTTCTCAGCAAATGAGAGGTCAAAATAATATTAGAAATGTCGTTGTTGACATCCTATTAGAGCATTAGCTTTTAGCTCAAATTGTCCAAAATAGCTCTGTTTCCAGTTTAGTGTAGTATTTGTTCCAATTTCTAAATCCTGCACTGAGATAATTCACTTTTAATTAGCATGCATTTTAGTGCTTCAAAGGTAATTGCCAGCAAATTTACAGTTTATAGGAAATAACTAATAAGGCTATACATTCACTCCTCCTAAAAGCTTATTCCAAGAAAGTCATAATGATGTAATTTGATGCTCTCATTGCTTAGTTTTTTTCTCACAGTATATACCAATAATATGCCCTTTTCGTTTCATTTCATTCCATTTCATTTTGCCATTGATTAATCGTAACTTAAGGCTTTCCAGTTGTTATGAGGCATAAAAAAACACCCGTTAGACATAGAAAACCTGAGTTTGAATTCTGCTTTCCCCCCAAAGGAATTGGAAACACTTACGAAAACATATGAAAAAGATAAGTCTTGCTAAAGTAAATTAAGATGCAGACCAGGTCTAAAGAACCCCTGAGCAGATAAAACCAGGTAGGTCTCGTAAGTGAACTAAGCCTTGCTTGATTTGCAAACATAAGTAAAACTTAACTTGAGCTATTTCTTGTAAATGCTGAAATTCAAGTAAAACAGAACTTAAGCTCAACCAATCAGAAGTTACCGACAAATTTATATAACTAGGGACTTTCTAACAGAATAAACCAAGTACAGAGACTGTATAATTAAAAGAAATCAAATATTTTATTTGCTTTACTTCTATGTCCATCCTATAGAAACCTTCCCGTGGCATTCCCTCAGAAGTGGTTCCGGAGCTGTCCTATTCATGCATCGCTATTTGTGCAAATAAACTCTTTAAAATTTTATTATGCCTCAGTTAACCCCCTTTTTTTTTTTTTGGACGGAGTTTTGCTCTTGTTGTCCAGGCTGGAGTGCAATGGCATGATCTCGGCTCACTGCAACCTCCATCTCCCAGGTTCAGGCAATGATCCTGCCTCAGTCTTCCAATTAGCTGGGATTACAGGCATGTGCCACCGTGCCCAGCTAATTTTGTATTTTTAGTAGACACGGGGTTTCATCATGTTGGTCAGGCTGGTTTCGATCTCCTGACCTCAGGTGATCCACCCACCTTGGCCTCCCAAAGTACTAGGATTACAGGCATGAGCCACCACACCCAGCCAGCTTACTTTTTAACAGCCTCTAATCCAGAAGGTCATTACCCAACCTTTTCGGTGCCAACTAGGACGCTGTGCAAGGCAGACACTCCTGATCATGCCGTGAGCCAAATGTCTCAGTCATCTCTGCTTTATAAAGAGACTTGCAAATGGTTGGAGCAAAATCTTGAGATAATCAGGTTAAGAGTTCTTGATTAAATCAGGCAAAACAGCTGGAAACCCTTCCTTAGAAACACTATCATTTTAAACAGTTAGAGGAAAGCATTAGCTCTCATTGTTATTTATGAAAATGTTAGCTAGCTTTAGCATTTAACACAGAGTGTAGGGGAGCTGCTAAAAGGAGAGAAAAAACATCTTCTAAATATGGACTCGTTCTAGACAGTGAGATTTTTTACATGACTTTTATGACAATTGAAATCAAATCTTATTTATTGCTGTATCTCCTGTACATGAAATATTTTATTTAATAAATATTTGAGGAAGAGTGGGAATTTGAGGAAGAGAGGGAGGGAGGAAGGGGAAAAACATAAAGGGTATCAAGACAAGCAGTACAGAGAGGTCAACTGAAGGATTGAAAGGAGATCTTTGTGGTAGATGAGAAAAATGGCTTTAATGTTTTGACCTCTGGCTGTATCTACACTCTTGCAGTTGATTTGGGGATACCTCCTCCGAAGAGATAATTTTTTCCTCATCCCTGAGTCTGCATTGTCCTTGTAACTTGCTTTGACAAAGAGACAGGGACAAACATGGTGTGAGCAGAGACTTCAAAAGGGTGAAAAAGCCTGGTCTTTCTATTCGAAGACAGAGGCCCCAATCATCCTGACCATCCCAGATGAGGCCACCCTATATCAGCCAGCCCCTGCTGGTCACCCAGCTAAACAAGGATTCAAAAGTCAGCCTAGCCAAAAGCCACATAAGCACCATCCAGCTGAGACCAGTCCAAATGGTCAACACACAGGAGCATGAGCTGAAGAAATAGCTGTTACTTTAAGCCACTAAGTTTTGGAGTGGTTAGTTATGTATCCCCTAATCACTATTACTACTTTTCACTATAACTATCGCTAATAATCATTAGCATATAAAAGTAATCGTGGGTGGTGTAATTTATCAAGCTGTTAGTATGTGCCCAGTATCATGCTAAGTACCTTAAGTGTATTTTCTGACATAATCCTCACAAAACTGAATGGATAAGCTTCAGTATACCCGTTGTTTTAGTATGAGGAAACCGAAGCATGGAGAGGTTAGTTTCCCCAAAGTCACACAAGTCAGTCATGACCCAGGAATTTGAACTCAGGCCTGTCTGCCCCCTCCACCCGCCAGCAAACCCAAGATCTTCACCACAGACAGTATGCAAAGTCATCTGAAGAGCAAATTAGAAGGCCCAGTAGGAGATGCATACTTACAATGGGTGGATTTAGAGGCAATTATTGTCTTTTTTTCCAATCTGTTTTGCAGAAAGAATGTCAAACCCTCCAGAGGAAGAATCATGCTTTCCATCTGTTTCTAATTCCTTAAAAAATGCCAGTAGGTTTTGTATTGAGTCTCCTTTTAAAGGCTTGAAGCTGAATTACAATCACCATGTAATCGTTTGTTTTTCTCTCATTTGGGAAAAAGATAGAAATAAGAAATTGTGACTGTTGACTATTGGTTTCAAACTATAACTGTTGTTTCAAGCAAGTTCTAATTGTATCAACCTTCATCTTTCTCAGGAAATAAACTTTAAAATATTGCAATACTTGTACATTCAATACTTGTGCATTCCTATGAGAGATCTTTGTCCATACATTGTTCCATCTTGGTCTTTAATGTAGCTAGTAAATGAGGAGTGGGAGGAGGATAGTTATTAAATTTGCCTCAAATAAGGTAATAGAGTTATGATTAGCTATTATCACTACTAATTATATTTACCTTGAATCTTGAACTGGCAGGGGTAGTTGGGGGATGGGGGTAGGAAGTAGTTAGAAGTAAAGCCAGAACACTTTATACCTTTAAAACAGAAACCCAGTTCAATCAAATCCTATTTATACCTAATGAAATAAGGGAGAGAGGTGGTAGACCTGCTTGGAAATACGAAAAAATACATCTCACAAGCAGATTGCTGACACTAGTGTGGAATTCTGGTTGTTGTATCATATTGTTTCTATTAGAGAATCAGGGCATTGTTATGTTATAGACCACTTTCAGTGGTCTATAAGTCTCTTTGTGTCCTAGATTTTCAACAAAGTATTTGTTTTAAAAGAGCAAGAATTAGGCCTAACACAGCAAAATCAATTCTCAATGTTTTTGACAAGTGCAGGAATCGAACTGCCTTGCTAGATCCAGAAACATGCACTGAGGTAACAGGGAAGTGACGGAATCATCTGAGAGCCAGTATCCTACTGTGGAGATGTCTAATGTGAGCACAAGAGATGCTCAGAGCTCAAAGAGTTAAGTTGTAAAATCAAAACACCAGATTTGCCCAATTCTAAGATGTATTTTTTTTCTCATTTAAATGTTTCTGGAATAAGAATACACCTGACATTTGATGTCAGCTGAAACTTGCCAGCTATGGAGGGAAAGGTACAAATTTCTGTGCCCTAGCACTGTAGCTGTCACTGTCTGACTCAACCATGCCTAGATCCAGGCAATTGTCCCAACAGTTATTTTCACTAGTGTCGTCACACGTGATTGAATTTTAATATAAATTGGAATTCAATCAAATCTAATTGTTTCTTAAATTGGTTCAAAAATACCACACTATAATGTAGCATTTAAACAAAAAGTTATTGTGTGTGCAGGCAGTGAGCCTAAAGTCAGTAAAAAATGGCTTTCCCTAAATCACAGATCTGTTTAGATTACAGGTAATAGAGCATAATAATAGATAATTTTCAAAGGTAGGAGAGATGGTGCGACTGAATCATGCAGCAAGCAACCATTCATCACCCAGATTTCTATGGCTAAATACTTCCAATTGATATTGAGAGGCCAGATGTGGTGACTCATGCCTGTCATTCCTGCACTTTGGGAAGCCAAGGCACGCAGATCACTTGAGGTCCAGGAGTTCGAGAACAGCCTAGCCAATATGACGAAACCCCGTCTCTAATCATAATACACAAATTAGCTGGGCTTGGTGGTGTGTGCTTGTAATTCCAGCTACTCAGGAGGCTGAGGCATGAGCATCGCTTGAACCTGGGAGGCAGAGGTTTCAGTGAGCAGAGGCTGCACCACTGCACTCCAGCCTAGGCAACAGAGTGAGACTCCATCTCAAAAAAAAAAAAAAGAAAAAAAAAGAGAGAGAAAAATATTACTGGTAACCACAGAGTGAGCTTTTTTAACTGAGTAACTCACAATAAATAAATGAAACAGAAACAAGATAGGAAGGAAAGAAGGCTATAGAAATAGAAGTTTAGCAGCAAAGTGGAAAGGAATCTAATTTCCCAACAAAGGGGTTAGTTGTCTCAAGGAAACCATATGAACTCATAATATATGGCCAGTGGAATTTCCCACTTTGCTCTCAAACTTAGTTTTGAACTCATTGTCCGAAACCACAGTGAAGTTTGTATACTTTTAAATGGCACCACTACAGGCAGGCTTGGTAGGATGCAGAAGTCTGAACATAAGGGATCATTAGATGACTCAAATAAACAAGCACAGCATGAAGAATGAGCTGTGGGGAGAGAGAAGAGAGAAAAATGTCATTGATTTCTGTTGATATGACTGTTCTCCCACCATGGAGGTAAAGTAATACAATTTTACATAACTAAGCAGGTGACAGAGCTTAGACATTTAATGTCAGTTCTAAACTTGTCTAATTTAATTGCAAATCTTTTAAGAGTAATTTTTCTCCATGGTCATTTATTCCAATATTCAATAAAATTGTTCTTAATATATTCTGGCCTGCTTTACTTGTTTTATAACAGTGCTAACAAGAAAATAAAGCATATCTTCTAAATCATATTAAGACATATTATGTTAACAAATTTAGTATAATCTCACATAGACCGACTACAGTTTGCAATTGCTATTATAATGAGACAGGCTAGTGAAAAGCAGTTTTTGATAGCATTAACTAAAAATCTTTGCAGGTTTCAAAGATTCTAGCTGGAGAGTAAAGTCCAATCTGTCTAATGGAAATGATGTTTTAAGAAGACATGCATGCCAATTATAGAGAAACTGTAAAATGCAGAAAAGTATTTTTAAAAATACTAGTTATGTCTAATTCACCTCTCCCCTAGTCATGAACAACATTTTGCCTCTTTCCATCTGATCTAAATACTCTTGCTTTAATGCCAAGAGAAAGTAATGTCATGAACTTCAAGGAACTGTTAATGTGGAAAAAACAACAGAATTAATATCAAATGTATTTGCATAATTATTCCATTAATATCTCCATCTCTAGCCTATAAGTTCCATGTAGGCAGCAACCACATCTTTGTTCACTATTGTATCTGTGGCATCTGATAGCCCCTAGTGCCTGGCACGTGATAAAAGTTCAATTAATCTTCATTAAATACATGATATGTATTAGTCAGAGTTCTAAATTTCAACCAATAGAAAGCAAGTCTGACTGATTCAAACCAAAAAGGAATTCAGGACATGATAACTGGGTAACTCTTGGAGTAGTCAGGAAAGCCTGAGATTTCAGCTCAGTGACTATAGACAAGTTACATGAGACTGAGCTGTGAAGCATCACCGGGCTGCTGCTTATGGATACACGGTTGTCACTAGCACTGTTCACTGACACTGGACATTGCTCCTAGAGCCTCTGGCTACTCAGGGTGCCTGCTGCTACTGCTGCTGCCTCCCATCACAAGCAGAGATTCAGAGACGCCCTGCCCTTTTTTTTCTTTCGCACCACTATCTTCTAATTCAAAGTTTGGTGTGGTTAAACCTGGTAGGTAATGTTGAGGTCAAGTACCTAGCTGTAAGAATGGTGGGAAAGCACACAGATGGTATATTAAGGTTCTAACAGGAGAGGGGGTCTGCCTTACCAGGGCAGATTTTCTATACAAAGGAGGCTTTACATGCTGGACAGCAGAAAATCATGACAAATGCACACCCATTTGACTGCTCAACATCACCACATCCACTTTGTTTTCTCTACATTTTCACTGTCAACAAGAGAAAACAACAAAATAAACCAGTCAACAAACATATCACCTAATATAATGCAAACATGCCTCATAAACTTGACAACATTCTCATCTCCTCCCATGGAAAAGCCAACACAATGCCATTTAAGTTGCTGAATTCAACTTCAAGTCTAGGGTGTCTGAAGGTTCTTTATTCTTATTCCAGTCCAGTCACAATCCCATCTCAATATTCTGCCTTCCATGGAAGTAAATGCTGAAGTTAACTATCACTCATCCACCTCATAAAACTAGCAGGACAGAGAAGAAAGAAGAAAATTAGTCAATATATTTCTGTACATGCAAGAAAACGAGCAAAAAGTATCAGTAGATGCTGAGAACTATTTACTGTAACTCTTTATAAGGTCCTGCTTGGTGTTTATGCATTTATGACTTCTCTGCTACACATTTCCTACTGCCTCTGATCTCCCATTTCCCATTGTGGGGTAATTAGTGCCGCCTTGCTTAGCTTGACAGAATTAATCACCCTAACCAACACCTTAACTCTCATTTCCCCCTGCTCCTCCGGTGAAGGAACCTGCATAGGGAGGTGGCAGCTCAGCTTCCCATAAAATAGTGTTATGTGTCCTAGGGGGAATATTCTTCCTTGGACACTAAATTTCCTAAACCATTGACGTCCAGAGTTGTGGTAATGGAATGCAATGTACTCTGACTGTAGAAGAAACAGCTGATATATTACTATCCGGCTCATAGTCATATACTACATTTTATACGCATAACTGCAACTCAGTCTTTTAAGGTAGTCCAAGAAGGTCAGGAGAGCTCAGGAAATAGGGTATATGACAAGATTACTGAATCCCATGGACTTAAATGTCTCTGTTTTTTTCACTGTAAAATACGATTCTTGTTCAGAAGCAATGTGGGGTGTAATGGTTTGATGATGAATAGGCGTTTGGAAATTCTTTGGACCTGCTGGCAGAACACTGCTGGGCAGGGAAGACTTTTGTTTCAGATTCTGGAGTGGGGAGGGCCATCTTGCTCCAGGGAAGGAAGGAAAAGCAAATTTTTGGCATTTCAGATTCCAGAGTGGAAGGTGGCTGCTTCTTCATCTGTGGAGAGCTTAAATGTTGGATGGGTAAAGACCACAGATTGTCCTCTTCAGAATGAAGAGTCTAATCACTCTAAGCAGAAATAAGGTTAGAATTGAAAGGTAATATTCAGAAACCTCATGATCTGTCCCTCGCCCCCTGCAACTCTGCCCCCAGTTCTCTGCCCCAAGAAGGTGTGTGGACCATTTAACAGGGCTGCATACAGGGCAAGGAGTAATTGTAGCCACTTTAGCAAATAATCTACCACACAGCCTTGCCCTCCTAGACACAGTGAGGGCTGGGAACTTGCAGTTTTTTTTTTTTTAAATTTTCCTGAGGTAAGTTCCTTTTACCATGTGACAGAGACAAAACAAAACATATGCTTTCTGTAGGCAAATTAGCCCATAGCAGAAAAGGGGAGACAAAGGGGCTGGGCTGTGAATTTGCAAGTCTTCCTTCTTAACTCACCCAAATGCACTCTTCCCTGAAAGAGTTAAGTGAAAGTTGGGAGACCCCAGGTGTGTCACTGTGATGGTGCTCCTTCCACCTGGAGGGAAACAACACATAAAGAGCAGCAATGTTCCCGTTTTAACAATAACAGTAAGCACCACCCCCCCCCTTTGTTTTCTTTTGAATTAATAGGCTAAAACTATCCAGAGGATGAAGTGTCATTTGTCCTACGGCTTTGTCCAGCCAAATCCTTCCACACTTGAAAACGTGATTTGAGTCCCCTTCAGCAAGAGTTAATTTATTCTTCCTCCATCAGGCAAAGAGAACAGCAAGAAAAAGCATAAAAACTCTCAGAGATCATGAGAGAAATGCATTAGTATTGCTAAAATGAAGAGGGAGAAGGCAAGAAAAAGAGTAGTCAATTCAAAAGCCTGCAGGGTGTCCACACATGGTGGCTCACACCTATAATCCCAGCACTTTGGGAGGTCAAGATGAGCAGATCACTTGAGGCCAGGAGTTTGAGACCAGCCTGGCAACATGATGAAACCCTGTCTCTACTAAAGATAGAAAACTTAGTTGTGCATGGTGATACACACCTATAATCCCAGCTACTTGGGAGGCTGAGGCAGGAGAATCACTTAAACCTGGGAGGCAGTTGCAGTGAGCTGAGATCGCACCAACGTACTCCGGCATGGACAACAGTGACAGCCTGTCTCAAAGCAAACACACACACAAACAAACACACACACACAAACAAAAAGGCTGCAGGGCCAGACAGTAATAGATGAGACAGAAATAAAAGCCCATGGCAAACTGAAGGTCCAAAACTGTGCCCAGAAGGTCAGCCGTTACTCGTTTGCAGCCAACTGTTATACGAAGACTGTGAGAGCATTTGCCAGATTTTCCCATTTTCCATGATAAGCTGGAAATACAAATTTCTTGTGAAACTTCTCAATTTTTAAACATTATCACCTCATTTCCTTTTGAGTCACTGATTGCACACGTCAGTGCATGTCAGTTAATCCGCCCAACAGACCACCAGGTCAAGCTCCTTGCTGGACTATGGGAATTCGTTAAGCACTTTGACTTACGATATTCAGTGTTAGTTTGTCCAAGGAATAGGTCTGCGAGACCTTGGATAAGTACCTGACTTATTTCTTCCACAGTGAAATGTGGTTAGGGGCCCCTTCTCCAAGCTATTACAGGTATGAAGTACTATGGAACAGTTCCTGCACCGAGTGGGCTGTAGTCATCTCATGAAGTGGCTGGCTGGGATTTACTGTGCCCACAGCAGAGGTTGCTGTTGTCATTGGCAGTCCTTGTAGCTCCCTATGTGGCTTCACAGAATCACCCTCATCAGCCACCCTTATTCCTGTGGGGAATAGGTCACAGAAGCTACAGAAGTCAGATCAGATTCCATGCTTGCTGTATCAGCTTTCTCCAGAGAACAGAACCAACAGTACTCATTCATTCATTCATCCACTCATAATAACTGGCTCATGCATGGCTGAGAAGCTCCACAATCTGCAAAGAATCAGCAAGCTAGAGACCCAGGAGAGTCAATGATGTGCAAGGGCAGGAGAAGACCGATATCCCAGCTCAAGCAGTCAGACAGGACATGTTCTTTCTTACTCAGCCTTTTTGCTCTATTCAGGTCTTCAATCGATTGGTGAGGCCCACACACACTGGGAAGAGCAATCTGCTTTACTTGTCTACTGATTCAAATGTGAATCTAATCCAAAAACATCTTCACAGGCATACCCAGAATAGTATTTGTCCACATGTCTGGGCACCCTGTGGCCCAGTCAAGTTGACACATAAAATTAACAATCACACTCAATTTACCAGGGTGTGTCAGAGACCCATATGACAGGAAGCTAACACGGGGTCCTGGGATGCTAGAAATCTAATTATTTAACTATGTTAAATGACTGCTCCCAACACATGGCTGTTCCTGGACCCATTTCCAGACAGGAAATGTCCTGCAAGGGGGTCTGTCAAGGTATCACTATCTAATTCTTAGCGCTCAGTATTCCTCCTTGCTATATGTTGCCGGCTGGGGAGATGTGGATGTTTGTCAGATATCTGACAAACGTAAGTGTGAGAATTGGTTATTATTTTCCACCTTTTTGCTTGTCTTTCCCTTTCTACTCTAAGATGTGTGCTCACGTTTATGACTGTGCAACTAGTTCAACATGAATGGTTCAACAAATATTGGCTGTTACTAGGACTTAGTCATGATATTTATTTATTTATTTATTTATTTTTGAGATGGAGTTTAATTATTGTCACCCAGGCTGGAGTGCAATGGTGTGATCTCAGCTCACTGCAACCTCTGCCTCCTGGGTTCAAGCAATTCTCCCACCTCAGCCTCCCAAATAGCTGGGATTACAGGTGTGTGCCACCACACCCAGCTAATTTTTGTATTTTTAGTACAGATGGGGTTTCACCATGTGGACCAGGCTGGTCTCAAACTCCAGACCTCAAGTGATCCATCCCCCTCAGGCTCCCAAAGTGCTGGGATTATAGGAGTGAGCCACCAGGTGCTCGGCTGGACTTATTCATTATAGTATTATATATATAATTATACTATTCTAACACGATGTTTGCACCTGACTGTAAGATCCTCTGGGCAGGGCTGGTGTCGTGCCTCATGCTTCTGTGAATTTTCCGCTCCTTGGTCTCAGCCTGATCAAGAATAGAAGTTCAAAAAGTATGTTGGAGAGATGGGTGGTTTTCTAGTTAAATAGAGTAGTCAGGCTTCTCTCAGGGAAGATGACATTTAAGCTGAGAACCAAATGAAGTGAAGACTGAATTCAGTGGCGATTTAGGGCAAGAGTGTTGGATACACAGGGAAACATAAGTTCGAAGTCTCTGTAGTGGGAACTTGCTTGTGCATTTGAGTAGCAGCCAAGGCCCAGGGCGATCAGAGAAGACAGGGTAAAGTAGAAAGTGGGAGGTAGGACTGAGACATTGGCAGGGGCAGTGTTTGGAGACCTGCTATTTTGCTTGCTCTAGTTGTAAGGCCTTCTCCCCATATTAATGATATTAAAATAAGAAAACTGCTTAATAATAAAGGAAGTAATAATTTAGAACGGAGCAACTGTAGTCTAACAAATTCTACCTTGGAAGAAAGGCAGGCAGGACTTTGGGATAGATGTTGGCAGTAGTCAGAGGATAAATCTATGAGGGGAAATACTTAGGGTGTAGATAAAAGGGATTATTCTGAGCCTAAGAAAGCTAGAAGTTCTTGGGTATGGTATCCCTCTAGCACCAGCCTCCTGGTATAATCATCAGTGTGAATAGAGTGAAATTCAGGATCCATGGCTTTTGGGAGAGATTTTGGTAAGCAGCTGTTATGGGCTGAATTGCGTTCTCACAAAATTTACGTGTTAAAGCTCTAACCCTCAGTACCTCAAAATGCAACTGTATTTGGGGAAGGGAAGAAGTCATTAAATTAAAATGAGGTCATTGGGGTGGCCCTAATCCAATAGGACTGGTGTTCTTACCAAAAGAGGATGTTATGACACACGGATATGCAGAGGGAGGACAATGTGAAGACACAATAAGAAGGTGGTGGTCTTTTAGCCCAGGAGAGAGGTCATAAAAGACACCAACCCTGTTGACACCTTGATCCTGGACTTCTGGCCTCCAGAACTGTGAGATGATATATGTTTGTTAAGTCATCCTATCTATGGTACTTTGTTATGGCAGCCCTTGCAAACAAATACACCAGGAACTGTGGCAGTATAGTGTCCTTAAGGCATTTTCTGCCCTTTCTTGATTGTGTTGGGGTCATTTTAACAAAGGGGTTAGAATTAGTAGAAGGGGAGACTCTACAGTGGCCCATCAGCTGAAGTGGTCTTGTGCTCGGTCCTTGATTCCTGGTTTCCAGTTTTTATTCATATTAGAAATGGCACCCTGGCATTGTTTCCTTCAGAAAGTTCATAAATCTAAATCTCCTGCCTTGGTGGCCTGATGCTGTCCCATTCCCATAATGTTGTTTGCAGGGCTATGATGTGCTAGGTACTAGGTAAGTAATCTCGTTAAATCCCCACAATAGTCTTATAATAAAGGCATCTAATTTATTAACCCCCATTTTATATGTCAAAAAACTGAGGCTTAGAAATATTAAGTAACCTACACCAGGCCCTTTAGCTATTAAATATGGACTTGGGATTTGAACTCAGGTCTGTCTGACTGTAGTGTTAGACCTCTGAATTACTGTTTGGGTATGAATTCACCCTTGACTCATGCTACAGTTAACTGTGCCACATTGGCATCGGTGACTGGGGCCAGTTCTTTTTTTGTTTTAGTTGGTTTCCCTATCTTATGCCTGGACACACAATGCTGTGTGGATACTCCAGAATTATCAAATGGGGCGGCTTAGAGTCCTGAATGCTCTCCAAGGCTGTCTGCCTTTGTTCAGGAACAGAAACAACTTCAGCTGTTTCTTAAAGATCTTTGTAGTTCAAATCAATCAGGCATCTTTAAAATTTTACTAAACACCTACTATGGGTGTTATAGATTGAATATTTCTGCCCTCTTTTCCCAAATGTATTTGTTGAAACCCTAACCCCCAAGGTTATGGTATTGGGAAGTGAGACTTTTGGGTAGTGATTGGGTCATGAAGGAGCCCTCAGGAACAGAGTTTGTGTCCTTGTAAAGGAGACCCCAGAGAGATTCCTCATCCCTTCTGCCAGGCGAAGACACAGTGGGAAGAGGACCATCCATGAACCAGGAAGTGGGCCCTCACCAGAGTTTGAATCTTCCGGTATCTTGATCCTGGACCTCCCAGCTTCCAGAACTGTGAGACAGAAATTTTGGTTGTTTACGAGCCACCTAATTTGTAGTATTTTGTGAGGCAGACCAGATGTACTAAGGCAATGGACTAGTCATAGTTGAACCAAGTGAAATGAATACGGCAGCGGTGAGCACAGGGGCTCCTGGACACAGTGGAGTGAGACTTCCCCCTCAACTCTGGCTTGTGAAGAGGGCCTGTCTGTCAGGAAGAGAGTTCTGGAGAAGTTTTGAAGGGTACAAAGTAGCTGTCCAGTGACAACTATGGAAAAGACATTCCAGATAGAGAGGAGCATGTGGGAGGAAGCTGATCTGGGCCAGAGCTCATGGCACAGGTGAGAGAATGGCAAAGATAAGGCTGCAGGCCGGGCCTTGCTCAAGCCATGGCATATTGTGCAGGTTGTCCCAGGAGCCTGGATTTTACTCTGAAAACCACGAGGAGCCAAGAAAGCACTTTTACCAGTGAGGCAGCCATGTTCAGATGTGCATTTGGGCAGTGTGGCTGATGGGAGACCGGTCAGAAGGCAGTTGGGGAAAATGTGGTGTCATGATGAGGGCTTCAGGGAACAAAGGTAGGGGCAGAGGGGATGGAGAAGATTGGTTGGAGGGAGAGGCTTCTGGGGGACATGAACTTGCCCGGCTGATGGACCAGGCGTGGAAAGGGTGTATGTGGTGGATGGCGGGCCCTATTCACTGGGGTGAGGACAGAGGTTGGAAGATGACAAAGGCAGAGGGGGGAATTGCCTGTTTCTCCCTAAATGGACCATCATGCAGTGAGGCACGTGTGTCTGGAGCTGAAGGAAAGATTTCTGAAGCTGCAGGAGGCTGAGAACATGCAGTAGGTAATAGGAGGAAAGAGGAAAATGTGGGCAGCTTTGAAGGACGCTGACATTTGAAAGGCAGGCAGTGATTCTAAACAAATCGTTCATAACCCTGCATGCATGTTGAACTCACCTGGATTGCCTTTCATTTTCAGAAAGTGGGGGTAGCTTTTAAATCATACCATGGTCCAATATTTGAATTCGATTGCTCTGGTCTGAGGATTGAGTATTTGCATTTTAAAAAGCTCCCCAGGAAAACCTAAAGCACAGCCTGTATAATAAATATAGTGTGAATTATATTTTATTTTGGGGCAAGTCTACTTACATTATTGAGCATAAATCTGACTCTCTGCCTTATAATAATGAGATATAATCATGTATTCTCATAATAATTGCGTATCTCTCAGAATGACAATGTTCACTTCTTTGTTTCCTCTGCTATACTGTCAACTTTCCAGGACTGTAGGTGCTGGACAAATGCTTGCTGAACAAATGGATGAAGAAATGAATGTTCCTATTATCCATGTTCTGGGGAACAGGCGACCATTTAGGAAAGGAGGGCTCTAGAGGAAACTGGAGTACCCTGTTTCTTCTCCCTCCCAAATGAAAATAACAGATGTACAGTATGGGACTCTGTCCTGTGGCAGGCACTGGTCAAAAGACTTTATACAGGTTGCTGTATTGATTCTTCACAACACCCATATGAGGCAGCGGGAACTGTTATTCCCATTTGACAGATGCACATCTGAGACTTAAAATGGTTAAGTAATTTCCAAGGTATCCTAGTCCTAGTGAGTGCCAAGTGGAAGCGTTTTTGGAAAACCCGTACCTTCCCCTTCCCCCAAAACATTACTTAAATGCTCTGCTCCAGGACAACTACCTATACTTCTACTGTCCCAGTATTATAATACATGGTATAGCAGTAACCTTTCAAATTATCTGTCTCCTCTGCTGTACTCTCACTTCCATGAAGGCAGGGACCATGTTTGTACCCCCACTGCTTCATAGCACACTGGGCACAAAGTAAGCATTGTATTTGTAATTGCTAAATGAACAAAGTCTGTTCCCTTAACCATAAGGCATTTCAAGTCTCATGATCTCTGTGTTTTATATGCTCCAGGCATGATATCTAGTTTCTTGCAGACATTCTCATTTGGCTTTATGAAAAAGTCCTTCATCCTTCTGGTTATCTTCCTTTCCCTTCTTTTCCTTTCCCTTTTCTGTCTTCTCCTTATCCTTCCTCTGCACCTTTTTTTCCTCCTTTCTCTCCTCCCCTTTTCCTTCCACTCTTGTAGTACTACACTTTGCAGTGTCCCCCTTAAAGCATAGTGCCCAACTTCCATTCCAGGATGGCCAAATAGGAACGGCTCCGGTCTGTAGCTCCCAGCGTGATTGATACAGAAGATGGGTGATTTCTGTATTTCCAACTGAGGTACCTGGTTCATCTCACTGGGACTGGTTGGACAGTGGGTGCAGCCCACAGAGGGCAAGCCGAAATAGGTTGGGGTACTTCCTCACCCGGGAAGTGCATGGGGTTGGGGGATTTCCCTTTCCTAGCCAAGGGAAGGCGTGACAGACTGTACCTGGAAAATTGGGACACTCCCGCCCAAATACTGTGCTTTTCAAATGGTCTTAGCAAACAGCACACCAGAAGATTATATCCCGCGCCTGGCTTGGCAGGTCCCACGCCCACGGAGCCTTGCTCACTGCTAGTGCAGCAGTCTGAGATCGAAATTCGAGGCAGCAGCCTGGCTGGGGGAGGGCTGTCTGCCATTGGTGAGGCTTGAGTAGGTAAACAAAGTGGCCAGGGAAGCTCAAACTGGGTGGAGCCCACCACAGCTCAGCAAGGCCTGTTGCCTCTGTACATTCTACCTCTGGGGGCAGGACATAGCTGAACAAAAGGCAGCAGAAACTTCTGCAGACTTAATCTTCCCTGTCTGACAGCTCTGAAGAGAGCAGTGGTTCTCCCACTTCTACAGAGAAGATCTTAAATTACTTGATGGAGTTGAAAACCATGGTGCACAAGCTTCAATAGCAAATTCAATCAAGTGGAAGAAAGGGTATCTGTGATTGAAGATCAAATTAATGAAATAAAGCAATAAGAGACGTTTAGAGAAAAAAGAGTAAAAAGAAATGAACAAAGCCTCCAAGAAATATGGGACTATGTGAAAAGACCAAATCTACATTTGATTGGTGTACCTGAAAGTGATGAGGAGAATGGAACCAAGTTGGAAAATGCTCTTCAGGATATATCCAGGAGAACTTCCCCAACCCAGTAAGGCAGGCCAACATTCAATTTCAGGAAATACGGAGAACACCACAAAGATACTCCTCGAGAAGAGCAACTCTAAGACACATAATTGTTAGATTCACCAAGGTTGAAGTGAAGGAAAAAATGTTAAGAGCAGCCAGAGAGAAAGGGCAGGTTACCCACAAAGGGAAGCCCATCAGACTAACAGTGGATCTCTCGGCAGAAACTCTAAAAGCCAGAAAGAGAGTGGGGGCCAATATTCAACATTCTTAAAGAAAAGAATTTTCAACCCAGTGTTTCATATCCAGCCAAACTAAGCTTCATAAGTGAAGGAGAAATAAAATCCTTTACAGAGAAGCAAATGCTGAGAGATTTTGTCACCACCAGGCCCGTCCTACAAGAGCTCCTGAAGGAAGCACTAAACATGGAGAGGAACAACCAGTACCAGCCACTGCAAAAGCATGCCAAATTATAAAGACTATTGATGCTAGGAACAAAACTGCATCAACTAATGGGCAAAATAACCAGCTAACATCATAATGACAGGATCAATCTCACACATAACAATATTAACGTTAAATGTAAATGGGCTAAATGCCCCAATTAAAAGACACAGACTGGCAAATTGGATAAAGAGTCAAGACCCATCAGTGTGCTGTATTCAGGAGACCCATCTCATATGCAGAGACACACATAGGCTCAAAATAAAGGGACTGAGGAAGATCTGCCAAGCAAATGGAAAGCAAAAAAAAAAAAAAAAAAAAAGCAGGGGTTGCAATCCTGATGTCTGATAAAACATACTTTAAACCAACAAAGATCAAAAGAGACAAGGCCATTACATAATGGTAAAGGGATCAATTCAACAAGAGGAGCTAACTGTGCTAAATATATGTGCACCCAATACAGGAGCACCCAGATTGATAAAGCAAGTCCTTAGAGACCTACAAAGAGACTTAGACTCCCACACAATATTAATGGGAGACTTTAACACCCCACTGTCAGTATTAGATAGATCAACGAGACAGAAAGTTAACAAGGATATCCAGGACTTGAACTCAGCCCTGCACCAAGCAGACCTAATAAATGTCTACAGAACTCTCCACCCCAAATCAACAGAATATGCATTCTTCTCAGCACCACATCGCACTTATTCCAAAATTGACCACATAGTTGGAAGTAAAGCACTCCTCAGCAAATGTAAAAGAACAGAAATCACAACAAACTGTCTCTCAGACCACAGTGCAATCAAATTAGAACTCAGGATTAAGAAACTCACTCAAAACTGCACAACTACATGGAAACTGAACAACCTGCTCCTGAATGACTACTGGGTAAATAATGAAATGAAGGCAGAAATAAAGATGTTCTTTGAAACCAATGAGAACAAAGACACAATGTACCAGAATCTCTGGGACACATTTAAAACGGTGCGTAGAGGGAAATTTATAGCATTAAATGCCCACAAGAGAAAGCAGGAAAGATCTAAAATCGATACCTTAACATCACAATGAAAAGAACTAGAGAAGCAAGAGCTAACAGATTCAAAAGGTACTAGAAAGCAAGAAATAACTAAGATCAAAGCAGAATTGAATGAGAAAAAATCTCTTCAAAAAATCAGTGAATCCAGGAGCTGGTTTTTTGTAAAGATCAACACAATTGATAGACTGCTAGTAAGACTAATAAAGAAGAAAAGAGAGAAGAATCAAATAGATGCAATAAAAAATGATAAAGGGACTATCACCACCTACCCCACAGAAATACAAACTACCATCAGAGAATACTATGAACACCTCTACACAAATAAACTAGAAAATCTAGAAGAAATGGATAAATTCCTGGACACATGCACCCTCCCAAGACTAAACCAGGAAGAAATTGAATCTCCAAATAGACCAATAACAGGCTCTGAAATTGAGGCAGTAATTAATAGCTCAGCAACCAAAAAAAGTCTAGGACCAGATGGATTCACAGCCGAATTCTACCAGAGGTATGAAGAGGAGGTGGTACCATTCCTTCTGAAATTATTCCAGTCAATAGAACAAGAGGGAATCCTCCCTAACTCATTTTATGAGGAGAGTATCATCCTGATACTAAAGCCTGGCAGAGACACAACAAAAAAAGAGAATTTTAGTCCCTAATGAGCATCGATGTGAACATCCTCAATAAAATACTGGCAAACCAAGTCCAGAAGCACACCAAAAAGCTTATCCACCACGATCAAGTTGGCTTCATTCCCGGAATGCAAGGCTGGTTCAACATACGCAAATCAATAAACGTAATCCATCACAGAACTGTTGACAAAAACCACATAATTATCTCAATAGATGCAGAAAAGGCCTTCAACAAAATTCAACAGCCCTTCATGCTAAAAACTCTCAATAAAGTAGGTATTGATGGAGCATATCTCAAAATAATAAGAGCTACTTATGACAAACCCACAGCTGATATCATACTGAATGGGCACAAACTGGAAGCATTCCCTTTGAAAACTGGCACAAGACAGGGATGCCCTCTCTCACCACTCCTATTCAACATAGTGTTGGAAGTTATGGCCAGGGCAATCAGGCAGGAGAAATAAATAAAGGATATTCAATTAGGAAAAGAGGAAGTCAAATTGTCCCTGTTTGCAGATGACATGATTGCATATTTAGAAAACCCCATTGTCTCAGCCCAAAATCTCCTAAAGCTGATAAGCAACTTCAGCAAAGTCTCAGGATACCAAATCAACGTGCAAAAATCACAAGCATTCCTATATACCAATAACAGACAAAGAGAGAGCCAAATGATGAGTAAACTCCCATTCGCAATTGCTTCAAATAGAATAAAATACCTAGGAATCCAATTTATGAGGGATGTGAAGGACCTCTTCAAGGAGAACTACAAACCACTGCTCAATGAAATAAAAGAGGACAAAAACAAATGGAAGAACATTCCACACTCATGGATAGGAAGAATCAATATCATGAAAATGGCCATACTGCCTAAGGTGATTTATAGATTCAATGCCATCCCCATGAAGCTACCAATGACTTTCTTCACAGAATTGGAAAAAACTACTTTAAAGTTCATGTGGAACAAAAAAAGAGCCTGCATTGCCAAGTAAATCCTGAGTAAAAAGAACAAAGCTGGAGGCATCATGCTATCTGACCTCAAACTATACTACGAGGCTACAGTAACCAAAACAGCATGGTACTGATACTAAAACAGAGATATAGACCGATGGAACAGAACAGAGGCCTCAGAAATAACACCATACATCTACAACCATCTAATCTTTGACAAACCTGATGAAAACAAGAAATGGGGAAAGGATTCCCTATTTAATAAATGGTGCTGGGAAAACTAGCTAGTCGTATGTAGAAAGCTGAAACTGAATCCCTTCCTTACACCTTACACAAAAGTTAATTCAAGATGGATTAAAGACTTAAATGTAAGACCTAAAACCATAAAAACCCTAGAAGAAAACCTAGGCAATACCATTCAGGACATAAGCATGGGCAAGGACTTCATGACTAAAACACCAAAAGCAATGGCAACAAAAGCCAAAATTGACAAATGGGATCTAATTAAACTAAAGAGCTTCTGCACAGCAAAAGAAACTATCATCAGAGTGAGCAGGCAACCTACAGAATGGGAGAAAATTTTTGCAATCTACTTATCTGACAAAGGGCTAATATCCAATATCTACAAAGAATGTAAACAAATTTACAACACCATCAAAAAGTGGGCAAAGGATATGAACAGACGCTTCTCAAACGAAGACATTTATGCAGCCAACAGGCACATGAAAAAATGCTCATCATCACTGGTCATCAGAGAAATGCCAATCAAAACAACAATGAGATACCATCTCACACCAGTTAGAATGGCGATCATTAAAAAGTCAGGAAACATCCCAGCTACTCGGGAGGCTGAGGCAGGAGAATGGCGTGAACCCGGGAGGCGGAGCTCGCAGTGAGCTGAGATCTGGCCACTGCACTCCAGCCTGGGCGACAGAGCGAGATTCCATCTCAAAAAAAAAAAAAAAAAAAAAAAAAAAAAAAAAAAAAGTCAGGAAACAACAGGTGCTGGAGAGGCTGTGGAGAAATAGGAACACTTTTACACAGTTGGTGTGAGTATAAACTAGTTTAACCATTGTGGAAGACAGTGTGGTGATACCTCAAGGATCTAGAGCTAGAAATACCATTTGACCCAGCGATCCCATTACTGGGTATATACCCAAAGTATTATAAATCATGGTGCTATGAAAACACATGCACACGTATGTTTATTGTGGCACTATTCACAGTAGCAAAGACTTGGAACCAACCCAAATGTCCATCAATGATAGACTGGATTAAGAAAATGTGGCACATATACACCATGGAATACTATGCAGCCATAAAAAAGGATGAGTTCATGTCCTTTGCAGAGACATGGATGCAGCTGGAAACCATCATTCTCAGCAAACTATCACAAGGACAGAAAACCAAATACTGCATGTTCTCACTCATAGGTGGGAATTGAACAATAAGAACACTTGGTCACAGGGTGGGGAACATCACACACCAGGGCCTGTCATGGGGTGAGGGGCGGGGGGAGGGATAGCAATGGTAGAATGTAATTACCTAATGTAAATGACGGGTTGATGGATGCAGCGGGCCAGCATGGCACATGTATACATATGTAAGGAGCCTGCAGGTTGTGCACATGTACCCTGGAACTTAAAGTATAATTAAAAAAAAAAAAAGCACAGTGCCCAAAACAGAATGCGTTGCTCCCATTTGTTACCCTGGACATGGCAATACTTAAAGGCAACATTGATTCAGTACTTTAAAAGGAACCAGACACAATGCTAGGGCTAGTACCTACTTGCTTTTCATTTTTAGGCTTTCTGCCAACTCTGGGAGATACATGCTAACATTTTGTCTTGTTTCAGATAAGGTTGCTGAGAGTGTGAATGAATTCTACCTGACCTCACTTGCTCACCTTTCTTTTCTAAATTGCTCAAGTACTTTTTACTCCCTGTCGTGAGGTCATTTTCTGAGGCTCCATGGATAACAGAAATAAGTCAGCGATTTCAGCAAGCCAGGCACGAGGTAGTTGCCTGGAATCGACTTTGCAGTCTGGTTTTGATTCAATACATCTCCTTTACAACAATCTTTTCTCTGTAAATGACTGGTCTGCTGATTCCTGTCAGGTGCAGCTTTTAAAAAATGGTCGTGAGGAAGGCTGGGAAATCGATACTTCGAGCCCATGCTTCCAGAGCATCTCAGTTGAGGACTAATCACATTAGGAAAGATCCAGATCCGCAAAGGAAAGCAGCTTTAATTTCCAAAGTTCAATTTAAATCTCAACTAAAAGGCATCTGCCAATCCTGAAAAGAGCATGAAGACTACGTCTGAATTGCTTTCATCTTCAAACCTTTGGAGTCAGTAATCTGTCAGGGGAATGGGAAAGTCAAATGGCAGCAGACAGTATGCATCCGCAGAAACATCATCCAATCATTGTTACATGCACAGGCTGACGTTCCAGAGAAAGGGAACAATGAATCCCTCCAGAGAGCATTGGTTTTTTTTTTGCGCCTAATCATTTCGTTTCAGTCTTTACAGTGTTCGGTGGATGCTTATGAAAAAGGTCCCTGTGGTGAACAAATAGGGAGCTTTTAATTATACCATTAAAATGGAAGAAAGGTGGGCACACAAGCCCAAAATCATGTCAGCTGAAATGAGCACAAGCGTGAAATGCCCAGTGAACCAAGGGCAGAGCTTGAAAATGGTTTTGAAAATGCCTTGGCACTTTCTAAACATAATTTCCTCTGTATTGGCTTTAAACTGTAGGAAAATTATTTGCAGAGTGTGTAAACAAACAGAAGCAAATGCTTTGTAGAGACAGTTGTTAGATAAAAATATTCCGTTCAGCTGACAGGCATTGCATCCAACTTGTGGTTTTTATTTGTTTAAATCCCAATCTGTCCAAAAAGAGATTTAAGCAAAAAGAAAAAAAAAAAATTATTAGCAACTACTCTGTGAAGAAAATAGCACCAGTTTCAATGGGGGAATTCAGAGGTGGAAAGCACTCTCATTTCTCAGGGTACTCTTCACCAAGGAGAGGCAACGTTACATGTATCAGCCAGAGTTCTTAATTGCAAGAAGTCATTTGTTTTGGTTATCTCTTGCTGTGTAATAAATGACCTCATAACATAGTGACCTAAAACCATAATTGGTTGTTATCTTTCATGGTTCTATGATTGAATGGGTTCAGCTGGGCATTTCTGGCTTACAGGGTCTCGCATAGCTGTGGTCAGATGTGGGCTGGGCTGCAGTCATCTGAGGGCTCACCAGGCTGGATGTCAGGACTGCTCACTCCATGGCTGACAGTTGATACTGGCTGTCATCTGGGACCTCCACTGGGGCTGACACAGGGCATCTACTATTGGGGAAACAATTTAAAACAAATCTATTTTCTCAACCCAGAAAATCTGTCCACAAAGGTAGTAGATAAATAAAAGTTTTATTATTGAATAAACATTAAACCGGAATACAATGTACATCACAAACAATCCACTAAGACACTGCAAAGACTGAAAAAAAAATCACCCTTTTATATAGCAAAGTAAATACCACCCATTGCATATTTGTTTTCAAGATAAACAGTAACTAACCATCAAGTAAGACAACTTGACAGGACCATATGTCATATTTAGTTCATCCTGACTTTACCTGGTAATTGGGTGACCATTTGTGGTAGCTAACTTCTTATATCTCTGTAATAGGAGGTGTTTTGCAACTGGGATCAAGATACCCACCAAAGTTAGATTACTATTCTGTCACAGAAATTGGGAGGTAAGGGTGATGTCTCCCTTGATGTTCCATTTCAAATAGATGGCTCCCAGTCCCTAGAGAAAGGCATTACTGGATCATACTGCTGAGAAAAGGCCTAGCTAGTCTTTAAAATGATTTATCTAGAAAAAAGGACTTATCCCCCCAAAGAAGGAGAAAGTATTTTAAATGACAGGTTTTTCCAAAGTAAGTGCTATGAAAAGAAGGGGAGGGAAATTTATTCCCTATTTTCCATAGGGAGAATCAAGCCTCTTACTTTTAATTTGCCTTTGTCCTGACACTATACATAGTTTCTCCGTGTGGCTTGTTTCTCTTTTTCATTAGTTTTATTTTATTTTAATTGACATAATAATTCTATGTATTTATAGAGTACAATGTGATGTTTTGATACATGTATCTATTGTGGAATGATTACATCAAGTAAATTAGCACACCCATCACCTCACATATTTATCATTTCTTTGTGGTGAGAACATTTAAATCCTCTCTTTTAGCTATTTTGAATTATATAATACATTATTACTATGGTCACCATGCTGTGTAGTGAAACACTAGAATTTATTCCTCCTTTTGATCTGAAACTTTGTACTAGTTGAGTAACTTCTCCCTTTTCCCTGTTCACCTCACTTTCCCAGCTTTTGATATCAAAAAGAGGAAAGATAACAAGTGTTGGTGAGGATGTAGAGAAAAGGAAATCCTTGTACAATGCTGATGATATTATAAATTAGAACAGCCATTTTGGAAAACAGCACGTAGCTTCCTCAAAAAACTAAAACTAGAATTACAACATGATCCAGCAATGTCATTTCTGGGTCTCTACCCAAAGGGATTGAAATCCGTGTGTTGAAAATAGTTCTGCATCCATATTCATTGCAGCATTATTCACAGTAGTCAAGATATGGAAACAACGTAAGTGTTCATCAATGGATGAGTGAAATTTAAAATATAATATATATGCACAATAGAATACTATTCAGCCTTTAAAACAGGAAATTATGTCCTTTTTGACAACATAGATGAACCTAGAGGACATTATGCTAGTGAAATAGGCCAGGCACAGAGAGACAAATATCCTTTCTGATCACACTTACATATGGAATCTAAAAAATTCCAACTCCTAGGAGGAGGGAATAGGATGGTGGCTTGAGTTTCTGACAGTATGGCAGCTGGGTTCCAAATGAGAACTTCCCAAGAGCCGTCATTTCAAGGAGCACAGGCAGAAGTTCAAGAATTCCTATGACTCAGTTGTGAAAGTCATAGCGTCACTGCACTACATTCAGCTGTGAGTGTGTCAAAGGGCCAGCCCAGATTCAAGAGGAGGGTTCAGCACAAGTTTGTGGATACTGAGAGGTAAGGCTCACAGGGGGGCCATCTTTGGGGATCAGTTATTATACCCTTCTAGTATGCTTGAGCAGAAAAGAAATGTATTACAGTAACAAGTAACTTAGGGACTCTAAGGAAATCAAAAGAATCAGGTTTGACAGCTTCACTTTCGAGAATTGTTCCCTAAACCACAATGCAAGGCTGATACAGTAGACCTCACTGATATCATGCCTGGACACTGACACAGGATGGTAACCTCTGTATACTTGAACCTCTGCTACTTCACTCCCAAACCTCTGGGAAAAGGAATTCGATGTCCTGGTGGCCGCCTCCCCTTGTTCACTTTTGAATAGACATCTTGAACCAGTGCATCCATTGGTAGAACCTATTGGTGGACTCACATAGCCAAGTATTCACTAAGAATAGTCTGTGAAAATGAGATTCTGCTTTGTTTCTTGGGCTGATGGTGTTTACATAAGGTGTTTGACCAGTTACCCAAGTCAGATTCTTGGGAATCTTCAATCTCTATCTTCTATCCCCACATCCAGTCTTATGATCAAATCATATCAATTCTGTTGAAAATAAAAGCTTCGATGTAATTATAAAAATAAAACATAAAATTGAAGAAATAAAATAAAATAAGTCTCTGGAAATCATCCATCTTGCTTCTTGCTCATCTCAACTTCAAAAGTCTTTATGCCTACATAGATGAAATGAAACTACTAAGACGGTAGAATTTAATTTTTAATTTTTTTTCATAATTTGCCAATTTGTTTTATTGTTTCAACAACTAAAAGTTGAAAAAAGCTATTTGTCTTCTTGTGGGTCTATTTCATTTATTGGACTTCAGAAAACCCTTCTTTGCTTCAACCCCATTGGTTGAAAAAAGGATGTAAATCACATGTCCTCCGAAATTCTTTCCCACTGTATCAACGAGAGGATTTATTTATTTTTAATATCAAAGAAGATGGGAAAAAAATGTCTGCATTCCTATAGACTGGAGTGATCATGAGCTCTTGCACACAGCTTTAGTGTGTTGGCCAAGCAACTAATCCCTTTCCACAGAGATTGAAATTGCATGCCTTTCCACTCCACCATCTGAGACCAGGCCTTTCTTGTGCCTTGCAGTAAATCAGTATTGTTGGAATTTCTGATTATCATAACCTCCCAAAATAGAAGCTCATTATTGTCTTCCCATTCGAGGCTTAACAAAATTGGGTCTAATTAAAACCTTACAGGACTCTTCCTATTAGGGATTTTTCTTATATAAGTAGATTTTAGCTGCTCTTGTCACACAAAAAGAACTATGTGAGATGATAGATATGTTAATCGGCTTCATTATTGTCATCATTTTGTTATCTTTGTGTATCATATAACATCATTTTGGAAACCTCAAATATATACAGTAAAATTCTTTAAAACAAATCCTTATAGGAAATAAAGGAAGGCTTTAGCAATTTTTATTTGTTCTTGCTTGTTACTGTTTTTCCTCTTTCAATTTTTAGTACATATTAGAGCTCTTTTTTGTATTCTTCAAAATGCAGTTTGCATATTTTGTAAGATCTGGTTAGACTATTAAAAAGATGTTGAAAATCTTTTACTGCCCTAGTGCACTGCAAAAAGGTAGACAACAAAATGTCTTTCAATGATTCGCTGAAAGTCATTGAACTCAATGGGAGCGTCTTTGTAGAGTACAAAGGCCTAAGGGCATCTTTGTCATCAATATGTTCTCACCTGTGTGGGAATAATAAGAAAGAAAACAACAGTAAGGGTATAACTCCATAGCATTTTTACTCTTAAGAATACTCAAAGGATACTCTTGAAGATGCCTCTCCAAGCCATGCACAAATATATTTTTAGGCTGTCTATATATTTGTAGATCTCATTATAATATTATTACACTATAAACAACACAAATGAAATTTCACCATGGTTTAACAATAAAAACCTCCAAGAATTTAGTAAAAAGAATAAAGAGGATCTGCTCAGTATATAGTTGGGATTTCAGAGATGGTTTTAAAAATGTTTCTTTCTGTTCTTCTAAGGAAGACTGGGTAGTGGGGGTAAAGTTGGTGGAAAGAAGGTATACACATCATCCAGAAGTGGTATCGGTTGCTTATGGTACAAGTTAGGATTTTAAATATTCATAATAGTTGAGTAATTTTCCAGAAAATATTTTCAGGATTTTAGTATATCACGTAATATAACCAAGTAATCAAGTAATTTTTCAGAAAAGCATATTGCTGGGGATTCATGTATGGTTACTTCTGGTTCAGGCTGGTGAATTCTTTTCAGGAAAATGTGTTTTACATTTTCTCTTTGACAAATATGTATTCGACACCAATTATAGCTTGATGCAAAAGCAATTGAGGTTTTTGCCATTAAAAGTAAACTTTAATTAACCAACCTCATATGTTCTAGACACTGATCTAGGCACTGGAGACGCAGAAGTAAAGAAAAACAGACATGATCTTTCCCCTCAAGGAGCTCATAGTTTAGGAGAGAAAGATAACAAATACTTAAATAAGTGAATAAGGTAATTTCAAATCCTAAGTGACATAGTAAAAAAAAAATCACATGGTGTACTCATCTGTAAATGAGTGTTTCACTACCTTCTTAAATGAGGTAATATATATGAAACATTGAGACATAATATATGAATAATTACACACAGTGAATGTGCCATCAATGCACACACACACATACTTCGTAATAACCAAATTACCTTAGCATGAGGTTGAAGCAAAAAGTGGACGAAGTATAACATTTGTGCAATTCATTTTTTTCTGACAAAATACAAATACTCTAATTTGTTAAGAATCTGCTACAAAAGAATAAATGGAAGCATCAGACATGGCCATTGATCCCCTGCATGAGAATGCTGTCTTCACTACATTCTTCACTCATGAGGGGACTGCAAAAAGTTAGACAACAAAATGTCTTTCAATGATTCGCTAAAAGTCTTTAAACTCAATAGGAGCATCTTTGTAGAGAACAAAGGCCTAAGGGCATCTTTGTTATCACTATGTTCTCACTTGTGTGTTTAGCCCCTTGACCATGGGCCCAAGAAATTCACTGTTACTCTTGTCTGTCTCCATCTGAGGAAGATAGGGATCTTTTATTGCACATTTAATACTAAGTGCCAAGCACTGCGCTAGGCGTTTTGTGCCTGCTTTTAGTTAATCCTAGCAAGAATCTCCTGAGGTTGGAATATTAGCCTTCTTTTACAGATGAGAACCTGGGGCCTCAGGAGAGGGAGGCAAATTGCTTCAGGCCACTCAAATAGTGCACGCTGGGTCTGGGGCTGGTGCCCAGGTATGTCTAACTGTAAAGCCAATTGCTTTGTCGGGGTCAATGGTACAGCACTGCCAAAAAGAACATCTGGAGTAAGATGCATGAATGAACCGGGCTCTGGCAAGATGCATGAATGCCCTACAAATGGAATAGATGTTTATTTATCATCTTGTTGATTTAAGCTTCTTAAACCTGGCATGTGGTTATCAATAGGGCTAGTAGGATTTTGAAAGGTACAATAGGCGCTAGAATGATCCCAGTCCCTCCAACCTTTGGAAAATATGTTCCATTAGGGTGGTTGTAAGGCAGTCACAGTGGAAAGAATATTGGCCTTGAAGCCTGATGACTGTGGATTTGCAATCTAGTTTACTGTTTCTTGCTGAGTGACATTTTCACACTCTTAATTTGAGGTTCAGTTTGCTTTTCTGTAAATGGAATTTTGAATGCCTGCCTCCAGAAATGGCTATGAAAATGAACAATATTGTGTATAAATCACCAATTTCTTCATTTTCTGTATATCTATTCAGAGCCCAGTATATGCCAGACATTTTTCAAGGGTCTGGGATACAACAATGGAAACAAATTTCTGTCCTCAGGGAGCCAATGTTCTAGGGGAAAGACAGATAATAAATGAATGAATGAAATGCATACTGAGTTAGGTGGTGGGAAGTGCTATGGAGAAAAAGTAAGAAAGGGACAAGGTCCTGAGGTCAGGGGTGGTTTCAATTTTAATTTGAAGGATGAGGGAAAGCCTCATAAGAAGGAGACTTTTAAGCAAAGCCTTGGAACTGAGAGTGTGATCCAAGTGAATATCTGTGGGAAAATTCCAGAGCAGAGGAAATTGCAATAGAAAACCCTCAAGGCAGAGTGTCCATGTATACTGTGGAGTGGCAGAGAGGCTGGGTAGCTGGAGAATAGTGAGCAAAGGGAGGAGTAGGAAGAGATGCAGTTAGAGGGTGACCAATGGCCATGAAGCACACGGCCTAGTAGGCCATTGTGATAACAGGTTGATTATGAATGAGATTGGAGGCTAGTGTAGACATTAGGGTGGAAGAGTGATGCAATCTGATCTGTTTTATCATAGTATCAGCCATCTAGCAGGTGCTTAATGAATGGTCACTGTTTTATATTAAGCTCTTTTTAAAAAAGTATTGCTTGTATTCAGTCAACCAGGTATTTTGAATCAGAGCCAAATGCTTATGACTGGAGAAGGGGTTAGCTGTAGGGAGAATTTGGAGGTCAAAGTAGAGTTCACACATAAGGCAGAATGCAAAGGCAGGAATCAGAGTTAATAGAGGTGAAAGCTCTAGCATGGTGTCAGTCAATTCAGGTTGCTATAACAAAGTACCGTAGACAGGGTGCCTATAAACAACGGGAATTTATTTCAAACACTTCTGGAGGCTAGACATCCCTGATGAGGGTGCCAGCATTGTCGGGTTCTCTGAGGGCCATCTTCCAGGTTGCAGACTACTGACTTTTTGTGGTATCCTCATATGGTGTAAAGAGAACAAAAGAGCTCTCTAGGGTCCCTTTAATACCATTCATGAGGACTCCACTCTCATGACCTAATTTACCTCCAAAACAGGTCTCCTTCTAATACCATCGCACTGGGGTGTAGGATTTCAACATATGAATTTTAGAGGTACACAACCATCCAGTTCATTGCCTATGGTCACAGTTATGAGGGCTGTGGACTTGGAGGGAGGAAGGTGGTGAGCCAGGAGGGGAGGAAAACCTGGGGAGAGACAATTATTGAGAATGCGGTGAGGGCTGTGCCACATTTCCTCTGCTCTGCCTCCCAACCTTCCTTCCTAGTTAAAAACAATTGCTATGTACATTTCTTGTAGAAAATTTGGAAAAAGCATAAGGCATATGGGAAAGCTAGTCTATTTCTTTCCTCCTTGAACGTAGGTATGTTGTTTAATAGAATGCTACCCCCATTTCTGTTTTGCAATTTTAACCTTTTAAAAACTTAAACAAGGCCGGGCGCCGTGGCTCAAGCCTGTAATCCCAGCACTTTGGGAGGCCGAGACGGGCGGATCAAGAGGTCAGGAGATCGAGACCATCCTGGCTAACACGGTGAAACCCCGTCTCTACTAAAAATACAAAAAACAACTAGCCGGGCGAGGTGGCGGGCGCCTGTAGTCCCAGCTACTCGGGAGGCTGAGGCAGGAGAATGGCGTAAACCCGGGAGGCGGAGCTTGCAGTGAGCTGAGATCTGGCCACTGCACTCCAGTCCGGGCGACAGAGCGAGACTCCGCCTCAAAAAAAAAAAAAAAAAAAACTTAAACAAAAAGTAATGAATACATGCTCATATAAAAATATAGATAAGCAAAAAGAAAAATTAAATTATCTATTAGTCTACTGCCCCAAAGTAACCATTGTTAAAATTTATGTACATTCTTCCAGAATTTTCTTTATGTATGTGTGCACATGCGTATACTGACATTTTTCTCAGAGAGAATACGTTTTCTCTATTCATACTTTTTAAAAATCTCATGTACTATGAACAGCTTTCTATGATAATAAAATACTTGGATGTCATAATTTATATTCATAGAGATATAATTATGGGTCAAAAGTAGTCACATTTTTATTTGCTTATTAATTGCCAAATTGCCTTTCAGGAAGCTTGTAGTAATTTATGCTTTGATCAACCGTGTATGACATACTTACCAACACTGTATTTTTTATTTTGCTTTTTGGTTGTCCAAAACATATTTAGTTATGGTTTTGATTTGCATTTATTGATTACTTTTAAAGATGAACATTAGGTTTTTTCATCTGTTTACAGGGCACTGGCAGAGCCCGTGTGTATTCTTTACTTATAATCTCTTTTTGAAGAGATTGTCTTTTTCCCACAGATTTGTAAAATGACCCATTTCTTAGATTTGTGATATTTCTAGCATGTTTGAGTCTTGAGCGTGTGCCTAAGCCAGAGGAAGAGGTGAAACCAGAGGCTCTGGAAAATAGAACAGCATGGTGGTAGGACACACACAAGCTGATGACAGGCTGGTGTGTGGCATGAAACGGTGTGCACTCAGCAACCACAGAGCTGTTTCCTAAATGGCATGGATCTGGAGGCCACCCTGTGTGAAAGTCCACTGCTTTCTTCACAGCATTTCTCTGGATCTGGTCTCTCTAATCTATTTTGTCTTTGCCCTGCTGAAGACAGATTACCTTAAGCAAGGTGAAGAAGATAGGGTTCATCTCTACCAAAAGTGAATATAAAAAATTAGCCGGGTGTGGTGGCACGGGCCTGTAGTCTTAGCTACTCTGGAGGTTGAGGTGGGAAGATCATTTGAGCCCAGGAGTTTGAGGTTATACTGAGCTATAATCATGCCACTGTACTTTGTCCTGCGTGATAGAATAAAAGCCTGTCTCTAAAATAATAATAATAATAAGGTACAGAGAAAACTATGGCTAAAAGGACAAACTTGAAGTTTTTAATCTGATTTATCTTGGGTGTGAGGAAAGAGACGGTGGGACAAATCCAGAGAAAAATAAACTAAAAAGAAAATAGCACGAAAAGAAAAACCCCCAAACAAAATAAAAAGCCCACAAATCCCACAAAACCCCAAATACCTTCAAAACCTCAGCATGCATATGCTTATACTTGTGTAAAATTATATTTATGTACATGCATTATGAAATTAGAAAACAGATAGATTGGTTTAAATTGGTTTTTAGCAATTTCCATGCTTTTTTGACATGAGAAAATTGCTTAATAATGAGTATAGTGTGACTCTATTTTGACAAAAACAAGCATAGAACTCTATGTGTAGCTATATTGTAGGTATAGCGAAAAGCAAGGAGGAAGGGGTAGAAAAATACAAATCTGCTTCGTTTTCTAGGGCTGCCATTACAAAGTACCACGGACTGGGTGGCTTAACATGTGCAATTTATTTCTCATAATTCTGAAGGCTAGAAGTCCCAGATCAGGGTGCTAGCATCCTCAAGTTCTCGGTGGGGTTCCACTTCCTGGTTTGCAGACAGCTGTCTTCAGGATGCATACTCACATGGTGGAGAGAGAGAGAACTCTGGGCTATTATCCCATATGAAGGGCCCTAATCCCATCATGAGGGCCCTACCTTCATGACCTCAACTAAACCTAATTATCTCCCAAAGGCCCACCTCCAAATACCATAATATCGGAGATTAGGTTTCAACATATGCATTTTGGGGGATGAAAACCTTTAGTCTATAACAGTGGTTTAAACAACAGAAGTTTATTTTCTTATAGGTTTGGAGGTTCTAGCCTCCAAATCTAATCCTAGTTCAATCCTAGTGTTGGCAGGGTTGGTTTCTTCTCAGACCTCTCTCCTTGATTTGTAATGACCGTCTTCTCCCTGTGTCTTCACGTGGTCCTTCCTCTGTGTTTGTGCCCTAATCTCTTCTTGCAAGGATACCAGTCACATGGGATTAAAGACTACCCCTACTGAACTTATTTTAACCTAATTCCCTCTTTAAAGTCCCTACCTCCAAATACAATCATATCCTAAGGCATAAGGGGTTAGCACTTTAACATACGAATTTTTGTAGTGAGAATAATGAGTCGGGGAATGAGAGGTGTGGGTTTTGTATTTTCGAATTGTCATTTTATTTTCGTATTATTGGATGTGGGGAGTAGTGTTATAGAGGTAATATAAATTAGGCGTAGGTAGAAATATAAGTTGAGTAGGGTTATAATAATTATGATAGTGGGCATAATAAAGTTGTTGTTTTTTGTAAGTTCTTGAATGGTAATTCATTTGGGTAGAAAGCCAGTTAGTGGAGGTAGGCCTCCTATGGATAGAAGGGTGGATGATGTTAATGGTATTAATCAGGTTAGTTTGTTTCAGGCGCGTGATAATATTAGGGTTGTGGTGTTTGAGTTCAGGTTTAGGGCTAGAAATGCAGTGGTTGTTAGAATAATATATGTAAATAGGTAGAAGATTGTAATATTTGGGTTATATGTTAGTGTTATTATTATTCAGCCTATATGTGTGATTGAAGAATATGCTAGGATTTTACGTAGTTGTGTTTGGTTGAGGCCTCCTCAGCTGCCCACCATGATGGATAGGGTTGATAGGGTTAGGAGAATATTTGTATTAATCGACGGGTAAATTTGATACATAATTGAGATAGGGGCTAGTTTTTGTCATGTGAGGAGAAGTAAGCCGGGAATTAAGGGTGTTCCTTGGGTGACTTCTGGGATTCAAAAGTGGAAGGGGGCTATTCCTAATTTTATAGCAAGGGCTATTGTTATGATTAAGGATGAGAGTTGGTTAGGATTATTTATTATGGTTCATTGTCCGGGGAATAAGTTGTTATATATAATTGCTTTATGAAAATTATAGATGCGGTGGATTGTATAAGGAAATATTTAGTGGCAGCTTCTGTGGAGCGAGAATTTGCTTTTTTAATTAAGATTGAGGTGAAAGCTAATATATTTATTTCCAGGCCCGCTCAGGCGAGAAATCAGTGGGAGCTCAGTGATGTAATGAGAGTGCCTATAATTATGGTAGAATAAATAACAAGTTGGGCTAGTGGGTTAATTAGTACGGGAAGGGTATAACCAACATTTTCGGGGTATGGGCCCGATAGCTTATTTAGCTGACCTTACTTTAGAATGGGGTGTGATAGGTAGCACGGAGGAATTTGAATTCTCAGGAGTAGGTTCGATGCCTATAATTCTAGAAATAAGAGGGTTAAATACCTCTATTATTTACTCTATCAAAGTAACTCTTTTGTCAGACATATTTCTAGTTTTGAGGGGGGATACCAGAGGTTATAATGGGAATTGAGATATATCATATGAGGAATGCTAGCGTAAGGGGGAGAAAATTTTTTCATAGTAAGTGTGTAAGTTGGTCATAATGGAATCGGGGATAGGTCGCTCGAATTCATAGGAATAGGGAGGTCCAGAGGAGTGTTTTGGTAATAAAGCATGTTGTGAATAATTCTGGTGAATGGATGGGATATAGTGTTCCTAGGAAAATTGTAGCTGTTAGGGCATTTATTATAATAATGTTTATGTATTCGGCTATGAAGAAAAGGGCGAATGGGCCTGCAGCATATTCAATATTAAAGCCTGAGACTAGTTCTGATTCTCCTTCTGTGAGGTCAAAAGGGGCTCGGTTGGTTTCTGCTAGTGTGGAAGTAAATCATATTATGGCTAGAGGTCATGATGGTAGGAGAAGTCAGAGGTGTTCTTGTGTTGTGATAAGTGCATGGAGGTTGAATGAGCCACTTATTAGTAGAACTGACAGTAGAATAATGGCGAGAGTTACTTCGTATGAAATTGTTTGGGCAACTGCTCGTAATGCTCCGATTAGTGCGTAGTTTGAATTTTATGCCCACCCTGATCATAAAATGGAGGGAACAGCTAGGCTAGATGTAGCTAGAATGAATAAAAGTCCTAGGTTGAGGTTAATTAGGGAGTTGGGTATGGGGAGGGGTATTCATAGGAGGAGGGCAATGGAAAAGGCTAGAGCTGGTGCAATAATATAGAGGGTGGTGGTGGAGGTTGAAGGTTTTAAGGGTTCTTTGGTGAAGAGCTTTATTGCATCGGCAAAGGGTTGTAGTAGCCCATAAGGGCTTACAATATTGGGTCCTTTGCGTAGTTGTATATAGCCTAGTAGTTTTCATTCAGTAAGTGTAAGAAATGCTATGGCAGCGATAATGGGTAAAATGATAAGTAGAAGATTTATTGTGAACATAATGCTAAGAAGAGGAGTTGAACCTCTGATTATAAAGTCTTAAATTTTATGCAATTACCGGGCTCTGCTATCTTAACAATCCCTGTTCTTGGGCTGTGTGTGTGGTTTTTTGTTAAATTGAGACTAGGTCATTTATGGAAGGAGGGCACTTTGTGAAGTGGGCCCTATTTCTCTTGTCCTTTCGTACAGGGAGGAATGTAGAATAGATAGAAACCGACCTGGATTGCTCCGGTCTGAACTCAGATCACGTAGGACTTTAATCGTTGAACAAACGAACCCTTGATAGCTGCTGCACCATTAGGATGTCCTGATCCAACATCGAGGTCGTAAACCCTATTGTTGATATGAACTCTGGAATAGGATTGCGCTGTTATCCCTGGGGTAACTTGTTCGGTTGGTCAAGTTATTGGGTCAATTATAGATACTGATTTGCTTTGACTTGTGTAGTCTTGGCATAGTTTATTCGGAGGTTTAATTATGCTCTGAGGTCACCCCAACCAAAATTTCTAATGCAGGGGGCAGAGTATGCTAAGTCCGTAGATTTGTGTCGGTTTTGGTTGCATTAGTAAATTGAAGCTCCACAGGGTCTTCCCGTCTTATCATTTTATGTCCGCCTCTTCACGGGCAGGTCAATTTCACTGGTTGAAAGTAAGAGACAGTTGAACCCTCGTGTTGCCATTCATACAAGTCCCTATTTAAAGAACAAGTGATTATGCTACCTTTGCACGGTCAGGGTACTGCGGCCGTTAAACATGTGTCACTGGGCAGGCAGTGCCTCTAATACTAGTAATGCTAGAAGTGATGTTTTTGGTAAACAGGCGGGGTTAGGTTTGCCGAGTTCCTTTTACTTTTTTTAACCTTTCCTTGAGAGCATGCCTGTGTTGGATTAACAGTATGGATAATACTGGCTTGTTTGTAATTATTAGTATTGGGCTGTTAAGTATTAGTGAAGTTTTCGGTCTGATTTAGGCTTATGCGTAGGAGAGTTTATTCATGTTACTAATGCTAGCATTATTGCTTCTATGATATAATAGATTAATCCAATGTAATGTGAGGAGTTCAGTAAGATGTTTGGGATTTCTTCAGGTAATTGACGTTGAGCTTGAACGCTTTCTTAATTGATGGCTGCTTTTGGGCCAACTATGGGAGTTGGAGTTTTTACTCTCTATATAAGGTTTTTTCCTAGTGTCTAAAGAGCTGTCCCTGTTTAGACTAACAATTAAGCTTACAGGGAGATTAGTGGTTCTGTGGGTAAGCTTAAGGCTGAACTAAGATTCTATCTTGGATAACCAGCTATCGCCAGGCTCGGTGGGTGTGTCACCTCTACCCAGGAATCTTCCCACTATTTTGCCACATAGACGGGTGCGCTCTTTTAGCTGTTTTTGGGTAGCTCGTCTGGTTTCGGGGTATTTGGCTTTAGTTCTCTTTGTGAAATAATCTCTAGTTAGCTCATTATGCAGAAGGTATAGGGGTGAGTCCTTGCTATTTTGTGCTTGGTCATTTTTTTTTCATCTTTCCCTTGCGGTACTGTATCTATGGCGCCAGAGTAAATTTTCTATCACCGATACTTTTATATTTGTGAATGGTTTAAAATATATATATTAATTTGGTAGTAGCATTGATTGGATTTTTGGGCTAGTATTGGCTCAAGGCAATCAAGTGATGTTGATGTCTTCCGGGTATAAGCTGGATGCTTTGTGTTGAGCTATGCCTTGATTTATCCAAGTGCACCTTCCAGTACACTTACCATGTTACGACTTATCTCCTCTATATAAATGTTGAGGTGTTTAGTTAAGCTAATCCTTAAATATATTTGAGGAGAGCGACGGGCGGTGTGTGCATGCTTCATGGCCTAATTCAACTAAGCACTCTATTCTTAGTTTACTACTAAATCCTCCTTGGACTCTTAGGTTTCATAAGAGTTATCGTAGGATTTTCTGGGGTAGAAAATGTAGCCCATTTTTTCCAGCTCATAAGCTGGACCTAACGTTTTTGCGTGGGCGTTTGTGCTTACTTTATATCTTTTGTTGAGGTTTGCTGAAGATGGCGGTATATAGGCTGAGCAAGAGATGGTGGGGTGGATCGGGGTTTATCGATTATAGAACAGGCTCCTCTAGGGGGATATGAAGCACCGCCAAGTCCTTTGAGTTTTAAGCTGTTGCTTGTAGTGTTCTGGCGAGTAGTTTTGTTATTTTAACTATTAAAGTTTAGGGCTAAGCATAGTGGGGTGTCTAATCCCAGTTTGAGTCTTAGCTATTGTGTATTCAGAATTTTTAAAGCCACTCTCGTAGTTTATTTTACATTGGCTAGGATTTTACAGTTTAGAAAGAGTTTAGCTTTATTTAGTTGGATTTATCTAAAACACCCTTTACGCCGATGCCTATTAGCTCGGGTCAATCGTATGGCCGCAGTGGCTGGCACGAAATTGACCAACCCTACAATAGCATAGCTTAGTTAAACTTTCGTTTATTGCTAAATATTAGTCACTGCTGTTTCCCGTGGGGGTGTGGCTAAGCAAAGTGTCTTGAGCTGCATTGAGCGTGCTTGATACTTACTCCTTTTAATCATGATGATTTGTAGGGTGTCTTCACTGGAGTGGGGATGCTTGCATGTGTAATCTTGCTAGAAGTTAATAGAAAGGCCGGGACCAAACCTATTTGTTTATGGGGTCTGTGAGCCCGTCTAGGCATTTTCAGTGTCTTGCTTTGGATGTGTTAAGCTACATAAACGGAGTAATGGGTATTGTGGGTACTATCTTTGGGGGTTGTTGGGGGGGGTGGTAAAAGGAAGGTAGAGGTGCCAAGGGCGGTAAGTGAAATAAATTTTTATTAGTTGAGGGAATGACAGTTGAGGCTATGCACACCTAAAAGATAAAATGTAAGCTTCGACTAGGTGGCAGGCTTTTGTTTTTGGGGTTTGGCAAAGGCAAATTATGTGGGAGTGGTCGGAGATGGGGGAGGGGGGTTTGAGTAGAGTTTGTTGTGGTTTGGGTTGAAGTGTGGTGGGCGTGTGTGGTTGGTTATTTATATGTCTTACAAGCATGAATTAAATAACACCTTATAGAGTTTTATGTGGGACTAAAATATTGAACGTAGGTGTGATCAATAATAGCATGGACTAGGAATCAAAGACAGGCGCTGCGGGATTGATTGTGGCGAGACCAGCATTCTGCAATGGGGTCGCGTGCAGACCAGAGATAAAAGATACCAAATGCATGGTGAGCTCCCGTGACTGGTTAATAGGGTGATAGACCCGTGATCCATCGAGATGTCTTATTTAAGGGGAACGTGTGGGCGATCTTAATGGTATGGCCCTGAGGTAAGAACCAGATGTCCTTGACGTTGTTTATAGCTACCCCCACGAGTTATGGGCCCGGGGCAAGGAGAGTAGCACTCTTGTGCGGGATATTGATTTCACGGAGGATGGTGAACAAGGGACACCCAACTGACGAGAATATCCGTATTGTTGAGAGTTGTTTGGATGTGCTCGGTTGTAATGTGCTATGTCCGATGAAGGGTAAAATGTGCTATGTACGTTAGTGAATTTCTTGGATCGGTTGATATTCTAGCGGACTATGTTGTGAATTTTGGATGTTTGGGCGGTATGTATTATAGTTAGGTTATTCTGGTAGAGTCCTTGCTTGTAAGCATGTTCTGGGTGGATTGCTGGTAAGTATGTAGTTGCATGTCCTATGGACGGTAAAACACTTATAGTACTATGTAATATTCATGTTGGCTAGCAGTAATGCACAAATTACATATGGGCATGTAAAATTAGATTGTACTTAGGTTGCTCTTTAAGGGTTGTGCCCCCTTAGAATACAGAAAGTAGTTTAAATAGAATGCCAATTTTGGGTGTTGGTGGTGGAGTTAAGTGCTTTCTTTCTGAATTGCCCTAGGGAAAAGTATCCGTTTCCGGTTTACAAGACTGGTGTATTAGTTTATACTACAAGGGCAGGTTCATTTGAGGAGATTGTTTTCGGTTAGGGAGGCCAGTGGTATTAAGATTAGAATTGTGATGAAGTATATTATGGATGCTACTTGTCCGATTATAATGAAGGGTTGGTTTACTGGTTGACTTCCAATTCAGGTTAGGGTTAGTAGAATTGTGATTAGGAGTCATAGTAGGAATTGGCTGAGTGGGCGGAATGTCATACTTTCCACCAGCAACAATGTCCATACATTTGTTGTCCTTTCCAACAACAATGTCCATACTTTGTTGTTTGGAATTGTGGAGTATGGATATCATTGTTAGGATGAGAATGGATAGGAGGAGCGCTAATACTCCCCCTAACTTATTAGGAACAGATCGTAGGATTGCGTATGCGAACAGGAAATATCATTCTGGTTTGATGTGTGGTGGGGTGCTTAGTGGGTTGGCTGGGGTGTAGTTGTCTGGATCGCTTAAAAGGTCGGGTGAAAATAATACTAGCACTATTAGGATAAGGAGGAGGAGGGTTAGGCCTAAGATGTCTTTGATTGTGTAGTAGGGGTGGAAAGGGATTTTGTCGGAGTCGGAGGGGATTCCACAGGGGTTGTTTGATCCTGTTTCGTGTAGGAAAAGCAGGTGTAAAATTGTGAAGGTTGCGATAATGAAGGGTAGGGTAAAGTGGAGGGTAAAGAATCACGTAAGGGTTGGGTTGTCGATGGAGTACCCGCCTCAAACCCATTGGACGAGGTTGGTCCCAATGTACGGAATTGCAGATAATAAATTTGTAATTACTGTGGCGCCTCAAAATGATATTTGTCCCCATGGGAGTACGTAACCCATGAAGGCCGTTGCCATGGTTATGAGTAAGAGTGCAATGCCGATATTTCAGGTTTCAAGGAGAAGAAATGAGCCGTAATATAGACCTCGGCCTACGTGTAGAAATAGGCAGATAAAGAATATAGAGGCGCCATTGGCGTGGAGGTAGCGGATGGTTCAGCCATAGTTTACATCTCGAGTGATATGTGCGATTGAGGAGAAGGCAGAGGAGGTGTCTGGTGAGTAATGTATTGCTAGAAATAGGCCAGTAATGATTTGTAAAATTAAGCAAGTTGCTAGGAGAGAGCCGAAATTTCATCATATGGAAATGTTTGATGGAGTGGGTAAATCAATAAGGGAGTGATTAATTATTTTTATAATTAGATTAGATTTACGTGTAGGGGTCATTAATGTTTTTGTAGTTGAAGTACAACGATGGTTTTTCATATCATTAGTCATGGTTGGAGTCCATGTGGAAACGATGTCATATATTTTATTTTTATTAAGTGTACTATTGGTTATGGGGTTTGTGGGGTTTTCTTCTAAGCCCTCTCCTATTTATGGGGGTTTAGCATTGATTGTTAGTGGTGTGATTGGTTGTGTAATTATCTTAAATTACGGGGGTACTTACATAGGTTTAATAATGTTTTTAATTTATTTGGGAGGTATAATGGTTGTTTTTGGTTATACTACTGCAATGGCTATTGAAGAGTATCCTGAAGTGTGGGTTTCAGGGTTTGAGGTCTTGGGTAGTCTTTTGGTGGGATTGGCAATGGAGGTAGGATTGGTTTTATGAGTTTTAGATTATGATGAGTTGGTGGTGGTAGTTAATTTAAATAACATGGGGAGTTGGGTGATTTTTGAGGGAGAGGGGCCAGGGTTAATTTGCGAGGATTCTATTGGTGCGGGTGCTTTATATGATTATGGGCGTTGGTTAGTAGTGGTTGTTGGTTGAACATTATTTGTTGGTGTATATATTGTCATTGAAATTACTCGAGGCAATAGGTTATGCTATAAAAAGTGGAATTAGAATGAGAGGAATAAGGAAAGAGAGGAAATAAAGTTTAATTATGCCTTTTTGGGTGGTTGTGGTGATGGAAGTAATAATGTGGGTGTGTGAAATTGTTTTGGGTATTGATTTATAATTATTGCAATTCCAACTGGCGTTAAAGTCTTTAGCTGGCTCGCTACGCTACACGGAGGAAATATCAAGTGATCCCCCGCAATACTCTGAGCCCTAGGCTTTATTTTCCTTTTTACTGTAGGAGGTCTAACCGGCATTGTACTAGCAAACTCATCACTAGATATCGTACTACACGATACCTATTATGTCGTAGCTCATTTCCACTACGTCTTGTCAATAGGAGCTGTCTTTGCTATCATAGGGGGTTTTATTCACTGATTTCCCCTATTCTCAGGCTATACTCTGGATCAGGTCTGTGCCAAAGCCCACTTTACTATTATGTTTGTGGGTGTAAATTTAACTTTCTTCCCACAACACTTTCTCGGTTTGTCCGGAATACCCCGGCGCTATTCCAACTACCCTGATGCCTACACCACATGAAATATTGTGTCATCTATAGGCTCCTTTATTTCCCTAGTAGCAACACTATTAATAGTTTATATAGTCTGAGAAGCCTTTGCCTCAAAACGTAAAGTACTATTAATTGAACAACCCACCTCTAACCTAGAATGACTATATGGCTCCCCTCCACCACACCACACATTTGATGAACCAACTTTCATCAAAGTTAAATAAAAAAGGAAGGAATCAAACCTTCTGAAACTGGTTTCAAGCCAATCCTATAACCCCTATAACTTTTTCAATAAGATATTAGAAAAATTATTTCATAGCTTTGTCAAAGCTGAATTATAGGACATACGCTATATATCTTATATGGCCCACCCAGTTCAACTAGGCCTACAAGATGCCACATCCCCTATCATAGAAGAACTAATTGCCTTCCACGACCACGCCTTTATAATCGTATCCCTAATTAGCTTTCTAGTCTTGTATGTTTTATCATCAGTACTCACAACAAAACTACCTAGTACCAATATCACAGATGCTCAAGAGATAGAGACTATTTGAACCATCTTGCCCGCAATTATCCTAGTCTTAATTGCTCTCCCATCCCTATGCATTCTCTACTTAACAGATGAGATTAACAACCCCTCATTCACTATTAAATCAATTGGACATCAGTGATACTGAACCTATGAGTACACAGATTATGGAGGCTTAATCTTTAATTCTTATATACGCCCCCCATTATTCTTAAACCCGGGGACCTTCGACTTCTAGAAGTTGACAACCGAGTAGTACTTCCAATCGAAGCTCCTGTCCGTATAATAATTACATCTCAAGACGTCTTACACTCATGAACCATTCCCACACTGGGTCTAAAAACAGATGCAATTCCCGGGCGCTTAAACCAAACTACATTCACTGCCATACGACCAGGTGTCTACTACGGATGATGCTCAGAAATCTGCGGCACTAATCACAGCTTTATACCAATTGTTGCAGAATTAATTCCACTAAAAATTTTTGAGGTAGGGCCCGTATTCACCCTATAGATATATTGAAATCACCTTACTTAATCTACTCTTAAAACACCAAGATCCACTGTATAGCTGCCACAGCATTGACCTTTTAAGTTAAAGATTGAGAAAACATTCTTCTCTGCAGTGAAATGCCTCAACTAAATACATCTACATGGTTTATTACCATTATAACCATGCTACCTGCATTATACCTTATTATACAATTAAAACTACTAAACACAAATTACTATTTTTCCCCATCACAGAAAACCTCTAACACACAGATATTTAATAACCCTTGACAACTAAAATGAACGAAAGTTTATTTACCCCATTCACAACTCCAACACTCCTAGGCTTACCCGCTGTAATACCCATCGTTCTATTTCCTATATTACTATTTCCAACTTCCAAACACCTCATTAACAACCGACTAATTACTATTCAACAAAACTTGACTCAACTAATTCTAAAACAAATAATAGCAACCCACAATACCAAAGGACAAACCTGATCCCTAATACTAATATCTCTAATTATTTTTATTGCCATAACCAACCTCCTCAGACTCTTACCCCACTCATTTATGCCCACCGCCCAACTGTCTATAAATCTAGCCATGGCAATCCCTCTATGAGCAGGTACAGTAATTACAGGTCTTCGCTTCAAAACCGAAAGCTCCTTGGCTCACTTTTTACCACAGGGTACACCCACACCCCTCATTCCCATGCTAGTAATTATTGAAACCATCAGCTTATTTATTCAACCAGTAGCCCTAGCTGTACGCCTGACCGCTAACATTACAGCAGGACATCTACTTATACACCTAATCGGAAATGCCGCACTAGCATTATCAACCAGTAATTTCCTTGCAACTTCACTAACTTTAGTGCTCCTAATATCACCAACAATTCTAGAAATTGCAGTTGCCCTAATCCAGGCCTATGTTTTCACACTCTTGGTAAGCCTTTATTTACATGATAATACTTAATGACTCACCAAACCCACCCTTATCACATAGTTAAACCTAGCCCATGACCGCTGACAGGAGCCTTCTCAGCTCTCCTAATAACGTCTGGCCTAATTATATGATTCCACTTTTACTCCACAACTCTACTAATACTGGGATTATTAACCAACATATTAACGATATATCAGTGGTGACGTGATATTATCCGAGAAAGTACTTATCAAGGCCACCATACAACACCAGTTCAAAAAGGCCTCCGTTACGGAATAATTTTATTTATCATCTCAGAAATTTTCTTCTTTGCTGGCTTCTTCTGAGCATTCTATCACTCAAGCCTCACCCCTACCCCACACTTAGGAGGACACTGACCACCAACAGGTATTACCCCCCGAATCCTCTAGAAGTACCCCTTCTAAATACTTCTGTATTACTTGCATCAGGAGTTACAATCACTTGGGTCCATCACAGCTTAATAGAAAATAACCGAAAACAAATAATCCAAGCCCTACTCACTACAATTTTATTAGGCATCTACTTCACCCTATTACAAATCTCAGAATACTACGAAGCACCCTTCACTATCTCTGACGGCATTTATGGCTCAACATTTTTTGTTGCCACCGGCTTCCATGGACTTCACGTTATTATCGGATCTACATTTCTTACTGTCTGCCTTATTCGCCAACTATTATATCACTTCACATCAAATCACCATTTCGGTTTTGAAGCCGCCGCTTGATATTGACACTTTGTAGACGTCGTCTGACTCTTTCTCTATATCTCCATTTACTGATGAGGTTCCTATTCTTTTAGTATAACTAGTACAGCTGACTTCCAATCAGCTAGCTTCGATAATATTCGAAAAAGAATAATTAACCTAGTATTAGCCCTAACAATTAATACCCTCCTAACCCTACTACTGATCATCATTATATTTTGGCTACCCCAACTCAACTCCTACGCAGAAAAAGCCAACCCTTACGAATGTGGATTTGACCCACTAAACTCCGCTCGCATTCCTTTCTCCATAAAATTTTTTCTAGTCGCCATCACTTTCCTACTATTCGACTTAGAAATTGCCCTGCTATTACCCCTGCCATGGGCTCTCCAAACAACAAATCTTCCCGTAATAATCAAATCATCAATGATATTAATCACTATTCTAACCCTCAGCCTAGCTTATGAATGAACTCAAAAGGGACTGGACTGAACTGAGTTGGTAAGTAGTTTAAATAAAACAAATGATTTCGACTCATTAGATTATGATAATCATACTAACCAAATGCCCGTTATTTACATAAATATTGTATTAGCATTCACCATTTCACTCCTAGGCATATTAACCTATCGCTCGCACCTAATATCATCCCTACTATGCCTAGAGGGAATAATACTCTCACTATTTATCATAAGTACCCTCATGGCCTTAAACATACACTTCCCCCTAGCTAATATTGTACCTATTGCCCTACTAGTATTCGCCGCTTGCGAAGCAGCAGTAGGCCTTGCCTTACTAATTTCAATCTCAAACACATATGGCCTAGACCACGTCCACAACCTAAGCTTACTTCAATGTTAAAAATAATTTTTCCCACAATTATGCTATTACCAACAACATGATTTTCCAAAAACAATATAATCTGAATTAACTTAACCACACACAGCTTAATTATCAGTCTCATCCCCCTTCTATTCTTCAATCAAACTAGCAACAACCTCATTAGCTATTCAACCTATTTGTCTTCCGACCCATTAGCAACACCTCTTCTAACATTAACCACCTGACTCTTACCCCTCATAATTATAGCAAGCCAATATCATCTACATAATGAAGATCCTTTACGAAAAAAACTTTATCTCTCCATAATAATTTTTCTACAAATTTCCCTAATCATAACATTTATAGCCACAGAATTAATCTTATTTTATATCCTATTCGAAACCACCCTCATCCCCACCCTAATTATTATTACCCGATGAGGCAATCAAGCAGAATGCCTCAACGCAAGTACATACTTCCTATTCTACACATTAGCTGGCTCTCTCCCCTTACTAATTATATTAATATTTACACATAATAGTCTAGGCTCATTAAACATCACACTACTAACACTTACAGCCCAAAACTAACAACCACCTGATCCCATAACTTAACTTGACTAGCATGCATAATAGCTTTCATAGTAAAAATACCCTTATATGGCCTACACTTATGGCTCCCTAAAGCCCACGTTGAAGCTCCCATTGCCGGATCAATAGTTCTTGCCGCAGTACTTTTAAAACTGGGCGGCTATGGTATAATACGACTTACCTCAATCCTCAACCCCCTGACAGAATATATAGCCTACCCCTTCCTCATATTATCTCTATGAGGCATAATTATAACAAGCTCAACCTGCCTCCGACAAACGGACCTGAAATCACTTATCGCATACTCCTCCGTAAGCCACATAGCCCTGGTAATTATAGCCTCCCTCATCCGAACCCCCCGAAGCTTTACTGGCGCTACTATCCTTATAATCGCCCATGGGCTCACTTCATCTATACCATTCTGCCTAGCAAATTCAAATTACGAACGAACCCACAGCCGCATTATAATACTCTCTCGAGGACTTCAAACCCTACTTCCACTGATAGCCTTCTGATGGTTCATGGCAAACCTCACCAATCTAGCCCTACCCCCCACTATTAATCTAATTGGAGAACTATTAGTAGTAATAACTTCATTTTCTTGGTCACACATTACCATTATATTCACAGGACTAAATATACTAATCACTGCCCTTTATTCCCTACACATATTCATTACAACGCAACGAGGAATACTCACCTCCCACATCATCAACATAAAACCTTCCTTCACACGAGAAAACATACTAATATTTATACATATCTCCCCTATTATTCTTCTATCCCTCAACCCCAGTATTATTATAGGCTTCACCCCTTGTAAATATAGTTTAACTAAAACATTAGATTGTGAATCTAAACATAGAAGCCCACCACTTCTTATTTACCGAGAAAGCTTGCTTGTGTGTGTGGTCGGGGCAATGAAATTCAGCCAGTAACAACATCCATTCGTTAATGCGAAATATTTCAGAGGGTGGGAAGGGAAGCCATATGGAAAAAAGATTAGTTTTTGTCTTGTAAGTGTTTTCATTGTCTGTCATGTTTCAACAAACATGTATGCTTTTACAGCTTGAAAATTATAAAATGAATTTAATCCATAAAGGTAGTTGATTGCCTCATCAGATGAAAATGTCAGTAACATGGTTTGGTTCTGTGTCCCCACCCAAATTTTATCTCCAATTGTAATCCCCAGGTGTCAAGGGAGAGACCTGGTGGCAGGTAATTGGATCGTCAGGGCAGATTTCCCCCTTGCTGTTCTCATCACAGTGAGTGAGTTCTCATGAGATCTGATGCTCTAAAAGTGATTGGCAGTTCCCTGCTTGCCCTTTTTCTCTCCTGCTGCCTTGTGAAGAAGGTACTTGCTTCTCCTTTGCCTTCTGCAATGATGGTAAGTTTCCGGAGGCCTCCCAGCCGTGTGGAACTGTGAGTCAATTAAATTTCCTTTCTTTATAAATTACCCAGACTCAGGTAGTATCTTTATAACAGCATGAAAATGGAGTAATAGTCAGACATCGTGCTTCCACGGTTCGTGATTTTCATCAGGGCAGGTCTCTGGACTCTGTCATTCTCTATATGTTGCTTTGACCTCCACATGTCACCTTATACTGTTAACCCTTTAATTTATGGTAACAATATTAGCTGCAACATTTGTAGAACACACAGTTGTCCACAGCAAGAGAGAAGTCTTTTCTTTCACCTTCCATGGAAAACAGACACTTCCTTCCCTTAAACTCCAACAAATGTCTCCTTCTGTCTTCCTGGTTTAATTGAGTCACAGGCTTTTCTGAAAACCAGTGTCAGTGTCCAAAGGGTCACATGCTGATTGCTTATGTCAGCCAAGGCCAGTCCCCCAGAGCTGAAGGTCAGGTCACTCATGTCCAAACTCTTGCTGAAAATGGAAGAAGGGTAATTCTTGAAACGTAAATCTGAATCCTGTGTCAGGGGTTGGAGGGAGATGATTTGGAAGCAACCAACCGAAGCCTACAACTCACCAGGCCCCCTGAAGTAATTTCTAATTTTAACTCCCATGTGAATCTTCAGGTCCAGCAGCACCTTCAGCGCAGGCTCCATCTGTTTCTCACCTTTGAGTTCATTGAATTCGTACTTAACAAAAATCTCCCACTAGAATGTAGATTCCAAGAGGGCACAAATTTCCCCAGTAGCTGGAATAGTGATTGGCATTTAATACGTGTTTGTGGAGTAGATGAATACACATTTACTGAGTATGCACTATATATTAGACTATTCTAAACACTGAAGATACAGTGATAAAAGCGTGAAGTTTCTGTTCTGGTTTGCATTCCAGTGAGAAGGCTAGACCATGAACAAATCAATATATATTAGGCTAGACATATGTACTAGGAAGAAAATAAAGTATGGATAGGCATAGAGTGTGATGGGGAGAAAGCAGCATGCTATTTTAGATAAGGTGGTCAGAGAAGGGATCAATGATATGGAGATACTTATGCAGAGACCTAAGGGAAGAAACAAAGCAAGCCCTAAGGATACCTGGGAATGTAACTACAGACACAGCAAGTTTAGGGGCTGTCTTCCCATTGTATCAGTTAGTATTCAGCTTGAAAATCTCTAAGAAACATGCACTAAAGCTGTTTTAAAACCTAAAACCACAAGAGAAGAATGTCATAAAAGGATGCAGGAGTATTTCCCTGAATTCAGTGATGGGCATGTGTAGGGTTGGAAAGAGATCAAGATCAGGAGCTAGAAAGGCACTAGGGACCCACTCCATTCATTAATTAGTTAGGTAACCAATTAAAATATCTTTCCTATATTCTAATGAGAGTGGGGGTCACAATAGGGTCTAAGAGAGACAATAAGTAAAATAAATAATGAAAATATATGACATGTTGGATAATGATAAATTCTATGGAGGAGGATACAGCAGGAATGGGGTAAGAAATGTTGTAGAGTGTTTTACTTTTTAATTGGGTCATCAAGAAAGACCTCACTAAAAAGTTGACATTTGAGCACATCCTAAAGGAGGTAGTGAGTTATGTGGCTCTCTGGAAGGAGAGATTCCAGGCCAAGGGAACAGCAAGTGCAAAGGTCCAGAGGGAGCCAGTCCAAGTTCGAACAAAAGTCCTACGGCAGCAAGTCCAAGTCTGAGCAAAGGTCCTGGGGCAGCAAGTCCAAGTCCAAACAAATGCAAGGAGGCCAGAGAGATGGGAGCCAAGAGCAAGACAAGGAAGATGAGTTAACAGGGGGTTAGATCAGGGAAATAATGATGATCATGAGGGGGAGCATATTGGTTTTTGTGAGCTAATGTAAGTGCTTTGGCTTCTACTCTGAGATTAAAAGCCAACAGATGAGGAGAGAAGTGAGTGGCCTGATCTGACTAAAGTGGGAACTAAATCACCCTGACTGCTATGTGTACTGATAAAACCGACTGAGAGGGTGAAGGGCAGAAGCCAGGGACTTCTATTAGATTGCCCTTACAATAATCCAGGAGAGAAATGCTGGTGCTGAAGAGTGGTAAAAAGTAGGTAAACTATATTTTTCTCCTGCAGCCTTTATTTCTCTCTTTATCAGATCTGCATGTCGATTGCACACAGCTCCTTACGTTTCATGTCACTTTCTTCCCACTGAGAGACTGCCTTGTCTCAGTTCTAAATTTACCAGCTCCAGTTGGGTAAGAGTGGCCATTCAGCCATAAGCAGGGCTTGGGGAGATGTCATGCAAGCAATGCAACTAGAGAGCCATCCCATCAGTGATAGGCAGCTCTTGGGTGACTCCCAGATTTGGTTGACACCCTTGTCTATATCTTCTAAGCCCCACAACCTGAGCAATCCTTCTCTTTCCTCTTTTTGCCTTTATCTGGCTAGCATTTTAAAGATTCAACATGGACTCCTCTGGCTCGATTCTAGACTTTCATGGGTGCGTCTTCCCCTTAATATCCTTATGACCCTCTTTATAACTTGGTCACATACTTAATCGCTCTGTATTTTAATTGTCTATTTTGAAATTAGCTCTTTGAAGGTAAAAATTGTGCCCTCTTTAGCACTACAATAGCATCAGGACCTTGCAATGCTAGGCCTATAGTAGGCATTCAATTATTATTTTCATGTTGAATTACATCTAATTTTCACATAGTCACAAGTTTATTCCTCTGCTCTGATGTCTCTTCCTGCCCTTCTAAATGGAAGAAAAAATGCCTGTTAGGTTGAGTGTGTCACTTTCACTTCTCTTGCCTTGTGCAACGCTGATTTTCATTTTATTGTGATTGCCAAATGCAAGGTAAAAGAGCATCAGTTTTGTAAGTGTCCTAAAATAAAGATCTTTCCTGCATAGGAAAGGATTTGATCCAGAACGTTAGGTGGTGCTGTAAGCAAAGCATCAGGATGCACAGAAGCATTTGCTGTGTGTGGGGAAAGAAGCCTTTTCATTTTTATAATAGATATCTATTTCCTCTCACCTGAAGTGTTGCTGTGATTGTTGATTGGGACTTGGAGGAATCTGTAAATTTCAGTGTTAGGGCTGAGAAATATTTAAACATGTATTGCTCACCAGCCAGGAAAACATAGGCATTTCTGGGAATTGATATTTTCAGAATAGAATGAGCCTAATCTTCTCCAGGGACAAAGCCTTCTGAATTCATTAGAAGCTGAAAAGGAGCAGATCACCCTCATAAAGTTATAAGAATAACCTTTCTTGCCGTCTTTAACAAATACCTCCCTGACCTGCAATTTTCAGCCACAGCTTATGAGCCTTCAGGGAAAGAGCCTGAGCTCTGCAGAAAAGGGTGTTCGGGAACAGGGAGTTTGTTCCATTTTCAGTCTTTCTCTATGTTGATAACTTGCACATTCTTTGGGACATCTGGGTGATCTGTTTGTGACAGCCATCACCCACTGACCCCCTTGGAGTGAGTCACTTGATCTGGCTGGCTGGAGGTCTAGACTGCCTCAGTCCTCTCTGCTCTATATACATCTATCAAAGAACTTAGTCCCGGGGGTTTGAACTATTCCCCCAATTAAAGAGGATAAGAATTCTTCAGTCAAGAAAGCGGAAGTGCTAGTTCTTTGGGGTCTAGCTCCGAAGTTACTTTTCCAGTGAAACCTTTCCTGAAGTCTTTTCTTTAACGGTAAAGGTATTGTGTTAGGCTCTTTCAAGCACATTAAGTTATATAATCCTTCTTGCAGTGTGGTGTGGTCATTATCACCATTTTCACAGAGGAAACCGAGTTTCAGAGAGATTTAAGGTAGCTTTTCTTAAGACCTGCGGTGAGGAAATGATAGCTGGGATTAGGACCCCAGTGGTCCAGCATTTCAGTCTTCCTCTTGTACATGGAAAATTAGTTGCACCCATCTCTGTTCCCACAGATGGTGACATTCACTTCTGTTGTAGGTTTATGGCATAGCTTCCCCCTGTGCTGTCTTTGCTTTGGCATAATCAGTTTAGCGCATACCTTCTGTTTGTCCTTGCCCCGTCAACTGACAGCCCTCTACAAAGCAGACGTCTTTGAGACCAGTTCTCTGTGTTGATTGCCTTCTCTTGCAGTTTCAGCAGGGCTGTATCCTCATGCATAATTGGGACCTCCCAACAACCTCTTTTTTTTTTCTTTCCTAATTTATCCTCCCTCTCTCAAAGCATGAAATGAGTGACAGCAACATTTGTACTTGGCAATGAATCAACTGGCTGCACTTTAGCTCAAAGCATGTTTTAACAGAAAGAAATTCTAAAATTCTTTCAGTCATGAAAAACGTTAAATGTGGACAGGAGCAATCTTCAGAACACTGGGTGGCACTGTTCCTCTTCAGCTATGACATCAATGACCATGTATCTGGCCCCTCTTATTCAGCACTGTGTTAAGTCCTGAGATCCACCTCCAACATCGCATCTAGTTTGTTCACTTTCTAAGTGTAAGCATTTCTGCTGGGACAAAGGTGACTCACTGATAAATGGGCATCTCCTCCTTGCCTCGATGCAATGAACAATGTCGGTATGGCCCTTTCCAGGGGGATCTGATGTCTGTGGCACTGTCAATTGCCCTCAGCATATAACCTCCTTGCTCTAAAAATACCTGCTAACTCCATGCCGACAATTTCCTGATTTTGTGGAAGTCAGGGCACATTTACCATTGTTTCCTTCTTATTGCCTTTTCTATTTTCCTTTATTCTTGCGAAGTTTCTTATTTTTGTCAGAGTCCTTACAATGCCCTTGGTTTATTTCCAGTTTTTACCTCTAGCCTTTGTTAGTTTTCCAGGCAGGGTCTCTACTCAATCAGTCTTTAAACTCTGTTCTTCTCTATAGCACATTATTGGACCTCAGTGATCAATTGCAGTAAACATATGTATAAAGTGTGGGGGGAATCTAGTAGAGTGGATGCCAGATGCTATCTGGAGAAATAGGCAAATCTTTCATAGGGATGATGGTGTGGAACTGATCCTTGAGACCTGGGTAGAGTGGATTCTTCCTTCTGTGACTTTTCCTTCTAAAATCCTTGTTGTGCCTTTTTACAGATGAGAATACTGAGACCCATTTGGGTTTAACACCCCACTTAAGGTTGTGAAGTTAAGAAGTAACAAAACTTTTACTGATTATAATTTTAGTGAGTTCTTTCCAATATTCACTCACTCATCATTTATTCATTCATCAAATATTTGTTGAGAACCTACTATGTGCTGCTACTACTATGTACTAGATATGTAACAGTGAACAAAAACCTAAGTCTTAGGGGGTTTGCTTTTTGTATCATGAGGAGGAGGGGACAGACAGGAAACAACAGCAGCACAAATAGTATGTCAGGGGGTGGTAATATCACACGATGTGTGTGCATGTGTGTGCTTGCACTATTTGGGTGGGTGTCAAGGAGGTTAGGGTAGAAAGACAAACGTGCACCAATAATTATAATATTAAAAGGTTTCTCATTATCATGATTCCTTTTGTTGAATTGTTTTTCCCTCTTTCCTCTCTCTTCCCTTCCAGTGAATTAGAGGAACGGGTGCAATTGCTGAGCTGCAGATGGGCATTTTTTTTTTTTTCCTGGCCGTATGCTGGGAAGTAGAAGCGAAAGAGTGACCGACGCAGCCCTGCAGTAGTTAGGGAACTGTTTAACCTAAAGTGCTCTTAGAGAAGAACCTGAAAATCATTTATTAAAAGGAGTTTCCCTGAAGTGAGCTCACTTACATTCCTTTCCCCACCTTTTACTTCAGAATGAAGCAGAAAAAAAGTCTTAGAATTAAAGTCTTTGTCAGTGGGTTATCATAAAGATTTCAGTGTGCCTTGCCAAGAACATTCCCTCATAAAGGACCACATTAGAGAATGAGGAAAGTGCAGGCAAAGGTCATTGCTGGTGAAGGAAACAAATTTGTGGGGGGAAAAAAGGCAGTTACAAGAGAAAAGGCTACAGGCATCGTAGTGGTGAGGTTGGGGTGGTAACACTGGGAAGAGCTATGTGATATTCTAAGGCAATGAGGAGTCATTGGTTATTTTTACTTTGGCTGGTGACCTGTTTTATAGATGGATAATACAGGAGCTTTTCTGGAGAGTAGGATGGAGGAGGAGAAGGAAGGAAAAAAGAAGGTATGGACGGAGCAGTGGAGGCACATTTAAAAGACTGTTGAGAAGCGGGGCTAACGAAGTTTGATCGCTGATGAGGTGAATAACTAGAATTTATTGAGGAATTACTGTGTCCCAGACACCTCTTAAAGTGCTTTCCTCATGTTGGTTTATATAATCCTTGGAATATCCCGTAAGTTAGCACTTTTATCATCTCCACTTACAGATGTGGAAGCAGAATATTGGAGAAGTTACGCAAATTTCCCAAGAATTCACAGCTAGAAAGTGGAGTTGTTGTGAATCAAAACCAGAAAGCTAGGTCCAAAGTCACTCATTTAATTTCTTCTAATCTCCCGGCTTCCAGTGTTAGATGTGGGGCTGAAGGAGAGAGAAGAGTTGGGAAAAAACATCCAGATTTCAAGTTGAAAACACAAGGTCAGCTGATAGACACAATTCTAGGATATTGATGCCTACAGTTGACATCCTACATTGTAGATCCTAGTTGGTAATTAGCAGGCAAATTAACATGCAAAGGTCCTCTACTTCCCCCCTGAGACTCAGGTTTAAGTCATCTGGTGTAAGTTATCTCAAGCCTCCATCTGACAATCTGTGGTCAATTGTCTGCTTTCCCTAGATTTTCTGGAGACCTTTTGCTCAGCCGCTTCTGCCTCTGAGTTTTTGTTCCTGCCGGATGCTTGGTCTCTAAATCAGAGTTTCACTTTCTGTGTTTGCCCTTTACTGTCTGCCCTATGCTGGTCTAGATTTCCACAAACATATAACTTAGTCTTGCAGGTCATATGTGTGACTTGGAGGATGGAGATTATTCCAGTTATTATCACCGCATTTAAAAACTCAACATGGAAATTAGTGATATAAAAAGACAATCACTTTATTAAGTGCACTTTTTTTGTTTGTTTGTTTTTTGGTCAAGAATTCAAACAGTGCACTGTGGCCATGGCAGCTCTGCTCCTAGCTATCTGGGGCCTCCACAGGGCATGACTCAGTCAGCAGAAGGTTGAATCATCTGGATGAGTCTCCACTCACATGTGTGACTCAGAGGCTTGTGCCCAGCTTGGACTGCCAACTGGACACCTACCCATGGGCTCTCACGGTGACTTGTTCTTCTCACAGAGTGGTGCCTGGATTCCAAGAGCCAGTGTCTCCCAAGCAAGCATTCGGGATGACCAGTGAGAAGCTGCACGATGCTTTTTTTTGGTGAGACAGAGTTTCGCTCTTGTTGCCTGGACTCGAGTGCAATGGCATAACCTCAGCTTGCTGCAACCTCTGTCTCCTGAGTTCGAGTGATTTTCCAGCCTCAGCCTCCCAAGTAGCTGGGATTACAGGCATGTACCACTGTGCCTGGCTACTATTTTGTATTTAGTAGAGACAGGGTTTCGCTATGTTGGCCAGGCTGTTCTCGAACTCCTAACCACAGGTGGCCCACCCGCCTCGGCCTCCCAAAGTGCTGGATTACAGACGTGAGCCACTGCGCCTGGCCACTGAATGATCTGTTTTCACTCAGCCTCAAAAGTCTCACAGCCTCGCTCCTGCTATTTGTATTGATGGGGAGTATTTATTCAAGGAGAGGGAACATAGACTCCCACCTCTCAATAACAGAAGTGTTAAATAATTTATGGATGTTTTTAAAAACACCACCAGAGAAAGAACTACAGTGTAGTGAAGCAAACCAAACCACATTTTATTTTACATACCTTTATTTTTAAAAGTCCTTTGGCTTCCCTACTCGCAGGCATTTCTCACTTGACACTTTTCTTCGTAGGCTTCTGCCTCACTGCTGTTCTCATTACACATAAATTCCTATCTATTTTTCATTCATGCCCCTGTGAGTTCATCCTTGCATTCAACAATACAATGCATGAACAAATCTTGCATTCAACAAATGTTTATTAAGTACCAAATATATGCTACACACAGTTTTAAGTTCCTGGGATACGTCAGTGAACAAAACATACCAAACGTATTATTTTTTTTTGGAGCTTATGTTCCAGTGAGAGGGAAATTAAATAATAAGCACAATAAGTACATTTTACAAAGTATAAGGTGATAGTGCTACATAAAAGTAAGGAAATGTAGAGCATGGTGAGAGCATAGAAAATGCGAGGGGCTCGGATGTCATTTTAAACGGTGGCCGGCGTAGCCCTCATTAAGAAAGTGGCATTGCAGTGAGGTAGATATCATCTCACACCAGTCAGAATGGCTATTATTAAAAAGTTAAGAAACCACAGAGTCTGGTGAGACTGTGGAGAAATGGGAATGTTAATAGACTGTTGGTGAGAATGTAATTTAGTTCAGCCACTATTGAAAGCAGTTTGGAGATTTCTCAAAGAACTTAAAAATGGAGCTACCATGCTAGGAAACTAGATTATTATACCAAGAAGACACATCACTTGTATGTTCATTGCCACACTCTTCACAATAGCAGACATAGACTCAACCTAGTGCCCATCAATGGTAGATAGTATTTAAAAAATGTAGTAAATATATACCATGGACTACTACACAGCCCTAAAAAGAATGAAACCACAGCCTTTGCAGCAACGTGGATGCAGATGGAGGCCATAATCCTAAGAAAACTAACATAATAGGAAACCAAATACTCTATGCTCTCACTTTTAAATGGGAGCTAAACATTGAGCACACATGGACATAAACATGGGAATAATGGACACTGTGGACTACTAGAGAGGGTGGGCTTGAAAAGCTATCTGTTGGGTATTGTGCTCTTTACCTGGGTACAATATACTCATGTAACTAACCAGCACAGGTACCCGCTGTATCTAAGATAAAAGTTGAAATGTAAAAAAAGAAAGTGGCATTGCAGCGAAGACATCCAGGAAATGAGAATCTGAGCCACACACTTGTCTGGAGGCGAATAATCCAGATAGAGGGAACAGCTGGTACAAAGGCCAAGGTGAGAGTAGGTCTGGCATATTTAAAGAGGGGCAAAAAGGCTGTGGGGACTGGAATATAAAGAATAAAAATGAGAGTAAATAGGAAACAAGATCAAGAAAGTGACAGAGGCCCAGATCATGTATGACCTGTAGAATGCGATAGTAAAGAATACTAGGAGTTCTAAAATTGGGATCTGGAAGAGATTTTTAAGCATAGGAAAGATATAATCTGAAATCTGACTTAATATTTTTTACAAAATCCCTCTGTTTCCCATGTTGAGAACAGACTCTAAGGCATCAAATGTAGAAGAAGGAGATGAGTTAGGAGATGTATTAGTCCATTATTACGCTGCTATAAAGAGATACCTGAGACTGGATAATTTACTATGAAAAGAGGTTTATTCAGGAAGCATAATGCTGGCATCTGCTTGGCTTCTGGAGAGGCCTCAGAATGCACTTACAATCATGGTGGAAGGCAAAACCAGGGCAGACATGTCTTACATAGGAAGAGCAGAAGCAAGAGAGAGAGGGTGGAGGAGCTACACACCTTTAAACAACCAGATCTTGGGAGAACTCACTCACAATTGAGGACAGCACTAAGGGGGATGGTGCTAAGCTATTCATGAAAAATCCTCCCCACTAGGCCCCATCTCCAATATTACAGTTTATAGTTCAAGGTGATATTTGGGTGGGGACACCCAAACCATTTCAGGAGGCTATTACAGCAATCTAGATATGTGAAGATGGTGGCACAGATCAGGATGGTAGCAGTGAAGTTGATGAGAAGTGATAAGATATTAGATATACTCTGAAGGCAGAGTTAATATAATTTACTGACATTAGATGTCATATGAGAGCAAAAGAAAGGTGTCATGAACAACCTCAATGTTATTGGTCTGATAAACTGGAGTAATGGAGTTGCAATTGGTTGAGATAAAAGGGGTTACGTGTGGGAGCAAACTTTTTTCTTTTTTTAAATTATACTTTAGTTTTGGGATACATGTACAGAACGTGCAGGTTTGTTACATAGGTATACATGTGCCGTGGTGGTTTGCTGCACCCATCAACCCATCATCTACATCTGATATTTCTCCTAATGCTATCCCTCCCCTAGCCCCTGAATCCCTGACAGGCGCTAGTGTATGATGTTCCCCTTCCTGTGTCCATGTGTTCTCATTGTTCAACTCCCACTTATGAGTGAGAATATATGGTGTTTGGTTTTCTGTTCCTGTGTTAGTTTGCTAAGAATGATGGTTTCAAGCTTCATCCGTGTCCCTGCAAAGGACATGAACTCATCCTTTTTTATGGCTGCATAGTATTCCATGGTGTATATGTGCCACATTTTCTTTATCCAGTCTATCACTGATGGTCATTTGTGTTGTTTCCAAGTCTTTGCTGTTGTTAATAGTGCTGCAATAAACATACATGTGCATATGTTTTTACAGTAGAATGATTTATAATCCTTTGGGTATATACCCAGTAATGGCATTGCTGGGTCAAATGCTATTTCTGGTTCTAAATCCTTGAGAAATCACCATACTGTCTTCCACAATGGTTGAACTAATTTACACTCTGTGGGAGCAAACTTTTTAGGGAGAGTGGGAAAGATTAGGAATTGAGTTTCAGACATGTATTTGATAAATGTATTAGACAAGTCACTGCAAATTTTAAGTTGAATATGTAAGTCTAGTGTTTAGAAGAGAAGTCTAGGCTGGGTAGATGAACTTGTGAGTTAACAGGAAACAGCTGGCATCAAAAGTCACGGGATAGGATGAGATCACCATAGGAAGGTGTCTATATAGAGGAGAGAAGGATATGAAACTCCAAGCACAAGGACACTCCAGTAAGAAGAAATTGGGAGTGATAAGCAAAGAAGACTGTAAAGAAGTTGTTCATCAGCACAGAGTGTGATATCCTGAAAGCCAAATGAAGAAAGAAGCAAGCATCAAGGTCAAGAAGAAAGAAGTAAACCAACTGTGTTAAAAGTTGGTTCAGGCCTGGCATGGTGGCTCACGCCTGTAATCCCAGTACTTTGGGAGGCTGAGATAGGTGGATCACCTGAGGTCAGGAGTTCGAGAGAAACCTGACCAACATGGCAAAACCCTATCTCTACTAAAAATGCAAAAATTAACTTGGCGTGGTGGTGCGTGCCTGTAGTCCCAGCTACTAGGGAGGCTGAGGTAGGAGAATTACTTGAACTCGCGAGGCAGAGGTTGCAGCGAGCCGAGATTGTGCCACTGCACTGTAGCCTGGGTAACAGAGGGAGACTCCATCTCAAAAAAAAAAAAAAAAAAAACAACAACAAAAAAGTTGGTTCATTTAGCTGATGAGTCAAGTAAGAAGAGGACTGAGGACTGAGCCATTACATTTAATAATGTGGGTGTCTGTGTAAACTTGAGAACAACACCTCTAATGGGCAGTAAATGTGAAAACTTGATGGGAGTGGATTAAAGAGACTGTAAGGAAAGAAAATTGAGGCAGCAAGTATATAAAACTTTTAAAAAAGAGAATTTCTACAAAAGAAAACAAGCAAATAAAGCACTAGCCGTTAGGGGATATAGGGTCTAGAAAAGGTTTATTTACTCTTTTTTAAGTAAATACAAATAAAAAAGATATTAACATGTATGTGTGCTGATGGGAGTGGTCTAGGACAGAGGGAGAAACTGTAGGAGACAGAAGGGAATTGTTGCAACAATGTTGTTGAATAGGTACGAGAGATGAGATCTAGAACATAGGAAGAATTGGCATTAGGATTGTGGAAAGCCCATCTGTGGGCACAAATAAGAAGAAAGTGCAGATAGGTCAGAGGGGGTAGTGATTCTTGTCTGACTACTTCCATTTTCTCAACATAGAAAGCAAAGTTATTCATTGAAAATGAATTTAGGAAAGGCAACATTGAGGATCTGATGAGAGAGGAGACATTTTGCAATAGAGATTTAGGAACATGGAAGAGTGAATAGACTAGGGAAGTGTAAGATAATTGCTGAGCTGTGTTAAGGGCCCTCTTGAGTCCCCAGTCATAGATTTAAATTGGTATTAGTCAGCAGTGGTTGGGTGTTTATATCTAGACATGCTGCTCAATGCCAATCATGGGTGGGTGGAGAGTTGATTTAAACTAAGTTGTGGATTATCTAGTGAGTAATATAAAGTAAAGGAGTGGCAATGAATCAAGGACATCAAGGGTCAATGCAAATTGACTGTGACATTTAAGCTGGTTTAGGAAGGAGAGAAAGCATCATGGGGGTAGGTCAATGGAAGGATCTATGAAGTGGAGATTTTTGGAGATAGGTTACTAAGAGAGTGAGTGGAAATTAGAAGGTGGTAGTCAGAGAGTTGAAGGCATGAAATGACTAGAGTTGCCATTACTGGTAATAATGAGGTCTAGGATAAGCTCATGGGATTGAGTAACTGAGGTAGCATGAGGAACAAGATCATTGGAAGAGAGATTTTCCAAGGAACTGAGAGGTCAATGTGTTGGAAGGATCATCTAGATGGTATACCGAAAGTATCAAGAGTTAAGTTCCTTACTCTGTAGCCATGTCTCTTACAATTATTTATCTTACAATAAATGTGCTAGATATAATCTTATTATGTTATTTGTCTACTTATTTAGGTACTTGAGGCATGTTTGTTGAGTTGACAGAAATGCACTGTGGTTGGTTTTATTAGCCCCTGCCTTTTCTAGCCCTGAACAGGTGTAATCACGGACACTCTCCACCATAGGGTCTGCTTTGTTTGGAGCCAATTCCTCACCCATTCTCCTCTCTGGGTTCTAACCAATAAAGAGAAAATATGAGGAGCCAAACAATAATCTCACCATTAACCTTAATGATATAGCTGATAACTCTCTAATAAAGGGTTAGATATTGTAGCTAGAAGCTGAGATTAAAGTGAAGTTCTCCTATTATCTCCTTTCCTCCAAATTGAGAAATTAAGATCTGCTTCTGGATTGCATCTGCCCCATTATCTATTCGGGTATATGGAAAATTGTTAATTTTGTCTCACAACCCATTTTTAGGCAGAGTGAAGAACAAAGAGTGTAAAAGAAAAAGTTGGAAAATAGATAGCTATGGTCTTAAACATATCTTACTCTTTCTAATCTCACAGTCTCTTATGGGGCATAGTAAAAGATAAAGAGAGACCAGATTAGATATGTTCTCTCCAACATTTCTGTAGCTGAGATGAAAGTGAAAGTCTCCTTGTCCATAGTCTGAGGCTGGAAAGTGGGCTGAGAGGTATTTAATGTCCTCTTGTCTAAGGATGGAAGATATTGAAAACATACTTTCTATTTTCACATGGGATATGAATTGGTCTTGATGACATACTTGGTGGCTATCCCATTTACCATGCATGCCCACAGTGTTATTACAGCACTCCCCAACCTACCACAAACACATTGGTGGTTTATGTAGTCAAATAATCTAGTCAGAATTTCTAGTTAGTTATGTGGTTAGATTCTAGTCAGAATTTTAAGCTTTTCCTTTAGACACCTTCAGTCAGAGTGAGAAGTCAGAGCTTCTTTTTAATAAACCTACGACCTCAAGAATAATCAAAGGGCAGTGGTTAAAGTTGTTGACCTAGACAGATGGCAGCATGAGGCTTATTCCCGGAATTTCAGAGGTGAAGGGAGGTCAGACTTATTCTAGATTGCATTTGTGGGGAGGAGCTTTCTGGCCATTAGGCCATAGCGCCTTAGGCATTTGGTGTGAGGTTGAAGTCTTGGATGAAGAATCACAATCTCCTTCCAAAAGGCAAGTAGTGAGGAAGATAAGATGGGCAAATTCTAGAGAATAGAGCTGTACTTTCCCAATTAACTCAAGAACCAGGAAGCTCAACTTGTTATTCTCTCATCACCTTCCCCGTGGTAGAAATAGCTCTTAAATAACACAAAAATTGCAGTGGGAGAGTCCAGTGATACAAGTAGTAGAAACAAGAGAAACAGCTCTTGATACTTGAAGTAATAAAGAAGCCACCATGTGTTATCATAGTACGTGGTTATCTTTACAACAAAAAAATGAATTTACAAATCTATTCTCAAGTAATAGAAATTATCTATCAAGAGAGTATTCAGTATGACATATGCAGACAGGTTTGTAAGAGTTTTGCAAAAAGGACCCTCAAACCAGGGTATTTTGGTGATTTGTTTTTAAGAATTTCAAACCCTAATGACTATGGCATCAACAAACCTCACCAACAGAATATCAATAAAAGGAAACCATGTAGTCTGAAATGACTACTAAGCCAGGATCAAAAAGACAAATTTTTGATAAACTTGTGATAGTTTTCAATTTCTTCTGGGCTAATAAAAATGACAGGATGCTGTTTTTGTTGTTGTTGTTGTTGTTTTTACATAACAGCTTTATTGAGATATAATTCACATGCCATATAATTCCCCCATTTAAGGTATATAATTAAATAGTTTTTGGTCTAGTCACACAGTTATGCAACTACCACCATCAATTTTAGAACATTTTTATCATTTCTAAAAGAAATCTTGTACCTATTAAGTTACTCCCCATTTCCTCCAAGCCCTAGAAAACAACTGACCCTACTTTGTGTCTCTATAGACTTGCTTATTCTTGGCATTCTTATCAATGTAATCATACAGTATATGGGCCTTCGTGATTGTCTTCTTTCACTTGGCGTAATGTTTTCAAGATTCATTCATACTGTAGCATGTCTTGGTACTTTATTCCATTTTGTGGTACAATAATTTTCCATTGCATAGATATACCACATTTTGTGTCATTATTCATCAGTTGATAGACATTTGAATTATTCCCACTTATTACCTATTATGAGTAAAGCTGCTATAACCATTCATATGCATGTTTTTGTGTGGGCATATATTTTCATTTCTCTTGGGTAAGAGTGGAATTGCTGGGCCATATGGTAGGTAACACTATGTTTAACCTTTTGAAGAACTGCCAGACTGTTTTCCAATGTGGCTGCATGATTTTACATTTCCACAAGCAGTATATAAGGGTTCTAATCGCTCCACATCCTTTTCAACTTTTTTTATTATTTGTCTTTTTTATCCTAGCCATCCTAGTGGATATGAAGTGATATTGTAGTTTTGATTTGAATTTTCCTGATGGCAAATAATGCTGACCATCTTTTCATGTCTTTATTGGCCATTTGTATATCTTTTTGGAGAAGGTCTGTTCAGATACTTTTCCATTTATTTTGTTCCTTTTTTTCTTTTTCAATATTTAATTAGGTTATTTGTCTTTTAATTATTGAGTTGTAAGAGCACTTTATATATTCTGGATACAAGTCCTTTCACTAGATACATGATTTGCAAATAATTTCTCCAACTCTGTGAGTTGTCTTTTCACTTTCTTGATGATGTCTTTTGAAGGATAAAAGATTTTACTTTTGACGAAATCCAATGTATCCATTTTTTCTTTTGTTGCTTGCTCACTTAGTGTCATATTTAAGAAACCACTGCCAAATCTAAGGTTATAAAGATTTACCTTTTATTTTCTCCAAAGAGTTTTATAGTTTTAGCTCTTACATTTAGGTCTTTGTTCATTGAGTTAATTTTTGTATATGGTGTAAGGTAGGGGTTCAACTTAATTCTTTTGAATGTGATGTTCAGTTGTTCTAGCACCATTTGTTTAAAAGACTATTCCTTCTTCCACTGAATTGTCATCTTCACATCCTTGTCAAAAATCAATTGACTATAAATGTGAGGGTTTCTTCCTGTGCTCTCAATCCAATTCTATTAATGTATATGTTTATCCTTCCCATAATGTGTTCATTACTGTAACTTTGTAATAAGTTTTGAAATTGGGAAATGTGAGTCCTCCAACTTTTTTTTTTTCAAAATTGTTTTACTATTCTGAGTTCCTTGAATTTTCATACGTGAAATAACATTTTGCTTTTTATTTATCTTGTGACAATTCATTTTTACCTGGTTGGCAAGGAGTGAAGATAAATAATAGATCTTGGTACTAAATTTAGCTCATGTTTTGGAAAGGGAGGTGAAGGCAAGGTTACACAACAAAACAATAATTAATTTATAGAGCCTACGAGTCTTAACTTTACTTTGAAAGTATACTATGAGCAGACAAGTACAAAGGTATCAAAGAGCTTACATGTTTGGGTCTGTGAGGTGAGCATTTATAGATGACTGAATGAGGGTGGTAAAGTAAGATGATAAATTTGATAGTGCTAAAAGATCCCCTAAGTTCAACATATCTTTCCTGATGGTCTCTACCTTAGTATTGAGTATGCTTGAACTGAAAACTCACTTTTTGTGTGTTAGATATCACATACAAACAGCCCCCATTAAAATGCACATTACTAGCTAGATGAAATGGGTAAGGAGGAGGACATTATTTGAGAGGACATTGAGATGACCATGAAGTCAACACAGCAGATGGATCATCAGGGTGGATGTGAATTGGCTGACACTACTGACGGAGACAGGGTAGTAAACAACATGAATCGTGGAGGATGGTTGATGATAGTGATGGGGATACAGATGTTAGGGTATAAGGTTATGAGAAGATAGTGTGAGCCTCTAATTGAAAGGTATGTGGTGATGACTGCAAAATAGGAGCTTTGTATCTAAAACAGACTAGCCCACATTAATCCGTCTTTAACAGAAAGATCTGAAAATACCTCTGAGGAATACAGAGTACTATACTGTCCTAGAAGTTTGGACACTAGGAAGAGATTCAAAGGTCTAGTCCAACATTTCTTACAGTTCTTCTCATTTCTCTTGACTTAGATGAGGAGAATAAAGCCAAGGCTCTCATTGAATTATTCATTTGCTAATTAGGAATCAGACTTCTCATGCTTCTATCCTTCTTATTGGGTTTTATCCTCATCAGTTTCTTCTTAATTTTCTCCAACTCATTTTCATGGTCTACCTGATATGCCTCTGTATTGGTGACACAGTTTTGCCCCTAAAGCCTGTGTTTTGTAATGCACATATTGCCCTCAAACTTTTACAGAATTGCTCATTTCCACTTAAAGGTGGACCTCCTGAAGTTGCTCTTAGTCTCCCTCTTCAAATAAATTCACCTCAAATGAATTTAACTTGAAGATGTCATTTGTATACTAGAAGCCGAACTATTGCTTGTTGTTGTTGTTGTTGTTGTTGTTGTTGTTGTTGTTGTGAGACAGGATCTCACTCTCTCACCCAGGCTGGAGTACAGTGGCATGATCAAGGTTCACTGCAGGCTCAACCACCTGCACTCAAATGATCCTCCCACCTCAGCCTCCTGGCCAGCTGGGAGTACAGGTGCATACCACCATGCCCAGCTAGTTTTTGTTTTTTGTATTTTTTGTTGAAATGGGATTTTGCCATGTGCCCAGCCTGGTCTCAAACTCCTGAGCTCAAGAGATGTGCCCACCTCAGCCCTCTAAAGTGCTGGATTGCAGGTGTGAGTCAGTGCACCTGGCCTTGGGTTTGGAGATCAAAAATAAACACTGAACTGCTGAGATATAATATGATTTTGAGGAATCTGCTTGTTTTTCCCTCTTATTTATTATTCCACTGGAATTCAATACAAATTCCATAGTTTCAATTTACTTACTAAATTTGCTTTGTACTACTAAGGTAATTGAAAGGTTCTGAGATTACTGTCAGGTTATGGTAATACCTAGGTTTGGTTGCTTATGTGTAATACCAACACATTCCATGCTTTACAAACTTATCTTCTTGATTAGCCATGCTAATTTGCATTTAGTCAAAAGTGAGATGGACAGTTCTTCTATTCCACTAATATTTTTAAGTCTTACTATTATCTGCTCAGTACTAAGTTTTGTCCAACTTGCCTCTCCTCAGAAGATCACAGTCTAATATGGAATAGAATATGATACAATATCTGCCATTTTGTGTCTGACCCTCATACCTTTTGAAAATCACCCCTTTGCCAGCCTATGTGATTCTGCTGGGGCTGTCAATTTGGGATCCCCAACTCCACTGCTGCTGGAGTGGATGACTAAGCTGTGTAATCAAATGTTCACATTCCCTTAGGACACAGTGACTCACTCAGGAAAACCAATTAAAGTTATTATGGGGAAACCAAAAGAAACACTGATTGAGTATGTTTCTCTCCTTCTGAAATTAGTAGCCAGAAGACCATGTAAGCTTAGACTTGATGGGCTTTCTCTTGATCAGAAAATAGTCTCCAAAGCTCTTAAAGAAAACATAATTAGAGATGGAGAGTGAGAAAAGGAGAGAGGAAAAGAAGGAAAAAAGTAAGGAGATGGGGAGAGAAAGAGAGAGACCATATAATTTCAGCATCCAAATTTAGTTTTGTTTGAAGCCTAGTCTCACAGACTTTTCATTTTGAGAGCTAATACATTCAGTTTATCCTTAAGCTAACTTATACCTGTCCCAGAGTCCTGACTTTATAATAAATCATTCCAGTTTAAGGGGATAAAACTGTCATGGAGAAATGCACCCAGGGCAGGGGAGAGAAAGCCACTTCTGCATGGACAAGATCAAGTGATAATAACAGATGCAAAGTTTTATTACAAAATGATTATGTGCATATTACCTCATTTGATACCTATACCAACGCTATAAGAAGGTGACTTTCACTATCCTCATTATGAAAATACTGATGATTGCAATAACCCAAAGGGTGAAAGGAGGAGGGTAGAAAGTGAAAGAAGTTTGGAAACCCAAATATCTCACACAAAATGATAACCACTGTAAAATGTATTTTAATACCATTCCTAAACCAGCATTATAAAGGTGTTTCTTGAAATGTAATGCCTTTTCACAAGCTATTCTATTGCTTTATATTCCTCTGTAACATCTAAATCTTGATAAAAAGATGTTTTGTGATATTTTGAGAGGTCTTTAGAAAAAACAGCCCCACAAATACAGCTAGGCACTGAAATGATACACATAAAAAATGTAGGATTAGCTCAAAAGTCTGTGGAGCTTTGCAAGAATCTGATGTAATGAGCCAAAATGACCTTCCTCATTTTCTATCATTTTTCCCAAGAAGCTAACGTTTTAGATCTATGTGTAAATGTTACATGGGCTGTGTTATTAGATAGATAATTGCTCCTGGAAGATAAAAAGGTACATTTTTTCCTCTCAAATTTAATTTGATTCTATTGCAACCATGGCCAATGAGAAATGGTCTTAGGAGACAGCGTTGCCAAGTGTTCTTATGAATGTGACATCTTGTTATATGGAAAAAATTGCTAACGGCCTTAAAAGTATAGACTCAGAGGGAAAATGTTAAGGGCTAGTTCTCAGACTACAGTATTCATTAATAAAACTCACAGACTCTTCTTGCTTAGAAAGCTGCATACTTCATTCTCTGATTCTCTCTAGTAGCTTACAAGGCCTCATTTAAATGTTTAGCTCTCTCTTGCACATACATATCCAGACACAGAGGCACAAAATGTAGTCATCTGCCATTCTCAGTGCCTAGGATGGTGTGTTCAGCCTGACTTTATTACAAGGAAATGGCTTAATGTTCAATACAAAGATATAATTTTGGGGTAACCCCATGTTTTTTCTATGATTCTTTGTGCCAGTGATCAATACTACAAAAGGCAGTGGTCAACTCTAGTTTTTTCTTGCTCCTAAATATGTCTGAGACAGTGCCATGTATTTACACTAAATGGTTTCATTTTTTTTTTTCGAGGGCACATGGGAAGACCATGTTTCCAAATTTCTTTTACAATTAGATTTATGATATGTGACTGAGTTCTAAATAAGAGAATGTGTGCAAAAGTGAAAATGCCATTCCTAACCAATTATCTTCCTTTCCCTGGAACACTCCATGCTTTCTCTTGCTCTTTCATGGAACTTTAAAGGCCAGCTGTTGAAGACAGTTGTGCCACAAGATGGATGAATCCTGGATACATGAATGACTGTGTGGAACAGAGCCAGCTGTCTACTGTATTGGATTCTGAGGTGAGCGAGCAAAAGTGATTATTACACTAGCCCACTGAATTGTTTATTTCTTAGCTTTTCTGTGTTACAAATGTTTTACTACTGATAATGGATACTTGGGATTGTTAAGATTTTTTTTTTTTTGCAAAACCCATAGAGAAGATGCAAATCCTCATGGTTTGGAGATGGGGAATAAGCTAAATATAAAGACGTGGACATAAGCCTTAGCAGCCACAAATAGATGCAGTCCCCTACTGCTACCCTTCTTTAATACTTCACCTTATGATCCCATGATCTCCAATTACTTGGAGTTCTCCCAAGAACACCAAGGCTTGGTGTGCCTCAGATCTGCATGCCTCAGAATCTTGGCTCATGATGCTCTCCTGCCCTCACCTGTTCTCTGTCCTGATCTGTCTGATAAGGTCTATTTGTCCTTCAGCACTTTACTGGGGCATGCCCTCCTTCAGGAAGTTTTCTTTGATCCCTGAACTAACAAAAGTTCCTCCCCTCTGTGCTCCCATCTATATTTAACCCTATTATGAAATTCATTAGTCTACATGGTAAATACTTATTCGTGTCTTTCCAATAGGCTAGAAAACCCTAGAGTCAAGAAATTTCTGCTTTATTTATTGTTATATTGCATGGACTGGCAAATATCTGGCATACTGGAATTGCTCAATAATTTTTTATGAAATTTAATTGAGCTGACTAGGTAACAGAAGTCCCCAAAACATAAAAATGTTAAATGTCACCTATAATCTGTGGACAGGGTAACACATAGCACAGGAGAATAGGAGGACACAACACAGAGTTGTAGCTACTAGTTTTCTATTACTTAATATGAAGAGAGTCTAAGCTTGACCCTAAGTTATAGTCACATTATGATGCAAATATATGGGAGTATGTCTAAAGGCCACTTGCACATACCCACTGGTGCTCTGTTGTAATGATGGACTATGAATCTCTTGAGGAAGGCATCATTCGGAGAAGACAGTTTGGACAGAGAAAAAAATAGTTTGTACAGGAGTTTGGGGTCATTCTGGAAAAGCACCTAGTGTCTGCCACTCAGTTTGTTTATGGCTTAATTATCACACTCTTGTCTGATCACAGAGAAAGAGTACTGAGCATCAAATCTAAAGGAGCTATTTAAGCAAAAGCACCATAAGATGCTAAGTCCCTGTGGCAGTGCTGTTTTGTGGCTGCTGTGGCAGAGAGTTGCACAGAGGGATCGGGAGCGAGGTGAGCGAGCCTGTATCTCACATGAAGATGTGGTAGCAGATGTCACTTTTTGGTGGGTGTCAACAGTGCCTCAGGGACATAGGCAGCTTCATGACGCTTTCGTGGCTAGCAACAACAGGACACATCAAAGCAGAGGGGCGGGAGAGGAGGAACATGGTGGGTCTCAGAGGGCAGCCAAGAGAATTTGTATGCAAACATCTGTGACATTTTCAGTGACCCCCAGGGATACTGTGTGGGGAAGAATTTGCATCAGATGGGAATCATAGGAATGTGTAAGGAAGAAGCAGAAATAGACTATTTTATTAGTGTTAAGAAAATCCTATTTTTAACCACTATGCTGATTTGTCCTCAGGGAATCTTGGTTACATTTTAAGTAAGTGGAATGCGTTTTAATTGGCAAAGTCGAATTTACCCAAGGTCAAATAGGGACATGACAACCACTAGCCATGATTGTAAATGATTCATGAAGCTTGGGAGAGGTGATCAAAGTCTATGAAAGGAGCAATTTGAAGTCCATTCTCATGAAAGCGTAGACACGATAGTGCATTGTGATATGGATCCATCAGTGTGTCATACTGTGAAACAAACAAACAAACTGAATATCTCACCAGAAATCAATTCCTAAGCAGCAGTAAGAGCACAGGGTTTTGGGTGAAAAATAGCAGGGCTTTGTGGAGAATCAATAACATCAAACTAGCCTGTTTTCCTTCTGTGACAGAGTGATAGACAAATTGAAACACATTATATTTTGACTTTGCTAAGGCTTTTGATTTTTCTCAATGAGAATTTTTCAACACGGAGGGTAATTCAACAGATATTTTTGGAATGCCAAGGGCATATGCTACGTAACAGGTATACTATGATTATCATTCTCTTTCTGTGAGCGACAAGGAATCTTTTGAGAGCAGAAAGAAATGTGGGCTGGTAAGTACAAATTAGGGCTAACAGCCTTTAACCTAATTGGGTGCAAAGTACTAAAAGTAGCACAAACCTAGAGCCCCTAGAACTTCCTGGGGTGGTCTGGGAAACCTCCGTTAAATAAGGAAAACTTGAGTAAGAGTTAGGAATCTGGACAGAGAGCAAGAAATAAGGTCTTGGGAGTTAGGATAAAAGCATTTATCTCTAGTACCTAGCACACTCACAAAAATATGCAAGAGCTGCCACAAACTCCCAGAAGTGCATTGTCTTTCTCCTCTAGGACCTAAAAAGTGGATCTTTGTATCTAGAAACATGGACATAGCTCTGAATTCAAAAAATTAAGGTGGGAATAGTAGTAGAAGATAAAACAAAGAAACACACACACACCAAGATACAGTCCTAGACCTGTTTGATCATTTGATTGCCATTACAATCTTCTGAGTCCACAATAAATCAATCGACTCTGCAGATGATAGCTGCCAATACAAGTCTTTCTCTGCTCTCTGATTGACTATCCCTTCCTTGCTTGCTAGCAAAGGAAAGAAAATGATATGACATGTTTCAGCTGATCGAGGAATAACTGGCAAGGGGTCACTTGGTATGACAGCCATCCAGGTTTCAGAAATGACACAAAAGATTTGGATAAAGCCACTGACTGGAGATTTTCAGGAGACACAAATGCATATATTATCTGCATTTCCCTGACCTCTGCATTTTCTTTCATGCTGCACTTTGGGGAATAAATGGTGGGAATAAATATTGACTCCTGGGTCATGACAACTGGGTATATACCTTTGCTACATGTTTAATATTTTTGTTGTAACAATAACTAGTTACGACAAAAAAGTATACATTGTCTTTAGTTTAAGTAGTAGGTCATTGGCGTTCTTTTGTGTCTTGATTCACCCATAAAAGGAGAAGTAAATCCACATATTCTAAAAGGGAAAAAATAGGTTAAAACAAAGATTTGGACCTAATTCCTTAGCAGGACTATCCTGGATGGATTCAACATCATATGCTAAAGGGTCAGGGAATGCAAGATAATTGGAGAATTTGCAGTGAACTCGCAGTGAATGCAGTACGGTTGCACCATCAAATACTTTTGTATTGCTAGAAACAGTGTATGGAAGATATTGCAGAAGTGAGGGGCTAGAAAAGTGGAAAACAACCAGATTATGGAAGGTCTCATGTATAATATTCGGGGTCTTTTCAAATTCTTCACCTCTATCAAAACTTGTACTAATTTCCATCACGTTTTTCTCATTTATTGATTCAATAATCTACATTTTCTTTCTCAAACCTCTCTGTTGATACAAAACATACATGTAGAAAACTGCAAAACTCGGTAAGTTTTCACAGGTTGAATAGATTTATGTAAACAGCATCTAGATGAAGAAACAGAACATGATTGGTACCCAAAATCTCCATATAGCACCTTCCTAATTCCCCCCAAAGATAAGTACCATCCAGGCTTCTAACAACATAGGTTGATTTTACCCATTTATAAACTTTATACAAATGAAAGTGTACAGTATTTTTTCTTTTGTGACTGATTTCTTTTGCTCAACTTTACGTTTGTGAAATTTATCCATATTGTTGCATGTATTTATAGTTAACCTATTGTCACTGAATGTATAGGATTCTGTTATGTAAATATACTGCATTTTATTTATCTCTTCAACTATACATAGATATTTGATTCATGTTTAGTTTTTGGCTATTGTAAGTAGTACTGACAGAGCATTTTTTTTTTTTTTTTTTTTTTTTTTTTTTGAGGCGGAGTCTCGCTCTGTCGCCCGGACTGGAGTGCAGTGGCCAGATCTCAGCTCACTGCAAGCTCCGCCTCCCGAGTTTACGCCATTCTCCTGCCTCAGCCTCCCGAGTAGCTGGGACTACAGGCGCCCGCCACTTCGCCCGGCTAGTTTTTGTATTTTTAGTAGAGACGGGGTTTCACCGTGTTAGCCAGGATGGTCTCGATCTCCTGACCTGGTGATCCGCCCGTCTCGGCCTCCCAAAGTGCTGGGATTACAGGCTTGAGCCACCGCGCCCGGCCTTTTTTTTTGCTGCATATATGTAAGCATTTCTGTTGCATATACACCTGGAAATGGAATTGCTTTGTTATTGGATACATGTATATTTAATGTCAGTAGATTCTGCTAAACTGTTTTCCAAAATAGGTGTGTACTTTACAGCTCCAAGAGCAGTGTATGAGAGAAATCATTCTTTAGTTAATTTATTGCACATTTGTTGTGCGTACTCTGTGTGTGAAGGTACTCTGGGAACTGTGGGAGAATAAATGAATGAAGTGTCTACCCTCAAAAAGCCTTCAGTTTAGTCAGAGGCACAGACATACAAGCAGTTAATGACCAGGATTAGGGAGAGATCTAAGAGCTCTAAAACCAGATATGACGTGGGGAGAGTAAGGTGAAGAGACTAATGAGACCCTGCAGCGACAATGAAAATATTAGCTAACTTTCAAAAATTGCTTTGCTGTTTACACAGCACTTTTCTTTTTTTTATTTTTTGGGGGAGGGATTTTTAATACACTCTTTTGAATTAACACAAATTTTAATTAAAAATATTTGAAATGAATAGACATTCAAACAAAGCTAAAGGGAGATCCATATTCCATACCATACATTCCAAGTGAATCAGGTATCTGAATGTACAAAATGAGTCCATTTTAGTGCTAAAAGAAATCATGGGTTAATTTATTTGAAACCCGAGAGTGGAGAAACCTCCTATCTAGGACTCAATATCCTGATGCAACAAAGTTAAAAAGCTTTCACATGGAGCACTTTTCATAGGTGGTGTTTTGTTTAGTATTTACCACTTTCAACATAGACACCCCTGATTCATTTTTAAATGAAGGAACTGCTTCAGAGAGATCAGTGGCTTTCTGTGGCTGAGCTGAATCTATACTAGCAGTCAAATCCACCCAAAACCATTCTTAGCCTCTTGCCCTATATTTTACTGTCTCAAGAAAGCAAATTTTGAGAATAATGTGGAAGTATAATTAAGCAGTCATATTATCACTCAGTGAAAGGAGTATAAATGATGAAATCAGAAAAGGCTCTATTTCACACAAAAGTTTTGTCATCACTTAGCTTTCTAATTTTTCAGAGGCTCTTTTATTTAATTCATAAGAAGGAAACAATAACAATGGCTACTTCACAGAATAATTGTGAAGAAAAAATGAGCTAATATTTGATAAAGCATGTAGTCTATTAACTAATAGCAATTGGCTTCCCAAGCTAAAATTAGAGAAGCTGATCAAAGATAGAGTAGATGATGGGAAAGAATCTGACTGTCTTTGTGGATTAGGAGCTAAATATATGTTAGCCCTGAATGTATTATTTTTTGACTTCATAATTCTGGCCTTGTTAAAAAAAAAAAGAACATCTATATAAGGACCCTTGGATAAATTCCCCTTCATGTTTATTCCTCAAGGCTACAGTAACCAAAACAGCATGGCACTGGTAGAAAAACAGACATATAGACCAATGGAACAGGTTAGAGAACCCAGAAACAAATCTACACAACTATAACCATCTGTTTTTTGACAGTTGACAATAACAAGCAATGGGAAGGACTCCCTCTTCAATAAATGGTGCTGGGATAACTGGCTAGCCATATACAGGAGATTGAAACTGGACCCTTTCCTTTTACCATACACAAAAATCCACTCAACATGGACTAAAAACTTAAATTTAAAACCTAAAACTATGAAAACCCTACACGAAAACCTAGGAAATATCATTCTGAACATAGGCCTTGGCAAAGATTTCATGACAAAGACTCCAAAAACAATTGCGACAAAAATGAAAATAGACAAGTGAGACCTAATTAAACTACAGAGCTTTGTTACAGTAAAACAAACTATCAATGGAGGAAACAGACAACCTACAGAATGGGAGAAAATATTTGCAAACTGTGCATCCAACGAAAGTCTAGAAGGAGCTTAAACAAATTTACAAGCAAAAAACAAACAACTCCAGTAAAAACAGGCAAAAGACATGAACAGATACTTTTCAAAAGAAGACATACACATGGCCAACAAGCATATGAAAACATGCTCAACATCACTAATCATTAGAGAAATGCAAATCAAAACCACAGTGAAATACCATTTCACAGCAGTTAGAATGGCTACCATGAAAAAAGTCAAAAAATAACAGATGTTGGTGAGGTTGCAGAGAAAAGGGAAATCTTATACACCACTGATGCGAGTTGTTAGTTTGGCCACTATGGAAAACAGTTTGGAGATTTCTCAGAGAACTGAAAGCAGAACTACCATTCAACCCAGCAATCCCATTACTGGGTATATACCCATAGGAATAGAAATTGTTCTGCTGTGAAGACACATGTACACGTTATGTTCATCACAGTATTTTTCACAATAGCAAAGACATGGAATCAACTTAGATGCCCATCAACAGTGGACTGGATAAAGAAAATGTGGCACATATATACCGTGGAATACTATGCAGCCATAAATAGGAAGAAAAGTCATGTCCTTTGCAACAACGTGGATGCAGCTGACAGTCATTATCACAACTGGATCAAAGCAGGAACAGAGACATGTTCTCAATTATAAGTGGGAGCTACACATTGAGTACATGAGGACACAAAGAGGGAAAAAATAGACATCGGGGTCTCCTTGAGGGTGGAGGTTGGGAGGAGGGTGAGGAGCACAAACCTACCTATCAGGTACAGTGCTAATTACCTAGGGGATGAAATGATTTTTACAACAAACTCCAGAGATGTGCAACCTACCTACATCATAAACCTGCACATGTACCTCCCGAACCTAAACTAAAAGCTGGAAGGAAAAGAATAACAAAAAGAAACAGACTACTGATGTTGCCACAGTGTTTAGGCTCCATGGTCCTTTCCACAGATCTGACATCTCTTGAGAATAATTAGAGTGAGTCAAGTATCATACTTTGCTGGGTGGACTGGCATCCAAGACCCAAATCTGAGAACAACAACCGAAAAAAAAAAAAAAAAAAAAAAAAAGAGCAGCACTAAGGAGCCAACAGAAATTGGGTCCAGATATCCCTCTCAGGCTTATTAAGAAGTAGCTTAGGTGGATCTGCCATGCTAGTCATTGTCCTGGCAACCCCATCATCTTCTGTCTCTATAAATAAAGATGGTTACAAGAGGAAGGAGTCTTTGGGATCTTTAGAGGAGCATATTGAACGTGAAACAAGTGTTGCCTCTATGCCAACAGGGGAGAAGGGATTAGAATGCTTACACTCTACTACCTTGTTCCAATCTAAGGGACATGGAACTCCAGAGAATCATCGTTGAAGCAAAGGCAGTGGCAAGAGAGGAAGAGTGTGCCCTAATTGGATGTCTGCTTAGGCACTGGACCTGTGGATCTGGCGCAAACAGACCCAGGCAGGTGGAAAGAGAGCAGGAAAGAACTGCCAAGCAGAGGGTTGGTGGTGCAGCAGCCTCATCCTTCCACTGTTTAGCCAACAAAGATGTGTGAGTTTTTGTCACATCATAATCGGGCTAGAGCTGCCCTATCTCAGGCTTGAGCAGTCAGGCAAGAGGACACATGCAGCAAGAGGCTTAGAGATGCTCCACTGGTGGTGACAGCAGTGAATGGGGGAAGAAGCAGCAATGAGAGAAAAAGAAAGCCCTTTCATGTCTATGCCCAAGTAGGGACAGTCCAATACACCAATTACATGGGAATTACAACGAAGGCTTTGGAAGGAGTCAGGGATTTCCAAAATTTATACGGTACTTGACAGTTGATGAAGTACTTTCAACAACAGCAGAAACTCATTCATCAGACATGTGCCCACCAAACTGGGTAAATTAGCTCTGATTTCCACAACAGCCCTTTATGATATTTCGCTCATTCACTTTCTAGATGAGGAAACTGATCTGAGAGGTATTAAGAGACTTACAATATCACAAAGCCAATAAAAGGGAAAAGCTAGGATCTAAATCTTGGTCAAGCCTGTCTGACTTTAAGGCCCGTGTTCTTTTTTTGTAATCCTCTCATCAATCATGTGGAGTAGGCAGTATTTTATCTTCATGTTAGGGGTGAAGGAATGGAGGCTAATAAAACTGTAAGTGATGGGAACACCAAGGATCAAGGCCTGAGAACCTACTAGGCTGAAGTCCCAGAATACCTCCTCTTTTCTGACTGCCCAAGTTATGCGAAGAACAAATTTATTCTTTTCAATTAATATCGAACTGGGTGCTAAATAAATGCTCAATGAATATTGACTCAGTGACTCACTGACTGGCTGCATTATCAAGGGAGAACGGAAATTCTTTTATTTTCTGGAGGTTCATAGAAAATAACAGATACGGATTTTTCTAGTTTAGTGCTTGAGCTAGGAGATGACAGTGATCTCTAGCGTCCCTTCTCCAACCCCCAGACTTGATGATTCAGAGCCAATTCAGGGAAATATGATCCCACTTTAGCCAATTTCTTTAATTAACAATTCTGCAAGCCTTCTGTGTTACTTCTTCCTCCAAACTATGGTTCTATACTGGGAAACTTCAGATCATACAATTCTTCCGGAAACATTGATTTTTTTAATTGAATCTTTACAGGATTTTTTTGTTCATACACATAAAAACAAGCAACGGAGTGCAATTTATCTTCTGTTTTTAATCTTCACTAAGCATTGAAAAGGAAAGAAAAATATTTTATGAAAGTAATAAGCTTTTCTGAGGCTCTTGCTAAGGGATTTATTTTTCTAACATTCCAGGGAAAAAGCCTAGTTCCCCCTACTACAACTGTCCATTTGACTGCTCATTCCAAAGCCAGACCTTTATTGTACCTTCTTGGAGAACTTCAGAGACCTGTGTGATATTACTCTCTGCACCTCCTGCCTGCTAGAAGACCCTTATTCCCCAGGCAAAGAGGCAGCAGACATTTCTTACTGCCTAATTTTTAGACTTCACACTGATAGAAACCATAGACTGGTGCTTTGACACAGAGTAACTCTGTCCATTCATGGGATCATGAGACAAATGCTCCCTGCCAAATCCCAAGTGCCAGACTCAGAGGCAAGAAGCATTGAAACACCCTTTGGAGCTTTAATGAGGAGCTGACAAGGTCTATTTTTCTAACTCTAGTAGAAGACTTTATCTGCTAACCTGTTTTCTGCCAGATCTGTATTAGTTTCTTGTGACTGCCATAACAAATTATCATCTGAGTGGCTTAAAACAACAGAAATTTGTTCTCTCATGGTTCTGGAGGCTAGAACTTGAAAATCAAGGTGTCAGCAAGCCATCCTCCCTCTGATGGCTCTAGGAGAGAATCCTCTGTTGGCTTTTAGTAGCTCCAGGAGTTCCTTGGCTTGAGATATAATTTGAATCTATGTCCCTGACAAATCTCATGTTGAGTTGCAGTCCCCATTGTTGAAGGTGAGGACTGGTGGGAGGTGTTTGGGTCATGAGGGTGGACCTCTATTGCTTGGTGCTGTTGGTGAGTTCTCACGAGAGCTGTTTTAAATTGTGGCACCTCCTTACCACACCTCTTCCTCCTTTTCCTGCCATGTGAGACGTCTCTTCCCCTTTTGCCTTCCACCACAAGTAAAAGCTCCCTAAGACCTCACCAGAAACTGAGGAGGTACTGGTACCATGCTTTCTGGACAGTCAGCAGAATTGTAAGCCAATTAAACCTGCTGTCTTTTAAGCTAACCAGTCTCAGATATTTCTTTCTTTCTTTTAGAAGTAGAACAAAGCTTTATGATGGAAATCTCTCATGAACACATAGGTGTATATATGTTAGATAAGTGGATAAGGTTGGTACAAAAATTGTGATTTTTGCCATTACTTTCTTTTTTTTTTTCTTACGTTGCTATTCATGGATCTGCTTTATAGGCAGATTCTTTTTTTTTATTATTATACTTTAAGTTGTAGGGTACATGTGCACAATGTGCAGGTTTGTTACATATGTATACATGTGCCATGTTGGTGTGCTGCACCCATTAACTCGTCATTTACATTAGCTATATCTCCCAATGCTATCCCTTCCTCTACCCCCTCCCCACGATAGGACCCAGTGTATGATGTTCCCCTTCCTTTGTCCAAGTGATCTCACTGTTCAATTCCCACCTATGAGTGAGAACATGCAGTATTTGGTTTTCTGTTCTTGCGATAGTTTGCCGACAATGATGGTTTCCAGCTGCATCCATGTCCCTACAAAGGACACCAGCTCATCCTTTTTTATGGCTGCATACTATTCCATGGTGTGTATGTGCCACATTTTCTTAATCCAGTCTGTCACAGATGGACATTTGGGTTGATTCCAAGTCTTTGCTATTGTGAATAGTGCCACAATAAACATACGTGTGCATGTGTCTTAATAGCAGCATGACTTATAATCCTTTGGGTATATCCCCAGTAATGAGATGGCTGGGTCAAATGGTATTTCTAGTTCTAGATCCTTGAGGAATCGCCACACTGTTTTCCACAATGGTTGAACTAGTTTACAGTCCCACCAACAGTGTAAAAGTGTTCCTATTTCTCCACATCCTCCCTAGCACCTGTTGTTTCCTGATTTCTTAATGATTGCCATTCTAACTGGTGTGAGATGGTATCTCATTGTGGTTTTGATCTGCATTTCTCTGATGGCGAGTGATGATGAGCATTTTTTCATGTGTCTGTTGGCTGTATGAATGTCTTCTTTTGAGAAGCATCTGTTCATATCCTTTGCCCACTTTTTGATGGGGTTGTTTGTTTTTTTCCTGTAAATTTGATTGAGTTCTTTATAGATTCTGGATATTAGCCCTTTGTCAGATGAGTAGATTGCAAAAATTTTCTCCCATTCTGTAGGTTGCCTGTTCACTCTGATGGTAGTTTCTTTTGCTGTGCAGAAGCTCTTTAGTTTAATTAGATCCCATTTGTCAATTTTGGTTTTTGTTGCTGTTTCTTTTGGTGTTTTAGACATGAAGTCCTTGCCCACGCCTATGTCCTGAATGGTATGACCTAGGTTTTCTTCTAGGGTTTTTATGGTTTTAGGTCTAACATTTAAGTCTTTAATCCATCTTGAATTAATTTTCGTATAAGGAGTAAGGAAAGGATCCAGTTTCAGCTTCCTACTTATGGCTAGCCAATTTTCCCAGCACCATTTATTAAATAGGGAATACTTTCTCATTTCTTGTTTTTGTCAAAGATCAGATGGCTATAGTTGTGTGGTATTATTTCTGAGGCCTCTGTTCTGTTCCATTGGTCTATAGCTCTGTTTTAGTACCAGTACCATGCTGTTTTGGTTACTGTAGCCTTGTAGTATAGTTTGAAGTCAGGTAGCGTGATGCCTCCAGCTTTGTTCTTTTGGCTTAGGATTGTCTTGGCAATGCAGGGTGTTCTTTGGTTCCATATAAACTTTAAAGCAGTTTTTTCCAATTCTGTGAAGAAAGTCATTGATAGCTTAATGGGGATGGCATTGAATCTATAAATTACCTTGGGCAGTATGGCCATTTTCACAATATTGATTCTTCCTATCCATGAGCATGGTATGTTCTTCCATTTGTTTGTGTCCTCCTCTATTTCACTGAGCAGTGGTTTGTAGTTCTCCTTGAAGAGGTCCTTTACATCCCTTGTAAATTGGATTCCTAGGTATTTTATTCTCTTTGAAGCTATTGTGAATGGGAGTTCATTCATGATTTGGCTCTCTGTCTGTTACTGGTGTATAAGAATGCTTGTGATGTTTGCACATTGATTTTGTATCCTGAGACTTTGCTGAAGTTGCTTATCAGCTTAAGGAGGTTTTGGGCTGAGACAATGGGGTTTTCTAAATATACAATCATGTCATCTGCAAACAGGGACAATTTGACTTCCTCTTTTCCTAATTGAATACCCTTGATTTCTTTCTCTTGCCTGATTGCCCTAGCCAGAACTTCCAACACTATGTTGAATAGGAATGGTGAGAGAGAGCATCCCTATCTTGTGCCAAAGGGAACGCTTCCAGTTTTTGCACATTCAGTATGATATTGGCTGTGGGTTTGTCATGAATAGCTCTTATTATTTTGAGATACGTTCTATCAATACTGAATTTATTGAGAGTTTTTAGCATGAAGGACTGTTGAATTTTGTCAAAGGCCTTTTCTGCATCTATTGAGATAATCATGTGTTTTTTGTCTTTGGTTCTGTTTATATGCTGGATTACATTTATTGATTTGCATATGTTGAACCAGCCTTGCATCCCAGGGATGAAGCCACTCTATCATGGTAGATAAGCTTTTTGATGTGCTGCTGGATTTGGTTTGCCAGTAATTTATTGAAGATTTTTGCATCGATGTTCATTAGGGATATTGGTCTAAAATTCTCTTTTTTTGTTATATCTCTGTCAGGCTTTGGTATCAGGATGATGTTGACCTCGTAAAATGAGTTAGGGAGGATTCCTTCTTTTTCTATTGATTGGAATAGTTTCAGAAGGAATGGTACCAACTCCTCCTTGTACCTCTAGTAGAATTCAGCTGTGAATCCCTCTGGTCCTGGACTTTTTTTTGGTTGGTAGGCTATTAATGATTGCTTCAATTTCAGAGCCTGCTATTGGCCTATTCAGGGATTCAACTTTCTGGTTTAGTCTTGGGAGAGTGTAAGTGTCCAGGAAATTATCCATTTCTTCTAGGGTTTCTAGTTTATTTCCGTAGAGGTGCTTATAGTTTCTCTGACGGTAATTTGTATTCCTGTGGGGTCGCTGGTGATATCCCCTTTATCATTTTTTATTGCATCTATTTGATTCTTCTCTCCTTTCTTCTTTATTAGTCTTGCTAGCAGTCTATCAATTTTGTTGATCTTTTCAAAAAACCAGCTCCTGGCTTCATTGATTTTTTGGAGGGTTTTTTGTGTGTCTATCTCCTTCAGTTCTGCTCTGATCTTATTTATTTCTTGCCTTCTGCTAGCTTTTGAGTGTGTTTGCTCTTGCTTCTCTAGTTCTTTTAATTGTGATGTTAGGGTGTCAATTTTAGATCTTTCCTGCTTTCTCTTGTGGCATTTAGTGCTATAGATTTCCCTCTACACACTGCTTTCAATGTGTCCCAGAGATTCTGTTATGTTGTGTATTTGTTCTCATTGGTTTCAAAGAACATCTTTATTTCTGCCTTCATTTCGTTATGTACCCAGTAGTCATTCAGGAGCAGGTTGTTCAGTTTCCATGTAGTTGAGCAGTTTTGATTGAGTTTCTTAGTCCTGAGTTCTAGTTTGATCGCACTGTGGTTTGAGAGACAGTTTGTTATAATTTCTGTTCTTTTACATTTGCTGAGGAGGGCTTTACTTCCAACTATGCGGTCAATTTTGGAATAAGTGTGATGTGGTGCTGAGATGAATGTATATTCTGTTGATTTGGGGTGGAGAGTTCTGTAGATGTCTATTAGGTCCGCTTGGTGCAGAGTTGAGTTCAAGTCCTGGATATCCTTGTTAACTTTCTGTCTCGTTGATCTGTCTAATGTTGATAGTGGGGTGTTAAAGTCTCCCATTATTATTGTATGGGAGTCTAAGTCTCTTTGTAAGTCTCTAAGGACTTGCTTTATGAATCTGGGTGCTCCTATATTGGGTGCATATATATTTAGGAGAGTTAGCTCTTCCTGATGAATTGATCCCTTTACCATTATGTAATGGCCTTCTTTGTCTCTTGATCTTCGATGGTTTAAAGTCTGTTTTATCAGAGAGTAGGATTGCAACCCCTGCTTTTTTTTGGTTTTCCATCTGCTTGGTAGATCTTCCTCCTTCACCTATGAAACTTAGTTTTGCCGGATATGAAATTCTGGGTTGAAAATTATTTTCTTGGCCGGGCGCGGTGGCTCAAGTCTGTAATCCCAGCACTTTGGGAGGCCGAGACGGGTGGATCAGGAGGTCAGGAGATCGAGACCATCCTGGCTAACACGGTGAAACCCCGTCTCTACTAAAAATACAAAAAAACTAGCCAGGTGAGGTGGCGGGCGCCTGTAGTCCCAGCTACTCGGGAGGCTGAGGCAGGAGAATGGCGTAAACCCGGGAGGCGGAGCTTGCAGTGAGCTGAGATCCGGCCACTGCACTCTAGCCCGGGCAACAGAGCAAGACTCCGTCTCCAAAAAAAAAAAAAAAAAAAAAAAAGAAAATTATTTTCTTTAAGAATGTTGAATATTGGCCCACACTCTCTTCTTGCTTGAAGAGTTTCTGCTGAGAGATCTGCTGTTAGTCTGATGGGCTTCCCTTTGTGTATAACCTGACCTTTCTCTCTGGCTGCCCTTAACATTTTTTCCTTCATTTCAACTTTGGTGAATCTGACAATTATGTGTCTTAGGGTTGCTCTTCTCGAGGAGTATCTTTGTGGCGTTCTCTGTATTTCCTGAATTTGAATGTTGGCCTGCTTCACTAGGTTTAGGAAGTTCTCCTGGATGATGGCTGCAGAGTGTTTTCCAACTTGGTTCCATTTTCCCTGTCACTTTCAGGCACTCCAATCAGACGTAGATTTGGCCTTTTCACATGATCCCATATTTCTTGGACACTTGTTCATTTCTTTTTACACTTTTTTGTCTACACTTCTCTTCTCACTTCATTTCATCCATTTGATCTTCAATCGCTGATACTCTTTCTTCCAGTTGATCAAGTTGGTTACTGAAGCTTGTGCATTTGTCACGTAGTTCTCGTGTTATGGTTTTCATCTCTATCAGTTCTTTTAAGGACTTCTCTACATTGGTTATTCTAGTTAGCCATTTGTCAAATCTTTTTTCAAGGTTTTTAACTTCTTTGCACTGGTTATGTAGTTCCTCCTTTAGCTCTGAGAAGTTTGATCAACTGAAGCCTTCTTCTCTCAGCTCGTCAAAGTCATTCTCCGTCCAGCTTTGTTCCATTGCTAGTGATGAGCTGCGTTGCATTGGAGGGGGAGATGCGCTCTGATTTTTTGAATTTCCAGCTTTTCTTCTCTGCTTTTTCCCCATCTTTGTGGTTTTATCTGCCTTTGGTCTTTCATGATGGTGACATACTGATGGGGTTTTGGTGTGAGTGTCCTTTCTGTTAGTTTTCCTTCTAACAGTCAGGACCCTCAGCTGCAGGTCTGTTGGAGTTTGCTTGAGGTCCACTCCAGACCCTGTTTGCCTTGGTATCAGCAGCAGAGGCTGCAGAAGATAGAATATTGCTGAACAGCGAGTGTTGCTGTCTGATTCTCACTCTGGAAGCTTCGTCTCAGGGGTGTACCCTACTGTGTGAGGTGTGAGGTGTCAGTATGCACCTAGTGGGGGATGTCTCCCAGTTAGGCTACTCAGAGGTCAGGGAGCCACTGGAGCAGGTAGTCTGTCTGTTCTCAGATCTCAACCTCCGTCCTGGGAGATCCAGTGCTCTCTTCAAAGCTGTCAGACAGGGGCATTTACCTCTCTGGAGGTTTCTGCTGCTTTCTGTTTAGCTATGCCCTGTCCCCAGAGGAGGAGTCTACAGTGGCAGGCCGGCCTCCTTGAGCTGTGGTGGGCTCCACCCTATTCGAGCTTCCCGAGGGCTTTGTTTACCTATTTAAGCCTCAGCAATGGCGGGCGCCCCTCCCCCAGCCTGGCTGCTGTCTTGCAGTTAAATCTCAGACTGCTGTGCTAGCAATGAGGGAGGCTCCCTGGGCGTGGGACCCTCTGGGCCAGGTGTGGGATATAATCTCCTGGTGTGCTCATTGCTAAGACCCTTGGTAAAGTGCAGTATTAGAGTGGGAGTTTTCCAGGTGTTGTGTGTCTCAATTTCCTTTGGCTAGGAAAAGGAATTCCCTTCCCCCCTGCCCTTCCCAGGCGAGGCAATGCCTCGCCCTGCTTCATCTCTCGCTGGTTGGGCTGCACCGGCAGACCAGCACCGACTGTCTGACACCACAGGCCCCAGTGAGATGAACCCGGTACCTCAGTTGAAAATGCAGAAATCACCCGTCTTCTGTGTCGCTCACGCTGGGAGCTGGAGGCTGGAGCTGTTCCTATTCAGCCATCTTGGGCGCACCCCCTCAGGTATTTCTTTACAGCAATGCAGGAACGGCCTGACAGGGCTTGTGACAGCATAATTCTGATTTCTGCTTCTGTCTTTACGTGGCCTTCTCCTCTGTGTCTTCTCCTCTTTTAGCTGTTCTAAGGATGCATATGTTGGTGGATTTAGGGACCACCCAGATAATCCAGGATAATCTCATTTCAAGATGCTTAATTATATTTCAAAGGTTCTTTTTCTAAATAAGGTCACACTCCCAGGTTATGCCAAGTGTACGTTTATTCTTTTCAATTAATATCGAACTGAGTGCTAAATAAATGCTCAATGAATATTGACTCAATGATTCACTGATTCCACTGTCAAGGGAGAATAAAAATTATTCTATTTTCTGAAGGCTTATGGGGCATGGACATTTCTTTTTGGGGGTAACCCTTAAACCCACTACATACTCTTTGATCAGAAAAAAAGGCAAATATGATAAGGTGCAGGTTGTGTACAGTCTTTCAAGAAGTACATTGAGAATGGTGCACTGGCCAGGGAAGAAACTTTAATTGTTCTCAGGAAGCCATCTGTTATCTGGATCTGTGTCTACCTGGTGGAACTGACCCACTCTTTAGAGATCAAGCCTCAGGTCAGGAAAACCTTGATCCAATAAAAACCACTTCAAGTGGTTTTTCTTTTTCTCTCTCTTCAGTGATTTGAGGTTACTGTGTTTCCTAGGTGAGCCCTGAGGTTGATTAGAGTGGATTGTATGTACGAAGTTTTCATATCAGGGCAACATAAGAAAGGGCTTATTAGGACTATACAAATAGTTTAATAAAAAATCCAAATAAATTAATTGTATTAAAATTTTACTTTAAACACACATGTACCTTTGTATTCTCCTTGGCATGTAGATGTTCACCAGCTGTCAACCTGATTAGGATCTGCCTCAGCTCTGGAGCCAAGTCTACATTCTTCTCAGGCAGGTCCAGCCAATAATCTAGCAAAGCAGGGGTACTAGGGCCTCCTAGAATGGAAAATCTTTGCTCTGAAATGTCTTGTTGAATTGGCTGAAATTTTATCAGATCTACATCATGAATCTTATATTTTTCCTGCCCAATTCTATCTTCTCCACCTCTTTACTGTTTTATGAATATTACCATCAGAAAACTTCTTGCACTCCTAACTCTGTCTCATCCTTGCTTCTTGGAGGGTCAAACTGACACGTTCTTAAATTAGAAACTCAATTTTAATCATTTTAACTGTCGGGTTTGTGGCCATGGGCCTAAAAACATTTATTGGCTCATAAAATAATACTCGTTAGATAAAGTGTACGTGATATTTTAACACTGCTTAAAATAGGCCGTGTTTATATACCTATAATGGTGTTAAAATGTTGTTAAACTATATTGCTAAAGAAATGTGTGAAAGATTATTTCACCAAGGGTAAGACAAATTGTATGAAGCATATTCATGAAAGTTAAATTAGAGAGAGTTAATGGAACAATATTTGGGAATAGAATTCAGAAGAAAAAAAATTAAAGGATGACTAATGAAAGTTATACAACCCTAAGTATTTGGCAAGATTACGTCAAAGAGGAACCAAAGTGAAGAAATGTAATTCCACATTCTAATCCTCACTCAGTGACCCAGACTTTAACAGAGCTCCCGCGAGGCCCCACGAGAAGAGGGTGGTTTACAAGGATTGAGGAATCTTCTGAGAAATGGAATCATTTGCCACAGCCCCTGGGAAGCTTGTGTTGGACAACCACACACTCAGAGCAAAAGTTTGCAAAGTGAGCCTTTTCTTCTAGCACTAGAAGGTGTGTGTCAGCTGGATACTACAGGAGTGGCAGGAGGCAAGAAGTCATGAAGAACTAAGTTTATAACAATGAAGATGGGTTTCAATTTAGCAGCATGTCACTACTTTGACTTAGCTCTTTGGCTTACAGCATATCCAGGTAATGGTGCTATTAATCAGGTTGTTTCAGGTATGGATAGCACCCTGACCAGACTAGCATTATTTATCTGAGGGAAATAAAAAATTATAGGAATGCTTATAGCCTTCATCCGTCTCTCTCTTCCTCCCTTTCTCCCCTTCAGTCTTTAATCCTTTTGGGCTGCTATAACAAAATACCACAAAGTAGGTGGCTTATAGACAACAGAAATGTATTTGTCACAGTTCTGAAGACTGGAAGTCCAAGATCAAGACATTGGCAAGTTTGAAGTCTGGCGAGGGCCTGCTTCCTGGTAGATGGCACCTTCTTGCTGTGGCCTCACAGGGTGGAAGAGGCAAGGCAGCTCTCTGAGGTCTCTTTTTTCTTTTTCTTGTCTTTTTTTTTTTTCACTTAAAATATTATTATTTATTGGGAATCCAAGAAAATCAACTGAAACAGCATAAAACTAAGGTATAAATATAAAAAAAAGAATAAAACTGAATACATTTATATCAATAACTTGCTAACAAATAGCCAAAAATAGCTAGAAAATAAAAAGATTCTATTCTTTTTTTGCTATTATACTTTAAGTCCGGGATACATATGCAGAATGTGCAGGTTTGTTACACAGGTATATATGTGCCGTGGTGGCTTGCTGCACCTATCAACCCGTCTCATCTACATTAGGTATTTCTCCTAATGTTATCCCTCCCCTAGCCCCCTATCCCTTGACAAGCCCTGCTATGTGATGTTCCTCTCCCTGTGTCCATGTGTTCTCATAGTTCAACTCCCACTTATGAGTGACAACATGAGGCATTTGGTTTTCTGTTCCTGTGTTAGTTTGCTGAGAATGATGGTTTTCAGCTTCATCCATGTCCCTGTAAAGGACGTGAACTCGTCCTTTTTTGGGTGTATAGTATTCCATGGTATATATGTTCCCCATTTTCTTTATCCAGTCTATCATTGATGAGCATTTGGGTTGGTTCCAAGTCTCTGCTATTGTGAATAGTGCTGCAACAAGCATATGTATGCAGGTGTCTTTACAGTAGAATGATTTATAATCCTTTGGGTATATACCCAGTAATGGGATTGTTGGGTCAAATGGTATTTCTGGTTCTAGATCCTTGAGGAAAGGCCACACTATCTTCCACAATGGTTGAACTAATTTACACTCCCACCAACAGTGTAAAAGTGTTCCGATTTCTCCACATCCTCTCCAGCATTTGTTGTTTCCTGACTTTTTAATGATCGCTATTCTAACTGGCTTGAGATGTTATCTTATTGTGGTTTTGATATGCATTTTTCTAATGACCAGTGATGATGAGCTTTTTTTCGTGTTTGTTGGCTGCATAAATGTCTTCTTTTGCAAAGTGTCTGTTCATATCCTTTGTCCACTTTTTGATGGGTTTGTTTTTTTCTTGTAAATTTGTTTAAGTTCCTTGTAGATTCTGGATATTGCCCTTTGTCATATGAGAAGATTGCAAAATTTTTCTCCCATTCTGTAGGTTGCCTGTTCAGTCTGATGATAGTTTCTTTTGCTGTGCAGAAGCTCTTTAGTTTAATTAGATCCCATTTGTCAATTTTGGTTTTTGTTGCCATTGCTTTTGGTGTTTTAGTCATGAAGTCTTTGCCCATGCCTATGTCCTGAATGGTACTGCCTAGGTTTTCTTCTTGGGTTTTTATGGTTTTAGGTCTTATGTTTAAGTCTTTAATCCATCTTGAGTTAATTTTTGTATGAGGTATAAGGAAGGGGTCCAGTTTCAGTTTTCTGCTTATGGCTAGCCAGTTTTCCCAACATCATTTATTAAATAGGGAATCCTTTCCCCGTTGCTTGTTTCTGTCAGGTCTGACAAACACCTTTGTAACCTTAACAGTATCTCGTTTGAGTATGAAAAACCAACACTGTTCATCTCTTCCTCCTCCCTCTTGTTCCCCTCTCTCTTTTTTCACCCTTTACTTCACCTTCTTCCCCCACATTCTATCACTCATTCTCTTTCGCCATTCTACCCTAGACTCCCTCCCTCGTCTCTCTTCCTATTTCTCTTCCACCTTCTTCTGAATTAGTTACCCTTTTCTCAAAATGCTCCTGAGCTCCTGACCCCATGGAAAACCCTCAGAGTGCTTTCTTGGATGAATTTGACACCCTCTCTAGCTAGGGCTTGTGTCTCTGCTGGGTCCCTGCCCCATCACCCAACACCTGGCCCAGCCTGGCCCGTGCTTGTCATGTTTTTACAACCTGGTGGTTTTTCTTTTTAAATTTAGAATTGACTTTTCTCACATGTGAAGTCTAAAATCTGCAGGGTGTTAATTTTAGACCTATTCTTTTAGGAGAAGGCAAAAGACCTGCTCTCTTTGGGCAGATTTTACGAATCCTCAGGAGTATTCAGAACACAAAGCACTAAAAGGTAATTCCACCCTTGAGTGATTTAATAGTTTTTTGGCTCAGCGGGTACATTGTTTTGGTAAATTAGGAAGAAAACTTTCTTTTTTCTGATAACAAAAGTAATAGTTCTTTCTTGAGAAAAAAAAGGAAATTTAAAAAAGCACAATGAAGAAAGTAAAAAAATATATATATTATCACCTTTTGGAAATAACCAGACTTAGCTCATTGGTTCCTATTCCTCTAGTCTTTTTTATGTATATGTAAGCACATATTCCTTTTTAGCAAAATTGAAGACATGGTATATGTGTTATTACTATTTTGCATTAATGTTTGATGTCTTTCCTCTAATGTAAGCTTTAATTTTTATGTAATATTTAGGTATATGGATATACTATTATAATTGGAATAAAATTCAGTAGATATTTTAGATGGCTCAGAAACATCATTTTTGTAGCATGGCAAACATTAGTTGCATTCTAAAAATATTTTATACTGACTCCCAATGACCACGTGACAAAGATGATACTTATAAATAAGTTCAAAAAATTCAATTTTTTTCCTCCCTTTTGGGCCTATAGAATACTATGCTTCCTAGTTCCCTTTGAAGTTAGGTGAAGACATGGAACAGCTTCTGGCCAGAAGTGTGAGTGGAAATGAAGTGTGTCTCTTCTGACTGGGTAGGAAAAATTACCTTTAAGTGTTTCCAGTTTTTCTTTTGTTCCATGTAGATTATAGAGGTCTTGGTTGAGATAATGCCATCACAAAATGAAGCAACCTTGATTTCTGAGTCACAGCATGAGTGAGAATAAACTTAAATGAATGAACACCTGAAGTTTTTGAACTTTGCATTTCTCGGCATAGGGCTAGCCTATCCTGTGGACTCTTACAGACCACCTATGGCAGTGTCTAACATGGGTTAGAGCATTTCTTGGTGGATGTTTTCAGGATGCAGCAATTAGTAAATTATCATTCAGCTCTTATTGATCGGGGATTTTATATTCAGGTAGAGTCCCAGACCCTAAAGGAACACAAAATTGAGAGGGACACAGTCCTAATCCCCAAAGCAGTCAAGCAAGAATGGCATTGGTTATCAAAATTAAGACAATGGAAATGCTTTCGTGGAGGGCGTACAACTTGCTATGGGACCACAGAGAATAGGTTAACACTGGGGAAGGATCTTGAGGACTTCCAACCTTGACTAGAAAATGACTGTGTCGATGTGGTGGAAGACAATCTTTCCAGGCACAAGGAACAGCATGCACACAGTCACAGAGATGTGAAATGGCATGGTATGTTTGGAAAACCAGGATATTCATGTGGCAGGGAAATGGAGGAAAATAAAACTGTATTGTTTTGAATAAGAGGAAGCTCGATACCTTTCAAGGTTAATTATCTCATTGTTAAATATCTCTAAGAAGGAGAAGTCTCTTTTTATGCAAAATGAAAATGTTTCATCTTGTAACTTTTTACTACTTGGCCCTCATTTTTCTCTCTGGATGTGCTAAGATGAAAATTAAACCCTTTTTTTGTCATACCCTTTCAAATATTTAAGACACTTTTTATATCCACTTGAATTTTGTGGGTTTTTTTTTTTTGAGTTTTAGTTCTGATCTTCTAAAGGTGGTATGCAAAATCTTGCATGAAACATGGTGTATAGTGATTAGTCGAGGTATGTTTGATGAGTGAATGCACAGATCAGTTCAGAGGCCATCACGCTGGTTTCTACTCGGTACAAAAATATGAAGGACAATAATTTATTATAGTTATTAGTTAGCATTTATTGAAAACCTTACTTTTTGCCAGGTAATTTATCAACTTCTTTACATGCATATCAGCTTTCTTAATCACAACAACTCTACAAGATAGGTATCATTATTGTTCGTATTTCAGAGATGAAGACTATGAGGTTTACAGAGGTGAAGTACCTTTCTCAGTTATACAGCTCATAAGTGTTAGAGTCAGAATGAACTCATGTCTGTTGAACGTCAGAGCCTGAACTTCCTTATTTTCAAATTGTCTTACGATGTCATTGAACTCTTCCGTCCACACTGGAAAGTGGGCATTTTCTTTCATTTTACCCTTGAGTGTCACGAGTGTCAGAGCAGCTAGAATACCGCTTACTCAGTTCAGAACTAGGATTTGTCTGATTCCGGAACCTGTGACTGCTCTATCCTTCCAAGCTCTTCTGAGGAGAGAGAATGATTTAGGTAGGAATTCAGTCAGGATTTTCTTATAAAGAGAGATGAACTCCAATTCAATGTCTGCCTTACTAACTTCCCTTTCCTTTTATCATTTCACTCAGATCAATCTCGGTGAACAAGCGGAAGAAAACACAGAAGAAGCATAGCTGTTTAATGCCATTTTAAGTGGCTTACAAATATCTGTTGTGATGTGTCAATTGGGGATCACCTTTTCCTACTGCCTTGGGATTTGCTTTCTTTTACGTAGCTTTCATCTGGCTGGGGGACAACGGGGTTCTCCCTGATGTTGGATGAGATTAGGCATAGCAGAAATCACCCTGATTTATTAAGTGGGAGACTTAACATCTGTTCCCTAAATGATCACTCCCTGGCCTTGTGGCAAGTCAGCAGCCCTCTGGAGGCTTTGATTTCCTTATCTGAAATGTAGTCATGAGAAATGAGGTCTCGGGGCTATCTAATTGTGCTTACTGACAAGGTATTGCCTGCTGTACAATGCATTGCTTATGACAGACACACACTCTGCTAAACTCTTTTTATTTAAATCCTCATGACAACCTGATGAAATGGTTATTATTATTTATAAAACTCAATTTTATAGATTAAGAATGAGAGGATCAGAGGAGTTAAATAATCACCCCAAGACATATAGTTATCTGAATGGAATTTGCCCACTCCAACATTGTCATGACTGAGTTGTGGGATTTAGGGTTGAAACCACTGAGGTCAGAATTTGACTTCCACACATAGTCAAGTACTATAACCTCTCTAAGCCTCAGCTGTCCCACCCAGAAAATGGTGACAATAAAAGTGCCTACCTCATATGATTATTACAGTTATTTTTTTGGCAACTTAGACACTAAACTAGATAGAATGTTCTTTCAGAGCCAGGAGTAAATATCATCATAGGCTGTTTAAAAAGTGTCACATATAAATTATCACTTAGTAAAAGAATTACATTTTCTTTTTTTAGCTTTTTTTTTAAGTTCGGGGTACATGTGCAAGTTTGTTACATAGGTAAACTTGTGTCATGGGGGTTTGTTGTACGGATTATTTCATCACCAGGTATTAAGCCCAGTACCCATTAGTTATTTTTCCTGATCCTCTCCCTCCTCCCATCCTCCACCCTCTGAAAGGCCCCAGTGTGTGTTGTTCCCCTCTATGTGTCTATATGTTCTCATCAATTAGCTCCCACTTATAAGTGAGAACATGTGGTATTTGATTTTCTGTTCCTGTGTTAGTTGCTAAGGGTAATCGACTCCAGCTCCATCCATGTCCCTGTAAAGGACATGATCTCATTCTTTTTTATGGCTGCATAGCATTCCATGGTGTGTATATACCACATTTTCTTTATGCAATTCATAGGGTTATTTTTACAATTAAAGGAGAATATATGCATACAATTCTTAAGCATAGTACTTGGCACATACTAACTAATAAAAAGCATTAATTGATAGAGTTAAAGGGTTCAAGAGCAGTGGTTAAGTGGTCACTCTTTTTGGGAGGTGATGAATCTGATAAGAGATGTCCAGAGGAAAACAGAAATCTGAAAAACAATCTTACATAAACTTCTGAGGCCTTATGGATTCAGACATGTGTGGGCATCCAAGGGTTAATAAAGCCAAGATTAATATTTCCTGTGAAGGACAGACTCTCTCAGATGGGAGATTTTAAAATTGATGATTCTTTAAATGTTTCTTTTTCTTCCTTTAAGGCAATGGCTTAAAACAAAAACAAAAACACAAAACAAAACAGAAAACCTTCTGCAATAACAACCTCTTCCATCAGCTAACAAACTAACAACACTTATTTTATCCCTTGGGGACCTGCAGTCTCCTTTGCTGCCTGGGGCTCAGTGGAATTCTCCAGTTATTGTGTGCCTACATGTTCAGCAGCCATTCTTGCATTTTCTGCCTCAGCTCCTTCAGTGTAATTATCTCTCTGTGTTATTTCTACCCCATCAAAATGCATACAACTTGTCAGTGTTGAGCAAGCAGGGCTGTGCTTTGCTGCCAGGGTTTGCTGCACAGATTTCTTACCCTAGTTTGTGGAAAAACTGAGAGTTACATGAAATTTTATGTATACATGCAAACCTACTTTTGGGGGGTAAGAGGGAGGGTGAGAGGGAAATCCCCATCATTCCTATACCAAGGATAGAGGTGAGATGCAGCAAGACTCTGCAATAATCATAATAATGGTTGAATGAATTAATTTAGTACAATAGGCAAAAGGAAATACCCCCGATTATTCTTTGATGACCTATGTATTCAGTCACTATATATTGAGCACCTATTACATGTCATTGCTATGCCATACATCAGAGGTTTAACATTGAACACTGTATATAGGGTCACAGATGACATGAAGTTTATAATCTAATATATATAACAATTCAATACTATGAAGTCAGTAGACTCAGTCTCCTTAGCAAAGTGTAAGGCAAAAGCAAAACCCCGTCATGATGGTGACTACTTTTATTCATCCACTTGTTCATTTATTCAATCGCAAACATTTATTGACAATACTTTATGTTCTGTTTGGAACCATACTAGCAATAGGGGTTACTGGGTCTAATGCAGTGTTTCTCTACCTTAACACTATTGACATTTAGGCTGGATAACTCTTTGTTGTGAGGAGCTAGTCTGTGAATTGGAGGGTATTTAGCAGCATCCCTCATCTCTACCTACTGGGTGCTAGAAGCAGCACCTAGTTGTGTCAACCAAAAATATCTTTGACATCACTGAATGTCTCCTGGAGGTCAAAATTGCCTCCAGTTGAGGATCACAGTTCTAATGTATAAAACATTGCTTCTGACATCAACATTAAATAGAAGTCAGTAAAACTGATAACCACAACAACAATTAAAATGGATGAAACACCTCCTTTTGGTCAGGTTTTTGCCAGGTACACAATCTTATTCAATGCTTACAACAACTGTATGCTGTAAGAGTAAATATTTATTTATGGATCTCTAAAGGTTTATAATGGGTAAGTCTGTTTATAATTATTTCCATATGTGTTAATTATAACCTTCTAAAAGCAAGAATCAATATTTAAAATGTTTAAAGGGGAATGATGGCACCTACATTTTAAGAGATAGCATAAGCTAAAATTAAAAGCCTATTTTTAAAGAAGTGTTAGATTATTTTATACAGTAGAAATGATAAAGCAAAAAGCTCTTGTATGATAATACATGGCTAAAGTTTTTCCTTTTTCGTGCTTTAGTTTGTATTGGCTACATTTTTCACCGTACGCATTGTGTGTTTCTTTTTAATAGTTTTTTTCTGAACACACATGTTATTTGTGTTAACATTTTTATTGAATAACACTTACATTGTAGCTTTCTCATCACTAATAGAATAAACATAACAAGATTTTGGGGGACTTCAGAACAGTAATTAATACTTGAGTTTCAGAGTACAAAGTCACCTTAGTAGGCATCAAATCCAAACCACCCAGTTTATGGATGAAAAATACAAAGCTAAGATTGAATTGAATCGCTCTAGGTTAGAGGGTTTGCAAACTATGGCCTGGGAACCAAATTTGGCTTGTCATTTGTTTTTGCAAATAAAGTTGTATTGGAATACAACAAAGCTCATTTGTTTACGTATTATCCATGGCTGCTTTCAAAGTATAACAGAGTAGATTAGTTGCAACAGCAACTATATGTCCTTTAAAGCCTAATATATTCACTCTCTGTCCCTTTACAGAAAATGTTAGGTCATATCAAAAACTAGGGCTTGAGGAGGACTTTGAGTTGATGTGTCTCTTACTGGACAGCAGCATGGTGGAGCGGAAAATCCCTGGGCTCTAGAATCAGACAAGGTTTTTGAACCTTGTCTTTGTCATCCACAAGCTGTGTGGCCTTGAACAGGATCCCTTTGAGTCTCATTTCCTATTGAGTAAAATTGAGATGAACACGGTCTGCAATTTTGTTATGTGGTTTATAAAAATTTGATAATGTCTTTGATGTGTACTCAAAATAGATTATATTAAAATACAGTGCCCTTTCAACTGAATAACTGTGGCTTTTACTCATTTACTCAATAAATATTTAGCAAAAGACCATTGAAGGAACCTTAATAGGGACTGAGGATACAAGAAAAGTAATGACAGACATGGCCTCTAAATTTCATTTCAGCCAAGTAGAGAGTAGGTATGAGAGGGATCTAACCCAGACCTTACTCAGACATGGTTTACTGAAGGAGAGGACATTTAATTCAAGACCTTAAGCAAGCACAGGAATTAACAAGTAGAAGAGGATGAAAGTCAGGTAAGGAATGTTTCAGGCAAAGGAAAGAACAAGAGTAAAAGTTCTAAGATTAGTAAGTCATTGTACACTGAAAGAACTAAAGAAAAAAAGGTCAGTCAAGTTTGAGTGGGAGTTCAATGCTGGGAGAAAGTGGAGAGAGATATGTCTGGGAAGGTGAACATGATGCAGATTCTAAAACGCCAATGGAGCAGCTAGTATTAGCTGCTTACCCAACAGTCGCAACTCCCTTTCTCAAGAACAGAATCATGATTTTGTACACCTGGCAAAATGCCCGCCTTAGGGAAGTCAGCAGATACATCAGTGATTGGTCTGAGGTGAGCTAGTGATTGGGATCTGGCCAATGGAAGAATTTTGAGGTCTTTAAGGAAAAAGTTTTCCAATCCAAAAATAGGAGATTCAGGTACGGTGGCTCATGACTATAATCCCAGCACTTTGGGAGGCCGAGGCAGGTGGATCACCTAAGGTCAGGAGTTCAAGACTAGCCTGGCCAACATGGTGAAACCCATCTCTACAAAAATTAGCCCCCCTGATGGCAGGTGCCTATAATCCCAGCCACTCGGGGGATTGAGGAGGGTGAATCGCTTGAACCCGGGAGGCGGAGGTTGCAGTGAGCCGAGATCGCACCACTGCACTCCAGCCTGGGCAATAGAGCGAGACTCTGTCTCAAAAACAAAAAACAAAAACAAAAACAAAACCCAACAACAGCAACCAAAAATAAAAATAGGAGACAGCCCTTTTTCTCCCTTGTCTCTCTGCTTTGGCTGCAGTCAAGTGAGACTGTGATACTTGGAGCTGTTGCAGCCTTTTGCCCTCATAATGAAAGTGAACAGGCTGAAGATGGAGGGAGGAAATGCATACAGATAAAATTCCAGGGATGATTTGTTGAATTCCATGTTGTCATTCCAGGACTAACTCTGGCTGTACACACCAGTGAACTTCCTGTTACAGAAAGTAGGGCAAGATCAAAAAGGGCTCAAGTGCCAGGGTCAAGTAACATCCAAGAGGAAAAGCAAATGTAACACAAGCTTTAGTCTCTAATATCGTCTCTCCTGCCCATGACAGAGTACCAAATGGATTAGAAGATTAAATGGACTAGATGATGATTAATGGATTAACTGCAAATAACTGAGCTCCAAGTGACCCTTTGTGAGAAATAGCTAGCCTTCAGTGGAGGCCTCAATTTCCTCATCTGTAAAACATAGGTGATAACAGAACCATCTAAAGGGCTTGCTGTAAGGATGGAATAGTATATAGATTTGGAGCACCAGCACGGAGCCTAGTACCTAGTAAGTGTTCACAATGGTAGGTGAAGATTATTATTCTTCTTTCATCATTTTCTGTAAACTCACATGTCTTGAATGATTTTGACATTCTTAAAGAGTACCCCATGCTGGCATGAATCAGAAATTGCATGGACATTACATAGAGGATTGAATGAGATATTCTTCAAAGCAGCTTTTTTTTTTTTTTTCCAACCAAACCACAAGTGGTGATTATTAGCATGTTGAGAAATTAATTTACTGTCAAGTAGTAAAGAAGAGAATGGGTCAGAATAGGCAATATTGGACTGCATCCCATGTGGTAAGGATAAAAATTGTTTTATGAAAGGTTTTTGTTATATGTATTTATACGTGTGTGTTAGCTTGTAATTGTAAAATGTATTTCTGATTGTGGAATGAGTTAAAAAATTTGTTTTGACAAAGAATGCTGTAAGGTTTCTTACACCTCCAGCTTCTGTGGTTGTTCTCAGATCGTGCAGCTCATTTCAGCATTCATGTTGCATAACACTGCTACCTGCTGACTCACGGTCAGCAGGCAGTGGCCTGCTTGACTGGAGTTTTCACCACTGCTCTGTGTTTTCTTGAGCAGCCCTGTTTCATTATTATAGAGAACTAAGGAAGGTGGGTATCTTCCATAAAGGGAACTCATTACCCATTAAATTAAAATGGAAACTAAACTGGTATCTTGAGAGGTCTCAGGTGGGCTTTTCAGCCCAGTCCACAGGACAGTGGAATCATAGCCTAGAAGGTAAATGGCCCACATCCTACGAGCAGAGTTACTTTGTAGGTTTTGCAGTTGTGGGATGCATTTCTCCATAGGCATAGTGAGCCCCTCTCATTTCCTCTTTTAATTGTAGCCTGTACTATTGACATTGGGGACTGTGAACTGGGAATGTGGGCAGCAGGTTTTTAGTGGAAAAAAACCCCAACTTTTATTTGACCTTTTCTTTTTTCTGGTCACTTAAGAAGAAAAAGAAAACTGAGAAAAATATGTAAAATGCATATATATATATATATATATATAGATAGATAGATAGATAGATAGATAGATAGATACATGGAGATATTTATGTAGCACCTGCTCTATTTTCAACACCGTCCCATTGCCTACAATAGATGATTGCCTAAGTGCTATAAGTGGTGCTGCGGAGGAAGACAGGATTAGAATCAGACACTTTGTTTTCAAGTGCCTACTCTGTTCACTGCTTGTGTGAACTTGGACAAATCACTGACTTATTCTGAGGTTTGGTTAGTAACAAAAGCTGGATTTTAGGGATTACCTGCCAGTGTCAGGCGCATTGCAGATGACAATTCTAAACCTGAAAGCAACCGTGAGAGGTAGTTGAATATGTTAAGTGACAGTGTAGGCCTATGTGGCTAGTCAGAACCAGAATCTAGAGTTGAACGTAAATCTCCTTTGTTCTAACGCCCACAGTTTTTCCATTATATTTCTCTGTTTACCTTAAAATGGAGATTAAGATAAAAATGCGTGTCAACTCCCGAGGTTGTCTTAAGGTTAAAACTAGCTAAAGTAAATGCAAAATTTTGATCACTGTTACTGTGATTATGGCCATTATTATTTTTAGGAGCACGAATATGCTTATTTTTACAGCAACTCTTATTACATGCATACTTTTATTAATGTTTATTTATGTGCTGTTTCCTGCCCTAGACTGTAAGAGTCTTGAGAGAAGGGATCCTGACTTATTTGATTGTGTATTGTTAGTAACTTACACAATGTTTGGCATATGGTTAAGTGCTCAATATTTGGTCTACTGCAATGAAAATATGTATAATTTCCACTCTTCAGAACACTTCTATATTTAGAGCCATATCTGTGTTTTCAGAATTCATCTTTCAAATTGCAAAAAGTTAAAAAGGGGTTGGGAAAATAAGTATCAACATATTGCTAGAGACTATAGATAAATTATCTTTTTTCTTTTTCTTAGATTTTCTAATTTTGTTTCATAATTATCTTTTAAAATATTTTCTAATTTTCCTTAATATACATATTTTATTTATGTAATTAATATTTTTGGTTGTTTTAAAACAAATTCACTAGAAGGAGTAACATATTGATCTACTGAAAATGAGATACATTAAAACCATTATTTTGTCAGATAAGTAACAATAAAACCATTATTTTATCAGACATTTGAAAGGGATAGAATAGAAGGCTTGCAACTTGTGTCTGGGTTGGGATAAGGGAGGGAAATTTCCTAGACTGCCAGGCTTCTGTATGAATCATAGAATTTCATTTGTAGGGGGTAGTTGAAGTTAACTCATGACACTACCTCAAGATATTCTTTTCACAGTCTCTGATGGATAGCTGTATATCTTCTAAGTTAGTATTCCCAGGGATAAAAATACCAGCTACCATGCAGAAAATCTTATTTCATTGTTAGTAAGGAAAGATTGTGACAATGTTCCACAAGTAGAGTTAAACATCGCCTCTCTGAAGTCTTGACTATTGGCCCCACTTAGGCCCTTGAGTGGCAAAAAATATACAGAATATTATTTCCACTTCCCTGGTCCTTAGCTACACCCCACTGAAAACACCCTGTCTGTTAACCATTCCAGATATGCTGGCTCACAGCCCTCTCAGCATTTTGGTTGGCGATTTCCACACAGAGACTTTATGGGGATGATGAAAGGATAGGCTTTGGAGGCACACAGATCCAAGTTCTAACATGTACTGCATTCCCTATGGGCTGTGTTAAAGCAATAGTAAAAAGTACAATAATAATAAAAGATAAAGATGATGGTAATGACAACAGCTGACATTTTTGGGTGCTTCCTATGAACTAGTTACTGATCAATGGGCTTAAAAATATGTTATTTTTAATTGACAAGTAACAATTGAGGTAGCCATACTCCCATGTACACTGTAGCATTATTCACATAGGCAAGATAGGGAAGCAACGTAAGTGTCCATCAAGCAATCAACTGATAAAGAAAATGTGATATAAAAACACAACGAAATACTATACAGCCTTCAAAAAGAAGGAAATCTTATGACTTGTGACAACATGGGTGAACCCAGGGGACATTATGCTAAGTGAAATAAGCAATGGGCTTTCAATGCAAAATCTCGTTTAATTCTCAAACTCTGAAAATATGGGGATAGCAGTAGTAACCCATATGAAGTTGGGATGTGGTTTAAGTAATATAATGTGTATGAAGTGCTTAGACTATGAGTACTAGAATATAATGAGCATTTCATAAATATATAATAATAACAGTAATAATAACTTCATAAATATATAATAATAACAATAATAATAACCATGGCACCCACAACAGGCCATTATACCCTAAATGGGGTAACTTCTGCAGAGTACAGGGGTGGCAGCTCTCCTATCTGTACAGCATAGTAGTATTCATTGGTGGGAATGGGAATGGAAAATCACTGACAGTAAATGGGACAGAGGGGAAATAAAAGGGCAGAGTTATGGTTCCAGATCAAGTTGATCTGTATAGCCATTTTGTTTGGAGGCAAGGATCTGAAATGGAATATTCGATTAGTGACTACATTTTAAATTATTTTTTTTTCAGAATCATATTCTGGGTGATGGTGTTTGTGTAGGAGGGTCCTCAAAATGTCTTCTGGTAGTATAATTAAGGGATTAAGAGCATAAACTCTGTGGAATACTATACAGCCATAAAAAGAATAAAATCATTTTGTAGCATCATGGATGGAACTGAAGGCCATTATCCCAAGTGAAATAACTCAGAAACAGAAAATCAAATGCCACATGTTCTCACTTAGAAGTGAGAGGTAAACAGTGGGTACACATGGGCCTACAGAGGGAAATAGTAGACACTGGGAACTCCAAAAGGGGGAAGGTTGGGAAAAAAGAATATATAGAATATAATTTCTGTACATGATAATATTTCCGTATACTGTAATATTATTCTTTCTGTATACTGAGCTTGGGTACAATGTTCACTGTTCAGATGATGGGTACCGTAGAAGACCAAACCTCACTGTTATGCGAAATAGCCATATAGCAAACATGCACATGGAACTCATGAATCTTGTAAACAGCGAAAAGAAGTATAAGCTTTAGAGTCAAATTACCTCTGTTCAAAACCTGCCTCCAGAGTGTACCACCAGTTCGTCCATCTGGCCAGCTTTCTTAACCTCTCTGTGCCTTAGTTTCCTTATCTATAAAATGGTGATAATAATCCTATGGGCCTTACTCAGTTATTTTGAAGCTTTAATGAGTATTAATAGGTATAAAAATCCCAGAACACAGCATGAAAAATGTTGGCTATTTTTACTTTCCTGTGGAATAAGGAAGAGACAAGATCAGAATTATTCTTCCTTCCTGGACCAGCTAGCTCTTTGAAGGAAGCCTCAGCATAACACACACACACACACACACACACACACACACACACACACACACACACACACACACACATCCTCCAGTCTCTAAGCTCTAGAACAGAGACTTCCTTTGAAGGTGTCATGTCCAAGCTGTCCTTGGCCTTGCTGCACTGCAGGACCATTCATTATGAAATCACCTCTCACTGCAGGAAATCAGAATGCGGCAATATTGAAATGCTTGTGTGAGAAAGAACATAAAGTGGAGGTGCGAGGCAGAGCCCTAGTGAAAATCCACAGGCTGGTGCATAAGCAGAATGCAGCCCTTTCGTTTATCTTATTAAGAAATGTTTCACAGACAGCCTGAATTAGATTACTGGAAATGTTAATTTATCTTCTAACGCTATAGTCTGATTCTCTGTGTGTGTGAAAGATACATTTTGCTTAAATCTATTTTTGAATAAATCCTCACAATATTGTTCAAGGTAATTGATGGTGGAGGTATAGGACATTTCTCAGTAATACACAAACAAAACCAAACTCAAATCATGTAAATTGCTTCATTCGTAGGGATAAAACTAAATTGCTTGGCAAGGCAGGGAGTCAGAGAAAACAGGAAAGATCCAGAGGGAGCAGTGGAGGAATGATGACTGCGTTTTTCTTATTATTTCTGCGTCTGTCAAAATGGAATGTGCCCCCTCCTATTTTATGTTCTTAACTCTATATACAAGGCAATCAATGGTGTTATAAATAAGTCTGTTTTTGTTATGGGTATGAGACTGCTCAGGAAATGGAATAGAAAATTACTTTCTAGTCTGGCCTCAAAATCAATGTTTTCCAAATTATTTTTCTTACAACACTTCTATTTGTCTCTTGGAATTTTTTTTCATTTGCCATCACCCTTCCCTCTGTTAAGGTGCTCCGCCTTGTCCTTTTGTACTTGTAATCTGTGTTATAAAATCAAGCCTATAATTATGCATTGTTATTTTTCTCATCTAGACTGTAAGATTCTGGAAGGCAGGTCCATTTCTTAAACTTCTCTCTGCCCTGTGGAATGTAGTACAATGTCAGCAACCTGACAGTCATGTAGGAAAATTAGGATCTCACATTTTGCAAAACGCTATATCACACAGCAACGCTTCACTGAGGGTCTATTATGTGTCTGACAGTGAGCTAAGCACTTCCTGTCATTCATTCTTCACCCATAGTGATTGCCCCAGTTGTCATGCTGGGAGGTTCCTTTTACTCTCCGCATCCCAACCCAAATATCCGTGAGCCAAAGCTGACCTGTTTAGGGAAAGAGAGTGCCTTAATCCATTTGGAATGCTATAGACTGGGTGGCTTACAAACAACAGAGATTTGCTCCTCACAGTCTTGAAGTCTGGAAGTCCAAGATCAAGGTACAAGCAGATTTGGTTTATCTGGTGAAGGCCTGATTCCTGGTTTATAGACAACTGTCTTTTTTCTGTGTCTTCACATGGTAGAAGGAGCAAAGGCGCTCTCTGGGACCTCTTTTATATCAGGGCACTAATGCTGTTGATGAGGACTCTACCATCATGACCCAGTCACCTCCCAAAGGCTCCATGTCCAAATGCCATGGGGATTCAATTTCAGCAGATGAATTTGGGGTGGGGACATAAACATTCAGTCTATTGCATACAGTAATCAAAGCTGAGCCAGTCAGATGCTTGATGCTTCCTTGTAGAAATGTGAAACTGCAGTGGAACGAACACATGTTCTGTGATACTGCCCTAGAAAGAAAGTTTCACAGGCTTCACCAGTCTAAGTTCCCTCTCCAACCTGGACAGGAGATTGCCTCAGATTATGTGAGTTGCTTCTATTTTCCAATAGCCTCAACTCCAGTTTTGGGGAATAAGGTGTTAAATGATTTGCCTCCAATCCTCTGGCTAATGAGTAGAAGAGGTCTAATAGATCCCAAAGCTCTTAATCTTTACTATCACACACAGGGAACTTCTTATTTCAATCTCACTATGGTCTTATAAAGTAGAAATCCTACTCCTCTTCACTTTGCATTGTAAGATACAGAAGCCAAGAGAGTTCACTGAGTTTAATATCAGTAGTGGTAGGTGATGGAACTGGTCTTGAACTAACTTCTAGCTTCTCACAGAGTCGGCTTCGGAAGGGTTTTATTGAATCTCCACTATGTTCCAGGCTCTTTCAAAAGAATTTTTACAAACGAATTCAGAATTACTTCCTACAAAAACTATTTGTTCTGTGGAGATCAATGCCATACTCAAACCCTTCCAAGGGAAGCTGAACCATCGTCTTCCCCCACCCTGCTTTCTTGGTGGTCAGATCGAGGTAGCGAGGGCTCAGCAATGTGACTTTGAATAGAAAAGTTAACTGGGCCAATGTGGTTCCTGCCACCAGGAATTTGAAACTGGAAGCTAGAAACAGGAGCTGAGATGTATGGGTGATGTATGGGTGAGGATATGGAGGAGGGGCAGTGAGGTCATGTTAGTCCTATTCAGGCTTAGGTAATAAGGGAAGAGAAACCAGAGGTAGGCACATGAAGCCTTATGTCAGAGAGAGGAGAGTGGAATTCTTGTGCAGAAAGAAGCAGAGAAAGAGAGGCATGGAGATACACACAGACAGTCACACACACATACACACACAGCCTGTCTACAGTAGTCAACAGCCAGCTTAGCAAGGGTATGATAAACTAGAACAGAGCTCCTAAATGGGAGGACTGGTACCTGAGCAGGACCTCAGTACCTGTGCCACCTCACATTACTCCAGCTGTTATGTAGGAAAATCTGAAAGTCAATGAAGACCCCAGTGGAAAGATAGAGGGGTTGGGGCTAAGAACCTGAGGTGGGATGGAATTTATTTATCAACAAGTTTGAGAGTTTTTCAATATTTAACAACTTGTACATTTTTACTGGCAGAATATCAGGTCCATAAATAACTTCCCCTCCCTGCCTACTAATTCACAGTGTGGCCCTGGAGAGAGAGTGGAAAAAAGTAGCTAATCTCTAGGGCTATTTCCATCCCTGATAATGTTTTACTTCAAAGTCCCAGTTGTGTACCATGCAAATTCTTATAGTAAATGCTGCTTCTTCCCTGCTTTTAAAGTCTGGCCACCTTACAAAGTAAAATAAATAACCTGAAATGATAAGAGCGTATAAGCGGGATTTAATCACGGGTCTTGGGACTCCAGGATTCTTTCTGTAAAACCATAGTTATCTCAATGTGGAGCAAAGCGTGGAACAAGAGAATCAAGTGGTACCATTTGTAATAAGAATCACAATCAGTGCCCTGGACTGAAGCCCTTTGTTTTACTCCTCAAGTTCTCTCTCAGAGCCCTGATTGGTTCTTAATAGTCTGTAGGGAGCTCAGCTACTGCACCTACAAATGGTGTCAGCAGGCATAATGAAATCATTTTGAATTGCATTATAAACATTTCATGTGTGCAATCTTTAGGTCTCTGGAACATTTAGAATTTGGTTCAACCTGGACCCATATGCATTTGTTTGTTTGTTTGTTTTTTGAGAATCACTATATGGTGACTATTCTAAACTCCTCTGGAGAGACTAAACAGGCTTGTACCCATCCTGGAGATGTTCACAGCCCTGGAAAGGCAGTCAAGGAGGAGGAGGAATAACAAAAAAAAAATTGACTAAGTGTATTATCACTTAATCCATTCATGAAACACACATATACAAAACGATGTGTTTTAAGAATTTTATTTTATTTTTTAGATGAAGTCTCACTCTGTTGCCCTGGCCAGAGTGCAGTGGCATGATCTCGGCTCGTTGTAGCCTCTGCTTCCCGGGTTCAGGTGATTCTTGTGCCTGACCCTCCTGAGTGGCTGGGATTACAGGCATGCGCCACCATGCTTGGCTAATTTTTGTGTTTGTAGTAAAGACAGGGTTTCATCATGTTGGCCAGGCTGGTCTTGAACTCCTGACTTCAAGTGATTCGCCTGCCTCCACCTCCCAAAGTGCTGGGATTACAGGCATGAGCCACCTTGCCCGGCCTGTGCTTTAAGAATTTTAGAATAGCTGCCAATTCGGAAGATGGTCTGAGGAATATAAGTAGGTGTGGAAATAAAGGGAAGAATTAAATAAATACATTAATTAATTTTTAGAAAAGGAGAAAAAGAAAAATATATACTAATGAAAAACAAGCATTTCATGCAAACATTGCAGGTCATGAGCAACAGCAGCAGAATAGCATTTAGTCTTCCAATTGCACAAAGCTTGTAACTTTCAGGACTAAATCTGAGGGAGCTGAAGTCAGCACAGATGCCTGGACATGGAAGCAGGGAAGGAGGGCCAGGGCAGCAGCAGAAATGAATGGGAACATGGAACTAGCTGTGCCATGCTCCTACTGGCTAAGGAGATAGGTTGATTAACCCATGAGGGCAGACCAGCAGCCAGTTGATACCACACTCACATGGCATTGACACCTGTAAGTTATTTGCAATTTATTGAGCATATTCAGTATGTTCGGGCTTACGGTTACAACTCGCCCTATAAGCAAATTAGTTTATAGTGGTTTCTTTATGCGACCATGAGCTTAAAGAACTCCTTTGGTGTCTTCTGATGCTGAGGTCAATTCCATACAGCATGATATCAGGGGACTCTGTTCAGATATCTTATCATGAGCCAGAACTCAAAGTGAGTGGTAGAAAGGAATGAACATATGTTGAGTGTTTACCCCATACAATCTCATTTATTTGTTAGAGTCTAGCAAGGTATTACTGTTCTCATTTTCACACAGAAGACTTAAGACTTATAAAGATGAGTTCACTTCCCCAAACCATAAAGTTCATTAGCAATGGTTCCAGGACGTGAACAGAATCATATCTAATTTCACAACTCATGCCCTTCAACTAAACCTCACAGGAGATCTACCAGTGCCCACTTTGTACAACTTATATTCCCAGAATATTTGTTCACCAGTATTAGGATTTCTTCATTAATTTCCGTGCACCCTGGACTATAGCTATGGGGAATTTTTACATATTTCTATGAGTCAGTGCTTCCCAAACACAGCTCCCTCACTCCTGCAGCTGTGGCTTTGTTTAGGTAACGAGCCTGGTCACCATTTCCTCATCACTTATTTCTCTCCACTCATTTAAATCTTCAAAACTCAATCATTCTCTCATCTGCTTTCCTTACTACTGCCCCACGATCTCAAGCCTTCCTGCATCCTTTGCACCAGTTGGCAGTCCCAAGCATATATTTTTGCAACTAATTATGTCCTGCTTCAAAATATCCCCTAATTATTTACACTTATAAGTTTCATCTGTTCAACTGCATACATATGGATTCCCTGATATCCTTGTTGATTGCTCTTTAACAAATCCTAAGATAGTCTGGAATGTGGTTAAGAACATCATCTTTCTCTACCCTGCTTCTGCTTCTCGTCTCTGTCTCAGTGAGTGGCACTCCCAAACTCTGTTGCCAAAGTGACAGTCAGAAGTCACCCTGGAGTGCCCCCGTTTCCACATGGGCCCATATTTAATCAGTTGCCAAGCCCCATCCGTCCTACCATCCTAGTACCTTTTATCCTTACTGCTGTTACTTAGATTTAGGTTCCCATCATCGCTCACTGGACTGATGCAACAGCTTTCTAACTGGTTTTCCTATGCTAGCTTGCTTTCTCCAATGTGTGGTTCATACTGCAGACAAACTGATATGTTTTATTTTTATAAAATGAAGATTTAATAATGCCTCTCCATCATTGGCTCCCATTGCCTGGGGATCACTATCCTTGGAAGATCATTATCTTAAGGGATTTTCAGTGATGAAGATCATGAAGACCAGAAGGCAAGAGGCAGGAAACTTGCTGCCCAGGCTCCTAGGTCAAATGAGAATAGGCGAAGAAGACCTGCAGGTAACTGATTTTCAGCTCAGCTGGCACATAGGAAGACATCAGATACTGAAGGCACAAGTTGCTTTCAGATGCAGTGGATACATTTGGTAGGAGCTTCTGGGGTCCTCCCCTGGGGAAGCGAATGCAACAGAAAAAGCGTAAGAAGACAAGGGTCTCCCTCAGACACCCTCACCTGGGCTGGCTTCATACTTTGCACTTGCTGTCCTTTCTGCCTTGGATTGCTTTTCCTCAACTAATTGCAGTATTGCATTCTCATTTCCTTATGAGAGACTATTTCTGACCATCTTATGTGACATAACCAACCTCTCCAAAATGAAACTCCCCATGCCCTTTGCCCTGCTTTGCTTTCTTGCCCTACATGTATTCACCGTTTGTCATTCCATATATTTACTTGTCATGTCCCTTATTCTAGAATGGTTTGGAAGCTCCTACTCTGTGCTTTCAAATTTATCCTGTATTGTAAATGCTTGTTAATTTTCTGTCCCTCCCCATCACTCTAGATTGTGAGTTCTTAAAGGAGGAACTTTACTTCTATGAAGGATATAGTTCACTGCTATATCCTTGGGAGTAGCTGTCATTACAATTGGCCCTAAAATAACACAGGAGTTAGGAGTGCTGACACTCCCCGCAGTTGAAAATTTGTGTATAACTTTTGACTGTCTCTAAACTTAACTACTACTACCGTACTGTTGACTGGAAGCCTCACCACTAACATAAAGTTGATTAACACACATTTTGTGTGTTATATGTATTCTATACTGCATTCTTACAATAGAGTAAGCCGAGATCATGCCATTGCAATCCAGCCTGGGTGACAGAGTTGGACTCTGCCTCAAACAACAAAACAAAACAAAAGACATTAAGCACTGTCTTGACAGCAATGGGAAGCCAGTGAGAGCTGCAGAGATGAGTAGGCTGCCAACAGGAAAAGATAGGGGAAAACAGTGGGGGAGTGAGGCAGTGCATTCCTGGGAGAACAGCCCAGGAATCGCCCCAAGGCCAGAGAGTGTTGGTGGATTACCATGACTGTGGGTTAGTAAACAAACATGAAACTGGACCCCTAGCTCTGGCACGCCATTGGGTATGGCTTCTGTCCTTTCCCTAGCCCTCTCCTTGCATACATTGATCTGAAAAGTGGGATTCTGCTGAGATAACCAAATTTATGTGACAGTTGTCAGCTTCACTTATGTTTTAGGGATAGAGAAGAGGGAGTGAGAGAGGGAAACAGCAGGGTATTCCCAAGGTGATGTTTTGTGTGGCACCTTCCTATCCACAACTAACTCCACCCCTACTCTTGAGTCTGTTGTTCCTTCTGCTGCCCCACTGATAAAGACAGGTAAGTCAGGCCAGTTTGATGAAGGAGGCAAGGCTGATTTGGAAATGACCCTTTGAAGAGCTGGGAAATGCCTTTGCTGTGCAGTAGGTGGCGCTCTTGCCTCTGTCTCAGAACTTTCTGAGGTTGAAAAACCCTTTGACAAATTTGTTTCTTCTCTGCTCTTGGGACCTCAGTCTCGGAAATGATGAATCGTAACCTGTGCAGGGAGGAAGAAGGGGAAAGATGACTAACAGGTGTTGAGATGTTTGTATGTACCAGGCATGTGCAAGGCACATCGGTATACAGAATCTTCTTCAGTTCACACAACTCTGCAGTCCCCCTCTACCTCCAACCCTGCCCCTCTCCCTCCCTCTTTTCCTAGTCCCTCCTCCTGCCATCTTGATTTTCCTCATTACCATTGAAACCATCATCGATTGAGGACTTACTATGCGCCTGGCACCAGCCCGAGCCCTCTCATACATGATTTCATTTCATCTTTCCACCAAGCTTCTTTGTTGGGTTCTATCGTTGTCCTCCTTTTGCAAATGAGGAAATTGAGCCTTGGAGGGATCATGCAATTTTTCAAGAGTAATAAATGGTAGAGTAAAAACTTGAGACTAGTTCAGTCTTCCTCAACCATAAAGTACTGCACTTTTTCTGTTACATTGTGTTGTTTGATTTTTAAGGTTGATCGTTACAAACATAATCCCTCCTCCTCCATATTCAGCTAAGAACTTCTGACCTTTTTCCACACCACAGTCTGAGCACTGAGACACAGGATGTCAAAATGACCCCTCCCTACAGCATCACAAGTGTTCACGTCTGGATTCTTGAGACTGAGGAGATCCGCTTTTACCCCTGCTTCCCCTGCTCCACTCATTCCCAGTATTAGTGTGCACATCTATGTCTTTTGGTAGCTTGTACGCTCATCTGTTATCAATGTATTCATTCAGCCCTTCATTCATTAACCACATCAGCTAACATTTAATGAACATATGCTATGTGCCAAGCACTGTTCTAGAGAGGCACAGTTTAATAAAATAGAATCCCTGATCTCAAGGAGCTCACAGTCCAGTGGAAGAGACAGACCATTCAATCTGCCACTTATCACAATGTGATATGGCCCTTGGCCAGGTGTAGTGGCTCACACCTGTAATTCCAGCATTTTGGGAAGCTGAGGTGGGCGGATTGCTTGAGCCCAGGAGTCTGAGACTAGCCTGGGCAACATGGCAAAATACCATCTCTGCAAAAAGTACAAAAATTAGCTGGGGATGATGGCATGCTCTTATAGTTTCAGCTACTTGGGAGGCTGAGGTGGGAGGATCGCTTGAGCCCAGGAGGTTGAGGCTACAGTGACTCCTGATTGCACCACTGCACTCCAGCCTGGGGGACAGCAGGTGACACCCTGTCTCAAAAACAAAAAGCAAAGAACACAGTACATGATATTAAGTATATGTAGAATTACAGTACATAGTACTAAGTACTTGTACACTAGAAGTACATGTACTAAGGGGTACAATGAAACTATATTAAATGATTGAGTGAATAAACCCAGCCTGGGAGTCAGGTAAAGCTTTCTGGAGGAAAATAAGCCACATCTGAGAGCAGAGAAGGAAGGGAGGAGAATTAGCCAGGTGAAAGGGGTGGGAAAGGGGTGGGACTAAGGGTGCATTTCCTCTATGGGTGCAGCAGTAGCAGGTGCCCAAAAGTTGCACAGGTTCTGGAACAGATGCCTCACTCATAGTGCTGTGCATAGCGGGTGGTCAGTGAAACCCAGGGATTCTGTAGGGATTCTATTTAGGCCTCTGTTGCACAACTATGGGGAATGGTTCCACTATTTCCTTTATGCAGATCTCATTCACAAGAGTGTTGCTTCTCTTTGAGTCCAGATATCTCTGTCTGCCCTTTTTGATGTTGCCTGTCATTTGGTACCACCACATCTATCCCTTCCTTTCTTGGATCTTTCCCAGCCCACACCCTTTGTTCCTACACGGTACAGATCTTCTCTGCTTTCTGCATACACTTCACTCTCCATGGCTTTCCTTTTGCAGTTATCTCCATGTAGAACACCCTTTCTCTATTCTGCATAGCAAAGTCCTTTCAGTCCTGCAAACGCCACTGCTGCCGGGAAGTGATAACCTCTGGCCCAAATTATCTGTACCTTCTTTAAATCCTTGTACTGATTTTGTAGTCATGACCAGACAGCTTATCAGTTTACTGTGAGTCTCATTCCACCTCCTTAATTCACTTGGAATAGTCACTGCATCTTATAGAAGTGAAGGCACATCCCCAAGGTCACACAGTGAATTAGGACCAGAGATGAGCTTAGAATCCAGAATCTCCACTGGCCCCAGCTTTCAGCAATTTTCTGTTGCCTCCAGATATTGGTAATTACCCTTGTCACAGCCTACTCAACTTTCTCCTCACCGAATTTTGCCATCTCCCGTCTCCTTCTCACCCTTTTCCAAATCTGTACCTCTTCTCAGCTTCTTCTGGAAACACTAGAGTTTCTATCCTCATGGAGAAACAAACAGCTCAGATGCATCTGCCCTGAGTCGTGTCTCTGAGTTTCAAAGTCTCCTCTGCATGTATGCTGGAATGTGTGCCTCCAGGTGCCATTCACTTTGCCAGGGTGTTTTGGGGATGTAGCTAATATTCAAACACAAAGCAGCATAGACACACACATGCTCGTGCACACATGCACTCTAGTAACTGAAAATGCTTCACCACCCTTTTATCCTTTTTGGCATTTTTAGCTACCTGTATTGAGAGTAAATTGAAGACTAAATCACCAGATCTAAATCTATTTGGGTGCAAATAGAATTTTCATTAGGAATAGTTAGAACAGTTGATGGCCTGTGTGGGCTAAGTGAGGATGGACATGGGATTTGGGGTCAGGCAGACCTGGCACCTGTGAAGTCTATGAGTCCTTCCCTAGGCAGGTCATTGAATTTTGTAACTTTAGTTTCCTCACTTGTAGATTGGAGCCAGAAAAGGACAACTCCATCTCAAAGGGGTTTTGCGATTGGGTTCCCGGACCCCCTTTCTCCCACCCTTGATACATACTTCAAATGAGCAGAGCGGTCATTTATTTTACTCTTTCTCCACCGTTTAATGGCTTCTTATTGATCTCAAGATACAGTCTAAACCTACTGTATCATGCACGTGACATACAGCCTCATTCATTTTGTAGGCATCGATTAAGTACTCTTGCTGGGATTGTGTTAAGTAATGGAAAGACTACAAGAGAGGACTACAATCCCTTTTCTAAAGAGACTCACTCTTTCTGCCCCTTCCCTACAATACTGCCATGCTGAATTGCTGAGGATCTCAGAACTCACGATTATGTTCCAACTCCTGTATCTTTGAAGATGCTCTTCCCCCTGCCTGATTTTTTTTTCCCAGTTGTCTCCCTGGAAGATTGTACTTAATTTTCCCATCCCTACTCAGGTGGCATGTTTTCTATAAAGCCCACCCTGAATACTCCACGCAGAGTCACCTTCTCTTTCCTCCGTCCCACCTCCATACACCCACTTACTGTTGTCCCAGTTCTCTCCCTACTAGTAGCATTTATTTGCATACATTGTCTACCTCCAGAGAATAGGGACTACAATCTATTCAATCACTCAGCTCTTCTCCTTATCATCAGCCACTGAGTGCTTACCATAGACAAAACATCAGGTCAAGTTTGTGTATCTTATCTCATCTAATCGTCACAGCAATTATATAACCCTCATTAGTGTATTAATTTTACTGATGTAGAAACTGAGCCTGAGAGCAGTTAAAGACCTCGTTCAAGGTTACCTGGTAAGTGTCAGAGCCAAGATTTGAACCCATGCCATCTGGCTCCTGAGTCAGTGCCCTTACCATCCTGCATACTCTTCATTGTAATGGCTAATAGGCTTATGCTGAGTGACTGGATTGAGCATTACAAAAATTGTTCCATCATATTATAGTTGTGCATGCGTATCATCTACTCAGTGCTTTTTAAACTGCTTGTAGTGAAGGACTTGGGTGTTGTTAAGCTTCCATCTTTTGTGGACAGACACTTTTGTACAATACAATGAAAACTGAATTACTAGAAAAACAGTCATGCACTCAGATATTGTGACTATATTGAATTGCTTTTAATGTTTCTAAATATTTACTCTCAGTTTCTGGCCTTAACACGTTGTGGACCATCTTTGTACAGCATTGCTCTGCCAGCTTGGAATAGACATGTGTTGAAGATGGATTGCAGAATGGATCTGGATTATTTGACTGAGGGTTTTTAATGAAGAAGAATGGAAAGCTGCAAACCTTATGAATTTTTACCCGTGGGTAGATCCCTGCTTGGGTTTCTGTGTGAAGGGAAGCATTTTATCCACCAGCAGGTGGTTCTGTACACAGGACTGAAGCAGGGAGCGTGGGGTGAGATGGGGCGGGGGGTTGGGGGGCTAGGCAAAATTTGCATCCTTGATGCCATTTGAAGATGTCTTCCTGCAGTTGGAGAGGAAAATTAGGCCAGGACTTAAAACAGTTAAAACTACTATTTAAAAAGAATATATTGCTCTTTCATGCTCAAATTGGCTTTTGGAAAGAAATGATGAACTGTTTGACTTACTCACCAAGGCAGTGGTATTTTTGACAAGTTCTCCACTAGAACACTGTATTTTGAAAAATCTTATTTTGAGATTTTTTTGTGGTTGCACTTTAACATACGGGTCATTTTCTAATGACAAATAGCAGGAACTTATGAAGAAGCAGGGTTAGGGAAATACATTGGATGTGAAAACATAAATAGCATCAGACATTGTCCTTGAAAGGGTCCATAGATGTGTAGATCAAGGTTCTCGTTTTAAAGTGAGGAAACTGAGCTCCTGGGAGGGTTAGTGTCTAGACCATGGTCACGCACCAATAATAAATGGGCCAGGACAAAAATCCTGATGCTTGGCCATGTCAGCCAAACATTTGCGGAATATTAGAGCCCCTCCAAAAAGCTCCAAGGGTGAGAATGGAGAAGAAAAAGCTTCCAGGTCTGTGAATGTTGCTGAGCTGGTCAAGCATCCATCCACTGGTGTTCTCTGATGTTCAACACAATTTGCTTTTACATTCTTCATAAAATTTCCCAAGGAACTATGAGATGGTGCCCCACGATGGCTTCCTCCCAGCCCTAAGTTGTTAGTCAATTCCCATATGCATGGAGTCTCAATTATGGCCCAAATAAGTAATGTTTCTGACTTAAGTGCATAATTGAGTGCTTTTGAGGACAAGTAGAAGCTGTTGTAATTATTCACATAGAGTTTACTAAACTGTATACTATTAGAACAGCTCTTTTTCATATATTTTCTTGGTCAGTTATATTTAAAAAAATGAGTATAATCATATAGGCATAAGCAAAATATTTTGATTTTAAAAAAGAGTTATCTTATTTGCAAGATTGGAAACCACATGGGTAGGAGATGATGTGTTGAAAACTGCTGTGAACTTAGGAAAACACAACTGCGAAATTGTTTGTAATGCCCAGGATGTGTTAGAAGCACATTGTAGTAGACAGAGAAAGGGAGTATAGGCTTCTGGGCACTACTTAAGTTGAGTTTAAGCATAATGGTAAAGAGCACTGGTTTTGAGGTCAGGCACTCTTGGGTTTAGATTTCTCCGTTCCCACTTACTATCTGTGTGCTCTTAAGCAAATTATGTAATCTTTCTTAGTATGTTGTCTCATTTGTAATATAGGGCTTATCATACCTATTTCATAGCATTCTTATGAGGATTAATTAAAATAATGGTCTACTACAATGCTGCATCATAGTAAGCGTTTGATAAATGGTGACTGTCACTCCACTACCACCACCACTTCTACCACCATCATTGCTGCTACTACTGGCACAGTCACCATCTTATTACAATCAGTACCACCATCACCATCATAACTACCACCACTACTACAATAACCATCATCATTGTCATTATCAACATCACCACCTTATCTTGCTAATTTACCTGAGGGTGATCTCAGCTTTCCTTTACAATCTCACTTGTCACTTCCTATCTGTTACCACCATGTCATTTATGATTGGCAGGGGTGTTGAGGGTATGTTGGCCCTGAAGTCACTTTTTGTTCCTTCCTTACTTGTGCTGTTTGGCTGTCTCAGTGCCAGCATCCATCCCCTTCTGCCTCTGTCTTTCCACCATGAGGCTTGTGGTTGAGCACCATCTGCTGTCTTAGGTTGTTTGAGTTCTTGAGCCAAGCCCAACAGGGGGAGAAGGTATATCAGCTGCTTCTGTCCAACTATCTGTTGAAATAAGTCTTTCTGCTATTGAACACAGTACACCTATGGAAAGACTAAACTTTGGGATGCAACTTTCCCTGCCTTTGGCATATGGTACCATCTACAAGCCCTGGTATCTGCCTCTCTCTCAAAGCCTGGCAATCCAGTTTCTGGCTCAAACTGGACACCTTCTGGAGACTGATGTCCTGCACAGCCAGTCCCCTATTCCAGAGGTCTAGACCCTTCTTTTTATGACATAAGTTACCACCTAGAAACCTAAGTAAATGTACAAAATAACCCCAAATTATGGTGCCAGTGCAGTGTGTTGGTCAGGACTCTTTTTGTCATATGTGGTAAAAACTGTGTTCAGATCCACTTTTAAAGAAAATAAATTATGCTATAAAGCTCACACAACTGAAAGAAGTCTGGGGGTTACTGGCTTTGAGCTTGGCTGCATCTAGGTGTTCATACTTTCATCACTGGAAAATCTCTCCATCTCTTGGCTAATTCTCTTCTGTGTTGCCTTCTCTGTGAGACCTAATGGTGGCCCCTGCTCTATCAGTCTTATTCCCGGTCTTCTCAGCAGCTCCAGGCGAGAGAGAAAGATTTCCCAATCATTCCCACACATGTTTCATGATTGACATCCATCGTGCTGATGTGAATTGCATGTCTATCCTTGAATCAGTCGCTGTGACCAAGGAGATGGAGCACAGGACGATGGAGCAGGCCTGTGGGATATGATTATCTCTGGAGTCAGAAGCAGAGGTCAGCCCCAGGCAAATCACAGGGCCAGAGATGAGGAGATGGAATCCCCTATAGGAAAATTAGGGCTTATATAAGAAAAGGAAATTCTGCCTCTGAGGTTACTAAAAGAATATCTATGTATTGCATGACCTGCTTCTGACTGGTCCCTCGTACCTAAATTTAACCCTAAACTTACCTCACTGGAAAACAGTGAAAGGAATACGGTTTTGTAATTAGCAAATCTGTTTGAATCTTTGCTTTCCCAGTTCCTGGCCGAGTGATCTTGGGTAAGTTGCTTAACATCCATGATCCTTAAACTTCTCTTCTTTTTTTTTTTTTTTTTTTTTTTTTTTTTTTTTTTTGAGGGAGTCTGGCTGTCGCCCAGGCTGGAGTGCAGTGGCCGGATCTCAGCTCACTGCAAGCTCCGCCTCCCGGGTTTACGCCATTCTCCTGCCTCAGCCTCCCAAGTAGCTGGGACTACAGGCGCCAGCCACCTCGCCCGGCTAGCTTTTTTTTGTATTTTTTAGTAGAGACGGGGTTTCACCGTGTTAGCCAGGATGGTCTCGAACTCCTGACCTCGTGATCCGCCCGTCTCGGCCTCCCAAAGTGCTGGGATTACAGGCTTGAGCCACCGCGCCCGGCCAAAACTTCTCTTCTTAAAATGGGAATGATAATGCTTTTTCCCAGCATTTGTTTTGAGATTTAAATTGTACCATCTATGGGTCCTAGCACATAGTAGGTATTCAGTTCATGTTAGTTCTCGCTTCCTTTCTGACCCATACTTGAGCTTGTTACACCATGTATATACTTGGGCTACGCCAGAGAAACTACTTTCATCAATTTTGCCCTTGCTTTCTCTTTGTTATCACGTTAGTGATATCAGAAGATCCATCCATGCATTCATCTATTATAACAAATAATAATTATAAAAAGGGCAATAATTCTGCCCTTTCTTCTGCCTGGCCTGTCTCTTCCCAAGCCTTTTGATTCTTTTCTTTAATATAGGAAAAGCTGCTGATTTGATTAGGTAGGTTAGGGTTTTTCATGACACTGATGGTCTATAGGTCTACTGGGCTGAGTCAATCTTTGGAATAGCCTCTCAGCTCCACTTCTTGCCTCAGTTGTAGGCTTAGCCAAGTCCCCTTATGGTTCCATCCATCTCACTGGTGGCTGTGTGGGTAGTGGAACACAGAGTCTAATTGTTTAGGTCATAGACTCACTTGCATTATCATCCCTGAGTGAGTGGTTCTAAGGCTTACTTTCTGAGGTAAGAAAGTGGTGGTGGTAGTGACAGTGGTGGTGTTAAGGGAAGAATAACCAGAGTAATAGGTCCTGTAGGAATGTGAGTCATGTGTCTCTGCTACAGAGAGCCCTGAAATGGGCTTCAGGCACTTGTGCAGCCCACAATGAGATAGTACTTAAATTCACACTTGCTATTACTTGGGTGTGTATTTATGGCCTTCAGAACTGTAAGGTAGGTCATTATGATAGGAAGGACAGTATATATATCATTCCTAATGCCTTGACCTTAATGCCATCAACCCTTACCTAGAATGCCCAACAGTAGCTATTATCATTCAGTATCTTCTGCATGTTAGGCATGTACTAAGTACTTTACATGCATTATTTATTCATCTACCAAAGTAAACTTAGATGCATCATCCATCCATCTGTATCCATCCATCCATCCATCCATCCATCCATCCATCCATCCATCCATCCATCCATTCATCTGACCTTCCAGTCCATCCATCTGGCCTTCCTATCTATCATCTGTCTGTCTATCTATCTATCTATCTATCTATCTATCTATCTATCTATCTATCTATCTATCTTCTATCATCTATCTATTCATCAAACCATTCATCATTACTTGAATGTGTCTTCTGTGTCAAGCCCTGGTCTAGGTGGACCACAGTCTAGCAAATTTTGAACTTTTTTGCTCCTTACCCCCAAGAGACCTTCATCTTCTTCCATGCCAACTAAGCAATGAGGTCACTGCTGGTTTGAAGACTCAGCAAGTTCCCCCACTGACACTCAGGCTTGTTATGGGGATAAAATGAGATAAAAGATGTGGAAAATCTTCAGTACCCTAAGGCCCTAAGCAAACTCAAAAGGTTGTTCTTTGCTCAACTTTCAGAACTGTGAAAGGAGAGAATGGGGCAGGCACTGTGTTAGTTTCTTATTGTTTCTACAACAAATTACCACAAATTTAGTTACTTAAAAAGACCACAACTTTATTATCTTGCAATTGGAGGTAAAAAGTACAAAATAGCTCTAACAAGACTAACATCAAGGTGTTGGCAGGGCTGTGTTCCTTGGGAAGACATCTGAGAAAAATCTATTTCCTTGTGTTTCTAACTTCTAGAGGCTGCCCATAGACCTTCTGTTGTGGCCTCTTCCTCCATCTCTGAAGTCAACAATTGCATTCCTTTCACCTCTGTGTTTATTGTCACATTTTCTTTTCTGACTCATCTACTTTGTCTATTTCCTGTTTCCTTTTTAAGGCCCCTTGAGGTACATCGAGTCTACCTGGGTAATCCAGGATAATCTTCCTATTTTAAGATTCTTAATCACATCTGTAAAGTATTTTTTGCCCTATAAATTAATATATTCTCAGTTGATGCATTCACAGGTTCTGAGGATTATGACGTGGGCATCTTTGGAGAGCTACTACTCTTCCTCCCACAGGCATTATCACCATCTGTGCTCCCTTGCGGAAGTTACTAAGCCCAAGTTTTCCCATTTGCAAAACGGGCCTTATAATAGCATCACAATCATAGAATTGTCATGAAGATTAAATGTGAAAACACTTATGAAATATTTAGCACAATTGGTGGGACGTAGTAAGTGCTCATTAAATTATAGATAGGATGATGATGATGATGATGAGTTCCTGTGTAGTAATCCCCTCCTTAGCTTACATGGGGATAGAGGCCAAATAGAGAGTTAAAGAATGGCTTTCCATTCTACTCGTTTTGTTCTTCTAATAAAAGTCTAGACACTGTCTTTGGGATGAACTGGCCTACTATGGTTCTTTTTTCAATTTAAAAAACTTGGACCAATTTTTCAAGAAAAAAAATAATTGTTTACCATTATCAGAAACATAACTTTAAGTTCACAAAAAGATGTTTGTGTGTCAGCGTGTATGGGGAATAAGAGTGTGGAGAAGGTATGGGAAGAACTATAAAATGTCTTTGCCCAGGGCCGTAATGGTTATGACATCCAGAGGATGAATCTTGTTTCATTTTCCTTCATTTTTTGCCTGCAAAGGAAATATCTGAATCTGCCAAAGCAATTTCATTTTTCATATACAAGAACTACAGTTATCCGTTCCAAATAGTGTTCAGAATAAAACTTAATTGAAAACGTAATCAAACTGAGAAATTGCTTGCCCAGCTGCGGTCACATTCATAAAGAGATGTCTGTTTATCCCTCAACCATGACAGGGTCTGGTACCACTGTCCCATCATTCAATGTCCCTGCTGTGAGGGAGCCCCCTCAGTCTAGCTGCACTGTATTTGCTGAAAGGTCACCTGTCAGAGAAGCAGAGAGCAAGCCCTAACTGGGAAAGCACCAAAATAGGTCCCTTTTGATTTCATTGCAGATTTTCTGCTTTTAGAGTTTGAATTGTTTGTTAGACAATCGAGGTTTCACTGCTTTCGAAGAGGGCTCATGCTGTGTCACTGGTTATGTAAGAACTTGATTTTTGTTGGGAGACTCTGGCCCTGCTAGCCCAGACTCTTCCCTCCCATCTCCTTCTTGAAGCTGATCTATGTAAATGGGTCATAGCATTTCCCCCAGCAGAATCCCAGAACCCTGGGATAATAACATTGGGAAGGCTCATGTTAGTTGGTGGTATTGGCAGAGGAATAATTGTGCCATTCTGTGAGATGGATAGAGACAAAAAGGAACATAAGTCTGGAATCTTAAAGATTCTTATGGACTGCATTGTGTCCTCTCGTTCTCCCAAATTCATATGTTGAAACCTTAACCTTCAGTAACTCAGGAAGTGACTATATTTGCATATAGAATCTTCAAGGAGGTAATTAAGTTAAAAATGAGGTTATTAGGGTGTCCCTAACCCAATATGACTGATGTGCTCATAAGAAGAGGAAACTGGGACACAGATGTGCTGAGGGAATACCACGTGAAGATATAGGGAGAAGACAGCCATCTGCAAGCCAAGGAGGAAGGCCTTAGAATAAACCAAACCTGCCAACACCTTGATCTTGGACTTCCAGCCTCCAGAATTGTGAGAAAATAAATTTCTGTTGCTTAAGCCACCCAGTTTGTGGTATGTTGCTATGGCAGCCCTAGCAAACTAAGACAGGGACCTAGCATTTACATCCTGCCTCCTTGCATAACATTAAGAAAACCACTAGATTTCTCTGAGTTTCAGTTTTTCCCTTCTGAAAAACATGGTTAGTAATAGTCATTTTTCTGCAAATTACATGAGGTTGCTGGTGAGAGTGAAACTGGATCAAGTCTGTGAAAAATTCTCCTATATGCATCTATCTCACCCAGGCTAAGTGGCCACAAAATAAATGGTCTTATGACTTTTCAGCTACCCACCATCTAAACCAGGATGGTGATTCGATTTCACTTCTTGTGCCATGTTGGAATAATCTGTCATGATATTTCGGAATGTTGAAATGAGGTAGATTGCAAGAATATGTGAAAATTCAGTGGGAACAGCACCTTGATTGAGTTGAAACAGTTGTACTACGGATTTAGGAGAGGGAGGTAGCAAGTATGCCCTTCATTTGTCAACTGAAGTCGGAGGTCATTTACTCTACGTCTTCTATAATATCACTAAATCAGTTGAGATTTTTCTTGCTTTTTAAAAATTCTCTTTAGATAACGTTATCTAAAACACATTATAGCATTTGTCTTTTAATTTTTAAATCTTATTCTTTGTATTAGTTTCCTATGGCTACTGTAACAAATTACTATAACCTTGGTGGCTTAAAGCAATAGAAATTTATTTACTAACAATTCTGGAGGCCAGAAGTGCAATATCAGCCCCACTAGGTCAAAATCAAGGTGGTGGCAGGGCTGGTTCCTTCTTGAGGCTCTTGGAGAGGATCTGTTTTTTTTTTTTAACTAGCTTCAGAAGGCTGCCTGCCTTCCTTGTCTCACAACGCCTTCCTTAAATCACTCTTGTTGTTACATCTCCTATTTCCTCCTTTGACATTCTTACCTTGCAGGACCTCTGTAATGACTTAGGGTTTACCTGGATAATACAGGATAATAGCTCTATCTCCAAATCCTTAATTTAATCACATCTTCAAGTCCCCTCTGCCATATATCGTAGCATTTTCAAGTTTTGGTGTACCATGTGGATATTTGGGGTAGGGGGCATTTTCAGCCTACCATATAACATCAAAAAGGAAAGTGGAAAATGTGAAGAACAGGATCTTTCCCTAATTATCTTAATTGTTAGCTTTGTGGCCTTGGGAAAGTCACTTAACCTCTCTGAGCCCGTTTCCTCAAATGCCAAATGAGTGCGACATTATCCACCTCATTGGGTTGCTTTGAGAATTCGGTTACATGAAAGAATATATGGGAAACAGTTCATATAGTTCCAAGAACACAGCAGGCTCTTAGTAAATGGTAGCTATTTTGTTTCATTTGCTCTAGTTTTGTTGTTCCAAATTTATATACACTCTCCAACTTATTTTTTTTTTCTTTTTGTTTTTCACAGAAAGAGCCATCTCAGACCCAATTCTCTCTTGCCCTTAGTTAGTCTAGCACAAAGGCTCTAAGTCCCACAGGGGCATTGGCTGGCTACCTGCAGGCATACAGGCAGGGGAATATCTTTAACTTCAAGGAGGTCAAGACTGGCTTAGCCCTTCTCCACACATCAGAGGTCAAGTTCTCTTTCCAGTAACAGAGAATGTGATACCTTCGGCTCCAACTCTAGTTCCCAGGATAAGAAATCATAGGATATTTAACCAGCCCAAGGCCTCCTGCATCCACCCACTGTCCAGCCTGAGATCCCTTGCTGCTTGGCCTATGAAAGCATGGGCCCCATCATACCACAGCCTTCTTTCTGCCTTGTTATGACATTGCCCTTTGTTTCTGCTTTTTTTGAAGTCTGGCAAACTACACGATGCTTCAGTCTTCTATGTAATCACTTGCCACACTCTTGCCAGCTTTATCCATGGAAGTTAGGATCTTGTCTTAAAACCCAGTTCAGGAGGGATGAGTGATTCCTCACTGATGGTGCTCCCTGACACCAGCTCAGGCCTCAGATTCACCTGTACTTGTGTTTGATCTTTCTGTTGGGACAAAACATTCATCCATCTATCCATTCACTGTTTATTGAACCTCTATCATAGCCCCGGCTGGCATAGTCGAATAACATATAGTCCTGGTTCTCATGAAACTCACACTCCAATGAACAACACAAATAAGTTAATAGAGAGCTATACAATACACTGTGAAACATAATTCAATAAATATATATAAGAAGGCCAATGGGACTTCAGAAGAGGAGGTGGTCAATTTTGAGGTGAGAAGCTAGAGGAGGCTTCACAGAGGGGATGACGCTGGGACTGGAGTTAGAGACTGAGTAGGAGATTGGCAAGTGAACAAGGAAGGGCATTACTCCTGCCAGCTGCTTGTCAAGCCTGAAACCGGGTGTCTTCCAGTTCCAGACTGGTTCCTTCCAATTCTCAACTCTCCCAGAGAGTAGCTGCTATCTACTGGATTGAGTTCTTCTCTAAATTCAAATGTTGGAGTCCTAACCTCCAATGTGACTGTATTTGGAGAGTGTGCTTATGAGGAGATAACTAAGGTTAAATGAGGTCCTGAGGATAGGCCCCTAATATGATAGGGCTGGTGCTGGTGCTCTTATAAGAAGATGAAGAGGCACCAGAAATCTCTTTCTTCACCATGCGAAGACACAGCAAGAAGGTGGCAGTTTACAAGCCAGGAAAAGAGTCTTCATCAGGAACTAAGTTGGCCAGCCCCTTAATCTTGGACCTCCCAGAACTGTGAGAAAATAAACTTTCATTGTTTAAGCCACCAGTGTGTGGTATTTTATTTATTATGGCAGCCCTAGCTGACCAAGCCCGTAGCTGAAGGAAATTTGTGCTTTTGGCTCCCCAGCAGACACATTGTAGGTGAAGAACAGATATTTACTGAATGAAAACAGACCGAGCACCTTAAATACATCTTCCCACTTCATCATGACACTATAAAAAAAGGAATTTTTATTCCCATTTTAAAGATGAACAAATTGAGACTCAGATGGAGCCAATGAGTTGCCTGACGTCATTTAGTAGAGCTGGAATTTAAACTCAGATCTGTTGGGTGCAAAGTTTGAGCATTTGCTCTCTAGGTAAGGATTATCTCTAAAAGGAGTAAAGCCCCATTTGCCTATCCTTTGGTTCCACTCAGCCAATCCCATTGAGCCAGGCCCTGCACCTGCTCTGGGTTCATCCTAGGGACTCTAAGGATGTGTCAGCAGGGCTTTAGGTTTCAGGAATGGGCTCCATTAACTTCTAACTTTGACTGTGTTGCCCCCACCCATTTCCCCAATCAGCCACAGAATAGTTTAACAGGACTCTATCCTTCTGCTGTGTGCATTTATGGGCGCACCCTATACATTTCCAGAATTGAAACACACACTGAGCAGAGTAACTCACCCTACCCGAGCCTGCTGCTTAGGAATTGAACTGGCCCATGTGATGAATGGCTGGTCTCTTTTGGATACAATGTTATTCCGCAGGAAGCGTGAATAACTGACAAGGTAATCTTCTGAGATGTTATAAATGAAACCAGTTTGTTCTTTCTGTCTCTGCCTTAAGGAAGTTGTAAGAGTATCTTTAGAGAAGTGTGCCTGATTTCATTATCAGTACACATGTATTGAGCACCAGCTGTGTGCCATGATAGGCTCTGGGAGTTCAGGGAAGACTCAGATGCAGTCTCTGCCAAGAGTGAGCTGCTGTCTAAATACATACGTGCACCCCTGTGTGTAGCTTGAGCTACACAGCTGAAGGGAAGGTCCTTGACCTGTTGAAGCCTCACTGCACTGATCTGAAACTAGGATCAAAGGACTCATTTATTTTGTTGTTACTAAATGGCCTCTGGGAATATACCTAGCACTGTGCCTGGCACATGGGAGAAGCCCATGCGTCTGTGCGTCCTAGAAAGGTGTAAAAGCCAGCAGCATGGGCAATGAGCATGCAGGGGTGGCTCTTCTTTAGAGAAACTGGAGCAGTAGCTCAGTCCTGAAAAAAGCACTTAATAAAACATTCACTGCTCATCACAACTTGACCCTTGTCTGCCAAGGTAGATTGGCCTGTGCTGAGACCAAGCTGGATAGAGAATAATTCAACCACTTCTAGGTCAGGAGGTTTTGTGAACTCTCTTGGTGAAAGTATGCGTTGATTGATTTTTTATTAGTAAAAGTCATTTCTGGCTATGTAGGCTGTGGGAAGAGATCTAAATCACTTAATATAAGATTATTGCCTCGTTGTTTTCAAATATATAGGATTAGGAGACAGAAAAAAAGATATGACTAAAAACATGCTTTGGAGTCAGTGTTTAAATTCCAGATATGTCCTTTGCTAGCTGTGTGACCATGGGGCTAGATCTCCCCTTCTCTGGGCCTCTTTTTCATGATCAATCACCAATAAATGAACAAAAAACGATTATAATATCCACTTAATGATTATAATATACATTTATAGTTGTCATAAGGAAAGCATTGACATTTTCTATGTAAAGTGCATACAACATGTAACCAGCTCTTAATCAGTAATAGCAATTATTACTAGGAAGGAAAAGATGAAACAAGAACCAGAATGAATAAAAGAAATGTTAAGGGGCTGGGTGCAATGACTCACACCTGTAATCCCAGCACCTTGGGAGGCCAAGGTGGACAGACTGCTTGAGGCCAGGAGTTCAAGACCAGCCTGGTCAACATGGTGAAACCACGTCTCTACTAAAACTACAAAAATTCGCTGGGCATGGTGGCACATGCCTGTAATCCTAGCTACTTGGGAGGCTGAGGCAGGAAAATCACTTGAACCTGGGAGGCAGAGTTTGCAGTGAGCCAAGATCGCACCAGTGTACTACAGCCTGGTGACAGAGAAAGACTCTATCAAAAAAAAAAAAAAAAAAAAAAAAAAAAAAAAAAAAAAAAAAAAGAAAAGAAAAAGAAAGAAAGAAAAGAAAAGGAAAATGAAACAAATGAAACAATAAGGATGGGTGGGACAATGCAAGACTTTGTGTCAATAAATAAATAAACAACAAATTAAAAAAAAAAATAGAGGGGGCACCCAAGATGGGCAAATAGGAACAGCTCCAGCCTCCAGCTCCCAGCGTGAGTGACACAGAAGATGGGTGATTTCTGCATTTTTAACTGAGGTACCAGGTTCATCTCACTGGGCATGTCGGACAGTCGGTGCTGGTCAGTGGGTGCAGCCCAACCAGCAAGAGCTGAAGCAGGGCGAGGCATTGCCTCACCTGAGAAATGCAAGGGGGAAGGGAATTCCTTTTCCTAGCCGAGGGAACCTGAGACATACAACACCTGGAAAATCGGGTAACTCCCACCCTAATACTGTGCTTTACCAAGGGTCTTAGCAAACGGCACACCAGGAGATTATATCCCACACCTGGCCCAGAGGGTCCCACGCCCATGGAGCCTCCCTCATTGCTAGCACAGCAGTCTGAGATCTAACTGCAAGGCAGCAGCGAGGCTGGGGTAGGGGCGCCCGCCATTGCTGAGGCTTAGGTAGGTAAACAAAGCAGCCAGGAAGGGAAACAAAGCTGCTGTCAAATTGGGTGGAGCCCACCGCAGCTCAAGGAGGCCTGCCTGCCTCTGTAGACTCCTCCTCTGGGGACAGGGCATAGCTAAACAAAAAGCAGCAGAAACCTCCACAGAGGTAAATGCCCCCGTCTGACAGCTTTGAAGAGAGCAGTGGTCCTCCCAGCAAGGAGGCTGAGATCTGAGAATGGACAGACTGCCTGCTCAAGTGGGTCCCTGAACCCTGAGTAGCCTAAATGGGAGACATTCCCCACTAGGTGCAGACTGACACCTCACACCTCACACAGCGGGGTACACCTCTGAGACGAAGCTTCCAGAGCAAGAATCAGACGGCAACACTTACTGTTCAGCAATATTCTATCTTCTGCAGCCTCCCCTGCTGATACCCAGGCAAACAGGGTCTGGAGTGGACCTCAAGTAAACTCCAGCAGACCTGCAGCTGAGGGTCCTGACTGTTAGAAGGAAAACTAACAAACAGAAAGGACACCCACACCAAAACCCCATCAGTATGTCACCATCATCAAAGACCAAAGGCAGATAAAACCACAAAGATGGGAAAAAGCAGTGCAGAAAACCTGGAAATTCAAAAAATCAGAGGACATCTCCCCCTCCAAAGGAACACAGCTCATCACTAGCAATGGAACAAAGCTGGACGGAGAATGACTTTGATGAATTGACAGAAGAAGGCTTCAGTCGATCAAACTTCTCAGAGCTAAAGGAGGAACTACATACCCAGTGCAAAGAAACTAAAAACCTTGAAAAAAGAATGGATGAATGGATAACTAGAATAATCAATGCAGAGAAGGCCATAAAAGAACTGATAGAGATGAAAACCATGACACATGAACTACGTGACAAATGCACAAGCTTCAGTAATCGACTCGATCAACTGGAAGAAAGAGTATCAGTGACCGAAGACCAAATGAATGAAATGAAGTGAGAAGTGTAGAGAAAAAAGAGTAAAAAGAAATGAACAAAGCCTCTAAGACATATGGGATTATGTGAAAAGACCAAATCTACATCTGATTGGAGTGCCTGAAAGTGACTGGGAAAATGGAACCAAGTTGGAAAACACTCTGCAGGATATCATCCAGGAGAACTTCCCCAACCTAGTAAGGCAGGCCAACATTCAAATTCAGGAAATACAGAGAATGCCACAAACATAGTCCTCGAGAAGAGCAACTCAAATTGTCAGATTCACCAATGGTGAAATGAAGGAAAAAATGTTAAGGGCAACCAGAGAGAAAGATTGGGTTACCCACAAAGTGAAGTCCTTCAGACTAACAGCAGATCTCTTGGCAGAAACTCTCCAAGCCAGAAGAGAGTGGGGACCAATATTCAACATTCTTAAAGAAAAGAATTTTCAACCCAGAATTTCATATCCAGCCAAACAAAGTTTCGTAAGTGAAGGAGAAATAAAATCCTTTCCAGACAAGCAAATGCTTAGAGATTTTGTCACCACCAGGCCTGCCCTACAAGAGATCCTGAAGGAAGCACTAAACACAGAAAGGAACAACCGGAGCCAGCCATTGCAAAAACATGCCAAAATGTAAAGACCATCGATGCTAGGGAGAAACTGCATCAACTAACGAGCAAAATAACCAGCTAATATCATAATGACAGGATCAAGTTCACACATAACAATATTAACCTTAAATGTAAATGGACTAAGTGGTCCAATTAAAATACACAGACTGGCAAATTGGATAAAGAGTCAAGATCCATCAGTCTGCTATATTCAGGAGACCCATTTCATATGCAGAGACACACATAGGCTCAAAATAAAGGGATGGAGGAAGATCTACTAAGCAAATGGAAAACAAAAAAAAGCAAGGGTTGCAATCCTAGTGTCTGATAAAACAGACTTTAAACCATCGAAGATCAAAAGAGACAAAAAAGGCCATTACATAATGGTAAAGAGATCAATTCATCAGGAAGAGCTAACTATCCTAAATATATATGCAACCAATGCAGGAGCACCCAGATTTATAAAGCAAGTCCTTAGAGACTTACAAAGAGACTTAGACTCCCATACAATAATAATGGGAGATGTTAACACCCAGCTGTCAACATTAGACAGATCAACGAGACAGAAAGTTAACAAGGATATCCAGGAATTGAACTCAACTCTGCACCAAGCGGACCTAATAGACATCTATAGAACTCTCTACCCCAAATCAACAGAATATACATTCTTCTCAGCACCACATCGCACTTATTCCAAAATTGACCACATAGTTGGAAGTAAAGCCCTCCTCAGCAAATGTACAAGAACAGAAATTATAACAAACTGTCTCTCAGATCATAGTGTGATCAAACTAGAACTCAGGACTAAGAAACTCAATCAAAACTGCTCAACTACATGGAAACTGAACAACCTGCTCCTGAATGACTACTGGGTACATAACAAAATGGAGGCAGAAATAAAGATGTTCTTTGAAATCAATGAGAACAAAGATACAACATACCAGAATCTCTGGGACACATTGAAAGCAGTGTGTAGAGGGAAATTTATAGCACTAAATGCCTACAACAGAAAGCAGAAAAGATCTAAAATTGACACCCTAACATGACAATTAAAAGAACTAGAAAAGCAAGAGCAAACACATTCAAAAGCTAGCAGAAGACAAGAAATAACTAAGATCAGAGCAGAACTGAAGGAGATAGAGACACAAAAAATCCTCCAAAACATCAATGAATCCAGGAGCTGGTGTTTTGAAAAGATCAACAAAATTGATAGACCTCTAGCAAGACTAATAAAGAAGAAAACAGAGAAGAATCAAATAGACGCAATAAAAAATGAAAACGGGATATCACCACTGACCCCACAGAAATACAAACTACCATCAGAGAATACTATAAACACCTCTACGCAAATAAACTAGAAAACCTAGAAGGGCTGGATAATTTCCTGGACACTTACACTCTCCCAAGACTAAACCAGGAAGAAGTTGAATCCTTGAATAGACCAATAGCGGGCTCTGAAATTGAAGCAATAATTAATAGCCTACCAACCAAAAAAAGTCCAGGACCAGACGGATTCACAGCCGAATTCTACCAGAGGTACAAGGAGGAGCTGGTACCATTCCTTCTGAAACTATTCCAATCAATAGAAAAAGAGGGAATCCTCCCTAACCCATTTTATGAGGCCAACATCATCTTGATACCAAAGCCTGGCAGAGACACAACAAAAAAAGAAAATTTTAGACCAATATCCCTGATGAACATCGATGCAAAATTCCTCAGTAAAATACTGGCAAACTGAATCCAGCATCATATCAAAAAGCTTATCCACCATGATCAAGTGGACTTCATCCCTGGGATGAAAGGGTGGTTCAACGTATGCAAATGAATAAATGTAATCCAGCATACAAACAGAACCAAAGACAAAAACCACATAATTATCTCAATAGATGCAGAAAAGGCCTTTGACAAAATTCAACAACCCTTCATGCTGAAAACTCTCAATAAATTCGGTATTGATGGAAAGTATCTCAATATAATAAGAGCTATTTATGACAAACCCACAGCCAATATCATACTGAATGGGCAAAAACTGGAAGCATTCCCTTTGAAAACTGGCACAAGACAGGGATGCCCTCTCTCACCACTCCTATTCAACATAGTGTTGGAAGTTATGGCCAGGGCAATCAGGCAGGAGAAATAAATAAAGGATATTCAATTAGGAAAAGAGGAAGTCAAATTGTCCCTGTTTGCAGATGACATGATTGTATATTTAGAAAACCCCATCGTCTCAGCCCCAAATCTCCTTAAGCTGATAAGCAACTTCAGCAAAGTCTAAGGATACAAAATCAGTGTGCAAACATCACAAGCTTTCTTATACACCAATAACAGACAAACAGAGAGCCAAATCACGAGTGAACTCGCATTCACAATTGCTTCAAAGAGAATAAAATACCTAGGAATCCAAGTTACAAAGGATGTGAAGGACCTCTTCAAGGAGAACTGCAAACCACTGCTCAATGAAATAAGAGAGGACACAAACAAATGGAAGAACATTCCATGCTCATGGATAGGAAGAATCAATGTCATGAAAATGGCCATACTGCCCAAGGTTATTTATAGATTCAATGCCATCCCCATCAAACTACCAATGAGTTTCTTCACAGAATTGGAAAAAACTGCTTTAAAGTTCATATGGAACCAAAAAAGTGCCCACATTGCCAAGACAATCCTAATCCAAAAGAACAAAGCTGGAGGCATCACGCTACCTGACTTCAAACTATACTACAAGGCTACAGTAACTAAAACAGCATGGTACTGGTACCAAAACAGAGCTATAGACCAATGGAACAGAACAGAGTCCTCAGAAATAATACCACACATCTACAGCCATCTGATCTTTGGCAAACCTGAGAGAAACAAGAAATGGGGAAAGGATTCCCTATTTAATAAATGGTGCTGGGAAAATTGGCTAGCCATAAGTAGAAAGCTGAAACTGGATCCTTTCCTTACTCCTTATACGAAAATTAATTCAAGATGGATTAGAGACTTAAATGTTAGACCTAAAACCATAAAAACCTAGAATAAAACCTAGGTAATACCATTCAGGACATAGGCATGGGCAAGGACTTCATGTCTAAAACAGCAAAAGCAACAGCAACAAAAGCCAAAATTGACAAATGGGATCTCATTAAACTAAAGAGCTTCTGCACAGCAAAAGAAACTACCATCAGAGTGAATAGGCAACCTACAGAATGGGAGAAAATTTGTGCAGTCTACTCATCTGACAAAAGGCTAATATCTAGAACCTACAAAGAACTCAAACAAATTTACAAGAAAAAAAACCCCTTCAAAAAGTGGGCAAGGGATATGAACAGACACTTCTCAAAAGAAGACATTCATACAGCCAACAGACACATGAAAAAATGCTCATCATCACTCGCCATCAGAGAAATGCAAATCAAAACCACAATGAGATGCCATCTCACACCAGTTAGAATGGCAATCATTAAAAAAAATCAGGAAACAACAGGTGTTGGAGAGGATGTGGAGAAATAGGAACACTTTTACACTGTTGGTGGGATGCAAACTAGTTCAACCATTGTGGAAAACAGTGTGGTGATTCCTCAAGGATCTAGAACTAGAAACACCATTTGACCCAGCCATCCCATTACTGGGTATATACCCTAAGGATTATAAATCATGCTGCTATAAAGACACATGCACACATAAGTTTATTGCGGCACTATTCACAATAGCAAAGACTTGGAATCAACCCAAATGTGCATCAGTGACAGACTGGATTAAGAAAATGTGGCACATATACACCATGAAATACTATGCAGCCATAAAAAGGATGGATTTGTGTCCTTTGTAGGGACATGGATGCAGCTGGAAACCACCATTCTCAGCAAACTATTGCAAGAACAGAAAACCAAACACCGCACGTTCTCACTCATGGGTGGGAATTGAACAATGAGATCACTTGGACACAGGAAAGAGAACATCACACACCAGGGCCTATTGTGGGGAGGGGGGAGGGGGGAGGGATAGCGTTAGGAGATATACCTAATGTAAATGACGAGTTAATGGGTGCAGGACACCAACATTGGCACATGTATACATATGTTACAAACCTGCACGTTCTGCACATGTACCCTAGAACTTAAAGTATAATAATAATAAAAGAAATAAAAATAATAAAAAAATAAAAACCAAAAAATAAAAATAAAAAGATAAGGATGGGTGGAGAAGGATGATAGAATGGAAGGACAAATGTGGCAAAGGTGCTGTCTTCTCATGTTTGAAGAGTTTTTGATAAATAAAGTGACAGAAACTCTTGGTTTCCTCAAAGAGATTTTTTGATTAGGACTGATGTTTACTAGCAGTAGAGAAGCAGGTGTTGTTTAATATGAAGAACAGTAATTAAAGAAGGGGACCTTTATATAAGGATAGTCTGAAGAGATGATAGGGGCATTGAGCAAAGGATTTCTGTAGAATACATAATCTTTTTAATAATTTTGCAGTTTCTTACACATAATGCATCTTCATAAATATATATTGAGTAAATCCTTTGGTCCTGTGAATAATATCAACACTCTCTAAAGCCCAGACTGTGTGCCAAGTCTTGGGTTAAATACTTCTTTGTTAGATCTAGCAGCCCTGTGGCAACTCTCAGAGGGAGGTGCTCTTATCACCTCTTTTTAGGGATGAGGCGGCTCAATAAGCTGGCCCGAGAACCAAGGGGCAGGGTTGGATTTTAAATTTTGAAAGAAGGCATCCCAAACCTCATGGCCTTTATTATCATGTTACCCACATGCTCTATGATTTATTTGTTAACATTACCTATCAGTTTCTCACTCTGGACTGTGAGCTCCTCAGATACATGAATGTTATTATAGTACCTTTTGTGCACAATGGCTCCAGGCAGAAAAAGGGTCATTTCAAAATAATGTGTATTTTGAATTTCGAAAGAATGAATTTGTGTATTTTGAAAAAATCAATTTTTGAATTACGATTCAAGTATTTTGAAAGAATAAATTTGTGAATTAGGGCTCGAGAGAAAAGAAAATACAAAAAAATGAAGGGAAAGAGTGGAGAACATGTTATTGAGTGCCTAATGTGTGGCATTCTATTTACAGTATATAGCCTCATTCTAGGAGACCTTCCTCTCCTGCAGAGACTAAAAATCTGAAAGCTTCAATTTCAGACATGCCTGGTGCTAACACACCAGATGCACTTTAGTGAGACTTGGAAAGTGGGGCAGGGTTTACCGGTCCCTTTAGCATGGGTCCTTTACTTCCTCTTCCAGCCTCATCTAACAATGCTCTTTTGCCTTTCAGGCTTCACTCTAGCTGATTTTTTCCCCATTCTCCTGTTGTGTCCGGAATTGGTTCCTTCCAGTGGATTCTTGGTCTCGGTGACTTCAAGAATGAAGCCGCAGACCCTCGCGGTGAGTGTTACAGTTCTTAAAGATGGTGTGTCTAGAGTTTCTTCCTTCTGGTTGGTTTGTGGTCTTGCTGACTTCAGGAGTGAGCCACAGACCTTCGCACTGAGTGTTACAGTTCTTAATGGTGACGCATCTGGAGTTGTTCGTTCCTCCCAGTGGTTTCGTGGTCTTACTGGCTTTGGGAGTGAAACTGCAGACTTTCATGGTAAATGTTACAACTCATAAAGGTAGTGTGGACCCAAAGAGTGACCAGCAGCAGGATTTATCGTTAAGAGCAAAAGAACAAAGCTTCCACAGTGGCAAACAGGACCTGAGTGGGTTGCCTTGCTGGTGCCGGTGGCCAGCTTTTATTCCCTTATTTGGTCCCGCCCATGTCCTGCTAATTGGTCCATTTTACAGAACGCTGATTGGCCCATTTTACAGAGTACTGATTGGTCCATTTTACAGAGTGCCGATTGGTGCATTTTTACAGAGTGCTGATTGGTGCATTTACAATCCTTTAGCTAGACACAGAGCACTGCTTGGTGCATTTACAATCCTTTAGCTAGACCAAAAGTTCTCCAAGTACCCACCTGACCCAGAAGCCCAGCTGGCTTCACCTCTCATTATTTGCCTAGAACTCCCTTAATCCTATGCTGAGATCTTGTTCTCCCTATAGTTTCTTCCTGGCTAACTCCTACTACTTCTTTATAACTTAGCTTACATACCACTTCCTACAGGCAGCCTTCTGTGATTCCCACAGTCTAGTGTAGTAGAATTCGAAACCTGCTGCTAGAGTTCCATTTCCTGGTTATTCAATCAAATACTAATACAGATACTGCTGTGAAGAGATATTGCAGATATGATTAAAATCCAAAAGAGGATGTTATCTGGGTTGACCTAAACTGATCACATATGCCCTTAAAAGCATAGAATTTTCTTTGGCTAGTGGCAGAAGAGGAAGGCAAAAGGAAAGTCAGAGAGAGTCAAAGATTCAGAGTGCTGTTTCTGGTTTGAAGGTGTGTAGAGCCATCTGAGAAAGAACTGGAGAGACTAGCAGTCACTAGAAGGAGCAGAGTCCCCAGCAAGAAAATCAGAAACTCAGTCTTACCTTCCCATGGAACTGAATTCTGCCCATAGTCTGAATAATCTTTGAAGTGAATTCTTTCTGCAAGCCCCAGATAAGAGCCTTGCCTAGTTATCACCTTAATTTTGGCTTTGTGAGGCCATCAACAAATAATCTAGCTGAAATACTCAGACTTCTGACCTACAGAATGGGGAAATTATACCTGGGTGTTGTTTAAGCCAGAGGTCCCCAACCCCTGACTGCAGACAGGTACTGGTCCTGCCTGTGGCCTGTTAGGAACTGAGAAGCACAGCAGGGCAAGCAAGTATTACTGCCTGAGCTCCACCTCCTGTCAGATCAGTGACTGCATTAGATTCTCACAGGAGCACAAATCCTATTGTGAACTGAGCATGTCAGGGTTCTAGGTTGTGTGCTCCTTAGGAAAATCAAATGCCTGATGATCTGAGGTGGAACGATTACATCCTGAAACCATCCCCCTCCCTTGCCTGTTTTAAAATTGTCTTCCTTGAAACCAGTCCCTGGTGTCCACAAGGTTGAGGACCACTGGTAACTAATTAAGAAGATCTGGGTAAAGGATGCAAACCCAATGAATCTAACATCATGTCCTCATGAGAGCAAAGAGTTGCAATTTCCATGACTAGCAAGAACAACGTAAATGCTTTATTTTGTGACATATGTTCAGAAGCTTTCAGAAGTTACCTGTTCTTGTGAAATTTCTACCATTAAAAATCCACTCCATTTAAGACCCAGGTCCATTTTGCACCTGGGCACTCATAAATGGTAGACCTTGGGAAGGTAACTCTACCTGACTTGACTTCAACTTCCTTATCTGCACATGAGGAAGATGAATGAGTGTCCCTAAGGTTGGTTCTAGCTCTGAATTTCATATAGTTTAATAATTCCATCAACACAGAAGTTGTGTAGATAAAGTGGTTTAAGCCACTAAACTTGTGTCAATTTGATTCATAGTATTAGAAAACTAATCTTTGCTCTGTGATCCCTTGTCATTCTGTGATCTTCCTGTTCTTATAGTTACATTGTAAGAGCTTATTAAATCACCTCTCCTACTAGATTGAGATTTCTCTTAGAGTAGCCACTGTGCTGGAGTTGCTTGTGGTTGCATTTCCCAATGCCAAGCACCCTGCCTGGAACACAGAAGGCACAAATGAACGTACGTTAAATAAGGAAGCAGATTCCCACAGAGAGGGGCTGTGATGGTGCTCCAGGCCTTGGTAGAACATTGTCAAGGTTGCCATTTTGTAGAATACTTTGTTTCTTTCTATCAACCCAAAAAATACGGCTGTCATACCAACTTGGGATCTGAATAACTGAGGTAAGATACTGCTCACCTTTTTAGGAGCACCTGAAGCTTGGCTAAGTTTCCCATCTTCGGCTTAAAATGTTTATTTCTGACAGACTATTCAACGTGTCTCACTGGGTAATTGCAAAGTTCAAACTTTTAAACTCCAGTATAGTACCTTCGAGGAACCATCTTGACCTTGACATCGTCGTGCACCAAATTCTACACTAATTATGTATCAGTTGTTTGTGGACATAGCTCCTGGACATTTCAAAGTCTGAACTTTCTATCAATTCATGGATAAGACAGGACTCATGGTTGCATCAGGGCTTGGATAAAATAAAAATTTATAGTTGTCTATACATGGAATGTCTAGGGATTGGGGATTCAGAAATAGTTGGATCTAGGGGCTCAAATGAAATCTCATGTATTTGTCTCTCCTATCATATCTTAGCTTATGTTTTCTCCATGTGTTGGCTTCATTCTTCAGGTGATTTTTTTTTAGCATGGCAGGAAAAACAAACCACCGACAATTGGTTTTAGATTATGTGGTCATTTTAGCCCATTATTCCTGAGAAATACTTATTACTTGCAAATACTTAATACTTACAAATAAGTATTTAGCCCATTATTCCTGTGGAGTACTTATTTGCAATTTTTTTCAATGGTTCTAATGAAATCTCAGTAAAGTCTCTTGCCTCATTTGGCTGATGGAGCCCATTTCTGCCTGGTCCGCTTGGATCACCTACCTGGTCACTTATGTGGGGGGACCCCAGAGGAAGTTGCCAGATAAAAATGGAAGTGATGCTAGATGGGCACAAACAATGATGACCACCACAATCCCTGGTCTGCTTTCGTGACCACCCTGGTGACCAGTCATTCTCTTCCATCTACCAAGTCATTCTCTTCCCATTATTTTGAGTCACGGCACATCCCTAACCTCTTGGCTCATGACCTCAGCCATTCTTGTCACCGTCTTCTCTCCATTTCAGAGCAATGACCATGTAGAAAACCCTACCTTGTTTTCTAATAACCAGACTCTCTGGAAAATCCCTCCTAGGCCATCCTCACCTTCTGAGCAAGGCCCAGGTTAAGATAGGTTTCATTAACAACCAGGATTGCACATGTAACTAATAAAGAAGATCTGGGTAAACGATGCAAATCTAGGGGAGTAAATGTTACTAATTTACCTTGAGAATAAAAAAATGATAAACTGTGCTTTTTCTACAACTCTAGGCACACTAATTAGCAATCCAAAGCTAATTCTCCAATGTCTGTTTTATTTTCCTGGAGAGAATAAGCTGAGCTGATAAGGAGGCTGAAACTAGTAGGTATGTTCCTGCAGAGGAACTGATCAATGAGTGGAATGTGGCCTGAGGAAATATAAGGGTAAGAGTCAGAGGTCTTCAGAGAGTTGAAGGAATATTACCAATATTATCAACCTGGAGGAGGAAGCAGGCCTGCCCTGTGATTTTTCAGGGAGACAAATCACAGCTCTATGCCAGGAAGTGATTTCTAATCATCTGAATGTTGTAATGGGCGTATAAGGTGTCTCAAGAAGTAGTAAACTCTGCATTTTTAAAGGCATTCAAGCAGAAGCTGGATGTGTACCTGTTAGAGATGCTGTGGAGGGAAACCTTATTGTGTATAAAAAATGACCAGTTTCAAAGTTTCTTGGACTAGAAAATCCTGGGATTTGACATTCAACCTGTTACCTTCCAAAGTAGAGGGCAATCAAAACTCATGACTTATTTCTGAGGTGAGCTTAGAGGATCATGGAACAATGAATCTAACATCATGTCGTCATGAGAGCAGAGAGTTACAATTTCCATGACTAGCAAGAACAATGTAAATTCTTTATTTTGTGACATATGTTCAGAAGCTTTCAGAAGTTACCTATTCTTGTGAAGTTTCTACCATTAAAAATCTACTCCATTTAAGACCCAGGTCCATCATGCAGGTGGGCACTCATAAACGGTAGACCTTGGGAAGGTAACTCTACCTGACTTGACTTCAACTTCCTTATCTGCACATGAGGAAGATGAATGAGTGTCCCTAAGGTTGGTTCTAGCTCTGAACTTCATATAGTTTAATAATTCCATCAACACACAGAAGTTGTGTAGATAAATAGAGTTTTCCATGGGACACTGCCTGAGTCAGCAGTTCTGGGTGGACAACTGAGGTTGAGGGATTCCGCACAGATGGGGACAGGCAGTGCTGAAGCAATGAGTTCCAAGGTGTTGCTATTGGAGCAAGAAGTACAAATAGGAGAATGCAATAAATTTATGCTTCTTCACAACAGAACATCCAGATTCTCTGATTGACTTATTGCTGGCATAGTAACGAATTAAGTATCTGATACATAGTGGCCATGCAATGAATGTTTGTTAAACTGAGTACTACTGAACCTATCCATCACTTTAGCCAAACTAAATGACTTGTGATTCCCAGACCACAGTATTTATGTGATTTTTGTGCTCCATTCTCAGTGATTCTGGTTGTTGTTCTTGGCATGTTCTTGGCAACCAAAAATCTTTAAAGCTATCCTAAGTCAAGGGTGGGGGGATATTAGGAGGATAGCAAGCTCATGAACATCAAAGGCAGAAAGCAACATACATTTGGCCACATGGTCTTGGGAACTGAAAAGGTAGACACAGATATTTCTGCATCTCTCCAGGATCACAGGTTTCCACATTTTTATATCTCTGCATTCCGCCAACCCTGACTTTCTCCCTCTTCTCTTTTGGTGCATCTTTCTCTACTAACTCATTAGTATACCAGTGGCTAACTGCCCAGTACCAAGTGTATGTTACCTGTTAGTTTTTGCATTTACCACCTTCTGATTCAATTTCAGAGTCTTTTAGTCAAAATTTTCAAGAGGATATCAATTGATTGCACTCGGCCCATTGGGTTAGGCATGGGTCTATGGATTTCAGGCACTTTTGCTCATACAGCCAGATTTACACAGTCATATGGTTTCCCCTTCTAGGGGCTATGAGGATGAGACCACAAGCTAGAAGGAAAAATTGAGTGCAGCAGGCAGATTGACTCATAACGTTCTTGGCAGATAACTTTGCTCATTTTATTCCTTCTGTCTGGAAGTTCCATCCTCTCATCTCTGGTCAGTGAGCTCTTATTCACCCTTCGAAGCCCATTGCATATAATATGCCCCTTTAAAGTTTTACCTGATCTCTGTAGGCAAAATTATTCCTTCTTTCCTGGCTACTCTCATACTTTGGTTATGCTGTAGTGAAATATTTATCGATTTATTTATTCATGCATCCCATACATGTGTATTGAACACTATACACAGAGCACTGTGCTAGATAAGGAGGGTATATGTTGGTCTTAGTCTTAGTGATGAAAAATGAGTGAATCAACAGAAGTAAAGCACTTAGAGCAGTGCTTCTTCTGAATAGAACACCCTCAATAGCTTTTTTTTTTTTTGTATTTTTGATACGTTATAGCATAACAGTTAAAAATGATGGGCTCTGAGCCAAGAATGCCTGTTTCTGCTACTTGTGTGTAACTTTGGACAAGTGAATTCTCCCTTAATGCCTCAGTTTACTCATTTGTAAAATGGTCAAAAAGAATAAGTGAGTTTAATAGCCAAGATGTGAAAATAATCCAAATGTTCACTGATGGATGAATGGATAAAGAAAATGTGATATATGTTGAAAGAAATAATAGATAACACAAACAAATGGAAAAGCATCCCATATTAATACATTGGAGGAATCAATATCATTAAAATGACCATACTGTCTAAAGGAATCTACACATTCAATACAATTTCTATCAAAATTCTAATATCATTTATCACAGAATTAGAAAATAGAATTCAAAACCTTGGATGGAACAAAAAAAGAGCCTGAATATCCAAAGCAACCCTAAGCAAAGAGACCAAAGCTCTAAGCATCCTATCACCTGACTTCAAATTATACCACAAGGCTATAGTAATCAAAACAGCAGGGTACTTGTATAAAAATAGATACATAGATCAATGGAGCAGAATAGAGAAACCAGAAATACAGCTACATACCCGCAGCCAACTGATCTTTGACAAATTTGACAAAAACATACACTGGTAAAAGGATACCCATTCAATAAATGGTGCTGAGAAAATTGGATTGCCATATGAAGGAGAATAAAACTGGACCCCAACTCTCACCATATACAAAAATTAACTCAAGTTGGATTAAAGACTTAATCCATACATTTGTATGACCTGAAACTATAAAAATAGTGAAAGGAACCCTAGGGAAAATTCTTCTGGATACATTGGCCTAGGCAAAGAATTCATGACTAAGATCTCCAAGGCAAACGCAACAAAACAAAAATAGACAAATGGGACTTAACTAAACTAAAAAACTTCTGCATAGCAAATGGACAACCTGCAGGATAGGTGAAAATACTTGAAACTATGCATCTGACAAGGAACTTACATCTAGCATCTACAAGAAATTCAGAGAGCTCAACAACAGTACAAATAACCCCATCAAAAGTGGGCAAAGAACATGAACAGAATTTTTTCAAAAGAAGACATACAAGTGGTGAACAAGCATATGAAAAAAATGGTCGACATCACTAATCATCAGATAAATGCAAATTAAAATCACAATGGGAAAATATCATCTTATAGCAGTCAGGATGGCTGTTATTAAAAAGTCAAAAAAAAAAAAAAAACCAGATATTGGCAAGGATACATGGTTGGTGGGAAGGTAAGTTAGTACACCTCTATGGCACAACCTCTATGGAAAACGATATGGGGATTTCTCAAAAAAACACAAACAGAACTCTCATTCAATCCAGCAATCTCACTACTGGGTATCTTTTCAAAGGGAAAGAAATCATTATAGCAAAGAGATACCTGCACTTGTGCATTTATAGCAACACTATTCACAATTGTAAAGATATGGAATCAATCTATGTCCATCAAGAGATGATTAGATAAATAAAATATGATACACACACAATGGAATACTACTCAGCCATGGAAATAATGAAATTATGTCTTTTGCAGCAACATGGATGGAACTGAGGCCATTATCTTATGCGAAGTAACTCAGAAACAGGAAGCCAAATACGTCATATTCCCACTTATAAGTGGCAGCTAAATAGTGTGCACACATAGAAATAGAGTGTGGACTGACAGACATTGAAGACTCAAAAGGGTAGGCCGGTGGAAGGAGGGTGAGGAATGAGCAATTACTTAATGGGTACAATGTACACTATCCAGGTGATGGTTACACTAAAAGCCTACATTTTACCACCATTATTATATCCAGGTAACAAAACTGCACTTGTATCCCCTAAATTAATACAAATAAAAAGGTTAAAAAAAGAAAATGTGGTTTATACCTACAATGGAATATGATGCAGGCTTTGAAAAGAAGGCAGTCCTGCCACATGCTACAACACAGATGAACCTTAAGGACATTATGCAAAGTGAAATAAGCCAGTCGCAAAAGGACAGATAGCGTAGGATCCGACTCATATTAATTACCCAAAGTAGTCAAAATCATAGCAACAGAAGTAGAGAGGTGATTGTCTAGGGCTGAGAGGGAGGAATAGAAATTAGTGTTTAATAAATATAGAGTTTCAGTTTTGCAAGATGAAAAGTGCCAGAGATCTGTTGTACAACAATAAGAATATACTTAAATACTATTGAACTGTACATTAAACATTGTTAAGATGATAAATGTAATGTTATGTGTTTTTACCATAATAAAAAGTGTTTAAAGAAAAAAAAAGGTAATTGCTTCAAAAAGCCTGAGCTACCAAAGCTATTTGGCAATAAACTTTCAAATGCTTATTTCCCCCATAAAAAAAAAATAAAAAAAGAAAAAGAGGAAGAGACAATTAATTTATGCCATGTTGTTTAGAACAACCTCTGACATATGGCAAACACTGAAAAACTAGTTACTGCTATACATACAATTAAATATATAATATGATGCATGATATTATGGAGGTGAGTTCAGAGACGGCATGGTGGCAAGCCACAGTGGCACAGTGAGCTAATTCCAGGATGACCCTGGCTCTATGGGTGTAAGTGATTTAAACAATGAAGAGTGCAACTACTCTGCTTTGAGAACCTGCTATGGGTGAGGTGGACGTGTTCTCTGATCCTCTCAGCCAGCATTCAAAGGAGGCATTATTTCCTGTCAGACTGTGAATTTCTTGAGAAAAGGATCTCTATCTTGTTTGGCATTTTGCATTTAATGTTGTTCCCAATAAGAATAATATCTGTTAAATGAGTACATTTTATCAGTGGAGTAACTGGTTCAGAAAGGCTAAAGGCCCTCCCTGCTAAATGCAGAGTGAGAGTCAAAACCAGCTCTGTCCAGCTGCAAACTCCATAATGTTCTAATCCACTGTGTGGCCTCCAGGGGAGCCTGACAAACCTCTACAACGACTGGGTAAGTGGGCAATTCTTCCATTCCAGAAAGAAACTGCATTTGCATGGGGGCATTCCTAACCTAAGCTCTCTGCATTATGATAGCTGAGAGGCGAAACAAGCTTGGATGGGTTAATTCATTGGAATTTGGGAAAGGGAGAAGATTAAATAATGATGACACAATAATACGATGACATAATAAAATAGCTGGCACTTACTAAGTACTTAAGTAAAATAAAGCTGAGTAAAATAGCTGGCACTTACTACAGTACTATAAGTACTATACGGCAGGCTCTGTGTTGAGCCATTCATATGCACTCTCTTGTTTAATCTGCATTTTATCTTGGTGAAGTTGGGTTTTTGAGGTAGAGGAAAATGAAGCTTAGAGAGTTTAAGACACTCACTAAGTTTGCCCAGCTTGTAAGTAGCAGAATCAGGAAGTGAATCCAGGCAGTATGACTCCAGTTCCAGGCTTTGAACAATGCCAGAAAGTCCAGTGAATGATCCTAAGGCATGGGGCACATGACTGGGTCAACTACTATAGGCAGAAATTTAGCATAATGGTTACTAGAGCATGGAACTGACAGTCCTTGGTTCTAGCCTGGCTGCACTACCTAGTGGCTCTGAACCCTGGCATGTTGCTTCACATCTCTAGGCTCCTGTATCTTGACTTGAAACTTGAAGTTAATACAGGTGATAAGAGTGTTGCAAAGAAAAGCACGACTGTGAGTTCAGCATTTGGTCAGTAGTAGGACCGCGGTTTCTGGAGCAGGTGGGTTTCTATTGTGGGAGAGGAAACAAAGAGAGCAGGAGTGAGAAAGGGCAAACAATGGGTCCCTAAAACAACCTGGCACGGAGGGAGCTATTGGACTTAGGCAATTTCAAGACTGAGGGGATCTTAACAGTCAGATGAGGGAATCTTGAAGTCTTGGCACATTCCTTTCATCCTCTGCAAGAGAGCTTTTCTTTTTGTCACATAAATGATGAAACAGCAGCGCCTGCACCTCAAGAAGATATGTAGGAGTTTTGTTTTTAAACACCCCTCGCTGCAGGGGTGAGAGCTTGTCACATTTTTATTACTGCCAGGTTTAGCCCCATTGCTAGTGCTGACACATGAGTCACTGTGCTGGTCCTGGGAGAACCACGGTACTCCGACTGACAAAGCAGATTAATGGAGGCAACGCGACAATCCTGCCTTGTTTTTGTTTTCCTAAGGAAGCCACAACATTGCCAGCAAATAGGGACAGCTGGGATGCTGGCAGGTGTTTCCATTTATGTGGGAAACTGAGGAGCGGCCTGCACCTTCTGAGTCTGATAGCAAGCCAGGTGCTCCCTTCTGAGATGAGATTAATACTTGCACACCTGTGTGGCTTGCCTCCACCGGCAAGAGCAAATGTTCACAGAGCACCTCTATGAACCAGGGGCCGGCCTAGGTATTGCATTGCATCCTGAAAATGATGCTGTGAATTATGCACGAATGTTCCCATTTTATGGAAAAAATAAGCAGTGCCTCAGAGACATTAAATGCACTTACTGAGGTCACACTGCTGTCAGTGAGTAGCAGGAATTAAAACCAAGTCTTCTTGTCTTCAAAGAACTAGCTCTTCCCCTACCACAGGCTGCCCTTCGAATTGCTAATGAATCCTTTCCATATACATTTCTGCATGTAGCCTTCATCACAGCAGTGTGAGGTAGCTGTTATCAAGGAAAATGAGGCTCATAGAGGTTAACCACATTACTCAAAGACCCAGGTTTATTAACTCTTTATCTTAGATTTAATAAACACTGTGCTGCTTTGTGTCGGGTTCTGGGATCTTCATGAGATGTACGTGCTCTTGCCTTCATGGAGCTTACGTCCTATTGAGGGAGCTACGTAAATACTATCACCCAGGAAACAGTTATGTTGTAGCAAGTAACATAAGGAAAAGTACAAGGGTTTTGAGATTAGAATGAAGGAGATGTTCAAGAAAGACTCCTTGAAAAAGTGACATGAGGCACAGTTAGGAGGAGAGAAAGCAAGTGCCATGGACCCAGTGTTTGCATCACCTCCCAAATTCATATGAAGCCCTAATCCCCAAAGCAGTGGTATTTAGAGGTGAGGCCTTTGGGAGGTAACTAGATTTAGATGAGGTTGCGATTGTGGGGGCCTCACGATGGGCTTGGTATTCTTATGGGAAGAGGAAGAGAGACCTGGGCTCCCTCTCCTTCCACCATGTCGAGGACACAGCAAGAAGGCAACCACCTATAAGCCAGGAAGTGGACACTTACCAGGAACCAAAGCTGCCTATACCCTGATCTTGAACTTTGAAGACTCCAACACTGTGAGAAATAAGTATCTGTTGTTTGAAGCAACCAGTCTATGATATTTTGTTATGGCAGCCTGAGGTGACTAAGATAGCAGGACTTGAATCTAGTCCAGGAAAGCAACAGGGCTCTGTTTCTTCTCTCATGTTGCATTCTTCCTGCAATGAAAGTAAGTCATTAGCAATGCAGTTTTCCACAGTTACTCTGATGTTTTGCCTGAGCCTGTGCAGACCTTTCAGGACTCAGTTAAGAACAAATCCAGGGATAGTTATTTGCTTTCGCTGAAGAGCAAGCAATAGACATGTAGCCATTAACTGAAATGGTTTTGGACATTAAGTCAGTTCTGGGGGAAATGGAATCGGGATGAACTGCCACCTTTGAGTGTATCTGATGTTCACTTCTTTTTCACGGTTCTTGATACAATTTCACCAGTAAAAATTGTTCCTCAGTGTGGAACCTGCTATTGCCAGATAAATGAAACCCCTTTGGCCTTGGGATGTTAGGAGAGAGAGAGAGACAGAGAGAGAGGCATGAAGATACTTTTCTAGTGTGAGTGGTGTTTCATAGGCTCAAAGCATGTGAGAGCTGGAAGGGACTTCAGATTCAGCTAAGTCCAACCGCCTCATCTAATATGTGAGGAAACAGAGGCCCAGAGAAAGGAAATGCCCAGCTCCAGGGCAGAGCTAGAAACACAGAAAACAAGTGTCATGGAGTGAATGTTTTTGTCATCTCTCAAATTCGTATCTTGAAGCCCTGATCCCCAGTGCAGTGGTAAGTCTGGTGACAAATCTGGGAAGATAACACTGATCTGTCCTTCATGAAAATGGAGATGTCTCTAGGTATTTCACATGTAAAGTAGGTTAATACAGAGAATTAGTGACATATGAAATGATTGAAAGTACTGGAGGAGCAAAGGTCAGGAAAAGCTGTTGACACTCAGTTTTAATCACAGCTATCAAATAATTTGGAACCATAGGAAAGTGTCACGAATGATTATATTTGCTTGCAGCAATAAAGCAAGTGATCTGTAGGAGAAAGGAGATTTCTGTAAAATCTCTCATATGTTAACATCTGTGCATATATTTGGTTGACAAAGAAAGACAATAATATGGCTTCTATCTCTCATCCTTTCCAGCCTTTACTGGCAAAATCTAAAGCATAGCTCTGGTGACAAAGAATTCTGGGAAATGTAGCTCCCGGGCTTCCAGCCCCTTGTGAAATAGAGACTAAAAAGGAGTAGAAATGGTGCTAAACTGGTAACAGAATTTCTAACACAACAGTTATACTAAATTCTTTCTACCCTTTCTTCCATCACTCTGTATTTCTTTTCCTCTTTTCTTCCTTTCCAGAATATTTGGTGAGGGACTCAGAGGACTGTTGTCTGTTTGGGCTGAGGCCTGGCTGGTGTAGAATGACAGAGATTTGCCTTGAACAATAGCATGCATTTGATGGGAGGAAAGGCCTTTCCAGACATTTGCAAACAAGCCAAATCTGTTTTAAAAGAAATCTGGTCATGTTTATGTGTCACTAGAAAAATCCAAACACCGTGATAGAAAAATGGGCGAAAATAGTAGTGGATCGAGACCCAGACTGTAGGTGTGGACAGATCTGAAATCTAGGTCTGTCTTTGCTCTTCTCTACCTAGAAGACCCTGAGCATCTGATGTAATCTATGACTTAGTAATAGGAATAACAAAAGTTATAAATCTTATAGGATTCTCATGAGGATTGCATGAAATAATATATGTTGCATTATATTTAGCACATAGTGAAAGTTTTGTAGTGGTCCTGATATTATTATGCTTATTTTAAGTCATTGTTGATAATACTGATGTTGAGAGTTCAAAAATTAGGACTCAGTTTTGCAGAGATCAGAATTCAGTCTAGGTTCTTTAAGCAGATATGAATCAAATGCTATTTACTAAATGGCTTTCGGGATCAATAGAGAGGTTGAGGAAGCTGCCTCTTGGTTGAGCTCTCAGGACCACCTCAGAGAACTTGGTCACCCAGGAGCAACTGCGTCATTTTTGACCTGAAAGCCTCCTGATGAATTCAGAAGCTGGTGCTCCACCTGCAGGCTCTGCCACTTGCTCTGCCATAAATAGGAAGCCAGAAAGACCAGGAAGGCATGTACTAAATCAGGGAAGTGTCTATACAGATACTGGCTTGAGGCCTATGCCACCCACATATGGTCAAGAAGCCACTGGAAAAAAAAAAAATCAGACCTGCCCAAATGGTGCCCACAGAAAGAGAAGCAGTAGCAGAAATGGGCTCCACTCCATTACTACCTTCCACATTTCAGACAAGTGCATCTAACCCAAATCATATCCAGGGCCCCAGCTGTACAATTGTTTGTAACATGTAGTATTTAGATATACACACCCTGCACCCCAGGAAGACAATCCAAAGGAAGCGGAGTGCCAATCCACTATTTTATTCACTGGGAAACCATGTTTTTCTCAACACTCATGATTTCATGGGGAACTACTTCCCCAGGGAAACACTCCTGGCCACTGTTTCCATTCTTTACTTATGGTTGTCCATGAGAAAACGTGTGGGATATTTAATAATGAGCTTGGCTCAGCATCTTAGGGTTTCTTCCTTGAGTTATGCTCAACACCAGCGAGGATGCATTCTCCTCTTCTCCGGGGCCAGGAAGGCATCTTAGTCCAAAGGCCCTGCCCCTGTCCAGGGTGGCCAGCAATGACCCAGCTATGAGGGAACTTAATGAATAACTATCTGTCTCCTGTATGGGCAAAGTTTTAGCAAGCCCACCTGCCTACACAGCTAAGCCACATGCTCTAAACAGCTTTGTCACTAATGAAGCTCATATTTTGACCCCAGAATACTTGATTCTTGTTCAATACAATTGATTCCAAACTCAGGCAGGTGATAGTGGGTGTTGTATGTTAATCCATGAAATTTCCATTATGAAATTAGAGCATGAACAGATAATTAACAAAAGAAATACAAATGACAAGTAGAGAATGATCAAACTCAAAGGCAATTAAACTTCAGTTTAAAAAATTCAAAGACGCCGGGCGTGGTGGTTCATGCCTATAATCCCAGCACTTTGGGAGACTGAGGCAGGTGAATCATCTGAGATCAGGACTTTGAGACCAGCCTCACCAAGAAGGTGAAACCCTGTCTCTACTAAAAATAAGAAAATTAACCAGGCATGGTAGCAGGTGCCTTTAGTCCCAGCTACTTGGGAGGCTGAAACAGGAGAATTGTTTGAACCTGGGAGACAGAGGTTGCAGTGAGCTGAGATCGCACCACCACTCTCCAGCCTGGGTGACAGAGTGAGACTCCATCTAAAAAAAAAAAAAAAAAAAAAAAAAAAATTCAAAGAAAATTTTAACCTAAGAAGTTAAAAAAAAAAAAAAAGTGAATACTCAGTGTGTGTGATGAGTTAAAAATACTGCCATATACTGCTAGTGGATATACAAATTTGTGTATTTGAGGAGAAATTTTTTTTTTTATTATACTTTAAGTTCTAGGGTACGTGTGCACAATGTGCAGGTTTGTTACATATGTATACATGTGCCATGTTGGTGTGCTGCACCCATTAACTCGTCATTTACATTAGGTATATCTCCTAATGCTATCCCTCCCCTCTGTCCCCTCCCCACAATAGGACCCGGTGTGTGATATTCCCCTTCCTGTGTCCAAGTGATCTCATTGTTCAATTCCCACCTATGAGTGAGAACATGCAGTATTTGGTTTTCCATTCTTGCGATAGTTTGCTGAGAATGATGGTTTCCAGCTGCATCCATGTCCCTACAAAGGACACGAATTCATCCTTTTTTACGGCTGCATAGTATTCCATGGTGTATATGTGCCACATTTTCTTAATGCAGTCTGTCACTGATGGACATTTGGGTTGATTCCAAGTCTTTGCTATTGTGAATAGTGCCGCAATAAACATATGTGTGCATGTGTCTTTATAGCAGCATGACTTATAATCCTTTAGGTATATCCCCAGTAATGGGATGGCTGGGTCAAATGGTATTTCTCGTTCTAGATCCTTGAGGAATCACCACACTGTTTTCCACAATGGTTGAACTAGTTTACAGTCCCACCAGCAGTGTAAAAGTGTTCTTATTTCTCCACATCCTCTCCAGCACCTGTTGTTTCCTGATTTTTTTAATGATTGCCATTCTAACTGGTGTGAGATGGTATCTCATTGTGGTTTTGATTTGCATTTCGAGGAGAAAAATTTTGTGATATATATCAAAGCCATATGGTTTAACCCAGAAATCTTATGCCTAAGCACTTCTTTCAAGGGGACAAATCAGTTATCCATTTCAGTATTACTTGTTATAGTGAAAAGTTATGACTTCCTCCAGGTTCCAAAACAGGATATTAATAAAATAGTTGCAGTACACAGAATGTTATGTTTCCATTAAAAAATGCCTTAATATATGAATATTTGATTTCATCTTAAAATAATCATGGCATAGTTTTAAGTGAAAAAGATTATAAAACAGTATATATAGCATTATCTTAGTTTTATAAGCACATATGTGTGCATCTATATCTATATATGCATATTTATACATATGTGTGCATCTATATATACACATATATATCTATGGTTACATATGTATTTATATATGCATATATATGTACACATAGATGTATATTTGTGAAAAATACAGTTATGACGTATGTGCTTTCTAAGGTTCTGTAACAAGAGGAAGGCTGGAACAAAAGGGATGGGAGAATAAAACTAATCTGTGTTTTTGGGCAGCTGCCTCTTTCTATCACTTTCCCTTCTCTTTCTGGTTTCTGATACAATTGCAGTCTGTGACAAGAGATTTTGCTATCTCAGTGTTCTCTTGATGGCTCTTTTATAACTAGAAATCATGATTATTTTATTATTTATTATACAAACAACATTAGGGGCACATTAACAAAAATGAAAACCTTTTCTGACAATCTGCCACCTTAATAAGTCAGCTTCCTTTTATCTCTGTTCCCTGCCTGTTCCAATCCATATGCATGCAGTATTTGTTCCTATAACAATGTTCTTATAACATGAACACAATTTTCTGTTTTTCTTTTAGCCACCCGTATAGTCAAAGCTTTTTCCCTGTTGCTTCACAGTGCATCCTCTGTCTCTGCATGAGAAAGGAAAGTGGCTTGAAAACATGTAGATGTATCTGGTTCCCTTGTGCCCTTCCTTGCAAGCACTGAGGTACTGGCAGGTGTGGATGTACCAGGTTGTCCCTGGCCGCAGCTGCCAAGGACCGGAGCCTGGTATTGATGCCTAGTCAAGAGAGCTCTTGGTTAAGGTGGTACTAATCCCAGACTGGGTTAGTCACCTCTTCTGTGTTGTTGTCTTGCTGGTGGTCCTGTACCTGTTTTTGTTAGGGTCTAATGCTTTCTGGAGTATGGCTTGGACATTGAACACGGACCAAGGGTATGACTTGGTGTTGCCTTGCCTTAATGAGCTCTAAGGAGTGGAAAGGGAACCCTAAGTATTCACATTCTCCTATGTTCCTGGCCCTGTGCTCAGAACTTAAGGGATGTCATCTCCTGAGGCTTTCCTAACGACCCAGGGCAGTGGAGTAGAAGGGTTAAGAATGGAGATTTGGGTGCCAGGCCATCTTGTGTCCCAGTGCCATCTCTATCATGTACCTGCTGTGAAATGTTTAGACTGTAATTCCTGCTCTAGCTGCAACTTAGTTTCCTTACCTGAAAAATGTGGATAACAATGATGCCTACTCCTTAGGGTTGTAATGAAGATCAAATGAGATATAATGTGTAGAGCACTCAGACTTGTGGCTGAAACAAATATTGAGCCTGACTCATTAGTTACTCTATTGCTGTTAGTGATAACAACTTGAGGACATGAGTACGGCTAACCTCAATTTACAGATGAGGAAGGTGCAACTCAGAGAACTTAAGTAACTTAAGTTTACAAAGATGGCACATTGAGTGCTTCTCACTGAGAACATTCAGATCTTTATTTAGACCAAGAATAAAGCCAGGTTTTCCAATGGTTGAAATAGACCAGGCAACAGACTGGTCATTAACAGAGAATATAGACTATTGACCTTGCCAACCCCCTGCTCAGTGGTTCCTAAATGTGGCTGAATATTTGTATCACCTGGGGAGGGTCTTAGAAACTCCCAGTGTTCAGATCTACCACTAACCAATTAAGTCAGCATTTCTGGGGGGTGACCCCCAGGCTACGGTATTTTGTTTGTTTGTTTGTTTTTGAGATGGAGTCTCACTCTGTTGGCCAGGCCGGAGTGCAGTGGCATGATCTCTGCTCACTGCAACCTCCACCTCCCGGGTTCAAGCAATTCTCCTGCCTCACCTCCTGAGTAGCTGGGGCTACAGGCATGTGCCATCATACCTGGCTAATTTTTTGAATTTTTAGTAGAGACAGGGTTTCACCGCCAGTGAAATCTCAGCCTCCGGAGTAGCTGGGACCACGGGCACTTGCCACCACGCCTGGCTAATTTTAGTAGAGACAGAGACCACCAGTTTGGCCAGGCTGGTCTCAAACTCCTGACCTCAAGTGATCCACCTGCCTCAGCTTCCCAAAGCTGTGGTATTTTAAAGTTCCTCCAGAAAATTCACTATGAAGACAAGTTTGAGAACTTGCAATCTGGCTGCCCAGGTCAGCCCGTTAGATGGTGGCCAATGGTAGGGAAAGAGAAAGGAAAGCAAACCCTTCGTCAGTTCCATTGCTCAACTACCATGATTACAAATGTTAGTGAAGGAAGCATTTGTTATCAGTGGGAGAAGTTATATCTTAAGTGATTGATCAGTTTCTTTTTATGTAGTTTTGTGCACTGATGTGAACATCATGCATTGGCTGTACATGTTGACCTTGCTCAAAAATGTAGATCAATTTTTATACTGGGCAAAGTAAGTAATATTTTATATTTTACATTAGTTTCCAACTACACTCTATTATAAACATTGGAGTTATATAGTCTCATCAATAAGTCAGACACAATTTAAAATGATATGAAAGACCAGCATTTCTTGGAGGTTACTTTGTTCAATATGGTATTGATTATCTGTGAATCCTTTTACATATGCCAATTATATTAGTCAGCTTTGGCTGCCATAAGAAAATATACAGGCTGGTGGTTTAAACAACAGAAATTAATTTTCTTAGAGTTCTGGAGGCTAGAAGTCCAAAGTTCAGACCAGTTTGGCTTCTGGTGAGGCCTTTCTTCCTGGCTTGTACATGGCAATCTTCTTGCTGTGGCCTTTCACAGGTAAATATGGCTGGAGAGAGAGCTCTGCTCTTCTTCCCTCTTCTTGTAAGGCCACCAGTCATATTGGATTAGGACTCTGTGTCTCCATCCAATTCTCATCTTGTAGCTCTCATAATTCCCACGTGTTGTGGGAGGGAGCCAGTGGGAGATGATTGAATCACTGGGGCAGGACTTTCCTGTGCTTTTCTTGTGATAGTGAATGGGTCTCACGAGATCTGATAGTTTTAAAAGCAGGAGTTTCTCTGCACAAGCTTTCTCTGTTTGCCTGCTGCCATCCATGTATGTGACTTGCTCCTCTTTGCCTTCCACTACGATTGTGAGACTTCCCCAGCCATGTGGAACTGTAAGTCCAATTAAACCTCTTTCTTTTGTAAATTACCCAGTCTTGGATATGTCTTTTTCAGCAGCATGAAAACCAACTAATACAGAATTCCATCCTATGACCTCATTTTACCCCCAAAAGCTCTATCTTCAAATACAGTTACATCAAGGGTTAGAACTTCAATATATGAAATTTGGAGGAGAATAATTGAACCCATAGCACCAATTTTATTTATTTTTACTCACCCTGTGAGTTATGTACTTATTTTGATGAGAAAACAGGCCTAGAGAAGTTAAATAACATGACCAAAGTCATGCAGCCCAGGTGACACAGCCAGATATAGAATCCAGAGCTGACTTCAAAGCCCTATATACTTATCAACCTCTCCACAGTTCTCACCTATATTTACACCTAAATGCAATCCCCCCTTTGTCAATGTGAATTCTACCTGTTTGGCATTTAATTTTCCTTTAAATCCTTTTTTGAGAAATTAGCAAAAGAGACAAGTGGCTGATCCTGCTAATTCTTGTTTACTCACTAGTCACATATTGCTTGGATGTCTACTTTGTTCCAAATTAGATACGTAATAATATTGGATTTATACTTGAGGATGCTCACAGTCTAGAGCAAGAGAAAAACCAACAAACAAAGATCATCCAGTGTGGAAATGCTCTGATGGTGTTATGGGACTTTGATGGAGCTCAAAGCAGAGCAAACTCTCTGGATAGGGATGGGGTGATGGGAGGTTAATGAGATGGTGACCCCTACATTTTATTTTGGACAAAGAGAACACAGGAGAATCCTGGAAAGGGAAGAAGGCATTCCAGGCAGAAGTGGTAAAATACAAAGAGAAGCTGCAGCATGAGGTGTGTGTCAGGTAAGAGCTGTGCCTTAGGCACCCAAATTTACTTCCCTGACATATCTCACTGATGCTGTGGGCCTTGTAAGTCCTTTTATCACATGGACAATGACATGAAAAACAACAATAACAGGTCATATTTATAGAGTCTATTTATATGTCTATGTATTTTACATGTTTCTCCCTTAATTCTCATAACAATATTTGTGGGGTAGATTCTGTTACTATCTTCTTTTTACAACCGACTTTACTGAGCTAAGAGTGTAACAGCATGCGTTCTGGGAAGACTTTCTCAGCTGAAAATGCTAAATACAGATGTGGCTTTGTTTGTGTTTTATGGGAGCCATCACTTCTAGGATACTTACATCAAAATTTGGAATTACCAAACACTCACATTTCAATGCTGTGAAGTGATTGACATGTGTACCCAGCAAATGTGCATGTGTAGGCACGGCATGTACCTTTTCATAGACTTTTTCCTTTTCACGAGGGGCTGAGGGAGAGGTGATTGTATGAGGCTAGACTGACCAGCAAATCTGTTTGAGCTATGAGTGCTGGCAGGGACGAAGGCCTTTGTCACGTAGCTGCAGCAACATCTTCTTTCCCTTCTTGCTTTGCAGCGTAGTCCTTTGCAAAAAAGACAAAGATTCAACTTTAAAAGCAGAAGAATCAACAGATGTCACAGATATTTTTAAACCAATTACTGAGGCATCCCTGCAGAGGCAGGCATATAAAATATAGATGTGGCTTCCTGCACCAAATTTGATTTATTTCTGAGATCACTCCTTCATCAGAGCTTGAGCTGCATTCCAATATATTCTGAACAAGCCAATGAGCAATCAGGGCATTCCTAGTTGTTAGCAACCCTGCAGATAATTTACAAGGCACATCATTGCCTTGGGCTTTGATAACAATGACCACAGAGCACTGTTTTCCCACCTAGGTCTGGAAGCTGAAAGGACTGCTCAGATCCTCCTCCCTGACTGGTTAAGCAAGCAAACATTTTCTGTCCCTCTACGCCTCTCCCAGTTTTCACCCAGGGCAGATCTTAATGAAAATAAACACACTGGGGCAATAGTGCCCATGAGAACAGGTTGCGACTCTGAGGAGAGGGCACTCTAAGTTTTGCAATCTGTAGCCTCTGCACCTCACAGTAAAATACCATGTAATAACAAATAACACCTCACTGCCATGTGGCAGGGTTGGTATGCTCTGCAATAGGGATGTCTTATTAGTAAGGACAGGTGTTCTAGCTCATTAATACATAATCATTGAGCTCCTAGTTTGCTGTTGGCACTGGGGACAAAATTGTGAGTAATATAGACAAGATCACTGCCCTCCTGGAATGTGGGGGAAATATACCATTCAATAAGAAATTATAAGTATGGTGACTCTTAATGAAAGTTATTGCCATTCCTTTTTCCCTTTTCTGTGTTTAATCCAATGGTTCTCAAAGTGTGTTCTCTGGACCAGCAGCATCAGCCTCACCTGGGGACTTGTTAGAAATACACATTCTCAGACCCCCACCTGCAACATCCTAATTCAGAAACTCTCAGAGTGGGGCCAAGCAATCGGTGTTTCGACAAGCCCTCCAGATGATGATCTTGATGCATGCTCAAGTTTAAGAACCACTATTTTAACCTAATCAAGTAGAAATCCATGGTAGCTGAATCAGGATCAAAGGAAAACATTAATAAGAAGATAAGAAAATGTTATTAAATCTGATGCTACTAGCTTCATAGTAAACTGTGTTGGAGAATGTGGTCTTGAGGCCAAAGTAGGGTGTATACTTTTTCTCCACATCCATACCTTGGAGCCTGCCTGTGGGGAGAGGTGGGTCTTCTATTTCAGGCAACTCCCCACCTGCTATATGCAGTAATGCTGAACTACTTTATAAACTCAGCAGTATACGAAATTTCAGGCCTTCACTGTCCATCCAAAGGAAGACTTGAGCAGATCAGTTTACCCCAGGAGAGTGGAAGTAAAGGAGGCCCACTTCTTTCATCTTGTATTAGTCTATACACATTACACACTGCTATAAATAACTACCTGAGACTGCATAATTTATGAAGAAAAGAGGTTTAATTGATTCACAGTTCCACAGGCTGTACAGGACGCATGTCTAGGAGGCCTCAGGAAACTTAAAATCATGGCAGAAAGGTGAAGGGGAAGTAAACACATCTTACCATGGTGGAACAGGAGAAAGAGTGCCAAGGGGGAAATTCTACACACTTTCAAGCAACCAGATCTCGTGAGAACTCACAATCATGAGAAGAGCAAGGGGGAAATTCACCCCCATGAGTGAATCACTTCCCACCAGATCCGTCTCCCAAAACCGAGGATTACAGTTCAACCTGAGATTTGGGTGGGGACACAGAACCAAATTGTATCATTCCACTCTGGCCCCTCCCAAATATCATGTCCTTCTCACATTTCAAAACACAATCATGCTTTTCCAACGGTCCCCCAAGTCTGCTCATTTCAGCATTAACTCAAAAGTCCAAGTCCAAATTCTCATCTGAGACAAGGTGAGTCCCTTCCTCCTATGAGCCTGTAAAATCACAAGCAAGTTAGTTACTTCCAAGATACAGTGGGGGTACAGGCATTGGATAAATATTCCCATTCCAAAGGAGAGAAATTGGCTCAAACCAGGGGCTACAGGACCCATGCAAGTCTCAAACCCAGTAGGGTCATCATTAAATCTTATAGCTCCAAAATAATCTCCTTTGACTCCATGTCTCACATCCAGGCCACACTGATGGAAGGGGTGGGCTACTAAGGCCTTGGGCAGCTCTACCTCTGTGGCTCTGCAGGGTACAGCCCCCTAGGCTGCTTACATGAACTGGTGTTGAGTGCCTGCAGCTTTTCCAGGTGTATGGTGCAAGCTGTCAGTGGATCTACTATTCTGGGGTCTGGAGGATGGTGGCTCTCTTCTCACAGCACCACTAGGAAGTGCCCCAATGGGGACTCTTTGTGAAGGTTCCAACCTGACATTTCCCCTTCACACTGACGTAGAAGAGATTTTCCATGAGGGCTTCACCGCTGGAGCAGACTTCTGCCTGAACATCCAGGCATTTCCATACATCCTCTAATATCTAGGCAGAGGATCCCAAAACTCAGCTCTTGCTTTCTGTGTACCCATAGACACAACATCACATGGAACCTGCCAAAGTTTGGAGCTTGTGCCCTCTGAAGCAATGGCCTGAGCTGTATGTTGGCCTATTTTAACCATGGCTGGAGCTGGAGTAGCCGAGGTGCAGGGTGCCATGTCCTGAGGCTGCAAAGAGCAGCAGGGCCCTGAGTCTGGCCCATGAAGCCATTTTTTCCTCCTAGGCCTCAGGGCCTGTGATGGGAGGTGCTGCTACAAAGGTCTCTGAAATGTCCTGTAGGCATTTCCCCCATTTTCTTAGCTATTAACATTCAGCTCTTCTCTACTTTTTCAAATTTCTCTGCTACCTTGAATTCCTCCCCAGAAAATATTTTCTTCTTTTCTATTGCATGGTTGGGCTGCAAATTTTCTAAACTTTTATGCTCTGCTTCCCTGTTAAATATAAATTCTAGTTACAGGTCACTTCTTTGTTTATACAAACAAATGTAGGCTTTTAGAAGCAGCCAGGCCACATCTTGACCACTTCGATGCTTAGAAACTTCTTCTGCCAGATACCCTAAATCATCTCTCTCAAGTTGAAATATCCAGAGATCTCTAAGGCAGGGGCACAATACCACCAGTCTCTTTGTTAAAGCATAGAAAGAGTAACCTTCACTCCAATTCCCAATAAGTTTCTAATCTGCATCTGAGACCACCGCAAACTAGGCTTCATTGTCCACATCACCATCAGCATTTTGGTTACAACCATTCAACAACTCTAGGAAGTTCCAAACTTTTCCTCATCTTCTGGTCTTTTTTTGTTCCTTCCAAACTGTTCCAACTTCTGCCTATTACCCAGTTCCAAAGTCACTTTCAGATTTTCAGGTATTTTTATAACAATGTCCCACTTCTCTGATAATAATTTTCTGTATTAGTCCATTCTCACACTGCTATAAAGAACCACCTGACTCACTCCTGTAATCCTAGCACTTTGGGACACTGAGACAGGCAGACCACTGGAGGTGAGGAGTTTGAGACTAGCCTGGCCAACATGGTGAAACCTCATCTCTACTAAAATACAAAATTAGCTGGGTATGGTGGTGGTCACCTCTAATCCCAGCTACTAGGGGGGCTGAGGCAGGAGAATTGCTTGAACCCAAGAGGCAGAGGTTACCTTTTCCCCCTACTCCATTTAACGGCAATATTTTCTAGGTTGGAGTAGGGTCAGGAACATTCTGAGGTCACAAGGAAGACTTTCAATTTTGGTTATTTGACTTTTGAACCTGTTATTCCCCACCAATTTCATCCTTTCAGTTTATTTTCTCTATATCTCTACCAATGTTCTCTGACTTCCTTTCCCATAATCTCTTCTTCCTAAACCATTGTCCTTATGCCAGCCTATTGTTACTGACTGAGGCTTACATAACTTTGAAGAATACAATTATTCCACTGTTACTGTTGTAGGAACATAAGCTTTTGTGTATGTCTCTACTTGGGGGGAGGGAGTGGCATGGGGAGATAGCTGTTGTATGCACAGGCTGGCAAGAGCCTAGAAAATTAATCAGTGACTTGCAGGAGGTTTGTAGAAATGTCCTGGATGTGGCATTGAATCTCACTGGGGGATTATCACAGAAAGAGAGGAGGAAGGAGCATGGGGAAAATGTGTCTTCCATGACAATACAGAGCAGCAGGCTCATCACCTCCAGGATTTCGAAGCAAGGTCAGTATTATGAAAAGTCACAGAAAAATGGCAGCCACCCTAGGAAGCCAGGTTTAAACGTTGAGGCTCTCAGAACTGGAGGAAAGGTCTGGGACATCTTTTGTGTGGGGAATACCATTTCCTCCTCATGGCTTTCACTGTCACCCATGCACCAAGGTCTCCTATGTCCACAGCACCAACCTATCCTACAAGCTCTAGATCTGCTTAGGCAGGCACATCCTGTTCCAAACTGAGCTCATCATTTTTACTCCTAATCGCCCCTACTTCTATGTTCCCTGTAACAGGCAGATAAAGCAGAATGGAATAAATACTAGATCAAGAAACAAATGCTAGATCGAGAAACCCCTGCTAAGGCAATTCACACACCATGTACCCCCAATATCTCTATGCAATTGTCAGAGTTCCTTCAGGCACTCCAAAATAGAGCATTTCCCATTCCCCACTTGAATTCTTAACCAGTTGAGAAATGAGACAAAACAGGCAGCAGATGGAGAAACAAAACACCCCTTTACTCATGATGAAAGTCAGGTTGGAGGATATTGCCTAGTTTAAGAGCTAAAATGAGCTTAATAGTTCCGCCAGCCTCAGCGTTGGGAGAATTCATACAAGGGAAAATTTGAGTGTTCAGAGGAGTCACTTAATGAGGTTTCTTCTTCCCACTCATCCAAGCAGTGATGGAAAGAGAGACCAAATCATTGAAGTTCATGGCTCTTGATAGACTATCCAGCCTTTTTAGGTGCATTAGCTAATGGGCATTCTTTCAACTGCCCTTCTTTTCTCTAAACTGAATAGTGTAAAGTGAGGATGAAAATTCAAATACGGGAACAAATAGTTGTGAGAGCCCAGGGTAGGAAGAGTGAATTTGACCTGAGGGTTTGGAGAAAGGTTTGACATAAGAGGTGATTGGATGGATGAGGTGGATCTTGAAAAAGAAGCTAGTGTTTACTAGGAAGAGAAAGAACGCATTCTCTGTAGAAAGATGGTAGGTGCAAAAGTGTGGTAGTGGGGGAGTTCACCTTTTTGAAGGGAATGTCCACTGTGTCTTGAATGTAAAATATGTGGGTAAGTTGGGGAATAGAAATCTTCTAATTAGATAAAGGGCAAGGAAAAGTGTATATGTGGGATGAAGGATGGCCAAGGATGAGGGCATCTCCCAGGCATTATCCTGGCAGGGACAAGAAGTTGGGTCTTTGGAGAAAGTTGTCTTGCTGATGAAGGAAATTGTCCCTCTAATAGTCCCGCTGCTCTCAAGTGAGCTACCAGAGCTGGGGTCCTGGCTTCTTTAACATGGGACAGAAGAGGCTTACTCTTTTATAAAGCAACATGTCAATTCACAGGGTGGTTGAATGAGAGTTGTTACTTGAAACCCTTCACAGGCACTTACATTTTCTAAAGAGATAGTCAAAATGCCAGAGTAGAAATGGGAATCTTTTGAACCTGTAAAACACAGTTAAGTTTTATCTTTCAGGGTCAAAGGAGTGAATGACTTTATTTTTTCCAGAAATTGTTCACAAAAGCCACTTTGCAAGGTCTGGCATGCTGGATGTGTCACACCAAGGGCACTTGTGTTTTTTCTTTGGAAGAGAAAGTGCTGCCGCCACCCCCCTTTTGTTTTAAGAAATGAGTACTTTTAAAAAGTACTTGGCTTTTTAAAAATTTAAAGATGAAATTGTCCACATTCCTATTAACCACCACAGTAATACCAGGTGTTTTCTTTTCTAATGTTTATAGTTAAACCATTTTTGAACCAGGAGATCTGAATTCTGACTCCTTCAGCTGTAAGTTGTATCCATAGACAAGTTATGTAATTTATTTTATTATTTTGTGAGACAGAATCTCGCTCTGTCGCCCAGGCTGGAGTGCAGTGACATGACCTCAGCTCACTGCAACCTCCGCCTCCTGGGTTCAAGCGATTCTCCTGCTTCAGCCTCCCCGAGTAGCTGCGATTATAGGTGCATGCCACCAAACCTGGCTAATTTTTGTAGTTTTAGTAAAGTCAGGGTTTCATTATGTTGACCAGGCTGGTCTCTAACTCCTGAGGTCTGGCGGTCTGCCTGCTTCCGCCTCCCAAAGTGCTGGGATTACAGGCTTGAGCCGCTGTGCCTGGCCAAGTTATGTAATTTATCTGAGCCTCAGTCTCCTGCTTTGCTCATGGTCGGCATGAGGATGAAATAAAGGACTACATGGAAAGTGCCCGCCACGGAATTGCTCTTTAGTAGCCACCTTCATTGCCATCCAAGCTTATGAATCTGCACCTAGTTGATGGTGAACATTGTTAGTTTAATGGAATTGGAAGTGAGTGACTCATTCACGAAACTGACAGGCTATGAAACCAGTTTGGACAAGCTTTGCTTTTCTTAAGAAGGTCGAAGACAGCTGTTGCATTTGCTAGAATCATAAACTGATGCCACATGTTATATGCTCTGTCTTCTAAGGAACATAATGACTTTTCATTTTGAGATTTTGACATTAAAGAAAAATTACAGTTGACCAGAATGTAAGTTCCATAGGACAGGAGTCTTCTGTCTTTTATTTATTTCTTGTATCACTAGTTCCTGGAGCAATAGCTGGCACATGATAGGTTTTCAGTATCTATTAGTTGAACAAATGAATGGTTAAATAGGCACTCAACAGTTTTCTAAAGGAACACACACTGTGCTTTCCATCCACTCATTCATTCAAAAACATGCATGCTGTGTTTACCATGTTCTTGGCATTATGCCATGTCTCTGTGGAGGGGTCAGATGTGAACTGGGCATGAACCCTCATCTCCAGGAGCTTGTAGGGCAATAAGGGAGATAAATCATATTATAAATGCCCCTATTCCAAGAGTGAAATAATAAGTGAGGAGAAAGGTACTTAGACAATATTATGGGAGTTTTCAGAGGGTAGACATCACTGGTAGCTTGCTGAACAAAGGTGTCAATAACATTTGAACAGACTTTTAAAGGTTGTGTATATTCTCTGTTTATTTGGTCAATGAGGAAAAAAATCAACTATTTGTAGAAAAATAAGTTAGATTCTCTCTCTCTCTGCCACACACACACACACACACACCCCTACCTGTTAACCGAATTGACCAGTCTTCTAACTTAACCAGCCATTTGACTCATTCAAAGTAATGCACCTTTTTTGAGTATCAGGGCTCCTGCATATATTTCTGTGACAAATGAAAAATTAGCCTGGCTAATTCTTACTTCAACAATTCATTAAAACTATGCATCAGTGCCAACATCTCCCTTGTTTCCTTCCCCTTCTCTTCTTCATTAAAATGCAGCAATTATGCAATCCTATTTCTCTGCCCAGGGCTCATTCTAAAAGTGTCCTTCTGCAAATGCTGCTGCTGCTGCTGCTGCTGCTGCTGCTGCTGCTGCTGCTGCTTGGCACCATGGACAGCAGGGGACGTGGGCAGCCAGCAGGAGCTCCTCTCCTAAATCCAGTTTGGCAGAATGCTTTGTCTGGGATGGGCCATGAATCACTGCCAGTCCCAGCTGCATGGAAGAGCAGGAGTCAGAGGGGGAAGAGAAAAGGAAGAAGCAAGAGGAAGGCAGAGCAGTAAGTTGAATGGATGAATCAGTACATCACGCACTATTAGAGCTCTCGAGAAGCTTTGCTCTAATGTGATCTAATGTTCGCTAATATTCACATGGTACAGATAAAGGAACTGGGGCCAGCACAGTGGCCTGACCTGCTCAGGAGCATGCAGCTGGGGGTGAGAACACCGCAGTTAGCACCATGCTTACTTTTCCGTAGCTGCTATGTCCTAACTCCCAAGTGGAGCAGTGGGAGGTGACTGGTCACAAAGTGAGGCCCTGTAACAGTCCATTTGCAGGTGGGATTTCTTTCTGCCCGGCTGCCTTCTGAGTGACCAAATGACACATAGTATCTGGATCCTGGAAATGAACAAGGTTTCTGCCTTTGAGAAACTAGCCCAAGAAGAAGGAAGGCTGTGTGCAAAGGGGTGGGCAAGCCTGAACAAAGCAGCTGTTGAGCAGCAAGAAGAAAAATATAGAGAAGCACAGTTCCACCAGCAACAAGTGTTACCACCTGGATATCTCTTATGCCTGAACTCAATGCTTTCCAAACTAGGCATTGAACTACACCAAATGAAAGCAAACAGAACAGCCCCTCAAACTCCAACCTTCCCCCAGTCACTCTCAAACACTCTAAAGCTCTGAATTCTCCAAACTCCCCCAACCCTCATTCAAACCCCCAACCTCCCGGAAACCCACAACTCACACACAGAACAACTTTGTGGAGTTGTCAACAGCCTGATTATGGTCAACTGTATTTTCTTCGCCTTGAGTGTGAGGCATGTTCAGGTCAGAGGACTCTATCCTCCCTCCTCACTGTGCCCTTTGTGGGGTCCCGGGCAAGATGAGGACAGGATGCTCCGTGTACTTCTCAGGGGCTACAGGAAACAAGTGAGGGGTCTCTCAGGACCTTTCCCAGCCTACTCCTTCCCCACTCTGGCTCAGTGAGGAGGTCACTTTGGGGGTGCACTTAGTTTCTGGGGTGCTCATTTGGGGAGTGAACACAGTACCTGGAAGGGAGCAAAAGTCTCCCTGAGACCTTTCCCCTGTTTCCTATTTCTGTGTGTGTTGTAGATGCCCTTATATGTTCTTGGTGCTAACTCCAGATGTGGGATGGTGGTGCTCACTTAAGAGGTAAGAGGGAGACAGGGTGATGGAGCTGTCCTTAAAGATTCCACCAATATCAAACTCTGTTACAACCTTTTGCATACTTTTATTCTTTTTTAGTCTTTTTTTTTTTTTTTTTTTAACCAAGTCATGACAGGGAAAAAAAAAACACAAAACCCTTTTATCTCAGTGGTCCCCAAACTTTTTGGAATCAGAGATGGGTTTTGTGAAAGACAGTTTTTCCACAGACAGTTTGGGGGATGGTTTTGGGATGAAACTAGTCCAGCTCAGATCATCAGGCATTAGTTATATTCTCATAAGGAGCATGCTACCTAGATCTCTGGCATGTGCAGTTCACAATATGATTTGCACTGCTATGAAAATCTACTGTTGCCGTTGATCTGATAGGTGGTGGAGCTCAGGCCATAATACTAGCTTGTCTTCTGCTCACCTCCTGCTATGCGGCCAGGTTCCTAACAGGCCATGGACTGGTGCCAGTCCATGACCTGAGGGTCAGTGTCCCCTGTTTTATCCAGTGTTCTTTCCCAGCCTCACAGCAGACAACATTCATGGTGTACTTACTGTGTACTATTCTAAGTGTTTTGCATGTTTTGTATGATCTTTTTGAGGGAAGTACTCTTATTATTACACATCCGACATATGAGAAGATTGAGGTACAGAGAGGTTAAGTAACCTGCCTATGCGTCAGGTGAGGGGTGGAGGCCACACTGGAAGTCAGGCAGAGCATGCAAAGTGCGTGCTCTTAATGAGCTCTCTATCTTTTTGTTTCAGTCTTACAGTGTGGCTCCTTAAATCTTAGAAGCTAAGAATTTGATATCCCAGGTTCTTCCTGAAATAATTTCCCCATGTACTTTTTTTTTTTTTTTTTTTTTTTTTTTTTTTTTTTTTTTTGAGAAAGAGTCTCACTCTGTTGCCCAGGCAGGAGTGCAGTGGTGTAATCTTGGCTCACTGCAACTTTCACCTCCTGGATTCAAGCTATTCTCCTGTCTCAGCCTCACAAGTAGCTGGGATTACAGGTATGAGTTTGGATTACAGGTATGGGATTACAGGTATGGGTACCAAACAGGATTATGCAAGCATGTTTCCATATCCAGCTAACTTTTGTACTTTTAGTAGAGACAGGGTTTCATCATGTTGGCCATGCTGGTGTTGAACTCTGAACTCAGGTGATCCACCAGCATCAGCCTCCCAATGTACTGGGATTACAGGCATGAGACACCGTGCCTGACCTCTTGATCTATTTTTGTCTGAATGGTGCAGGTCACAGGACACAAGGTACATGTGGAAGCGGAGGTGGAGAAAAACCATCAATGACTCAACATATCTAGTGACTTTACACGTCGTAAATATTTTGAGAATTTACACATCATAAATATTTTGAGAAGATTAATTTGAAAAGCATGGTAATATAAGACCATTATTTAATGGAGAGACCGGTCCCTATTGTTTTGTTGGGTCCTGTGGGTTACTTATGTCTAGCTACTTCTTTGCTTCTGATGAGGCACCTGAGTGAAGTCAGGACTGAAACAGGAATGGACAGATCAAAGGAGTACAAGGCCTGCGGGCCCACGTGTCTCCACTCTCCAGTCTTTAATATGTGGTAGATGAAGCTCATCAATCGTGGCCACATTTTCTGGTGAATCCAGATGCTGCCTCTGGCTTCTCAGTCTTCTGCTAATAAAGCAGCTTTTACTGCAGAGTAAATTTTGCATAGAAGACAAAATCCACTTACTATGGCTAACTTAAAAGTAATGAAAGGGATATGAGCATAGATCAGCACAAAGCTAGATAACCTGAATTACAAAATGTGGCATGCTATCTGAGATTTGGAGGACCCAGCCCCTTCTTGCCCCACATCTATTTGTTGCGGCGGTTGCCAGCTAAGCCGGGGGTGTCCAATCTTTTGACTTCCCTGGACCACTTTGGAAGAAGAAGAGTTGCCTTGGGCCACACATAAAATACACTAACACTAACAATAGCTGATGAGCAAAAAAAAAAAAAACAACAAACAACACACACACACACACACACACACACACACCTCACAATGTTTTAAGAAAGTTTAAGAATTTGTGTTGGGCTGCATTCAAAGCTGTCCTGGGCTGCATGCTGCCTGTGGGCTGGGAGCTGGACAAGCCTGAGCTAAGCACATAATCCATGAGCACAGCTGAGACTTCTGGAAGCCTTGAAATCCACGTTCAAGAAAGCCCAAGGCATTCCTTCTTCTATCTTTTGAAGGGTTGACTTTCAATTCTAGACCAACTGTCTTTTGCATCATTAAACCCCACCCCTGGGGAGAACTTACCTCACCCCAAGTGTGTGCTGATATCCCTGAGCTATGGAAGGGTAGTTATCTTCCCAGCAAAAGACAGAAAACATGGATGTGGGGAGCATTTCAGTAAAGCAGAACTTCATGGAGCAAAGGTGTCCCATATCTTACCTCACTCATGTATGGGTCTTACTACATTCTGGGCACCATTCTAACTCTCTTGCATATAACTCATTGGGTTCCTCACAACAATTGTATGTCAATGGTTATATCCTTATTACTGATGAGGTGACTGAGGCACAGACAGGTAATGTAACTTGTCACAGGTTATATAGCAAATAAGTGCCAAAATGAACCTAGAATCCAAAAAGTCTGGTTTCTGAGCTATATGGTTCTCATGTTACTAATTAATAGCCTTAGATAAGAAATGACAGAAAGTCCCAACACAATGATACTAAGGCTGTCTTAGGAATGGAAGAGCTGTTCTGTTTTACCTGACCATGTATCTGGTGGGCTTATGCTTGGGTTTTGAAAGGAGGACTTGATAGTAGGGAGCTGCAAGGGAGGTGAAGGAATGCATAGTAATAAAGTACATGCTATGTGCCAGGGACTATGTTGAGTGCCTTTATCAGTGGTTTCTCCTATTTCTTCCTTTGTGTCCTACAATTATCACTCTCTCACAAGTGATCCCTGGGAAGGAAATTAACTCTTTCAAGCCCACTCAGCTAGACAGGGGTGGAGTTAGAATTCGAAGCCCACCTTATCTGCCTTTGGACTTAGTCCTTCATTCCACTCTAGGGAGTTAAAGGTGAACATCCATCTCCAAAGGAGAAAAAGGAAGTTAACTTGGTCGTTTAGAACTCTGGTGCTTTGCCATTTGAAGGACTCCTTTAATATCCAATCTTGAAGATCTAGCATCATCTTCTAGCTTCTCTGGGACCTGGGGAGAGATAGTGAGAGGCTGGTAGGGGTGAGGAGAGCTTGTGAAATATTTGCTAAATTTATCAGAATCCAGTAATTACTGAGACAGTGTTAGTGATCCTGGACTACTCTCTGTGCTCCATGACCTTAGCCAAGGTTTTGCTACAAGGCAATTAAATGCTCCAACTTAAAATAAGTTAGACTTAAGAAAAGAGAAAGACATAACAAAGTGTAGAAGCTCAAACTCAAGATAATCCTTCATTTTGAGCTGCTTTCTGCAACTGAGAATGAGAATGAGATCAGCGTTTTCTACCTGTTTTATTGGGAAGTAAGTCATAGCTTCTTAGAAGCGCTGCAGCTCTATCATTGTCAAGGTTACAGCCTAATCATTTATTAAGGGGGAATAGAAGTGCTGTTTGGGGAGAGCATCTGTGTCCCTGCGTCCATCTTGACTTACCTAAACTTTAACATTCTTTCTCTTACAGAATAGTCTCTGACTTTTCCTTCAGAAGATCTCAGTATTTTCCCCCTAACTACCAGGCCAAGTTGAGGGGCTGCCTGACATCTAGACTCTCATTCTCAGCATTATTAAAAATTGGATTTCTCGAACAGAAAACCAAACACTGTATGTTCTCACTTATAAGTGGAAGCTGAACAATGAGAACACATGGACACAGGGAGGGGAACAACACTTGCTGGGGCCTGTTGGAGGAGGGTGAGGGGGGAGAGCATTAGGGAAAAGAGCTAATGCATGCTGGGCTTAATACTTAGGTGATGGGTTGATAGGTGCAGCAAACCACCATGGCACACGTTTCCCTATGTAACAAACCTGCACATTCTGCACATGTACCCTGGAACATAAAACAAATAAAATAATTATAAAAAATAATAAATTAATTAATTTAAAAAATTGGATTTCTCAACCCTCTGACTTCCCTTGACTTTATTGATCCAAGTTCTTAAAAACTCCCAGTCCACAAAAAGTGGTATTTCTGAAAATAAAACCTTAGAGGTTATAGGAGCCACTTTATTTTCTGTCTGTTCATCCATCCATCTATCCATCCATCCACCCATCCATCCATCCACCCATCCATCCATCCATCAGATGAACACTCACTGAGTGCCCATCCTGTAAAAGCTGGAGCAATGAAAAGTATAAAGTATAAAGGCATGAGGTTGTTACAAGCTTGGCCTATTTGAGACCAATGTGGTTGGAGAGTAGGGAAACAGAGGGTTACTAGAGAGGGAGGCAGGGGCCACCAGACCAAATGTTGTGGACTTCAGTCTAATTACAATAGAATGTTATTGCCATGTTCTATGCAGAAGGTAACTCTAAGTTGATTTTATTCTAAGACTACTCTCTAGCTTCTTTTGGAGAACAGATTACAAACTACAAACAGAGAGGCGAGTTAAGAGGCATTACAACAACCCAAGCAAGATGATGACTTGGCTGGTGGTAGGGGACAGCAATGGAGTCTGAAATAAGCAATTGTATGAAGAGGCAATTGTAGGTAATGCCAACAGAACTTGCTGATGGGCAAGAGGTAGATAGGTAAGGAAAGAGAGAGGAATGTCAGATTTCCGGCTTCAGTAACTGAATAACTGCTGAGAAAGGACAAGCTGAGGTTTGGGCAAGATCGGAGAATCCAAGGTCTTTTCAAGTTTAACTGTCCTTGCCCCTCAGTGGAGGCAGAAAGCAGATGCAAAGCTGCCCCCCTGCTTAGCCTAGACTGTATTTTAAGATGTTCTTTGGGGAGCAGCTGCAGCAGTCACAGGACCAGAGTCGGAGTGTGCATGAAGCTCCAGTGAGGGCTGAGAAGCGAGAATCTTGGCATCTGGGCCAAGTCCTGGAGCTGATTTGCTGAACTGGCACAGCAGAAGTAGAGACTGTCTCTGAGACTAGGCTGCCTGGTCTAGAGCCACATCCCACATCCTGTATTGTGTCCTTCGCTGCCTCAAGGGCACATAGGGACTAATTAGGGGATGTCAAGAGCCACCTTTAGTGCCTTGGAAAAATCTGGACTAGAGAAATTATCACCATTTCAATCACTTTCATTTATACAGTGGCATTAGGGTTCACTATGTATGTTCACATACGTTATATCATTTGCTTCTTATTATAATCTGGAAGAAGTAGGTTCACTTGTTTATATTTTATAAATGGAGAAACTTTTTTTTTTTTTTTTTCATTTTTGGTTCAGAAGGTACATGTGAAAGTTTGTGACATGGGCAAATTGTGTGCTGTTGAGACTTGCTGTATGAATGATTTCATCACCAAGGTAGTGAGCACAGTATTTAATAGATAGCCTTCCAACCCATGCTCCCCTCCCACCCTCCCTGCTCAAGCAGTCTCCAGAGTCTGTGGTTCCTATCTTTGTGTCCATGTGTAGTCAATGTTTAGCTCCCACGTGAGACTATTCACTATTTGTTTTTTTCTTCCTGTGTTAATTTGCTTAGGATTATGGTCTTCAGCTGCATCCCTGTTTCTGCAAAGGACACAATCTCATTCTCTTTTTATGACCATGTAGTATTCCATGGTGAATATGTATATCATTTGCATATACACCATGGAATATGTATATGTAAATGAGAGAGATGTAGCCTCTCTCTCATCAACCCCAGCACTGATTGTCTCACTGATTGGCTCTGTGTAGGTCACATCATTATTTCTAGACTGATGGCTGAGGCAGGTGCATCTAATGTTCTGACTGGCCGGACCTAAGTCATATCCCCACCATCAGTACCAACGACAGAAACTGAGGTTTGGGAAGGGGATGGTTCTTTTTAGGAAAATACAGATATCACCACCAAGAGAAAGGCAACTGAGCACTTACACAACATAACCACTACATAACCCATTAAAATATCCTACCTTTTGCAACGTATTTACATTCATATTTAAATAGAAGTGGTAATCCTTGTCTTGACTGAGGAGACCATGATTGTTTTTCATATGACTTGATTCTGTAGTTTTTAGCTTGATGCAAAAATGGAAAAAAAAAAAAACTAAATGTTCAATAATATAAAAGAATGGAAAACAACTCTTTGTCCCCCAATTTATATCAATATTATATGCAATAGTGAAATTGGAAAGGTTCCCTTGTCCCCCTCTCAGGGTGTCCGATGGGGGTGTGGCTCACTTCTTCAGTGCCCCACTGCTCAAACCTCTAGGGGAGGATGCAGACAGGCAGGCTGTGGGGCTCCACAGTGTCTAGGCATGAATGTTTACAGCTGAAGCCCCAGTGGGTGTGTATTACAGGGTGCTATTTTAGTTAAGTCATCTGTAGGCTGCTTGTGTTAGCTCAATCAGACCCCTGCCTTATTGCAAGGACAGAGGGCTTTCTGCATCCCGAGGTTCTCGTCTTGGTGTACTGGAAGAATCGGATCACACATTGACTTGGAGAATGAGTGCGAGGTTTTATTGAGTGCAAGTAGCTCTCGGCAGATGGGGAAGCCAGAAGGGAGATGGCTTTTCCCTGGAGTTGGACCACTCAGCCTCCTGGGCTCTCCTCTGACTTTCCAGGTCAAACTCTACATCGTTCCCCCAGTTGATGGCCTGCCAGCACACCGGCATCTACCAGTGTGCTCTCCACGTCCTCTCGATGTCCAGCCGCTTGTGTGTTTCTTGGCTGATGTGTTTCTCTCAATGTCCAGCTTTTTGTGTGTCTGCCTGCTAGGGTGTTGGGGTTTTTACGGGTGCAGGATGTGGACGTGGCAGGCCAGGGTGGTCTTGGGAAATGCAACATTTGGGTGCCAAGGCAGAAATGCCTGTCCTTATCTGTGCACAGACCGGGGTGGAGTCCTCACCAGGGACCACATCCTTCTCCCTTCCGAGCACTTCCTTGCCTACCTTCTGTATCAATAATAAAAATTTGGGATGTATAATGGCAGGTGTATGTGCTGTGGACTGCAAACTCCATGCCAGGTCCTGAGATTCTCATTCTCAATACTCATTCTTCACAAGAGCTCTCTCAACTACTATCGTTTCCCTGATACGGTTAAGTAGCTGACTTCTTTTGTTCAGATTACAAATCTGGAAAACAGAGGTGCTTGGAGTCAAACAGTATTATTTACATACAACAGAACCTCAGCTCAAACTAGCTTAAATAGATGAGAAGTCAGTGTTTTTTTGTCTCACCTATCCTGGAATCTTAGTAGTACATTTAAGTCACATAGGCGGGATGCTACAAGGCCTTGAATAATTAGCATCAAGTCAAATTCTACCAGAAGGCTATTTTCACAGTCTCTCATGGGTGGTCTGCTCCCTTTAGGATGCCTTAAGAAGGAGAGGGTATGGTACGGATTACTGCATATTGGAATGTTGCTAACCTGAGATGCTGCCAGGAGCACCCTGGATACAGGGATGACTATCATCTGTCTTTCTCATTAATTCCATAATTTCTAGGCACCTCTATTTCTTTCTGTCTCTCTGACCCATTCTCTTACTTACTGGCCAGTATTTTCAGTCACCTCCATAGCAAATTGCAGAGGAGACTTGTGTAACTGACTTTGCCGATTACTCTTCCCCTCCTTCAGGTTTTTGCTCCAGGCTACTTCAGGGATCACTGACCAGGCTATTGATGAGACATTTTGGATCAGATTTCCTTCTTGGTTCAGTTATTCTCCTCTGAGCAAAGACTGGTAGTGCTCCTTCCCTGAGGAGGGAATTGCACATGGGCCAGTAGTTTGAGGTAGAAAGGATGAGTACCATGAGTGGTACATTTAGTATACTGAGCATTTAGTATATTGAGAAAACATAGGGTTTTGGGGACAGCCCCTGCAGATCAGATATCTGCATAGCTCAAAGAGGGAGTGTAAAGTCTCCATCTCCTTTGTAACTACTAGATTTCCTTGTAAGAATGGGGGAATACATATTTTTTCTCGTAACTTTACTTTCCCTGATTGTTTTTCATTTTTGCTTGGCTTTTTAATCCTATGGAAAAGCACTACAGATGTTGATGGATAGGCAACAGATATCAAAATTACATGAAAACAAAATTGGCCAACTCCCTTTACAACAACCTAACAATTAAAGCAACTAAGCAACTCTAGAAATAGATGATGAGTTTGTGCTTCTCCCTTTATAGATGAAACCATGATGACCCAGAGAGGGGAAGTGACCTACCCAAGGTCATAGTCAATTATTGGCAAAGCTGTGAATCAAACTCACATCCATTGACTCTTTGGGGACCTTTGAATCTCAAACTGTGGGCATATATGGAGGGTTGGATGACACAAGTGAGGAAAGAATATTGGCCTGAGCTATTTGCATTTGGCAGACTTTCCTGGTCTTCTCTGTTGACTCAGATCTGGGACAAGTCTCCTCCTGGTTTCCCCCAGCATTGGCCTGGGCCAGCTGTAGGTTCCCACTGTGAGGTGACCATGTGGAGAGGTAGGCTGAGCATTTTCATTTCATAGGCCATTAGTTTTTGGCACGGTAACTTTTCCAGTACCCCCGGCCTCGCAGGTCTTATGTCGCCTGCTAGTTTGGAGGAAAAGGCTATGGTCTGGGAATCTGGATGGATACAGCAAATGAACAGGGCTGAATTTGGTTGGCAGAAAACTTACCATTGGCTGCTGGGAATTTCACCCAGAGATGATCTGTCCTGATTTTGATTCTTTCCCTCCCTCAAACCTTTGTTTATTCACTGTTCTCCAAGGTGAGAAAGACACAGGGAGACAGAAAGGGAGACTGAGAGAGATATAAGGAGACAAAAAACCCAAAACCATAATGAACCTGTGAAACATAAACAACATGCAAGAGGGAATAGACAGCCAGAGGGATCAGAAAGACCGGGAAGAAAACAGAATGATTTAGTGACAAGGGGAAAAGAAGAAAGAGCTCTAGATGGAAGAGATGTGCATGGTGCCATAGAATGGAATTTAGAGATTCTAACAAGATCCTCTGATGGTGTTAATGAGATAAATTTCTCCAAGGTCATCTAGAGCTAAGGCGCAGAGCAAGTACTGGAAACCATAATGTCTAATTCTTTCTCTGGAAAGTATTTAGTTTCCTGCAATCAAATATATCTGATAAATATTTATTGGGTAAATACAAGGAGGCTGAGCTCATTAAGGGACTCCAACCATGTCAAATAAGCCATGCTTGAAGTTGATAATAGTCTGGAAAAGAGAAGCCTCCAGAGAATGTGACCAGTGCCTTCAAATATTTGCAGGGTCACCATTTGGAATAATGCTTAGATTTAATATATTTGTGGTTTAGGATTAAACCAGGACCAGTCGGTAGAAACAAGAGGTAGATGGCTTTAGGGTCAATATAAATGGTCTACACAATCAGGAAAGCACATTGGTCACACCTGAAGGTTTGTAAGAAACATCTAAACTACCAGTTTGCAGAAATGTTATAGCTGGAATTGAAGCATTCATATGCAATGAAGGCAATGGCTGTCTCCATGCCTTGTCTCTATACTTGGAATGTTGTCTTTTGTTTGGCAATTTCTACCTAATTTTGAAGATTCCTAATCAGTGATCATCCGTGAATGAGTGCAGACCACCCAAATGTCCCCTGAAAGTGGATACAGAGGTATTTGTGTCTGCGTGTGGGAGGGGATTGGATTATCTTGGTCAATGCACCACCCCAGCTGTTTTTCTTGGGTAGTTCTGGGTAGACTTTATCAATGAGATGAACTTAGGCAAGATTTGAAAGGCAGCATAATTAAAGATGAGGCCACTGAAAGTTGTGGTGACCAGATGGTGGCTTTGCAGACCTCTTTATGAGTTCCCACATCATAGCTGAGACCAAAGTGCAGATTTCTGAGTCCTACTCAATTCCTATTAGATCGGAATCTTAAGATTTGAGAAATCACTTGGAAGGGGCCAGTTAGGATTCAGAGTAGAAGTTTTCTGCTTAGTAACTTCAGTATATGGAGTGAGGGAGAAAAGGCAACTTAGGGATAACATGGAGAGTATGAGTAGGGTACTGACTGGTAGTAATCCCTCAGACAGTGTGCCTTGCTCTGAGGCCTGGGTTTGAATCCTGGGGTCCTCCATTTTCTATCTTTGTAAATTTGAACAGTTTTTAAACCTCTTTGATCCTATTTTCCTTTGTAAAGTGGGGATAGTAGTGTCAATCTCACAGGGTTGGATGTTTGCTCCCATTTGTGTATGCATCCATGAAACATTTATTGAGCACCTACAATATGCCAGGCCATTCAATCTAAATTACTGGTGCTATTGCCTTCTCTTTTTAACCTATCGCAGGGTGGTTTTAGAGGTCAGATGTAACAATATTTGTGTATTTCCGAATTCACTACTCAAAATGGTGAGCATTACAGATTCTTCAGCAAATTTTCATATCTCTTTTCTTCTGGAAATAGTCCCTGCTCATCCATATTCAAGGATGGGTGCCGATCCAGGCATAGCCAACCACTAGGTCCCAGTCTCTTGGATGTAGTAATTGTAGTTGGGATTGGCAGGTGGCCCATGCAAGGTCAATCAGATCTATTTTGTGGGATCGTTATAAGGACATTGAGATAAAGATGTTTTCATTGTCCTGGAGGAGTATGAGGAAAGAAGTCTAAAGCTGCTGGTACCATACTTTCACCACATAGAGAAAGTGGGACTATAGATGTGATAGAGGAGAAGCTTCTTGTCTCTACCCCTATGGTTGCCCTGAGGAAGGAATTTCCCATAAACACTCTTGGCCTTTCACCCTCACACACTCAGTCTCAGGGAAGCTGAACTACATCTGACCTGGTAGGTATGGGAAGACAACCTAGGTAAACGAAACCCTACATAGAGCTTTGCTCCTCTAGGGGCAGGGCAGAAAGGCAAACTGCTTCCTCCTTTTCTGCTATTTGTCCTCTTGGAAACCAGCTGCATGTCATGCAGGAGACAAAATAGCCCACCCAGTGCTGTCTGGGTAAGTAAATCTACCTAATTCTGAAATTCACAGTCCCATTTGCCTTCCATGTTAAACAACATCCTCTCACCTAGCCTTTCTCAATAACAAAAATGGCATTTGGGTCAACCTTAGGACATTTGTTGTTTGTTCGTTTGTTTTGATTCTTTATTTGTTCAGACTCTTAGGAAGAAAGTTGCCATTATTTGAGAGCACTTATCAGATACTTCAGTAGTAAAAGGGTATGCTGGGGCAAATAGAAATAAGACAATGAAGGAAGAAAAAGAAGGTCTTGCAAAATAAGGCTCTTGTTTCTGAGAGTCACTCTTGTAGTTTACAAGCTACCTAGGTATTCTTTCCAGCTATTTCAACCAGTATATTTTAATTGCACTTTACCTATCTGAAATGGGTTTCTGTCAGTAGAGACCAAATAGTCCGAATATAGGCAATATGCAATAACGTTTGCAATAATGTCTGTTATAATTTCAAATTGGGCCATTCTAATGGGTGTGTAATGGTATCTTATTGTTGTTTTAATTTGTAATTCCCTAATGGCACATGATAGTGAGCATCTTTTCATGTGCTTATTTGCCATCAGTATTTCTTTTGGTGAGGTGTCTGTTCAGATCTTTTCCCATGTTTCAACTGGATTGTTTTCTTATTGTTGACATTTGGGAGTTGTTTATTTTGGATATCAGTCCTTTATCAGATATGTGTGTTGCAAACATATTTTGCCAGTGTATGATTTGTCTTTGCATCCACAATGTCTGCCTCACAAGCAAAATTCTTTAATTTCAATGAAGCCCCACTTATCAATTATTTCTTTCAGAAATCATGCCTTTGGGAGCTTTATCTAAAAAGCCATTGCCAAATCCAAGGTCACATATGTTTCACCTATGTTATCTTCGAGGAGTTTTATGGTATCATATTTTACATTTAGAATTATGATTCATTTGGAATTAATTTTTGTGCAAGATGTAAGGTCAGTGTCTAGATTTATTATATTGTTTTACATGTACATGTGCAGTTGTTTCAGCCGCATTTTGTGAAAAGACTTGCCTTTCTCCATTGAATCACCTTTGTTTCTTTGGCAAGGTCAGTTGATTATATTTCTGTGGGTCTATTTTTGAGATCTCTATTCCGCTCCACTGATCTACTTTTCTGTTCTTTGCCAATAGCACACTGTTTTGCTTGCTCTAGCTTTACAGTAAGTTTTGAAGTTGAGCAGTGTCTATCCTCTGACTTAGTTTATCTCCTTCAATATGATGCTGGCTATTTGGGGTCGTTTATATTTCGATATAAACCTGAGAATCAGTTTGTCGATATTCACAAAATAATTTGCTGGGATTGAGATTGCATTAAATTTATAAATCTACCTGGGAGAAACAGACATCTTAACAGTATTGAGTCTTCCTATCTATGAACATGGAATAATTCTCCATTTATTTAGATCATTGGTTTCTTTTGTCAGAGGTTTGTAGTTTTCCTGATAATGTTCTTGTATGTATTTTATTAGATATATACCTAAGTATTTCATTTTTTAATGCTAACATAAATGATATTGGTTTTTAATTTTAAACTTCTGTTCTTTGCTAGAATATAGGAAAAAATTGACTTTGATATATTAACCTTATATATTGGAACCACTGTATAGTTGCTTATTACTTCCAGAAATTTTTTATTGTTATTGATTCTTTGAGATTTTCTAAATAAGCAATCATGTTGTAAATATACAAAGACAATTTTATGTCTTTTTTCCTAATCTGTATACTTAAAATCTCATTTTCTTATTTTACTCTGCTAGCTATTACTTCCAATATGATATTGCATACCAGTGATGGGAAGGAACATCTTTACCTTCTTACAGATCTTAGTGGAAAGCATCTAGTTTCTCACCCTTAGGTATAATGTTAGATGTAGGTTTTTTGTACATATTCTTTATCAAGTTGAGGAAATTCCCCTTTATTCCTGATTTGCTAACAGTTTTTATTATGGATGGGTGTTGGATTTTGTCAAATGCTTTTCCTGCATCTGTTCATAGGATCCTGTGACTTTTATTCTTTAATCTATTGATGTGATGGATTACGTTAATTTATTTTTTGATATTTAAACCAGTCTTGTATATCTGGAATAAATTTTACTTAACCATAGTGTATAATTTTTAAATATGTATATATATTTATATATATTTAAACTATGTATATATAGAGAGTTGAATTTTGTCAACTTATTGTTGAGGACTTTTGCATCTATGCTCATGAGTCTGTAGTTTTCTTTCCTTGTAATGTCTTTGGATTTGGTATTAGAGTAATGCTCACAGAATGAGTTAGGAAGTATTCTTTCTGATTCTGTCTTCTGGAAGAGATTGCAGAAATTGGCACAATTTCTTCCTTGTAGGTTTGATAAAACTCGGCAGTGAACCCATTTAGGCCTGGTGCTTTCTCTTTTGAAAGAATATTAATTATTGACTCAATTTCTTTAGTAGATATAGACCTATTCAGATTCTCTATTTCTCTTTGAGTTTTGGTAGATTTTGTCTTTCAAAGAATAGGTCCATTTTATGTAAGTTATCAAATTTGGGTATGGAGGTTTTAAAAAATAATTTCCTTATTATTTATTTAATTTCTGCAATGTCATAGAGAGAGCCCTCTTTCATTTCTGATATTAATAATTTGTATCTTATTTCTTTTATTTTCTTAGCTTGCTTGGCTAGTGGTTTATCAATTTAATTGATTTTTTCAGAGAATCAGCTCTTGATTTTTATAATTTTCTCTATTTGGTTTTCTGTTTTCAGTTTTATTGATTTCAGGTATAATTTTTTTTTTTTTTTTTTTTTTGAGACGGAGTCTTGCTCTGTGCCCCAGGCTGGAGTGCAGTCGCCCAATCTTGGCTCACTGCAAGCTCCGCCCCCCCGGGTTCACGCCATTCTCCTGCCTCAGCCTCCCGAGTAGCTGGGACTACAGGCGCCCGCCACCATGCCCGGCTAATTTTCTTGTATTTTTAGTAGAGACGGGGTTTCATCGTGTTAGCCAGGATAGTCTCGATCTCCTGACCTCATGATCCGCCTGCCCCAGCCTCCCAAAGTGCTGGGATTACAGGCTTGAGCCACAGCGCCCGGCCTCAGCTATAATTTTTAATATTTACTTTATCCCTTTCTATTTTCAATTTTTTTGTAGAGACAAAGTCTCACCCAGGTTGGTCTTGAACTCTGGGGCCTCAGGCAATCTTCCTTCTGCAATTTTCCAAACTGCTAGGATTACAGGCATGAGCCACCAAGCGCGGCCCCTTCTTTTTACTTTGGATTTAATTTGCTCTTTTTTAATAAAATTTCTTAGATGGATGCTTAGGTTATTGATTTTAGGTCTCTCTTCTTTTTTAATATATGCATTCAATGCTATATATGTCCCTCTGTGTACTGTTCTCACTGCATCCCACATATTATGAGAAATTGTGTTTTCCACAGGAGAAAGCAGGAAAGATCTAAAATTGACACCCTAACATCACAATTAAAAGAACTAGAGAAGCAAGAACAAACACATTCAAAAGCTAGCAGAAGGCAAAAAATAACTAAGATCAGAGCAGAACTGAAGGAGATAGAGATACAAAAAAACCCTTCAAAAAATCAATGAATCCAGGAGCTGCCTTTTTGAAAAGATTAACAAAATTGATAGACCGCTAGCAAGACTAATAAAGAAGAAAATAGAGAAGAATCAAATAGACGCAATAAAAAAATGATAAAGGGGATATCACCACCAATCCCACAGAAATACAAACTACCATCAGAGAATACTATAAACACCTCTACACAAGTAAACTAGAAAACCTAGCAGAAATGGATAAATGCCTGGACACATACACCCTTGGAAGACTAAACCAGGAAGAAGCTGAATCCTTGAATAGAGCAATAACAGGCTCTGAAATTGAGGCAATAATTAATAGCCTACCAACCAAAAAAAGTCTAGGACCAGGTGGATTCACAGCCGAATTCTACCAGAGGTACAAAGAGGGGCTGGTACCATTCCTTCTGAAAATATTCCAATCAATAGAAAAAGAGGGAATCCTCCCTAACTCATTTTATGAGGCCAGCATCATCCTGATACCAAAGCCTGGCCGAGACGCAACAAAAAAAGAGAATTTTAGACCAATATCCCTGATGAACATTGTTGCAAAAATCCTCAATAAAATATTGGCAAACTGAATCCAGCAGCACATCAAATAGCTTATCCACCATGATCAAGTGGGCTTCATCCCTGGGATGCAAGGCTAGTTCAACATATGCAAATCAATAAACATAATCCAGCATACAAACAGAACCAAAGACAAAAACCACATGATTATCTCAATAGATGAAGAAAAGGCTTTTGACAAAATTCAGCAGCCCTTCATGCTAAAAACTCTCAATAAACTAGGTATTGATGGAGCATATCTTAAAATAATAAGAGCTATTTATGACAAACCCACAGCCAATATCATACTGAATGGGCAAAAACTGGAAGCATTCCCTTTGAAATCTGGCAAAGACAGGGATGCCCTCTCTCACCACTCCTATTCAACATAGTGTTGGAAGTTCTGGCCAGGGCAGTCAGGCAGGAGAAAGAAAGAAAGGGTATTCAATTAGGAAAAGAGGAAGTCAAATTGTCCCTGTTTGCAGATGACATGATTGTATATTTAGAAAACCCCATCGTCTCAGCCCCAAATCTCCTTAAGCTGATAAGCAACTTCAGCAAAGTCTCAGGATACAAAATCAGTGTGCAAACATCACAAGCTTTCTTATACACCAATAACAGACAAACAGCCAAATAATAAGTGAACTCGCATTCACAATTGCTTCAAATAGAATAAAATACCTAGGAATCCAAGTTACAAAGGATATGAAGGACCTCTTCAAGGAGAACTACAAACCACTGCTCAATGAAATAAGAGAGGACACAAACAAATGGAAGAACATTCCATGCTCATGGATAGGAAGAATCAATATCATGAAAATGGCCATGCTGCCCAAGGTAATTTATAGATTCAATGCCATCCCCATCAAGCTACCAATGATTTTCTTCACAGAATTGGAAAAAAACTACTTTAAAGTTCATATGGAACCAAAAAAGAGCTTGCATTGCCAAGACAATCCTAAGCCAAAAGAACAAAGCTGGAGGCATCACGCTACCTGACTTCAAACTACACTACAAGGCTACAGTAACCAAAACAGCATGGTACTGGTACCAAAACAGAGATATAGATCAATGGAACAGAACAGAGCCCTCAGAAATAATACCACACATCTGCAACCATCTGATCTTTGACAAGCCTGAGAAAAACAAGAAATGGGGAAAGGATTCCCTATTTAATAAATAGTGCTGGGAAAACTGGTTAGCCATATGTAGAAAGCTGAAACTGGATCCCTTCCTTACACCTTATACAAAAATTAATTCAAGATGGATTAAAGACTTAAATGTTTAACCTAAAACCATAAAAACCCTAGAAGAAGACCTAAGCAATACCATTCAGGACATAGGCATGGGCAAGGGCTTCATGTCTAAACACCAAAAGCAATGGCAACAAAAGGCAAAATTGACAAATTGGATATAATTAAGCTAAAGAGCTTCTGCACAGCCAAAGAAACTACCGTCAGAGTGAACGGGCAGCCTACAGAATGGGAGAAAATTTTTGCAATCTATTTATCTGACAAAGGGCTAATATCCAGAATCTACAGAGAAAACAAACTTACAAGAAAAAAAAAAAAAACAACAACCCCATCAAAAAGTGGGTGAAGGATATGAACAGACACTTCTCAAGAGAAGACATTTATGCAGCCAACAGACACATGAAAAAAATGCTCTTCATCACTTGCCATCAGAGAAATGTAAATCAAAACCACAATGAGATACCATCTCACACCAGTTAGAATGGCAATCATTAAAAAGTCAGGAAACAACAGGTGCTAGAGAGGATGTGGAGAAATAGGAACACTTTTACACTGTTGGTGGGACTGTAAACTTGTTCAACCATTGTGGAAGACAGTGTGGCATTCCTCAGGGATCTAGAACTTGAAATACCATTTGACCCAGCCATCCCATTACTGGGTATATACCCAAAGGATTATAAATCATGGTTCTATAAAGACACATGCACACGTATGTTATTGTGGCACTATTCACAATAGCAAAAACTTGGAACCAACCCAAATGTCCATCAATGATAGACTAGATTAAGAAAGTGTGGCACATATACACCATGGAATACTATGCAGTCATAAAAAAGGATGAGTTCATGTCCTTTGTAGGGACATAGATGAAGCTGGAAACCATAATTTTCAGCAAACTACCGCCAAGGACAAAAAACCAAACATCACATGTTCTCACTCATAGGTGGGAACTGAACAATGAGATCACTAGGACGCAGGAAGGGTAACATCACACACCAGGGCCTGTCGTGGGGTGGGGGTAGTTGGGAGGGATAGCATTAGCAGATATACCTAATGTAAATGATGAGTTAGTAGGTGCAGCCCACCAACATGGCACATGTATACATATGTAACAAATCTGTACGTTGTGCACATGTACCATAGAACTTAAAGTATAATAAAAAATTGTATTTTCATTTGTATTAGGTCAAAATACTTTAAAATTTATCTGAAGACTTATTTTTGATCTTATGTCATAAAGAAGTGTGTTTTATCTTCAAGTGTTTGGGGAGTTTTTAGCTATCTTTCTGTTACTGAGTTCTGTTAATTATATTTTTGTCCGAGAGCAGAAATTGTATGATTTCTATTCTTTTAAATTGTTAGTCTGTACTTTATGGCTCTGATTGTAGCCTAACTTGGTGAATGTTCTGTGTGAGCTTGAGAAGAATGTGTATTCTGCTGTTGTTTCATCAAGCATTTTGTAAATGTCAATAAGATCCTGTTGATTGATGGTGCTGTTCGGTTAAACTATGTCCTTTCTTATTTTTTTTGGCTGCTGTGTCTGTCCATTAATGGTAGAAGGCTGTTAAAGTCTCCAGCTATAATAGTGGATTTATCTATTTCTCCTTGAAGTTCTATCAGTTTTGCCTCATGTGTTTTGATGATCTGTAGTTAGACACATACACGTTAAGGATTGTTATGTCTTCTTGAAGAACTGACTCCTTTATCATGTAATGCTTCTTTTCATCTATGGTAATTTTCCTTGCTCTGATGTCAAGTTTGTCTGAAATTAATATAGCTACTTTAGTTTTCTTTTTATTAGTTTAGCATAATATATCTTACTCCATCTATGTATTTGTATTTAAATTGGGTTTCTTCTAGACAACACATAGCTGGGTCTTATTTTTCAATCCTCTCTGACAGTCTGTATTTTAATGGCATATTTAGAACATGTAAAGTGACTACTGATACAGTTGGAATAATATCTACTTGGATTTGTTACTGCTTTCTATGTGCTATGGTTCTTTCTTTCTTTCTTTCTTTCTTTCTTTCTTTCTTTCTTTCTTTCTTTCTTTCTTTCTTTCTTTCTCTCTCTCTCTCTCTCTCTCTCTCTCTCTCTCTCTCTCTCTCTCTCTCTCTCTCTTTCTCTCTTTCACTATTTTGCTGCCTTCTTTTGTTTTACTTGGGCATTGTATATGATTCAATTTTCTCTTCTTTCTTGCAATATCAATTATGCTTCTTTCAAGCTTTTTTTTTTTCAGTGCTTGCCCTAGAGTTTGCAATAACAACATTTACAACAAATCCAAGTCTACTTTCAAATAACACTCTACTGCTTCATGGGTACAAGTGCCTCATAACAGGATGTTCTCAATATCTCCTCCCTGTTCCTTATAACATTGCTGTCATTCATTTTACTTATTCATAAAGTACAATCTCTGAAAACATTGTTGCTGTTATTATTTCGAACAAACTTTATCTGTTAGATCTACTAAGAGTATGAAAATTAAAAGTTTTTATTTTACCTTCACTTATTCCTTCTCTAATACTCTCCCTTTCTTTGTGTAGATATGAATTTCTGACCTACATAATTTTCCTTCTTCCTGAAGGAAATTTCGACATTTCTAGCAAGTTGTGTTTACTGGCAACACATTCAACTGTTGTCTGAGAAAGTCTTTATTTCTATTTTACTTTCGAAGGATAATTTTCTGGATACAGAATTTCTATGTTGGTAGGTTTTTTTCTTTCACAACTTTAGTATTTCACTATATTCTCTTTGTACTTAAATGGCTTCTGATGGGAATTCCAATGTAATTTTTATCATTGTACTCAAGTAAGGTGTTTAGCCACCTGTTTCTTTCAGAATTTTCTCTTTGTATTTGATTCTTAGCAGTCTGAATATCATATGTCTAAGTAGTTTTTTTGGGAGGGATATTTATCTTTCTTAGTTTTCTCTGAGTTTCTTGAATCTGTGGCTTGATATCTGTCATTAACTTTGGGAAATTCTTATATTTGAAGAATTCAAATATTTATTCTATTTCTTTCTGTGTTTTTTCTACTCTTGATATTCCCATTATACATATATTAGTTACATCTTTTTTAATTGTCCCACAGTTCTTGAAGGTTCTGATCTGTTTAAAAAAAAAATTCTTTTCCCCTTGCTTTTCAAATTGGGAAGTTTATTTTGACATTTCTTCAAGCCCACTGATTCTTTTATTGCTTGTGTCCTATTTATTGATAAATCCATTAAAAGTATTCTTCATTTATGTTTTTGAGTTTCTGATTTGTGGAATTTGGTTGTTATTTTTTTCTTAGAGTTTCCATCTCTCTGCTTACATTACTCATTTGTTATTGCATGGTGTCCACTTTTTTCTGTTACATCTCTTAGTGTATTAATTATAGTTATTTTAAATTTCTGGTCTAATAATTCCAGCCTCTCTGCTATATTTGATCCTATTTCTGATTCTTTCTCTGTCTCTTCAAACTGTTTACTTTGCCTTTCAGTATGCCTTGAATGTTTGGTCAAAATTTGGACATGACATACTAGGTAAAAGGCACTGAGGTAAATAGGCCTTTAGTGTAAAGTTATACTTATCTGGCTAGGAATTAGGCTGTGTTCACCATTTGCTATAGCTACAAGTGTCAGGCACTAAAATCTCTGCAGGCCTCATTTTATCTCCCCTATTATATTTGGTTTTCCCTAAAGGCTTCTTAAATAAGGTCTGAGACTTGCAGTTCTTTCAGTTAGGATTCCCTGTTACACAGGAGCCCTGTTGATGGGAGGTAGCTTAAAGGGGAGAGAAAGCAATGTATAGTCCTATTATCAGATCTTGGAGCTTTGCCTCCAGGCTATGACCTTCACAAATGCTTCTCTGTCCCCCTCCTTCTATGTGACATAGGAAGCCTGGAGGAAGCTAGAATTGCCTATTTTCCTTCTCTCATATCAGTTAGGCTCTGGTAAAATCCAAGGTTCTCAGACCCTGCTAAAATAGTTTCTCTTAAGGAGGTTTTTTTGTTGTTTTTTGTTTTTGGAGACCAGAATGTTCTAGATATTTTTCAAAAGGGTTACTTTTTCCCCTCCCTATGCAAGAAGGATAGGGCATGTTTCTCTGGGAGTTAAAACTCAGGAAACTGTGGGGGTCATCCTTATACTGGCCCCACTTAATGTTTTAATTCTCAAGCCTGCCGACTTTGAGCCTCCAGCAATTAATCACTTACAGTTTATGTTTTCCTACCAGGATCCTGCTCTGGCAGAGGGCTTCTGCTCCTGGCTCTCAGCTCTCGTACTTTGTGGTTCTCTGTATCTGTCTGTCTCTCAAATTTTGGGTGCCATAGTTTGCCATGTGATCTCAATTTTCTGGTGGATCTAAGAATAGTTGTTGATTTTCAATTTCATTTTTCACTTATTTTCCATTGCGTGGACTAAATAACAGCTTATTAGTCCATTCCATTTCAGACCAGAAAGCAGAAGTCTGTATTATTTTCCATAGAATGTCTCCATAGCAAACAACTTTAGAAGATGGAGATGGTGTCTCCTTTGGAAGCCAAAAGAAGGTTTGATTACAGCTTTGGGAAATAACGATTATCTTTTTCCAGAGCAAAAGTTAGGCATGCTTAGTACCGATTAACAAAGACTCAGGTCCTTTAGTTCAGGACTCCTCCCCCAACTCACCACAGGTACAGGTGTCACTTGGACTCTATTTTTGCCATGCAGTGGGAATTGGGACTTAAGGAATTTGACCCAAGGAAATTCTTCTAGTTTTGGTGTTGCTATTACAGTGAATAATAAAGTCCTTGATCTTTGACCCAAGAGATTCATGTCTTTTGTCAGCATCAGTGAAGCTGTGCCAGGCTAACTTGTTCCCTTGTAAATAGAAAAAATTTTAGACCCTTCATAGTTATTTGCAACTGATCTTATATTTTTATATTTTTACCAGAGGATAGTGGAAAAGTGGAGAAATATAATTAAATTTCCAGAAATTTTCTTGCTATTAATAACAATTATGTCAGATACCTTCACCTCTGTCCAAAATTTCTTTTTACGTGGTAATTGTAAAGAGGAGGAGGGACCTTTTCCTTCTTCTGGTTTCTCTCCTCCCACCCGCATTCCATCTCCTTATTAGTTGAAGATTGATGTGCTAGAATTCTGCTTTGGGTTCTCTTCTTCTTTGACTGAGTGAACTTCTTCTTATTGTTGACTCCTAAGTCCATGTCTCCAGCTATATCTGTCCCCTGACTACCAGATGTGTGGCTCTAAGTGCTGACTACAGATCTCCAAATGCTGTTCCATGAGCATCTAAAACAAAGCATGTGCACACTGAACAAAGTTATCAAGCATGAAGATCCCGGAAGCTTCACATTGCACAGAGTTGAACTCCAGCTCCCTCCCTTGCTGCTTGACCACAGGCTAAGTGACCAGCAGCGTAATGACAAAACCTGAAGCTAAATTGCCAAGGTTAAAAATCTCATAACCACTCATTTGTCATGATTTACTGGATTAAAGCCTTGCCATTCTTTCTTATAATTCCATATTTAATTAATTTTCTAGCTACTTCATTAGAAACTAAGATCTTTAGGGTAGGGACCATGTCTTATTTACCATCACATTCCCAACGTCAAGTGTAGTACGTGCCATGTAGTAAGCATTAAAAAAATACCTGGGTGATGGAACGGCTAAATGAATAAATGCATGAGTTGGGCTGGCAGCAATGGAAACACTTTGGAGAATTTAGAGAGTTAGCTGTGTTGCAGTTGACTTGACTGTTAATGAACATGTAGCCACATTGATACATTATTGTTAGACATTTGAATTATTTCCAAGTTTCTACTCATATCGCACAGAGTAATAGGAGAATCTTTGCACTGCATTCAAATATTTTTCTTTTTCACTTCCTCTTTGGTATCAGCTGGAGTATTTCACTCTAGAGATTTATAATTCTAGAACAATTTCCATCTCTTGCTACACAATCTACAGCTTTTATCACAAGAGGTTGGCCCATTTTTCCAGAGACATTTGGATCTTTGTCTCTAATCAAGGGCTGGCCCAGAGGGGCCACAGTCACTGACTTCAAAGACATGAAGATTTACATGCAGAACCCTGAGAATTTGCTTGCCCTTGCTGGATTTAAGAATTTTCTTAAAGGCCTTAAATTAAAGCATTAGGCATCTCTTCTTAGAGAAGAGAAATACTGGTTTAAACCTATAGAAAATAAAGTACTAGATTTATAATTAGAGATCCCTAGAGAGGTAAAATAATGAAACAGAGAATCATCAATCATTCTTAGGTATGAAAAAGGGAGGTGAATCAGATGAATTTTTAAAGTCTCTGAGAGATTGACTTTAAAAATAATGATGACTATAACTTATTGTCACTTATATGTTTCAGGCACTGTATTAAGTGGTTTTTATAATAAAGACTATTACTATTTAATTTAACTCTCACAAAATGCATATGAAGCAGAGAGTATTATTATCTCCATTTTTTTTAATCGATGAGTAAACAGAGGCACAAAGAGTTTGAGTAGCTTTCCTTGTGAGTAAATTAGGATTAGAATTCAAATCTGATTAAGTCTAAAGATATTGCTCTAGTGCCCACAGGCTCATCAATAAACAGATTACTGCTGTAATCAGATAAAGCCTACAATAGAGTTAACTTGCCTTAAACTACATGTAGTGATATGAATATTCATTATTTTATCACAAGGAACCAAGCTGTTCCTATACAGGAGAGCCAGGAAGTGAGGTCCAAACTTCCTCTCCCTTAAGTAAAGAATGTTGGAAGAAACCTGGGGTCATTGTGTCACCCTCTTACCAACCCTCTATTTGTTTCTTCCAATGGTAGGGGGTCTGGCTTATTTGTGTGGTCAGTGTGTGCCAGTCATTGAGATGCATTTCACTAATGAGTGAAGTCACTGTCCATCTGTCCACAATCCACTGGGGAACATTATTCAGTCATCTTTACCTAACATTTGGCTAAGTAAGTTCATATAGGCTCTGCAGACCTTGCTATCTCCATCTTCCTCTCCTGAAGGCACAAATGAGCACATGGGACCCGAAATTTGGATTATGAAAAAGGAGTAGGAATTCCTTCTTCTGCCATAGGTTTGCATTTGTCTCCAATCCAGCTTTTGCCAAAACCTTGCGTTAGGCAAGGTCTTGGAAAATTGGTTGGTGTACTTTGGTGCTTATATAGTTTGGTTTTCTGTTCCCAGTTTTCAAATCATATAACTCCAGTGTTGGAAACAAGCTTGAACATAGCTCATTAAATCTTTCCAATTTTATCAGACATGGAAATGTGCTTAGGACCACACCAGTATGTTCTTGGTAAAGCAGGAGTGAGGTTACAGGCCTTCCAACTCAAATTTAGTGCTCTTTCTCTCAAGTTGTCTAGCCCATTCAAGATGCTTGACCTCAGCAGTCTCTATGTCCTGTCGCCTCCCTTCTCCCCTTGTATTTTCTCTGAAGCCAACTTTGAGTGTGGAAGCAGAAAATAATCATTGGAGTGCCTCTTGCTCAACACCTTAATTTCATGAAACGAGCACATACAGTACTTGCACTATGCTAGGAACTGTTCTCAGCACTTCAAAAATGCTAACTTTTGTTCTTTAATAAACCTCATGGAGTAGGTTTTATTATTGGTCTCATGATGCAGATTAAAAAACTGAGGCATGGAGAGGTTGAGTGATTTGCTTAACCTCACGGAGTTGATAAACATTGCAGTCAGGACTTGGAATCAAAGACATTGTGGCCCCAGAGCCTGGGTGAGAGACCACTACACTGTACTGCTCTTGTGTTGATGAGGAAGCAGCGCCCTGGGTTGGGGAAATGGCTTTCAGAATACTTTAATGAGTTGCCGGCAGAGAGCACAACTTCTGGTCCCCTGGGCCAGAGCTCTCTCCTTGACATCATGCAGGTTGGCTCAGGTTATTTTATTTATTTTCTCAAATTGCTCAGCTTTTATTCTTTTAATTCTAAATAGGATTCAAACACCAAAAAACCCAAGATCATTTTTCAATGTCTCACCTTTATTTATGTTTTCAGGGAAGGAGAGTTAAAAAGAAAGTCAGCAGTCTGGAAAGTGAAACATTCTGCCCTTGTCTCCTGAGCACAGCCAGGCTGTAACTCAAGCTGTAACTCAAATCACTCTTTGTACTGCTTGGTCGTAAATCCCTTCAAACTGAGTTGGTGTTAAAATTAATGGGAGAGCAGGGTCTGGTCTTAAATCATAGTGAACCAACCAATGAGACTACTGAAAAAGCCTCCCACCTTTTATTGCTGACACTGACTTGCGCAGATGACTTATCACTGTTCCAAAGGCCCCACACCTCATGACCCTTCAGCAAGCTCCTTTGCTCTAGTTCACTTAACAGGTTGTTTTTCTCCCTTCATTCTTTGTATCTTCCTGATGTTGTGGGCCAGAAGACAGAAAAGAGCATCCTGCATTCAATGGAGAAGGTCCACACTTAGGAGGCCAGCTCTCTTCTGGCTCTGCCACTAACTTACTGTGTAACCAGAGCTGAGGAATTTCATCCCTTCAGTCTTTATTTTCTCATCCGTGACTCTGAGAGAATGGCATTGCAACCACATTTTCTGTGCACTGCAGAGCACATTCTTCTTTTGGCTGTTCCTAGGGCATGGCTCCAGTCCTACTGTACTATTTCCAAAACCCATGGACTTAAGGCTAATCCATGTTCTATCTCATCTCTAGACCACAGTATGCGTACCTGGGCCTGATGAAGTGATTTGGCCAAAACTACGAAGTGATATGGTAGTGGGGCTAGGAAGAATAATTAGTTTCCTCGGGCAACTGTCATAAATGACCACAAACTGGATGGCTTAACACAACAGAACTTTATTCTTTCACAGTTCTGGAAGCTGGAAGTTTAAAATCAAGATGTTGAGAGAGCTTTGTTCTTTCCCAAGGCTCTAAGTTTCCTTCCTTATCTTTTCTTAGCTTGGGATGTTGCTGGAAATCCTTGCCACTCCTCAGCTTGCAGATGCGTCACTCCAGTCTCTGCCTGTTACCATATGGCATTGTTTCTGTGTGTCTTTTCTGAGTCTCTGTTTCCAAATTTCTTTCTCCTGTAAGAACACCAGCCATTGGATGTAGGGCACACCCTAATCCAGTATGGTCTTATCTTAACTGGATTACATCTGCGAAGACCCTGTTTCCAAATAAGGTTACATTCACAGGTACCGGAGGTTAGGACTTACACCTGTCTGTTTTGGACAACACAATTTGGACAACAGAAGAAAAGAACCAACCCAACACTTCGGTCCGGTATTTATGTCTGACCAGGAGGGATGATAATGAAACCGAAAATGAAAATGTTAGGAGTTATTTTTGGCTGAAAGGCAGTCACAATTAATATAATAACATGCCTGATATTTACATGATGCTTTTGATGATTGTTTTAGGGTTTTTTTTTTTTTTTTTTTTGACCTTTAACAAAAACACAATGAGGCCAGTAAGGCAGATGTCCATTTTACAGATGAAGAAATTTAGATAGAGATTTATTATAGACATATACCAAGCACATTTATGTGTGCAGCTGTTGGTAGACAGTGTGGGGATGAGAGAGGAGATAAAAGCAGAGGTAACAATTATAAAATGATGCAGACAGGGTCCCTGTATGAACTAACAAGAGTGGGGCAAGACCCAAAGACTGTGATTACCTCAACTCTGTGGTCTTTGGATTCACTCCTCAAATAAACCAAACAATATTCTGAGACTCAGAACGGCTTACTTAAGTTGACTAAGTAATAAATAATGAGATTAGATTTTGCTGTAAAAAGTTTATACCAGTCCTATTTTATCACAGAAAGTGCTGGAATTCAAACATAAATCAATGACACAACCAGATTTGATTTGCAGACATTTCTTTTATGAGATGCAATTTTCAGGTAATTACATTGGTTTTTGCTGGAGGCCTCATCACTTTGTAGCCACCCTGATAAACAAAGATTTTGCAGCACATCTGCTTGTGATGCAGCTGGACTTTTCTTAATCAGGGGAAGCAGATCCCCAAGGCTATATAATTATCCACTAACTTAAGGAGGTGAAGGACAGTGCTGCTGCAACTGCAGTTTTGCTTGAAAAAGCATTGTGAAGTTTTCTACATAAGTCTTCTATGTCTGGGGAATATTTGTTCTCAGTCAGGGCTCTCAGCATCTCTCCTGCATGGACGCCTGTGCAGAGAAGATGAGCCTACTGTCCTTAGAAAGACCTGCTTGCAAAGGTGGCCCTTGGTTGACATCTTGGAACTTGGATAGTAAACAGTTGCCTTCCCTACATTGATATAAAACTTTCCATAATGATAAGAATGGGTCTTTGGTTTGTACCAACAGTGTAGTTTAGCTCAACACCTGCTTCCTTTCAGGGAGTCTGTAATTTTGGTACATGCTATGCAGAGTGCCTACATGACTGTCTCTCAATAAAAACCTTGGGTGCTGAGTCTCAGTCTTCCTTCGTAGACAGCATTTAATATGTGTTATCACAACCTGTTCCTGGAGAAATCAAGCATGTTCTGTGTGACTCCACTGGGATAAGACGCTTGGACTCTTGCTGCTGATTTCCTCTGAACTTTACCCATGCACATTTTCCTTTTGCCAATTTGGCTTTGTATTCTTTTACTACAATAAATCTTAGTTATGAGAATAACTGTATGCTAAGTCTTGTGAGTTCTTCTAGCTAATTTCTAAATTTCGGGATAGCCTTGGGACCCAATACAAGGTCCTTCTATCCCCAGACCCTCTCCTGACATCAGAGAGAGTCCTCTTATTCCTGTCCCTCTCCAATGCTCTTTCTAGAAGATCTTTGAGGAGGAGGCTCAGGCTGGAATTCTATTACTACAAATGGTGTTGACAATCGCTAGTTTGTTAGTTTTTCTAGCTAATGGTGTATCCAGGACTTGGTTATTTCTTTTTTTTTTTTCTGATCTAATGCAGAGAATGTTTATTTTTGAGGAAAGATTAGCTTCTCTTTGTTTCTGGCTTTAGTTTGGCTGAGAGGACAAATCTGAAAACATTTTGGTGAACAAAATTATTTAAGAAATATTATGTATCCATCAACCATCTGTTTATTATCTATCTATTATCTATTTCTCTATCATCTGTCTACTTGTCTTCTATCTAGTCATCTATCTATTATCTATTATCTCCCAACTACTCTGCTCACCACCCCTCTACATTTGCCATCATCACCTTCACCAGCAAACTAGCTCCATCATCAACATTTGGGTCTCACTGTCACCACCATCATACCCACCTTCCTCACACAGTCTCTTTGACAACTATTTCCACCTCCATTATCACAATTGATACTATTACCATTACCACAGTCATTATCGACTCCATCTCTACCACTAGTCCTACCATCACCACTAGTGTCAACATCTGTATCAAGTTCCATCATTTCTTATGTCCTCTGACTGTTATCCTTACCTCACCACCTCACCACCAGGCTAGGTCAGCATTCACTCTCTAGCACAGTTCATGCCACATTGGTACTGCCTGGTGAATCAACCAAGTAATCATTATTTAATAATTGATTCATTACGACCATTTTTATTAGCAAAGTCATCAGCATGATAACCATTAAAAAACCTGGAAAATAACAAGTTCTTTTAAATTCTCCAAAGAAATCAGAATGCTTTATGGTGATCTGAAGTAGATAAATTCTTCTATGTAACAGGAGCTGCAGGCTGGTCTCCAGTATGATGAAGCAGTGGAAAAGTACTGGAAGAAATAAAGGAATAAATCAGCAGCTACTTGCAGAGTAGACCATAGGCCCCCAAATCAGCACAGTGCCTCTGTGCTCAGACATTGAAGATGTTGGTCAGGAGTGTGGTGAAAATCTTACAGCAGCCAACAGAAAATTTAAAGCAACACCTCTTTTATTTCCCACTCCTATTTGGCTTTCATAAAATCCTACATTTGTGAAGAAAACTTTAGCATTATTGATATTAAAACATTTTTAGCCAGCAGATGGGGAAGTGGAAGCCTTGTTAGGAGTGGCTGGGGTGAGGGAATATCTGAAATGCATGTTTTATCAGTCAAATGAGATGTCCTGGCTCTGGCATTCCTCACTGCCTGGATGTGGCCTTCCTTAGAATCTGTGGCCTTTTGTTGCCATGAGCTAGAGTAGAGCACTTCTGATTGACAGAATCTAGGAAATTTTCATTATCTCTTTACCAGACTATGGTTTGGATATAGTTTGCTTGTATCTACCAAATCTCATTCGCTTTACCAGGCAGCCCATAATAACTCCTTGAGTTCCCTCTGAATATCTACCTCAGGCCCCCAGACACTAATGATTAAAGCCATGATGCAAAAAAAGGAGGGAAACAGCCGTAGGTGAGTGATCTACTTTCCTTGTTCTCCTCCCTCTCTCTCTCAAGTGGCTGAGTCTATTTGGCTTCTATCTGTAGTCGAAGGGATTCACAGGAGGGGAAGCTCAAGGCCAGATTCTGGGGCTTAGGATCATGTGCCTCTGGCTTTGCATCTTGCTTTGACCTTAGGTATTGCTATGGTTTGGATATGGTTTGCTTCTCCCCACCAAATCTTATATTGACATTTGATCCTCAATATGCCTGTGTTGGGAAGTATTTGGGTCATAGGGGCAGAGCCCTCATGAATGGCTTGGTGCCATTTTTGTGGTAGTGAGTTCTCACTCTCATGAGACTGGATTGGTTCTCGGGAAAATTGGTTAGTTCCCCCAAGAGGGGGTTGTTATAAAGCCAGGATGCCCTTCCTGTTTGGCCCCTCTTTTCTTTTTTATTTTATTTTATTTATTTATTTTTTTATTATACTTTAAGTTCTAGGGTACATGTGCATAACGTGCAGGTTTGTTACATATGTATACTTGTGCCATGTTGGTGTGCTGCACCCATCAACTTGTCAGCACCCATCAATTTGTCATTTATATCAGGTATAACTCCCAATGCAATCCTTCCCCCCCTCCCCCCTCCCCATGATAGGCCCCGGTGTGTGATGTTCCCCTTCCCGAGTCCAAGTGATGTCATTGTTCAGTTCCCACCTATGAGTGAGAACATGCGGTGTTTGGTTTTCTCTTCTTGTGATAGTTTGCTAAGAATGATGGTTTCCAGCTGCATCCATGTCCCTACAAAGGACGCAAACTCATCCTTTTTTATGGCTGCATAATGTTCCATGGTGTATATGTGCCACATTTTCTTAATCCAGTCTGTCACAGATGGACATTTGGGTTGATTCCAAGTCTTTGCTATTGTGAATAGTGCCGCAATAAACATACGTGTGCATGTGTCTTTAGAGCAGCATGATTTATAATCCTTTGGGTATATACCCAGTAGTGGGATGGCTGGGTTGGCCCCTCTTTTCACTACCTACTTCCCTTTCGACCTCTGCCATGCTTTGACACAACACAAAAGCTCTCATCAGAAGCCAAACAGATGCCAGTGCCATGCTTCTTGTGCAGCCTGCAGAACTGTGAGCCAAATAAGCCTTTTTTAAAAACAAAAGCAAAAACAAAAACAAAACAAAACTACCCAGACTCAGGTATTCCTTCACAGCAACAGAAAGTGGATTGAGACAGGTATCATTTCTGATTTCTGGAGCTTCTGTGTTGGTACCAAGACCCATCCCCATTCAGTCTCATCTTTCAGTTCAGTTACTGAGTGTCTCATGTTTGCTGATGTGCCTGAATTATCACCTTGAATAGTCACACTAAACTCACCCCTCTGAAACTGGGGCTTGTCTTGCTCTTGCTTCTGTGCTGAGAGACTGTGGTCCATTCACCACACATTTATTGTATTTCCATTATGTATTGGGCATTCTTCGTGATAATGTGATCAAACAAATGGCAAAACACAGCCTCTGCCTTCATAGAGCACTCACACTATTGAGGGAGACTGACCCTTACACAGATGATTGCTGTAGTGTGAGAGAGTTATATGCAGGATGTGGGAGTGAAGATAAGTTGAGGGAAGGCTTTCTGGAAGATATGATGTCAAATCGTGTTTTGGAGCTTGGATAAAATTTAACCAGCCACACTAAAGGTGAAAAGTGCATTTGAGGCAGAGGAAAGAGAGTGGGCAAAGACACAGAACATGAAAGAATGTGGGTATGTGCAGGACTAGAGGCTGTTTGGTATATTTGAAGATAATTTCACACAATTCAGTTCATAACATACCCCTTGTTTTATCTCTCCCTCTGCTTGTCATAGAGTCTGAAACTTCACCATTCAAGACTTACCTTTTGGTTCTGGAAGTTTCTTATTCTCAAACTATTATGGACATAACTATGGGAACTTTTATGGTTGACCCCTTGGGAAAGATGATATGTTGAGGGTTTATTGGCTGACGCATATGGCATGCTCTCCACAGAGAACATGCACATGGCAGTGAGGTTGGTATTATCATGGGGGAAGAGGTCCCCAGGGAGATGAAATAATGCCAGAGACCAATTACGTTTACAGCTGTACCAGGGCTGGCTCTTCCTGGCCATATCCCAGCCCTGGAGTAATATCTCTGCCTCCAGCCTTTTTCTCCTGAAAGAAATCCTTGAAGTGCTATATTGGAAATGCAAATCGGCATCACTATCCCCTAAAAATCTTTCTGTGGCTTTCCTTCCCTGAACTTTTCTGAAGCATGGCAACAAAGTGCTCCGCATCATGGCCCCTGCCTCACCCTCCGACTATATTTCTCCTCACGAATTCCCCCGCATCCTACTTCATTTCACAATTCATAGTTCTGCTCATAGTCTTGATATTCTATATTCTAATCAAGACCTGTTCATGATTTAAGAAAAAAAAGTATAAAGAAGCAAGAAAATAAATAGATGAATGAACAAAGAAGTAACTGTTGATGAACCGTTGGTAGATACAGAAAGTATTCTTTGGATTTTCATCTGCGTAATGGGATGGAAGAATGTGAAGAAACAGCCTCAGCTGATACTCATGATAGAAACAAACCCCACTATGAGAGTTATTTCTGCTTATTATCAGTCTGCTCTTCTTGCTTTCCAAATTACTTCCACAAATCCCCATAATGATTCTGCTATAACTGGTCACTGCCACAGGAATGGGCCCACAGCTAGTGAGTACTACAGTCAGGATTCAGAACAAACTGGGACTACCTAATGCTCAGGTGTGTACACTTTCTTCCACTCCCCATTGCCTCACAGAGCCGTCTCATGCTCTGGAAATGTGCATTTAGATTTGAGGCAAATACCTGGTTTTGTGACAGGGGCCTCTATCCTCCTACCTTAAAAAAAACCCTGAACACCTCCTGAGAAAGAGGAATGAGAATTCTCTGATTTATCCAGCTGTAAAGTTAGAGGGGCATGGACTGAGAGCCAGAAGTTCTAGGTCGTATCTTTTTTCTGTCCAGAGTTTTATTCTCACTGGGATTGTATTTTTCTCAGTTAGCTTCATACTGCCTGGGCTCTCAAAAATTACTAAAACTCTCCAGGTTCTCAAAATAGCTGAGTCTTTTAGCTTTACTCTTCTTTCCATACAGGAACTTTAATAAAATTCTCCAGCACCAAGTCTTGGTGCATCTAGGAACCCTGGCAGGGCTTCTACAGAGACAGTCTTCATTCACCAAGTTTCCAGTGGGGGATATTGACCTTTGGGTCCTCTCTTACCTTAGGGCTGATATCACCACCTCTTGCCATTTTGGGGCATCGCCACCCTGGCCCAGTATATTGGTTGGTTTTGTCTCTCTTAATTTGGTGTCTGCAATGACTGTGTTCCAGAGACCTGATCTGCTGCTCCAGGGCGTTAATTGCCATTTGAAACAGGACATAGGCACCCCTTGCTAACAGGTTTTACCTATTCTGAAATTCCTATTCCTATTCTTGAATTCTGAAACCCCAGAATTCAAGTCAACCATGTATATTAAGAGTACTCTTTGTTACCCAGAATTTTGCCACTCCCACTCAGACTGCAGCAGGATAGGGCCAAGTACTCACACTTCCCCATCCAGAGAAGTCTCCTACTGAGAGTCAGAGCCAGGGGTGTTTAGATGGCTGTGAGGCATGTTCATCTTACAGTGCTCTTGAGAGATAACCTCTGGGCTCTCACATCCTATTATGTGCATGTTACAGAACCAACCTGAAGGAGTCCACCTAGAATTCACCTGGGGATAGAAAACAGAATGATTACAGGCCTGAGAAAAGAGTAAAAGAACAAATGATGCCAAGGTTGACTGAGCAGTCACAGTGGTTGAGGTGGTTATGCAGAGTCGTCAATAAACTCAGAATGATGCAAACCCTAAGAGAGAGAGTGTGTCTGATACAAAGTGAGACTGAGAGCAGCTGTGAGGCTGGACTTAAGACAGGGAAGCTCAGTGGGACAATAGGACAAATGTCCAAAAACAGAGGACATGGGTTATTGATATTAAAATGTATTGGGTTTCTAACATTTGCCACACACTTTATTTACATAATCTCATTCTGTTTTAAAATAACTCTGCAAAACATGTTACTTAAAAGAAGCATGTTTAGCAACATAAAAGTTGAAATGTTGAAAAATTAAGGCTCTTGGGGGAGGAGGGAGAACATTAGGAAGAATAACTAATAAATGCTGGGCTTACTACCTAGGTGATGGGATGAGCTTTGCAGCAAACCACTATGGCACACACTTACCTATGTAACAAACCTGCACATCCTGCACATGTACCCCTGAACTTAAAATTTTGAACAAAGAAAAATTAAAGTGCAGGGAAGCTTACCTGAGTTCATATACCCAAGATTTAGTAGTCTCTTTCTGACACCTTCTCTCCCTCCTTCCCATCTTCTTTCCCTTCTTCTTTCTTCCTTTCTTTTCCCCATTTCATGATGCTACACTTTCTCTAGTGTTTTATTATTAAGAGAATTCGTTTTAGAAGTTCTTAGAGCACTCTTGTGTTCCAAGGTTCTCAAGGAACTAAGCTGAAGGTCCCGGGTTTGACAGACAACTGTCCTTAACACTTAACCCTAGACCAGGCATGGTGCTTCATCTCATACCCTCATGGGGACATATGCTTGTGAATCCCAATGTGGCTACCAAACTAAATTTCTTTTATGATTATCTAAACAGACTTGGCTTATGTCTTCCTGATTCCAGGCCTTCCTATTTATTTTCCCCCTACTGGGATGCATTAGTTGAGTGACCTCTTATGCAACGTAAAAAGTAATTAAAAAATAAATGTATTTAAATAATGCATGATATGGTTTGGCTGTGTCCTGCACCCAAATCTCATCTTGAATTGTAGCTCCCATAATTCCCATGTGTTGACGGGAAGGACATGGTGGGAGGTAATTGGATCATGGGCACACGTCTTTCCTGTGCTGTTCTGATAGTGAATAAGGCTCTTGAGATAATGATGGTTTTATAAAGAACAGTTCACCTACACGTGCTCTCTTGCCTGCTGCCATGTAAGATGTGACTTTGCTCCTCATTCATCTTCCACCATGATTGTGAGCCTCCCCAGCCGTGTGGAACTGTGAGCTAATTAAACCCCTTCCCTTTATAAATTATCCAGTCTCAGGTATGTCTTTATTAGCAATGTGAGAACAGACTAATACGAGGTAGTAGTTTATTTTTCACTTATGAAACAGACATAAGTGGTCCTGAGCTAGAGGGGCAGCTGTCCTTCCCAAGGATGTCAGATCCTGGAGTTGTTCCATCTTCCTGCTTTGCCATTTGCAAGCTGTTGTCCTTGCTGCACATTGATTCTGGCTCCTCTGTACCCACATTCCAGGTCAGTTGGTTTGTTAAGTGGATAAGTAGGACATTGGGCTAATCACTTGGGCTCACATCTCATTATCACATGGCCACACCTAGTTGCAAAGAGGTGGGATATATGGATTCTGCTGGGCAGCCACATTTCCAGCTAAAACCAGGGGGTTCTTCCACTAAAAGGAAGAAAAGGAGATTGGACACTGAAGGATATCTGGGAGAATGTCTCACACCAAAATTGTCTCCTTCCATCTTTTTCGCGTGTTATCCATCCCACTGAGATGTCACTTAAAAAATATTAATTTAATTTAAGTTCCAGGATACATGTGCAAGATGTGCAAGTTTGTTACATAGGGAAATGTGTGTCATCGTGGTTTGCTGTACCTATCAACCCATCACCTTGGGTATGAAGTTCCACATGCATTAGCGACTTATCCTGATGCTCTCCCTCCCTTGACCCCCAACAGATCCCAGTGTGTGTTGTTTCCCTTCTCGTGTCCATGTGTTTTCATTGTTCAGCTCCCACTTATGAGTGAGAAGGTGCATTGTTTGGTTTTCTGTTCCTGTGTTAGTTAGATGAGAATAATGGCTTCCAGTTGCATCCATGTCTCTGCAAAGGACATGATCTTGTTCCTTTATATGGCCACATAGTATACCATGGCGTATATGTACCTTTTCCATGAATCTTTCTCTAACCACACAGACTTACCTGCCCTGTTTGTTTCAACCCCAAATGTATCATTTTCCAAATTGCCTCAGAATGTGCCTATTTACTGTCCACTTCTCCCTATATACTGTGAAAATTTTGAGAATAGAAACCTTGCCTTGATCATCTTTATGTTCCTATTCCTCTCACAAACCTTGGCCACTGTAGGCAGTCAATAGGCTTATATGAGAGAGAATGAATAATTTAAAGTTCACTGAGAAACATCATTAAACAGAAACTGCTGCAGGATTTCATGAGATAAAATGTTAGTTCTAATGGATTTTTGATAACTCATTTTCATATGAAGCTTAAATGTTTCCTAGGCAATGTTCCCCATGTAGTATTTTATTTTGATTCTGACTCTCCTACCAAACAGTGAGGCTGATAGAGTGTAATATTCCTGCCAACCTGCAGCTCAAGAAACTAGGGCTTGGAGCCTTGACGTTTGGGTAAGCCATGCAATCAGGAAGTAGTGAGGCCTGCTTGGACTGGAAGTCAGATTCTTTCATTGTAAATCAAATGTCTTCTATCATTGAAGGGGACTATTTCTGGGTATATAAAGGACCAGAGAGTTTAAGTGACTCAGACAAGGCCAAAGGGATGGAGCCTACGTTCCCACCCAGGACAGTGTCTCTCATTCCTTCCAGGCAGATTCATAGATGTGGGCCCTTTAATCAAATGCTCTGAGTTCCAAATTATTAGCTGTGTGTCCTTAAGTAGGTTACGTAAATCATCTAAACCTGAATTTCCTTTTCTATAAAATAAGGATAGTAATATTTTCAAGTTATTGTGAAAATGAAATGAGACCTGAGTAAAGAACTGTGGCATACAAGGCGGACTCAATTACATGTTAGCTATCAATTACATTATTATTCATTTTTTTGTGAGCTGGAATTCATTTTTGAGTCTCCTCAAAACAGTACGAATTACCTTTTATAGATCACCTACTATGATCCACGCATTTTATGTGCTCCACTATGATCCATGCATTTTATGTGCTCCATTATAACAGCCTATCCACTGGTATAGTCAGAAGACAGATCGTGATTCCTGCAGCATTCACACTTCCTCCTAAAGAAATTGATGCTTATTTGTTCCTTGAGCAAGAGTGACTGTCTTCTGAACCATTTTTCTCTTTTCCCTGACTACAGTGGAGATCATGGTAGCTAGGTAAGCTGATCAGGTTCTCAAGAGTTTGTGCTTGAAAATTCAGAGAATAACCTGCTTGTGTGAAAGGGCAGATGTGATATCTAGGCAAGTAGAGACCAAATGTAGTTGAACAAGTTATTGTGCCTCAGGAGTGAAGAGCCATGAATTCTTGTTTTTGGAAGAACCACAGATACTCAGGCCCCAGGAATGAATGGAGCTTCCACGGATTCTGAGTAATCGTACCATTCTGGACTCAAAGAGGCTCCTGGTTCTACAGTTATTTTTGGCTTCCTATTGAACACTGCTTCTCCTTAGCCCATTTTCCTTAGCTTCCTCAGGCAAATTGAGAACTTCTCAGTTATTTTTAATAAGAGACAAACACAAGTAGCCATTGCTACTTTGTACAGATAAAGAAAGTGAAATTCAAAGAGGTTAGTTCTTATCCTTAGGCCACAAAGCCAGTTAGTAGTGGAGCTGGGATTCAAGGTTTGCCTGGCATCATGGCAATTCTCCTCTAATTGTCCTTGTTGGGGTCCGCGTGTTTCCTAAACAAAGGAATGACACACAAGACAACACAGGACGAGACAAACATGGTGGCTGCCCCGAACAGCATGCTTTGCTTTATTTTATATCGTTCGTTTGTGGAATGTTACCAAGTCACAAGACACATTGTTGTTTTTCTGACCTTTCCCTGACTTTCTGGATTTTCAAGATCTTTATACATAAACCAGCCCCCAGGGTCTGCTGTTTGCAGCTGGCTCCTTTGTCCTCCCTGTTTGCAGGGAAGGAACGCTCTGCTTCGTTTACAAGAGCAGGACTTATCGGGAACGTCTCGTTTGCGAGCACGTAGTCATCTACAGTCCTAATTAATTAGGACAAGTGTCTAATTAATCCAAGTGTCCGTGAGTATCCCTAGACTGCATGTAACCTCTTTTATATTTTGGTGAATTATTTAAATGATATGCTTCATTTTTTACCATTAACCAGAAGGAATATAAGATCAGATAAGCTTGAGATAGCTTTTATTTACGATAAGAACAGGGGTGTGTCCTGTATGTTTAGGAGCCGGATTTGTCTTTTCCAATATAGGAACTGAGAAAGTATTATCGACTTTAGCAAACCTTGTTTGATGATTTGTGGAGCATAAAGATACCTTGAAAGGGTTGCTGAAAACTGACTTCTGAAGGAATAATGGGTACATGGATGGTTACACATGAAATCCCTTTAACTGGTCAGGGAAGAATTTGATCAATTTTTATTGTTTTTATTTCTTGAAGAAATTGCTTAATAACTTATTTGGGGAAAATGTTTGTGTACAACCAAGATAAAAATAAAGGAAAGTCAGGGTTTAGTCAGAGAGTAATGTTATCAGTAAAAGCATAGCATCACTGGGGGAAAGAGGATGGTGTCCTCTCATGCTAGTTGGAGCTCACAGGGGGATTATATAACTTCTACTGTGGTAAGAGAGAATGTTTGGAATAAGACTCCTTAGGTCTGAACCCCAGCTTTGCCTCTTAACTTCGTAACCTATGGAAACATTATTTAAGTTCTCTAAGCCTCAGTTTTCTCATAAAGAAAATGGGAATAAGTGGGAGTAAGTACCTTATAGGTGATTATACCTCCCCTCCCCTCCCCTCCCCTCCTTTTCACTTTCTTTCTCTTTCTCTCTCTCTCTACTTTTCATCTCTCTCTCTCTCTCTCTCTCTCTCTTTTTCCCCTTCTCCTTGACTTTACTTTCTATTCAATTGTTCCAATTTTCCTGGGAGTCTTTTACACCTTAGTGTGAAAAATAGGAACATGGCCAGCAGCACCATGCTCTTGCCTCTTGTTTCAGTCTTCCATGATCCTACAGTCAATCCTAAAGTAGCTTTGAGTCCCCATGATCTGGAAAAAGAAACCTAAGATTGCCTATGAGAGTTTAACTGGGAAATCAATAAGTAATTAATGAGAGAAAATAGTACAGCACTCTTTTACATGGACAGAATGTCTATTAGGCCAAAAGATCTCCACTCTAACCTAATTTAAAGCATTAATATAACATTAAAGAGATAATGTGTCTCAGAAACATAGTTGTTCAGCTACCCAAAGCATAGCAAAGGAAGAACTAAGGAAGGAGCTATAGGAATTTCCCAGTCAAACCCTGATCAGAGGAGAGGGAGACTTGGTCCCAGAATTATTTCTTCTTGTATAAGGATGTGAGAATCTTATGAATAGGAATACATGAGGGTTTTATTCAATGCAATCAAACATTCCACTGCATAAAAAATTTCTTGATGTGATTGCTTGTTCCCCAGAATGTGTTATTTGACTTTTTGCATGTGGCTACCTTATGGAAAGAAAATGTATTATCTCCAAAGTACGTGTAATTTTCATAGTAAGCTAGTAGCTTAATATATTGATTTTAGAGTTTAAGGAGGGGGAAAGCATACATTGCCTATATTGTTGCAGAGCTGATTTTTAGTGAAAGGGGTTTATCAGTGTTTGGAGAAAGTTTCCTGAAGTCTTACATAATTTATTTTAAAACTTATCAAGTTGGATTGTTATTCAAAGAGAACCATGTTTATAGATTCATGTCCTAGTGTCTTCTGACTCGTTCAACTTAATATTCTTGTTTAGAGGGTTGGGATTCTTTATTTTAGGCTCAGTCAAGATCACTCTAATCTTTCTATCACAGTTTTCTATCACTTGGGAAACTTGTGATGGTTTTAAGAACAAAAATAACCCAAATAGTTGCTTTTTTGGTGGCTTTGTTTTCTAACAGTATTGTGTAGGACTTCAATATCATGCAAAATGTTCTTGTAAATTCTTCCTCTTCAATATCTCAGTGATCATCAAAGGATCTAGACTGTTTTATAAAAGCCTTGACAGATTTGGCATCACTGGGGCTGAGACACTGGCCATTTCCTTCATGGCCTGAAAGAACCTTTGGCCATGAGAGACCTTGAAAAAAGCAAGGTCCTTTGACACCTTGCTATACTGCCCCACACCGGGCATCAATCCTGAGTCTTTCTGCAAGGTAGAATCACCTCATGGTGGGATTGCTGAAGTTATTGAGCAGCTGCTCTCGACTGTCCATTCCCAGGTGGAAGCCACAGTCACCTCTGCAATTTGCAGCTTCCTCCTTGAATGTCTAAACTGGAGCTGGCACCAGACTCAGGTCCTCCTCATTTCCATGGCCTCTGCTGCATCCACCCCTGCTGTAGTCATGGACACTTCTATTGTGGGACTCAATTCCTTGGTTCTTCTTTGATTGTACTTGACTCAGTTTTATCATTTACCAAGAGGCAAAAAGCTTTCAGATAACAGCCAGAAATCATGTTCTTTTCTCAAATTGTCATCAAATGACTTTTGATTAAAATGTGAAGGGGCTGTGTTTGTCTCATTGCATCACCCAGAATTAACCAGCAAGTGTAAACATTCACAGCTAGTGACTTCTATGCTATGCCTATCAGAGATAATAAGGCTGCCAAGTTCATATGAATGAGCAATGGGTCATGAATGGGTCATGAACACCTAGTTCTTCTGATTTTGATGCATGTTTCCTTTTCATTATTTTAAACCACTCCTGCTGTTAAAAGGCCTTTGGGAGATACCAGCAGTAGGCACTGTATATGTCTGGAGTAGGGAAGAGTCGTTATTTTGTTTGTTTGTTTTGGCTGGGAGAATTGGAAAGACTTTCCTATGATGCTAACTGGGTGTAGAAGGCAAAGGAAAAATTTTAGCCTTTGGCCATTTTCCAGTTAGGTGGAAGCCCAGGGATCCCCAGCCTGTCTTGCCAAAATGACACACACCTCTTACTCTGAAACCCCAGCAGCTGACAGCACACTCATTTCTGCCCATAATTCCACAAATTCCAATTTGGCAAAGGCACATATAAAACTGTTCTGATGATGGTGGAATTAATGTGGGAGGTGGGAAATGGCTTCTTCACTGTTTTGATGACAGTCCTGAGGGGGAGCCAGAAAATACATTACTTGATATATTTTGTTCTCTGTACAATTTTAGATGTCTTAATACATCTCTAGTATTTTGATCTAAATGTCATTTTTATTTGGAGTCATTTGACTCTGTGTCGAGGGAGTAAGGAAGGAGGAAGACAATCTAGTACTTCGCAATATGTTTCCATACATCAGCACTCAGTAAGGAATCAGAGAGAGGAGCCAGGTCCTTTGCAATTCAATCCAGTTTCACTGCTTGTTAACTGGGAAAGACCTCGAGTGAGCCCCTTCACCCCTTTACCCTTCACCCTTTTGCCTCCCACACGAGGAATTGGATTCTTGCTTGTGTTTTTGGTATGCTATTTTTAGGGAAAGAAATATCTGCATGTTCGTTGGTATACTACATGATTTCAGTATTTAAAGAAAAGAAAACCTGCGATTTGAATTATGTATGTCTTGAGACACACTCAGAGAGCTACCTATATTCGACATTAAAATTGTAAACACACAAATGTCTATTTGTTTAGAAAACATTTTGGCCACCTCCCTCCCCTTTTTAAGCACTCTTGAGGTATCTTACTGTTTAAATTCCCATTTCCCAGGTTCCTAGGAATATTGAAATTGCTTTTAATGCTTTTCAGTCATTTGTATTTGCCCAGGAGCCAGTTCTGCTCCATCTGGCAGATATTCTTGATGGAGTTGTTTTAAGTGAAAGAAGGGTGGGGCAAGGTTTAGGAAAACAGGAGGAGGGTAGTATCAGTATAGGAGGGATTAAAGGAGGAAAGTGGAGGGAAGAAGAGAGGGGTGCTATGAACAGGCTTAATTTCCAGTCGTTTCTGTTGAGCCTGACCACCTCCTTCTGCCAGGTCTATGTTCACGGTGTGCTCATCACTTATTTCCATCAAGGCTGATTTTCCATCCTCCCGTAGGATGATTTATTTTCATCAGTATCAACTTCCACTCATCCAACCTGGAGATCCTCAGTCTGGAGCCTGACCCTCTTTCAGCCTCTAAGGACAAGTTCAGCAGATGATAGCAGCTACATCTCCCTTTTTTCATGGAACACTGGTAAAAGCAATAAGTGCCTATTGGGCTTTTTATCTATGATCTCAGGCAATCTTTACAAGACCTGTCTGTAAGTGTCATCTTGTGACCCACCCTTTCACAGATGTGACAACTGACACCAAGAAAAGTGATAAGCAGCTTAGGTAGGGGACCCACAGCTAGCAAGAATCAGTACTAGGATCTGAACTCAATCTTGCCCTTTCCAAAAGCATATCTCTTTCCACTATGCTATAGGAAGTAGATTTATCTTCACCAGGTGACAAGTAGACAGGGTGGGCAGAACGCTTCTCCTTTTCCCCCAGTGTTCCTGCTCCTGTTGAATGAGTAGGACCGTCTCTCAACACTCTGCCTTCTCAGGAAAGGGCTGGTAGGGGGTGTTTCTACCCTTCTCTACATTCCTTAAAGAGTATGAAACTCTCAGAGAGTAAAATCTTGAGGAGTCCACAAAATTTGTCTCGGGTGGGAGAGAGTTGGACTGGAGGGAAGGAAATTTCCTGGGCAAACTTTGACATAGGGGTCTTGGCCAGGTGCTGCCAGACCACACCACCACTTCTCCTGTTAATTCTTGCAGAAACAACACCAAGTATGTTTCTAAGAAACAGGGGCTCTGGAGTAAACAAATCAAGAGTTTTTTCATTGTTTGGGACAAAGCCTAATAAGAATTTACAGTGAGAAAGCAACATTAATCTCTATAGATGCCCTCTCCCAAGTAACTGCACATCTCTGTGTCTTAATTCCTCCATCTGCAAAACAGATACAATTATTCTTGTCTTCATAAATTACACTAGGCTTTGGGGAAGACAGATGGGGAATATATATGAGACAGAATCTCATAACCGTAGGAAGGAAAGCAGCTTATAACTCCAAGGTATTTATGTTATTAATTTTATTCAAAAACTAGAAATGGATTAGAAAGACCACAAAGGCATTTTAGTGCTCTAAGCTGTTAGGAGGTTCCAGCTGAATAGACTCATCCAAAGTTTTCTTCAAACGAGCAGGATTAAGCTTTTATTTTTGTCAAACTGGAGGGTTTATTTGCTCTGCACAATTCCTACAGCCTTGTTGTGATTCATTTCAACTCTCAAAATTTAGGCTGAACATATTTTGCAGTGAGGTAGACTGGATTGACATTTAGTTAAACATTCGATGAGACTGGTTTACAACGCATGCAGGAAACGGGCAGCAGCTAATTTTGTCCACGTTCGATGCCTATTGCAGGAACGTCAAGGGTTTGCCTCCTTTGGTAAACAACCTCTTCCTACAAAATAAGAAAATTGTAAGCTGAAATACTGCTTGTTTTAAACACATATAAACAGACATTTACATGTATGTTTCTTTTCCTTTTTTTATTGATACATAATAGTTATACCTATTCTGGAGGTACATGTGATATTTTGATACATGGATGTAATATATAATGATTATATATAATGATTAGGCCCTTTATAAAGGGAGTTGGGATATCATTACCTCAAACATTTATCTTTTCTTTATGTTGGGAATATTGCAATTTTTCTCTTCTAACTACTTTAACTATATAATAGAATCTTGTTAACTGTGATCACCCACTGTACTATCAAAACTAGATTTTATTCTTTCTATATAACTATTTTTGTAACCATTAATTAACTTCTCTTCATCCCTCTCCCTTGCCTACTTCCCTTCCCAGCCTCTGATATCCACCAATCAACTCTCTATATTGATGAGATCCACTTTTTTAGCTCCCGCATGTAAGTGAGAACATGCATTATTTACCTTTCCACACCTGGCTTATTTCACTTAACATAATGACCTCCAATTCCATCCATGTTGCTGCAAATGACAATATTTTATTATTTTTTAATGGCTGAATAATATTCCATTGTGTGTTTATACCACACCTCCTTTTTAATTTATCTATTAATGGCATTTAGGTTGATTCCATAGCTTAGCTATTGTGAATAGTGCTGTAATAAATATGGGAATACAGGTATATCATTTTAATATATTGATTTCCTTTCTTTTGGACATATATTCAGCAGTGGGATTGCTGGATTATACTGTAGTACTATTTTTTAAAGGAATTTCTATACTGTTTTCCACGGTGGATGTACTAATTTACATTCCCAACAACAGTGTTTGAGGGTTCCTCTTTCTTGGCATCCTTACCAGCATCCATTATTTTTTGTCTTTTTGATAAAAGCCATTTTAGGTAGAGTGAGATTTTAATTTGCATTTCCCTTACAGTTAGTTAAGACTTTTTTTTTTCATATACATGTTGACCTGTATGTCTTCTTTTCAGAAATATCCATTTGGAATGTGGCTTACAACAAAGAGTATGAATTCTGAGTCAGTGGGCCTAGTCCTGAATGGCAGCTTTCCATGAACCGGCTACTTGAAGTGCATACATTGATTTACTCCTTAGGTTTTCATGAAGTGTGGCAGACACTCTTAAGACTCTTCCTAATATCCATTCTGTTTTTTTTTTTTTTTTTTCCAGATGAGAAATTTGCCTATTTGTTCAGAGCAGCAATGTGTCCAACTAAATACTAGTGCTTCCTCAGCCTCCTATGCAGTAGGGGTGGCAGATGGGAAATAGGTAGTGTTCTACTGTGAGTCCCTAGGGATAGTTTTTTATTTCCTAGGGGAAAAAAGGTGCTGAAAGGAATGGTGCATTTTCTTTTTTGCTTTGAATATGGAAGTGTTGTCTGGAGCTAGTAGCCATCTTACAAGCATGGGGACAAAGCTAAGGCTAGTAGACCAGAAAGATAGCACACTATTCCTTGTGGAAATAAAGCCAGAAATTTCTCACCTATAAAATGAAAGAACAATAACTTGTTTGTGTAAGCCATTCTAAGTTGGCATATACATGTACCCAAATGCATTCCTTGCTGCAAAAGAGAATAAACAACATAACAGTCATAACTTGCAGACCACAATGCCTGGCACACTATGGAAATTCACTAGGTGTTGCTTCTGCTTCCTTGTGTTACTTAGTTACTGTATTAAACAAGAGATGGATTAATTAATATTCCTTCTTTTTAATTAGCTTTCCAAATATTAAATATCAATGACATACTAGACATTCTGTGAAACATGAAAATATGAAGATGAATGAGACTGGGCCCTTGCCCTTGAGTTGTTCAGAATCTTAATGGAAAGATAATTAACTGCAATTCAAAGTAATGAGTACTAGAGTGGAAACAGGTATATAATGCTTTAGGAGTATGGGATGTAAAACTGAATATCAATAGCTGTGAGACAAGCATAAAAGAGAAAGAAAAATCTTCCAACCCAGAGAAAGAGTGGCCAAGCCCAGCATGTGGCTATTGAAAATTTTGCAGAGAAAAGTAGATTTATCTGTCTATGTCATAGCATTGAGTCACACAAAAATTTGAACCTAGAACCCTGAAATATAACAATAATAATAACTAGCTAACATTTACAAGAAATTTCCTTATAATCTGGTGCTCAAAAAGTATCATTTTATTTAATATTCACAACAACTCTCTGGGCTAAGAGCTAACGCTATTCACATTTTACAGATGAAGGGACGGGGACTCAGTTAAGTTGTTATTTGCCCAAAGTCACACAGGTGTATAAAAAGTGGAGTTAAGGCTAAAATCCCATACATGGTATTAGTAAAGTCTGCTCCATTAAATACCTTGGCAATATCTATGGTTTTGAGACCTGTGGTTTCCAAGATATACTTATGATTTATTTTGTGATATTATGATTCTCTTGGTGAGTGGCTGCTCTCTGGTCTGCCATCCAGAACTCCCACCTGTGCAAGGCATAGTAAGTGAAGGCCAATAACATTTTTATTTCAATTTGTTCAATTTTTGCCTGTTTATATGTTTTCAAGATAGTTTCCACCTCAGTGAGTGCTAGAATCCTAGATCCCCTAGATCAGGCCATACCTGAAGACATCCTAACTCTGGACTTTCTTTACATGAGCGTAAAACATCCTCTTTTGTTTCCCCTAATGCAGTTGGAGTTGTGTTTCTTTTCTTTTGACCCAAGGAATCCAAACGAATACACTATGCATCCTCCCAAAAGTAGAACCCCTTAGTATATAGTTAAAGAGATTGAACTATGTGGAAACTCAGTATTTAATGATGCATTGTTTATCTTTGTATCTCCAGTACCAAATCCTTTGCCTAACACTTTGTAAACCCTCTTTAAGTATTCAGTGTCAGAAAGCCTATCTCTCTTTGTAAACCCTCTTTAAGTATTCAGTGTCAGAAAGCCTATCTCTTTCTCTCTCTTTTTTCAAATGTAGGTCTACTTTGTTTCTCATGATTAATGAGCATTTTAGTTCCCGAATCCAATCAGTCTCATGTTCTTTTTTGCCTAGGACCTTATGTTGGCAGATTAAACTTTCTAAAAAAGCCCCTTGCAATTCCCGAGACAGTCTCAGGTCAAACATGCCCTGTGCCTTGGTCATGGGTAGCACACAGGGTGGAGCTCCTTTCAATCCATACTGAATTCATTGGTTCCAGGACTTCCAATTTGCTCCTACCTGAAGCTCTCATTTTTCCAGGAGCCTTCTGGAGCCAACAGGGATTATTTTTGGCTCAGACCCTCTTGTCAAGCTCACTGCCATCTCTAATTCACAGGCTGGCAGTCATGGGGCAGCCACTGAAGTCTCATGCCCAGTGGGCAGCTATTCTGGGATGTTTGTGCTTGACATTCACGATGGCTTCCTGGCTGACTCACTCCCCAGTCCAGCCCCCATCGTGCTGGGCTAGGGTAGCTCAGCAGCCTGTTTTGATTCTCCTAATCAAAGAGCAGCATCCTAAAATCTTGCAGTCAGCCATGCACACCAGACTGGGAAGAAATTGTCAGCTGCTAAATTTAACCACAGCCACTTTAGAAATGAGCTGCTGGGAGATTCTGAGAATGTAAACTGGGGAGATTCTTTCTTCTTCTCTTTCTTTAATTTTTCTTCTGATGTTTGAATCAACTGGCTGAGTTAAATCCAGGATGAACTATTTCTTACTACTCTTGGAGAAGTTACTGCACTACTCTGAGCCCTAGTCATCGCCCCATTGTTGAGAGTAATTTCTCTCAACAAATGGTAACAATAAAGCCTACACAGTAGGACTGTTTATAGGATTAGGAATAATTAGCTTGTCTAACAGGCCTGATACAGTGCCAGGCATCTTGTTCATTACCATGTTGTTCTTGTTTCTCATTAATTTTCCAACCACCTGGGCCAACCACCTAGTAGGTGCTCATTAAATGTCAAGAGAATAAGTGAATAAAATAATAAATGAATGAATAAATGTTGGCATCATAACCCTTGTTCTTCCTCTTTTATCCTACTTTGATCTTTTAAATAGACTAGATGATCCACATAATGCATACTGCAGGCATTGGACAATTGCCCATCTCAGAAAACATGCAGAGTGCATCTTGACACCTCTCATGTCAACTCGTAACTTCCCCATCTGCCTTCTCTACTGACATTCAGCCCTGCCTAAAGCATTCCCGGACTCTGACACTTTTCCCATGGCCCACTTCTCTGGGGCCTGTTTTGCACATGCCACTCTGGCTCTCTCTGACACTCTCCTAAGACGATTCTGATGTACTTTGGACCTCACTTCCTCCTGTTTAAAGACATTCCCATTACCTTGCTGGGATAGCCCCAGGGGCCAAGCTGTCTCTCCCCTTCAGGTGTGGAGGGGCACTGCCTCTAAACCACACACTTTGCAACTTTCAGTTCAGGGTTCCTTGCTGGGAATCAATGCATTCTATAATGAGTTTCCACCTTCTTGCTTAGATCTCCTTCATAGTAAACTTTTTATTCCAGACACCCAACTCTAATCACTGTCTCCTAAAGATACATTGCCGGACACATAGTGAATGCATAGAAGTGTTTGCTGTTATCATAACATTAATATTATTAATCATATCAATACTTTTAAAAAATGAATTGTCTTACATTCTTCCAAGTTGCATTTCGCTATTTTCCTAATGGTGCAGCTCAAAGCCCATTCCAGTCGTTGACAAAAAACATGGCATAAGTATACATATGTAACAAACCTGCACGTTATGCACATGTACCCTAGAACTTAAAGTATAATAATAAAAAGAGAAAAAAAAATACAAAAAAAAAAAAATAGTGATGACAACAACATAACAATGCCAAGAATGCTAATAGCTGACTTCAAGGGAGCACCACCAGTGGGCCAGGCTTGCTATTAAGCACTGCTCACTCACTAACACAGGTTACTCTAATAGCAACTTAATGGCTCCTATCTCCCCACTGAACAGATCAGTAAATAGAAACTTAGGCTAAGAAATGCTCCCAGTGTAAAAAAAAAAAAAGGCAAACAAGTTTTAACTCCAGAGTCTTAAAATGTAACCTTCAGAACCTCAACTTCTTATCTTTGAGATGAGTTAACCATAACCTTTTTTTTTACGTTTAGGGAGAAGATTAAATAAAAGAATACCTGTTAAGCACTTACAGTATCTGGCATTCAGTGGCATGCAATAGCTGTTAGTGAAGTTGCTGCTGCTGCTGCTACTGAACACTCATCTGAAGTCCATGTTTGCTCTTTGAATTATTCACTAGCTTGTAGAGACCCAGAACCTTTATTATGTTGCTGCCTAATTTTCTCTGTATATGTGCTTTGTCACCCCAGAAGGACTATAAGCTCCTTCACTGCAGAAACCAGCATCGGTACAAAATTCTGGTCTTTGGGGTTCTCAGTTTTCTTCTCTGAAACAGGATTTTGATGCTTCCCAAAGCCCCTTCCAAATATGACATTCTCTGCTTCCATAAATGTTATTTATTCTGATCTCTCCTACAGCCTGTGACACTCCACTTTGCATGCAATACTCAATAATTATGTACTGAATTATTAACATCTAGAGGTGAAATCTCAGGTACTAGGGAGGTTCTTTAATTTTGACTTTGGTGAAAGAAGGAGAAAAAGATGTAACCAGGTTATAAGGTGCATTACAATTGATATCTAAAGATTTCAACTGAGGGAACTGGAAACTGGGGCATTTATAGGTGGTGGAAATGATGTGAGCTTTGAAAAGTGAGGAAATTCCTTTCCCAAAGGGATATTGGGCTTTCACTGCCCTCTATTTCAGTCAGTTCTGAAAACGTACATGTTACTGGGTTTTGCCAGTCCTGTTGGCTGGCTTCTGCTGAGAGGGAAGGAAAAGAATAAGACGGTGAAGGAAAGTGAGCTAAATTTAGTGGGATGGCCCTAGGCTCCAGGCAGTGGCTGAAGGCAGCTCCTAATTACTTAGCCTCCCTGGGAGATAGGAATAAAGTTTTCCTGAAAACAGGGTAAGAGAACTGGGAGGAGCAATGTATTGCAACATGTGCAAGCTTCCTCTAGTCACTCCTCCTAATTGAGATCTGCAGAAAGCTTAATCAGTGGTGGTGTTTGATAGCATTTATTGAGCACCACCTGTGAGCCATGCTCCACATTAAACCCTGGGATACAGAAAGGTATAGGACATAGCCCCTGCTCTGAAGAATCACCGTTTATTGGTGGGAAAACCAACACGTAAACAATTATCAAAATATGTTGTGATATGTCATGTGATGGAATTATGTGGAGTAGTGTTGGCCTCTTTGAACACCACAAGCTCCACCAGAGGCAGGGATTAAGGTGGGGGTCTCACAAGGAACTCCTGAACCACAGGCTGTCATGTAAAAAATAGGTGCTGTTTTAATCACCAAGTTTGTAGCAATTTCTTATGAATCGTTAAAAACCAATACAGGACTATTATAAATGGTACAGATTTAATGTATTTTTCTAAATTATTAATCATGATGCATGTGGTTAACATCTAAACTTCTCCCACTCTGTACCTCTTATCATGTTCGTCATTGTCACTCCTGTGATGTTCTGGGATAACATACACATGAAGCAGATCTAGGAGAATGTCAACTCCATTTTATGAGTATTTTCTTAACTTTTAAAAACATTTTCAAATACTTGTAGATTCACACATCATGTTTCTTACAACTCCTTGTAAGAAATAATATAGAGAGATCCTGTGTACCCTTCATTTTGCTTCCCCCATAAGGTAACATCTTGCTTAACTATTGTATGATATCACAACCAGGAAACTGACATTCTTATAACCCGCTGACCTTATTCAGATTTCACTAGTTTTATGTACTTTTGTGTATATGTGTGTTCATTTGGTTCTATGCAATTTTATCACAAGTGCATGTTTATCCAACCACTGCAATAGTTAAGATCCATACCAGTTTTATGCAAGAATCCTTCTTCATGGGAGCTGGGGTTTTTTTTTACCTGAAATTTGTGCATGGCTTTCATCCCTTGTGGTCTGGGCCAGATGAACCAATATTCATTTCCCTGATCTGGATTACAGACCATCTTTAGTAGAAGGGACACTGATAGTTTTATCACTTGAGGTTCCTGGCTCCAAATGTCAGAATGCTTAAATATTTTATGTTTTTTAAAATGAGTATTTTCAGAAACACATAAATTACAGAGGTAGTTCTTTCTGGCTTCAGGCATGACTGGATCCAGGGTACCAAATCATGACTTTAGTTTTAGCATCCAAAGATCTCTGTTATGTTTTCCTTCATGGATAACTTTTATCAAGCATCTCTTTCCTTGCAGTAGCTTCAGACAGGCCATCACTAATGCCCTACAGTTTAACAATCCCAGAGAAGTCTTGGGATTCAGCTTCATTGTCATGGGGTTCATTTTTGAGAACATTCTTTTGGCCGGTGGGATGGAAATATTCTGATTTAGCAGGACTGGGCAGAGGAATATGATTAGCCTCACTCTAACCATGTTGGATTCAGAGAGGAGAAGGTGGAATGGGTGCTGGGGTGCAAACTCATGATAGTCCTTGACCTCACCTACTCTCATTCCCTTCTCTCATATATGAGGAGACCCCAGACCCTATGCCCCATACCTACTCCTTAGTAGGTGAACACAAAGAGGGGAAAAAGAAAAAGAAAGGCTGAAGTGAAGAACAGAGTAAGAGAAAGAAGAGATTTCCCAAAAGAAGGTCAAAGAGAGAAGAAGTACAATAGAGAAATAACCTCTCCTGGACAAAAAAAATCAAAAATCAAAAATGACTTTCTTCAAGAAGAAACAAGGGCTTCCATTAAGTTGGTGCAAGAGCAATTGTGGTTTTGTCATTATAGCAAAAACCACAATGACTTTTGCCTCAACATTGTATGCTACTAAGATCTCCCTTCAGACCTCTCTCCACCTAACCCCTCCACCCAGTCTGTCTTCTAAAGCTCTTCAGTGTTTTTGTTCTTGAACCAAAATGGATCAAGAAGGGGTCACAGAGACTTCTATTAGCAATGTAGCTCTTCCTCGGATTACCATGTGTCTCATTTTCTCAATACTCAGGTTTCTGAAAACTGAACTCCATAAAAGTGTTAATTTGAATTTATGACAGTTACTGAGTCCTAATAACATTCAAGAGCATCTTTGAATTCAAAGAAGTGACAAGTAGAATTTCAGAAACTGCAGAAGGTCAAGGTGGGAACTATCTTTTGCCAAGCAGGATCAATGGGAAACTCTCCAAATATGGTCATTTAGGCAGCCACTTTGTTGGGCTTGTCTTTTAAAGAAACAAGCCGACTGAAAGTTAAATGAATCTCAAGCCCAAACTGCTTCCTTTAATTTTCCCTTGTGTCAGATAAGCTATATAATTATCGATAACTATGTGTGTCCAAGTATTTGTTTAAAGGGCAATTTAATGTCGGTGATATATATTCATGAGTTATTAAGTAGCTGCATATTTCCTGTGTATTGTTTTCTTAACATACGATTAATTGAAATTTAATGAAGTTTTAAAAGAAATTTTTCCAATTTTGTCTGGAATGCTGTCTTCTCTCCAGAAATTACAATTATCCACTGTGGAACAACTTTGTAAAAAGGATAGAAAGGGGAGGTTTTGGGCTTCTGACCTTCCTCTTTTAAATACATCTATATGACCCAAGGCACATTTCTAACAGATATGCTGCTATTGGGTTACAGGAGACTGAGTTGTTGACTTCTCATTCTTTAAGGCAGCTGGGTAGGGTCTGCTGCAGCAGGAGTCCTCATACTAGTTGATTTTGGATACATCACCTCATTCTTTGTTGTTGTTGTTGTTGTTGTTGTTGTTGTTGTTGAGATAGAGTTTCGCTCTGTCACCCAGGCTGGAGTGCAGTGGCACAATCTTGGCTCACTGCAAGCCCTACCTCCCAGGTTCACGCCATTCTCCTGCCTCAGACTCCCGAGTAGCTGGGACTACAGGCGACCGCCACCATGCCCAGCTAAGTTTTTTTTTTTTTTTTTTTTTTTTTTTTTTTAATTTTTAGTAGAGAAGGGGTTTCACCTTATTAGCCAGAATGGTCTCGATCTCCTGACCCCGTGATCCGCCTGCCTCGCCCTCCCAAAGTGCACCTCATTCTTTAGAGTGTCCTGCATATATTATCGTTATCATTATCATTATCCAGACCAGTTTCATAGAGGGATCCCTCGTGAGAGCTGGATATGGCTTGTCCCTGCCAAAACCCAAGTTGAAATTTGTTTCCCAATGTGGCAGAGTTGGGACGTGGGGCCTAGTAGGAGGTGTTTTGGTCATGGGGGTGGATCCTTCATGAATAGATTAATGCCCTCCTATGGGAGCGAGTGAGTCCTCCTGGGTTAGTTACCAGAGACTGGGAGAGCTGGTTGCTCTGCAAGTGTATTTGGCTTCCTAGACTCTCTTACTTTCCCTTTGTCATGTGATCATGTGGAAGACGGGGGAAGCACATGCAATCACATGTATACAGGTATATGCTACTTTCAGGTCTGGCCCATAAAACTCAAGCAATTCTTTACGTTCTTTCGGCATTTTGCAGGGGACTCAATTCCCCGGTGGGTGACGTAGTCTGGGTTCCTAAACTACTGTGTAAAGGAGAACTTTCTCTGAATTCCCTACCCCTAACTCATTGGACTGTACCATGAGCAAGAAACACATTTTTCTTGTGGTAAGATACAGGTTTTGTGTGTTGCTAATGCAGCAGCATTTTGGATAATCTTGGCTCCTGACATCCCTCAGCTGCTAACAAAATTAATCAGTGTTTCAAAATGGCAGTACCTGATCCAAGCCTTTTCCTGATGTTTGAAGTTTGGCCAACATAGTGGACCTCACTGCCTCCTCCTTGCTTAGTAGTGATTTCATCTGCAATTTTATCACATAAGTAGACTGACCAGTGAATAAATGAGCAGAGGCTATTTGGAGGGACAGCCTTCTAGTGCCATAGGAACTATAAATCTGATCCTAACAAACTCTTGGAGACAGTGAGCTCACTGATTACTAGATTACTAGTTTACTTTACCAGAGGCACCAACCTATGGGTTTCCTTTTTGAGCTGCAATTGGTGGGTATATATGCTGGCCTAAGGTCAACTACAGCAGCAGCCAAAAGAAGCTGTAGTCAGTGAATCAGTGACAGTTTTGTGAGAGCTTTCAAGCAGGCAGTCGTCACTGATGATGTAACAATATTCTTCTTGTACTGAAGTTTTGATCGTTGTTGGTTTTTCTTTTTCTTTCTTTGTCTTCTTAGTTAAAATTAGTACATTTTTCTTGCTTAGGTGACAGGTTGCTGGGATGGTAACTTTCACTTTTTGTGTAGACATAAGAAGGAAAATGAATACTCGCAGTCTGGAGGGGAGGGAAGAGGCAAAGTATCACTAGAGAACCCTAAGGAGACTTACCTTCGGTAGAGTCACAAGAAGATCTGCATAGAGTCCTTACCTAGAGGACATATGTCTGCTACTGAAAAATCACAGTTATATGCCCTTAGATTTATTCTGGAAAGAGGCTCTCCAGAAAGAAGAGATGGTTGGTCAGTCTTTCTTGCCCCCATTCACAAAGTCTCAGCTTCCCTTTGGGGTAGACTTCCTTATTTTATTACACTGGTCTCCATGGCGGAGACAGTGCTCTCCTTGAATGCTCAAATATAGACAAGCTATCTTTTTCTTAGCTGAATTGGGCGGCAGTCTTCAAAAGAGGTTCTCAAATTCTAAGTAGAAAAGGAGAATTCATGAAGCATATGAAATTAAAAGTAGTCCAAATCACAGGTTGCAGTGGTTTGTCATTTCCACTTGCTTGCCTGAAGGATTACCATGTAGGGTATTTGGCCGGATTCTCTACTACCACAATAGAGAGGTGTCTCTTGTTACAAGAGTTCCTCCTCATGGAAACTTCGTCAGAGAACTATCTCATGGACAAGGAATAGGGTGATCTCTTCTTTGATGAAGAAAAACCAATATAGAATTTTCTTCATTCTTTAATTAGGATAATTTCTTTCACTTTTTTGGGGGTATAAGAGATATACTCATTTCTCCAGCTATAGGACTGACTTCCCACATCAAGTTCAATGCATATAGGAATTGAAATAACTTTTCTTATTGGTCTAATCACATTTTAAATTGTTTTTGGGAACATGTGTAAACATATATCGAGTTAAAAGTAAGTCTCTGTACCATGTCTGATTCAAGATTTTGAGTTTTCTTTCCCAGAGTTAACAACATTTTACGTTTTTTTTTTTTGATGTATCTTTCCTTCAATAAATGTATTGTTTTTAAAGTCTACTTTGTGTTAGGCACTGTTCTAGGCAGGTCACATTACATTTACCTTCAAGATATCCAGAATCTGACCTTTTTTTTTTTTTTTTTTACCACTGGTTTTTTGAAAAATAGAGACAGAATCTTGTTCTGTTGCCCAGGTTGGGGCGCAGTGGTGTGGTCATAGCTCACTTTTTTGGCCTTAAACACCTATCTCATTATGTTGTCCAGGCTAATTTTAAATTCCTGGCCTCAAGTTATCCTCCTGCCTCAGCCTTACAAAGTGCTGAGATTTCAGGCATGAGCCACTGCATCCAGCCTCCTTTTACCACTTCTGCCATTATCACCTTGGCCCTCTCTTGTCAATTGTCACATTAACCTCCTTCTAGCATAATTTGGACCCATTCACTTTAAGACAAAATTTTTCTCTTTTTTTCCCAAAGCATATCATTATCTTGCATGCATATTATGAAATACATTATTTTACATTGTTTTCAAAAATAAAGATGCAATAAATTCCAAATATAAAAAGCTTATAGCTAACATCATATTCAAGGAGAGAAAAAACAAAGCTTTTTCTCTATGATCAGGAACAAGACAAGAATACCCACTCTCACCACTTCTATTCCAGTTAGTTCTGGAAGTATTATCCAGAATAATTTAACAACAACAAAAACAACAACAACAAAAACAAATAATAAAAGAAGCAAAATTATCTCTTTTATTCAGATGACATAATCTTATATGTAGAAAATTCTAAAGATGTCACAACAAAGCTAATATACTAATTCAGCAAAGCTGCAGAATACAAAATCAACATGCAAAAATTAGTTGCATTTCTTTACACTAACGTTAAACAGTCTGAAAAGAGAATTAAAAAAATTTTCATTTACAACACTATTTAAAAAATAAAATAGGCATAAACTTAACCAAGGAGGTGAAGGTCTTGTACACTAAACATTATAAAACATTGCTGAAAGAAGTGAAAGTTGACACAAGTAAACAGAAGGATAACCCTTATTCATAGTTTCAAAGACTTAACATTGTTAAAATGTCCATACTACCCAAACTGATCTACAGATTCAAGGCAATTCCTATCAAAATTCCAATAGCACTTTTTTTACAGAAATAGTAAAAGCAATCTTGAAATTTATATTGAATCACAAAGAAGCCCATATAGTCAAAACAATCTTGAAAAAAAAGAACAAAACTGGAGGCCTTTAGCTTTCTGATTTCAAAATATATTACAAAGCTACAATAATCAAAATAATATGGTACTGGCAAAGACAGACATATAGACTAATATAACAGAATAGAGATCCCTGAAATAAAGCCAAGTATGTACTGTCAAGTAATCTTTGACAAGGGTGCCAAGACTACACAATGGGGAAAGGATAGTCTATGCAATATATGTCACTGGGGAAACTGGAAATAAAAATGAAATTGGAGCCCCATATTATGTCATACACAAAAAATAAAATTGAGCCTTCTATTACATCATACACAGGAATCAACACAAATTGATTAAAGGCCTAAATGTAAGACCTGAAACTATAAAACTCTTTGAAGAGAAACATAGGAGAAATGTTTCATAACATTGGTCTTAACAATGATTTCTTACATGTGGCATCAAAAGAATAGGCAACACAAGCGCAAATAGACAGGTGGGACTAAATCAAACTCAGAATCATCTGCACAGCAAAGAAAACAATAACAGGTTCCAAAAGACACCTACAGAATGAGAGAAAATATTTGAAAACCACGTATCTGATAAGGGTTAATATCTAAAGTATATAAGGAGCTGACACAATCTAATAACAAAAACATCCCAAATAATGTGATTTATGAAATGAGGAAAGGACTTGAATCTACATTTCCCCAAGAAGACATGAAAGTGGACAACAGATATATAAAAATATGCACAATATCATTAATCATTACTGATCATCACCACCTGACCAATCTTATGACTCTAAAAAGAGATATATAGTTGTAGAATGTAGAATGAACAGAATAGTCCCAGTGTCAATTAGAAAAAGATCATGTATTTCCTATCATTAGAAATTAGGCATTTCATCTTCTGTAAGGCCACATCAAAATTCCTCAGAGACTATTAGTTCTTATTTCTTTATTGGCTAGGATGGGACAATGAAATTTCTAGTGACTCTTTTGTTTAAAATATTGACAAATGTCTTTGTCTAAGTGGGGGCAGGATGTCAATGCTTCTTGAGGATTTACTAAGCTGTTATTGATTTTCAAGGTCCTGCCACTCAAACCTTTCCAACCAAGGTAGAAGTCGGTATCTTGGCCTATTTTGTGCTCCCATAACAGAATACCTGAGACTGGGTAATTTACAAAGAGCAGAAATTTGTTTCTCACAGTTTTAGAGGCTGGGAAGTCTGAAATCAAGGCTTCAGCAGGTTGGTGTCTGTCAAGGGCCTTGTCTCTGCTTCCCAGATGGTGCCTTGAGTTAAGCATTCTCCAGGGAGGAGGAACATTATTTCTCAAATGACAGAAAAATGGAAGAGCAAAGGGAGAAAACCCACCTCTGAAAGCCCCTTTCTAAATGCATTAAACCTGCCCCATAAAGGTGGAGCCTAATTACCTGTTAAAGTCCCACCTCTTAATACCTTTCCAATGACAACTGAAGTTTGATTTGTGTTTTTGAGACAACAAACATTCAAACAATAGTAGCCAATGAGGCTTCAAATGCAAGTTTAAATTCTTAATCAACTTTTTTTTCTCCATCCTGGGTTTTGGAAAGTCTTTCAGGAAGGCAATCTTAAAATCCAAAATTTGTGGGAACTTCCCTATAACGTTTAAAGAATACAAACCCTAGGATATCCAAGATTTTATTTTCTTTTTATTTAAGACTTTTCACAAGTGATCAATGTTGTTAAATGTCAAAGTTCTCCAAAGTGAGTCACTGTGATATCAAATTGCTCTTGGTGAAATTATGACATTTAGAAAGACATGTGCATGGGTAATACTTGTAATGCAAAAACATGAAAAAACACAGGGTTTGGCCTGGAGGGAGCTTAGATTTAGGGCTCATGATAAATGCAAAAATGCTAACTTATGTCTCTGGAATCTGGACATAGACCAGCTTTGATCAGCTGCTGGCCCAGGAACCCAAAAGTCCAGACACACTGACTTGGACACAGCAGCTCTAATCAAACAGAAAAACAAAGACAATTATGAGGAAGGTCTTTATAGGGCTTTGATAAGGTGATCCAAAGCAAAGTTTATTCAAGGTTGTCAGTTTGATGAGAACGTTGGAACTCATCAGCTTTTGGGGCCATCTTGAGGACAGATTTATAGGATCTATGTCTACCTTCCCTCCATAGACTTTCTCTTAAAGATGAAAAGTGCTCAAGATATTGGACAAACAGAAAGACAATAGATGATGGTGTTAAAAGCTAAATTTTGCAAAAGAACAATATAATTTGATGGGAAATCAAAAGTCTAAGAAACCAAATATAAATAACACTCCAGATTTCAAGCAGTAATGAAACTTAGCTTCATTATGAGACTTACTTTGCTGTAGTAGGCAAAATTGCCTTGAGTGGGTGGAGTGTCAAGGGGTCTAATATAAGCACACTGTTTTCAAGGTCCTGTTTTGTGGTGGTAGGCTTCTTGTTGGAGTCTTAGTAGGACCTCTAGGATAGTGATGTGCTCTGACCAATGAATGGTCAATAGGAACACACTTGAAGCTTAAAAAAAGTTAGATTTTTTTTTTTGTTTTGGCACTCTAGGGGAACTCTGGGAGAATCACAGCAAAGAAAAATTGAGAGAGGATTCTTATAGGGTGTGTGGGTATATGTTGAGTGATATATATATATATATATTTGAGATGGAGTCTCACTCTGTCACCAGGCTGGAGTGCAGTGGTGCAATGTTGGCTCACTGCAACCTCTGCCTCCCAGGTTCAAGTGATTCTTCTGCCTCAGCCTCCCAAGTAGCTGGGACTACAGGTGCCCACCACCATGCCTGGCTAATTTTTAGTATTTTTAGTAGAGACGGGGTTTCACCATAGTGGCCTCGATCTCTTGACCTTGTGGTCTACCCGCCTCGACCTCCCAAAGGGCTAGGATTACAGGTGTGAGCCACCACGTCCTGCCTATGTTGAGTGACTTTTTAAGGAGAAAGTCGATCTGCCTGGACTTTTGGGTTCCTGGGCCAGCAGTTGGTCAAAGCTAGTCTATGTCCAGATTCCAGAGACATAAGTTAGCATTTTTGCATTTATCATGAGCCCTAAATCTAAGTTCCCTCCAGGCCACCCTGTGCTTTTTCATGTTTTTGCATTACAAGTTTTATCCATGTACATGTCTTTCTAAATGCCATAATTTCACCAAGTGCAATTTGATATCACAGTGACTCACTTTGGAGAACTTTGACATTTAACATAAGTGTAATGTTCTCAATTTGGTGAGTGAATATATTAATAATTTTTATTTGGTGTATTAGCTCAAACTGCCATAACAAAATACCATATACTGGGTGGCTTAAACAATAGAAATTATTTTATTGCCGTTCTGGAGGCAAGAAGTCTGAGATCAGGGTGTGAGTATGGCTAGATTCTGGTGAGGTCTCTCTTCCTGGCTTGTGCATGGCTACCTTCTTCCTGTGTCCTCACATGGCAGAAAATCAGAGAGTGAGCAAGCTCTCTGGTGTCTTTGTATAAGGGAGCTAATCATATCATAAGGACCCCACCTTCACGATCTTCTTTAAACCAAATTACCTCCCAAAAGTCCCATCTCCAGATAACATCTCATTGGAGATTGGAGCTTCACATATGAATTTTCAGGGAACACAATTCAGGTCCATTGCATCTAGGAAGCAGGAAAATTAAAGCACATGGGAAGGGTCATGCTAAGATGCAGTAACCACTCAGAGTAATGGGACATTATTCAGAAGAGAGGATGCTCAGTCATTTTTGTGTTTGCAGAGTGGCATTGCCTAAATCTTGTTCCGTACATAATCATGGATTGGCCTTGTCTATGTCTTGGTCTGAGGGTTGTTTATGTTCTTTTGTGAAAATTTACTGACATGTTCTCAGAAAGTCTGTTTTTCTTAGTAGATTGGAAACATCTCCATTACTTCTTGTTGTTTTTAATTGCCTTAATTCCTCTCTTTGCCTTGAATGAATAAAAGAAATATGTAAATTATTATTTCATTTGATTGCAAGGTGATAACTCTTTGGAAAAGAATATGAGTTAACTTTTTTCTTTATTAAAGTAATATGTACATATGCATTATAGAAAAATTTAAAAAATATGAAAAAAGCTATTATAGTTTTATCTTGCAGAGACAAACTATGTTCCCATGTTTGTTTCTTTTTATATTTGTCATTTTATTCTATGAACATTCACACTTGTTTTCATAGTTTGGGTTATACTGTAGATACATTTTGTGTTTTGAACTCTGACAAAAATTTTGCAAAGCATATTATCTTAGGCTCTAAGGAGCTCTGCTGATGGGAAGCTTGAGAGCCACTGAATGTACCTGTAACTCAGTTTGTTCACCTGAAAATAGAGATAAAATCACCAATTCTGTATTATCCAAAAGATTGTTGTGAGAGTTGCATAATTGTATATTAATGTGTAAATATGCTTTGAGGACAGTAACTTGTTGTACTTTTTAAAAGGGATGTACTTCCCATTATAGAAATTGGAGGAGGAAGACTGGAGGATTCTGATTTGCAAGCTTATTAAGGCAGAATAATAAATTTTGTTTAAGTCCGCCTTTATAAGTAATTACCGCAAATTCTCCAGTCCTCTAGCCCTGGGAGGCAGGCAGTCAAGCTATTTGTCAAGTAAATGAAGCAGCTCTCTTTTTCAGTCTTGAGCAATAATTTTCTTTAGACTTGGGAGAATCGATAAGACTCTATTTGCTAGATGGGGGTTAGTGTCCAGTCTGTTGAGCAGGAACTTACACCTCTCTCCAGTGGCTGTGCTAATGGGTGTCAGCGTCGACAGGGCAGGCAGAGTGTGCCAAAGGAGACACGGAGTGAAGCAAAAAGGAATCTTTTCAAACTGGGGAGATGGTGTAGTATGGGGAAAAGACTACTTTAAAGTACCAGGGAAAATCTCAGAAGCATTAATAAATAAATGCAGTGGACACAAAAAAAGGTGAGCTGAAAATATTATATTGTATTCATCTTGATATTTTCAGCGCCTAGCACAGAGCCTGGAACATCAATAATTGTTTGCTGAATAAATGAATGAATGCATGCATGCATGAATGAATTAATTATAATATTTAGGATAAAGCTGGCAGAAGGGAAGAGATGAAGCCATTACCTATTGAATGCCTACACTTTACCAGACACTGTGATAAGCACTATAGAGGCATGGTATCCTTTGATGCTCAGAGCAATTTTGTGAAGGTTAGTGTTATTATCCCTTTTTATGGACGAGGCAACTGTGGTTGAACCCTTTCTTTTAGCTCCTTTCACAGACATGCAGTGATATATGTTACGAGAGAGGATTTTGTAAAACCTGAAGCGCTACCCACCTGTGGGGAATTAAAAGGTGTTACTTGAGCCAGAATAAACTTAAAACACAGATATAATCAAGGCAGTAACGTTGAAAATAGATTAAACTTAATTGACCCTTTTTAATGCCTATTATGTTCTTACTGTAGGACCGGATATTTTAAGTTTGAATTAGTTTTGCTACTCTGTGACCAAGGATAAATCATCCAATCTTATTTGTTAAGCTACAGTTCATTACAGGTGCTATGGTATCACAGGCAATTTGCCTACATTACCTTATTTAGTTGATAAAACAAAGTTATCTAACAGGAATAGTTAATATCATTTTACAAACCATGATTGAATGGTCTGACAGTAAGCCTAAGAACTCATAATTTAGTGAAACTGGGATTTTTATCTATTTGCCTTCAAGATTTTATTTTACATTGTTATATAACTCGGCCTCACTACAAAATGTCATAATACACACCATCTGAACACTCTTAAAATTCTATGCTCAATCCTTATAAATTTTCCCAAATTGTGAAAACACTGCTGGCTAACCCATTTTACGGAGGAAGAATCAGGGGGTCCCAAAAGTAACATGATGTTTCAGGGTCACTCTGCTGATACGAATTTAATTTATATTTCTGCCCAAAGCTCTCCCTGTGGTTTCCAACTGATGCTTTTTAAATTCTTATAAGTCTAGCAGGAATAGCTCACATATGGTGTCCTGCTTGTGGGCTCCACTAGGGGAGGTGATCCCAGGCTCATGTTTGGTTGAGGGGCAGCCACTGATTGGAGCAGGGCTGAGTATTTTACTCAAGGACAATCAGTCTGGATGACTTATCAGTTGGAATCTAAAAAAGGGCAATGGAGATTTGCTAGGTTAATCAGTTTTTAATTTGAAATTGAATGAGAAAATGTGGGGAGAACCAGTTAGTCGAGCAGTAACTATTGTTGAAAGATTAGTAGGAAAGCTACAGAAATCAAGGAATAGCTGCCTTTTTGTCATAAGATCAAAGTAACAGGGGGTGAGGGGTTAGGTAACCAGCTGAAGAACAACTTCCCTGAAGAGTCAACTGGATCCACCATAGACTTTGTATAGAAAAATAATATTGCTGGCTTAAGCCAGTGATCTTGAGAGATTGTCTATTACTGTAGCATATTCTATCATATCCCACTACTATAATTCTTTGGGGTCTCCTTTGTTTGCTTCAAGTAGTAAAACCAACTGGCTATTTTAAGCAAAATGCGAATTTGTTGGAAGAATGGAGGGTATCTAACAGAATCACAAGGAAAGCCGAACAGCCAGTCTTCTAAGAAAGGATCCAGGTCCACCCTGATGATTGGAGCAGAAAGTGATAGGCAATATGAATCATTTCCAGCCACATTCTGTCCTCTTCTCTGTGCTTAATATTCAGATTCCCAGGCAAGAATATCAGATTGGCTTATTTTGGGGTCATCTGTCCACTCTTTGGCCAAAGGAAGGCAGGCATCTTGATAAGATTGTTCCACTAAAATGGTATGCAATGGGGAGATAATTTCTCAAAAGAAAATTAGGACACAGCTACAAAACAAATAAACAAAGCCAAAAAAGTAAAAACAAAAGCAAAGCTATAGAGCTATGCAGCCTCAAACGACAGGTGCAAAACAACAGGTGCTCACCACACAATTTCTATTTCACTACAGAGTATTACTTTTGTCTTTCAATTTTAATTATGCCTCTACCCTCTAGACTGATACACTCCTTGCTTGTCTGACATTGGATCTTTGGTTTTCCTTGACTAACATTGCATCTGCTTCAGCTGCCAGATACCTGAAATGTACAGGATGAAACCCTTTTTATAACCATTTCTTCTCCTTCTAGCTTAGCCAGCTCCTTTCACTTTTTCCTTAAAGGTGGTAGGAATATGAATTTATTCAAAATTGGATAGCTCAGGAAGGTTCTTTCTGTTTATGTGAAAAGTGTCATTGGAGTGTTGATGAAATTGCATTGAATCTGTAGATTGCTTTGGGTAGTATGTACATTTTAATGATATTAATTCTTCCAATCCATGAACACAGGATGTCTTTCCTTGTATATGTGTCTTCTTTGATTTCTTCTTTCGATGTCTTATTGTTTTCATCCACTTTCTAAAATTTATTTCTAAGCATTTTATTTTTTGATGTTATTGTAAATGGAATTGTTTTCTTAATTTACTTTTTGTGTTGTTCACTGTTAATGTATAGAAACACAAATTATTTTTGTATGTTGATTTTGTAACTTGCAATCACTATCAGAATTCCAATGGCATTTCTTATAAATTTTTAAAAATCCCAATATTTATAGGAAAACACAAGAATACTCAAATATCCTAAGCAATCTCAAGAAAAACGAACAAGTCTGGAGGGTCCTAATTTGAAAACATATTACAAAGCTACAGTAATCAAAACAGTATGGTATTGGCATTAAAGGAGACACATAGACCAATGAAACAGAATAAAGAGCCCAGAAATAAATTCACCCATTTATGGTTAACTGATCCTTGACAAAGTTTCCAAAAATACACAATGGGAAAACCACAATCTCTTCAATAAATGATGTTGGGAAAACTGGATGTCCACATGTGAAAAATAAATAAAGAAATAAAACCTTTGTCTTACACTATACACAAAAAATGAACACTAAACTAATTAAAGACTTAAATCTGAAACCGTAACACTCCTAGAAGAAAACCAGAGAGAAAAAGCTCTTTGACATTGGTCTTAGCAATAAATTTTTTAAATATGATCCTAAAAGTACAGGCAACAAAAGCAAAAATGAGCAAGTGGGACTACATCAGACCAAGCACTTCTTCTTCACAGCCAAGAAAAAACTTCAACAAAATGAAAAGGCAACCTATGAAATAAGAGAAAATATTTGCAAGCCATGTGTTGATAAAAGGTGAATGTCCAAAATTTACAAAGAATCTGCACAACTCAATACCAATAAACCAAATAATGTACAAAGGACTTGAATAGACATTTCTCTAAAGAAGACATACAAATAGCCAATGAGTATATGAAAAAGTGCTCAACATCACAATCATCAGATAAATGCAAATCAAAACCATGGTAAGATATTACCTCACACCTATTAGGATGGCTATTATCAAAAAGACAAGAGATACAAGTGTTGGCCTGGGTGTGGAGAACCCAAGCTTGAATACTATTGTTGGGGATGTAAATTAATATAGCCCCTACCAAAAAAAAAAAATATGATTCCTTTAAAAAAGTGGAACTACCTCATGATCCAGGAATCCTACTTCTGGGTATATATCCAAAGGAAATGAAATCAGTACCTTGAAGAGATAGCTACATCCCCATGTTCATTACAGCATTATCCACAATAGCCACGATATGGAAACAACCAAAGTGTGTACACACACATATATACACACACCCTCTCACACACACAATGAAATATTAATCAGCCACAGAAATGAAAGGAATTCTGTCATTTGTAACAACATGGATGAACCTGGAAAACATTGTGCTGAGTGAAATAAGCCAGGCACAGGAAGACAAATACTATATTTGTCATTTACATGTGGAATCTAATAAAGTTGAATTTATAGAAACAGATTAGAATGATGGTTGCTAGGGTCTCAGGGTGGAGGAGAAATGGCAAGATACTGATGAGGTTACAGACTTTCAGTTACAAGATCAGCAAGTTCTGGGGATCTAATGAGTGGTGACGGATGTGTTAATTAGTTTGATTGTAATAATCATTACACAATGTATGTGTATATTAAATCGTGTTTTATACTTCAAATATATATGATTTTTATTTATCAATTAAATATACATACATACACATATACATATATGCACACATTCATATATATGTGTATGATATATATATCATATATACACATATATATCCATGTATATGATCAGATATATATCTCCATATTTCATGATTGGATATACATATACATATATGTATATATCATGATTAGATAAATATATAGCTATATATTCAATTATATATCCAATTATATATATATATATATATATATATATGGTTGGAGACCTCAGGGCTAAGTTTGTGAGGCAAAATTGCCCTGGCATGTTTCATTAGTAAGGAGTTCAGCCGCTGTTGTGGACTGAGGCTTGGAGGATCTTTATCAGCCTAAGTAAGCATCAATTAATGAATACACAGAATTAGGAATTCTAGCCACATATCATGTTACCCAGGAAAAACATCCCAAAATAATTAGAATGAAAAATTAGTCTGTTTGTATATTTGACAGCTAGCTAAGTGCAATGTTCATTAGGAAGTTTAAAAACCTATTTCTCTTCTTCTAAGTTGGGAGTCTGTTTAGTGCTGTACGAATTTTTGAGATAATTTTTCTATCTGAATGTGTTTCCCTCATTGTTGCATGGTTAACTCCTCTCCAGAGGTTTTTGACAAGTTCTCTTGTACTGCAGGTGCATCTGCAATGCCCATTTATATTAATTGTGAGGCAGGAGCTTCCAAAAAAAAAAAAAAAAAAAAAAAAAGCAAACACAGAAAGATTAAATTTAACCATTTTCTCCAGACCTGTGGTTCCCAAACCTGACCATGCACTGGAGGCATCTGGAGGAGGTTCCAAAACTCTGTTAATAATGGATTTCACACTAGACCAATTAAATTAGATTTTTTCACTGTAGGATCCAGACATTAATATTTTAAGAAGCTCCGTGGGTGATTCTAGTATGTGGCAGGATTAAGAAACACTAATTTAAATCAAACAGGAGCTGATCCTGCCCTGGAATTAACTAAGCTCTCCGGGTACATAAAGGAGCCTTTTGGATCCCATCAAGGCTTTTGAATAGTATGGACCAGAACTAGGATCATCAGTAGTTAGTGAGCACGGCCCTTCCCTTTTCTCAAGAGATACATTCATTATAGGAAAGGAGGAGGAACAGAAATATATTTACACATTATTGTGGTGTGCCTGGCACCATACTATGTGCTTCTACATATGTTATCTGTAGCGGAAATTTTGGCTGTGATTTGTCTAAGAAAGCTAAAGGAAGGGAGATAATTCCTCTTCCTGCTCCCAGTGGACAAACAAAGACTGACCAATTGAATGTTGCCTTCCAGAACTTTTGGTCTGGGGTAAGTGACATAAGAGGTAGGAGAAACTTAAAGTTTATTCCTACAGGAGTGGCAAGATATGTGGCAGAGTGATAAGGGCTAGGGTACCAGATTCATCTGGATTGGGCAGTGGCTGCAGTTCTCCCACCACTGTCTTGCTTCATGATCTTTTGGCCTGGGCTAATTTCTCAGGCTGTCATGGGCTCTGCCTGTCTTCTGAGTCACATTTTCCATCCTTCCTTTTGAGTCTATGGGCCCGCAAACATTCTTCCAACAAATTCCTTTCTTTTCCTTAATCAGAGATGGTTTCTTTTTTTTTTCCTTATATTTCTTTATTTTTAAGATGAATAACCTTGCATAGCATATTACTTATTCATAATTATAACAACAATGATAATACAAATATTTTTGTAGCTCTACTCTGGTTAAAACATGCTTTCATATACTCAGTAATAATCCTGTGAGAAAACACATAGATATCAGAGAGCATATGTACACTACTTTCCATTTTGCATCCACTTGGAGGGCTAGAATAAAAAAGTCAGACAATAACATGTATTGGCAAGGATGTAGGGAAATTGTAACTCTCATACATAGTTGGTGAAAATGTAAAATGGTGAAGCAACTTTGGAAAATAGTTCAGTAGTTCCTCTAAAAGATTGAAAATGTATGTCCACACAGACACTTTTGCATGAATAGTCATAGAAGTATTATTCATAATAGCCAAAAAGTGAATATAATCCAAATGTCTATCAGTTGATGAATGCCTAACTAAACTGTGGTCTATCCATGCAATGGAACAGCATTCAGCATTAAAAAAGAAATTTGAAAATGTTCTAAAATTATTTAGTGATGATTGTTGCACAATTTAGTGAAGATACTAAAAGTCACGGAATTTACAATTTAAAAGGTGAATTTTATCATGTATTACTTATATCTCAATGAAGCTGTTATATTAAAACATAAATCACATATACAGGAGTTATGCTTTATACCTTATTGTAATTCATTTACATATACTCAGCAGAAGAAATAAGCAAAAAAAGCATTTTTAATAGTAAATAGATCCAAATTATGAACTATTTTTGGCACTCAGTCAAAGCAATAGCAATCTGTTCATTACTGAAGGAAAAACTGGCTTTGTATGGAGAAATTATGTAGTATCGCAAAGCTATGTATATAATATTCTGTTAATGACTTAAGGTGTTTTCAAGGATAGTTTTGGTTTTGTCTTATGCACATACTTCAGAAACTACTTCATAAGATACAACTACGGTGTGTTAATATTTTTCGTTTTAGAGATGGTAGTTCATGGATAATATGTAAATTGTTGAGAGTAATAGTACTAGTAAGAAGAAGAACCTGAATTTTTACCCCAATCTTCTGAGCTCCAAATTCTATACCTTTTGTCTTCTATCGTATGGCCTTCTATAAAAAGGATTACATTTTGTGTTACAAGTTAAGCAATTACCTATTTTTGTAAAATTCTGTGGTCATCCATCCATCCATCCACCCTCCCACTGAGTCTTGAACAAATGCTTGTTGTGCTATACTATAAATTTAGTGGTACAGAAGTCCATGCATGTTCTCCAGGAACTTACAGTCTAGTGGAGGAATTTAAGTCATAGTTTTACTACTAAACCTCGTTTGGCATATACACTGGTCTCAATCAGTATTGATGTGGAAAAGCAATGGAATATTTTTCAGTGCTGGACTTGGGTGTGTGGTAATACCATGTTTTCCTTTGCAATTCATGAGAGCTACCAAGACTTAGGGTTTACCTTCTACATAGGGAATCATTGTGTTTGAATTGGAAAGAAGGGCTATTATCATTTAAGAGGAACTCCTCTCTATCTTGGTGGTTGTCAAGTTTTTGCATTGCTTCCAAATATCCTGGTCACTATGGAATGAGTGACTCATGATCTCTATCCTGGAGCCCTTGGCTGACCAAGTATGGCCCTGTATGAGAGTTCTGTATAGTTCATTTGTTTTTAAGCTTTCTTATATATGGGATGAATACTTCATGTGTAAAACAGAAAACATTACCCCCATTTTACATATGTCCAAGGCTTTTAGACAACAGTTAATATTTGACAACAGCAAGTGAGACAGGAGTTTTGACTTTAAGGTTAGTAAACGTTCTACCCCAGGTTTCCGCCTTTGAGACAGGCATTCTGCGAAACTTTGTTCCCTTGAACAGAATCAACTTGCTAGGATAACATCTTGTTCTCTGCACAGGGAGATGATGGCTGCTCCTTATGTTTTCAGCAGGCTGAGGTACCCCCAGCTCGTTCATTGGAGGCAGGCATTCTTCTTTTATAATCCAGATTCTATTCTTCATATTTCTCATATGTAAAATGCGAACAGTATCAGTATTCATTTCCTCGGGTTCTGATGAAGACTAAAGGAGACCATGCATATAAAGTGCTTAGCAGAGGCCCTGACAAATAGCATAACACTTGCTATTAAGCTTTCATTATTACTGTTGTCATTGTTATTATTTGTCTAGAGGCCACGGTGAAACTGACTTGCATTTTGTTTTATCACTCTGTTTATTTTTTAAGGATTTTAATAAAAATCTTAACACATGTATATGAGAAAATTAAAAAGGGTCCACAGTGAAAGTTAAATCTTCTGCCAACACAGACTTTTTGTTCCCCAGATCCCTCTGGGGACAACCTCTGTTACCAGAGTCTGGCATCTTTCTGAAATGTGACAGATGCACACATGCATTTGATACATCTTATACATGCATGCTATGCACAGTTTTGCATCTTTTTTTTTCTTAGCAATGTCACTTTGAGAACATTTCCTGTCAGTACAAACAGAATACGGTTTCTCTGATTCAGTAAATTAAATCAGTAAATTGCTTCACTGAGGAACATTTAGGTTGCTTATAGACTTAACTAATACCAGCAACACTGAAATAAACACTTTTCTACTTATTTCCTCGTGCATGTGTCTGTAGGGTGAATCTCTTGAAATGGAATTGCTGGATTGGTTGACTTAAGAACTATTAATTTTAGTAGACATTTCCATATTACCTTTCAAAGAGATTATACTGATTTACTTTCTTACTAATAACTCCCCCCATACCAACTTTATAATCTCTGTCAGTAAGATAAATATAAATGGAAAGCCCATTACAGTTTTAAAATGCATGTTAAAAATTATGACAAATAGGCCAGGCACAGTGGCTCACACCTGTAATCCCTAGCACTTTGGGAGGCTGTGGTGGGCAGATCACGAGGTTAGGAGTTTGAGACCAGCCTGACCAACATGGTGAAATCCCATCTCTACTAAAAATACAAGAAAATTACCTGGGCGTGATAGTGCACGCCTGAATCCCAGCTAGTCAGGAGGCTGAGGCAGGAGAATCACTTGAACCTGGGAGGCAGAAGTTGTGGTGAGCCGAGATTGCGCCACTGCACTCCAGCCTGGGCAACCGAGCGAGATTCTGTCTCAAAAGAAAAAAAAAATTTATGACAAATAGTAAGCGTGTTTTCATGTGTTTAAAAGCAAAATGTATTTTTCTGTGAAATTTCTGTCCTTGTCCTCTGCCTATTTTTCTAATGAATTCTTATTTATTTAGATACACTCTTTACATCTATAGGTAGCAGATTATGTTATCTTGGAAGTATTTTATTTCCTGTTTGTCTTATGTTTATGACTTTATGAACATTTTTATGTGCAGAGGTTTTTAACTCGTACGTGATCAAATGCATTCATTTATTAATGGCCTCTAGGTTTTATGTCTTTCTTAGAGAGATCTGCTGAAATTTATGATTACAGGAATACCTCATTTTATTGTGCTTTGTTTTATCGTGCACCGCAGATGTTATGCTTTTAACAAATTGAAAGTTCATGGCAACTCTGCCTGGAGCAAGTCTTTCGGCACCATTTTTCCAACAGCAAGTGACAACTTCATGTCTCTCTGTGTCACATTTTTGAAATTCTTAGAATATTTTAATATGACAATATTATTATGTCATTATGGTAATCTGTAAACAGTGATCTTTGATGTTACTCTTGTAATTGTTTTGGCTGCGGTGAGCTGTGCCCATATAAGATGGTGAACTTAATTATAAATGTTGTGTATGTTCTGACTGCTCTCTTCTGTCCTCCTGTATCCCTCCCTCTCCTTGGACCTCCCTATTTCCTGAGACACAACAGTCATGAAATTAGGCCAATTAATAGCCCTACAATTGTCTCTGAGTGTTCAAATGAAAAAATGAGTCACGTATCTCTTCACTTTAAATCAAAAGCTAGAAATGCTAAACTTACTGAGAAAGACACGTTGAAAGTCAAGATAAGCCTAAAGCTAAGGTCTCTTATGCCAGTTAGCCAAGCTGTCAATGCAAAGGAAAAGTTCTTGACAAAAAGTAAAAGTACTACTCCAGTGAACATACAAATGATAAGAAAGTGGAACAACCTTGTTGCTCATGTTGAGAAAGTTTTAGGGGTCCAGATTGGAAAAATGAAATTAGTCACAGTATTCCCTTAAGCCAAAGCCTAGTCCAGAGCAAGACCCTGACTCTCTTCCATTCTATAAGGGCTGAGAGAGATGAGGAAGCTACAGAAGAAAAGTGTGAAGATAGGAGAAGTTGGTTCATTAGGTTTAATAAAAGAAGCCATCTCCATAATGTAAAAGTGCAAAGTGAGGCAGTGAGGGCTGATGAAGAAGCTGCAGAAAGTTTTCCAAAAGATCTAGCTAAGATCATTGATGAAGGTGACCACACTATACAACAGGTTTTCTGTGCAGATAAAACAGCCTAAACAGCCTTATATTGGAAAAAAATATCATCTGGGACTTTCACAGCTAGAGAGAAGAAGTCAATGCCAGGCTTCAAAGTTTCAAAGGTCAGGCTGACTCTCATTTTAGGGGCTAATGCAGCTGGTGACTTTAAGTTGAAGCCAATGTTCATTTGCCATTCTGAGAATCTTAGGGCCCTTAAGAATCATGCAAAAACTATTTTGCCTGTGCTCTATAAATAACACAATAAAACCTAAATAACACACATCTGTTTACAACATGGACTAAAGAATACTTTGACACAACTTTTGAGACCTACTGCTCAGAAAAAAGATTCCTTTCAGAATATTTCTTCTCATTGACAACGCACCTAGTCACCCAAGAGCTCTGATGGAGATGCACAAGGAGATTAATGTTGTTTTTATGCCCATGCTGCTAACACAACATCTATTCTACAGCCCATGGATCAAGGAGTCATTTTGACTTTAGGTCTTATTATTAAAATAATACATTTCACATAACTCTAGCCATAGAAGTGATTCCTCTGATGATCTGGGCAAAGTAAATTGAAAACCTAAAATGATTCATCATTCTAGATGCCATTAAGGACATTTGTGATTCACGGGAGAAGGTCAAAATATCAACATTAACAGGAGTTTGGAAGAAGTCGGTTCCAAACATGGATGACTTTGAAAGGCTCAAGACTTCAGTGGAAGAAGGAACTGTAGATGTGGTAGAAATAGCAAGAGAGTTACAGTTAGAAGTGGTGTCTGAAGATGTGACTGGGTTGCTGTAATCTCATGATAAAACTTCAACCAATGAGAAGCCGCTTCTTATGAAGAAAGAAAGAAAGAAAGAAAGTGGTTCCTTGAAATGGAATTTTCTCTTGCTGAAGATGCTGTGAACATTGTTATAATGACAGTAGAGGACTTAGGACATTCCCAAGACTTAGATGATAAAGCAGCAATAGGGTATAAGAAGATCTATTCCAATTTTGAAAGAAGTTCTAGTGTAGGTAAATGCTATCAAATAGCATCACATACTAAAGAGAAATCTTTTGTGGAAAAAAGAGTCAATCCGTGTAGCAAACTTCATTGTTGTCTTATTTTAAGAAATTTCCATAGCTACTGCACTTGTTAGCAACCAACACCCTGATCAGTCAGCAGCCATCAACATTGAGACAACACCCTCCAGCAGGTTAATAACTACAACTTTTTTTTTTTTTTTTTGAGTCAAGGTCTTGCTCTACCTCAGGCTAGAGTATAGAGATGTAATCTTGGCTTACTGCAGGCTTGAACTCCTGGGTTCAAGCAATTCTCCCACCTTAGCCTCCCTAGTAGCTGGGACTACAGGGGTGTACTACCACGCCTCACTAATTTTTTTTTTTTTTGTATTTTTGGTAGAGATGAGGTTTCACCATGTTTCCCAGGCTGGTCTTGAACTCCTGGGTTCAAGTGATATGCCCACCTCGGCCTCCCAAAGTGCTGGGATTACAGTGTGAACTACCACGTCCGGCCTAAAGTATGTACGTTTTAAAGATGTAATGCTATTGCACAAATAATAGACTATAGTATAGTGTAAATATAACTTTTTATATGTGGTGGGAAACCAAAAAATTCCTATCACTTGCTTTATTGTGACAACTTGCTTTCTTGCAGTGGTCTGGAACTGAACACGCAATATTTTCGAGGTATGCATCTATTTTATTTTGTTTTCTTTTTAATTTTTGTGGGTATGTAGTAGACGTATATATTTATGGGGTACATGAGATGTTTTGATACAGGTATGCAATATAGGGTGTGCATCTCCTCAGGCGTTTATTCTTTGAGTTACAAACAATCCAATTACACTCTTTAAGTTATTTAAAAATGTACAATTAAGTTATTGACTATAGTCACCCTGTTGTGCTATCAAAAAGTAAGTCTTATTCATTCCTTCTAATGATTCGTTTTTGTACCCATTAAGCATCCTCCCCTCCCCATCATCCCTCCAGTACCCTTCCCAGCCTCTGGTAACCATCCTTCTACTCATGTTTTTAATTTTTTCTCTCTCTCTTGTTAAGGAAGTACCCCCATACATTTATCACCTTTCTTAGATTCATTTTCTTTATAAAAATATTTTATAATCTGTACTTCTCTTTTTATCTTCTGAAATACTTTAAATATATTTTAGTTATCTGTTCTTGCATTGTTTAAACCATCTGGGAACAATTTGGTCTTAATGTCCTCTCGGGAGAGTGATTGTTTCAACAAATACCTGTTTCTCGGATGGTGACTAGACTGTGCATATCTTCTATACCTTCTGAAGTAAAGTTTGGTGGTATGGATTGTTCTAGAAAATCATTTACCTTTCCATTTAGCTAAATCTTTATTAATAGAGTTGAGCAAAACAGTATTTTATAAGTCTTTGTTACTCACAGTGTATATTAAAAAGTCATTGTTGTTATTTTCTTAATTGGATTTGGTTATGTTTTATCTGGTTTACTGCTATTTACCCCACAAAGAAACAGGTTTTTAAATTTGGTAGTCCTACTAGTTTGTAATTTTCTATTTTATTAATTTGTGCATTTACATTTTTTCTTTTTACTTATTACCTTGGGTTAATTTGTTGTTCTTTATCTAACTTTCAGATAGACGCTTTTATTTATTTACATTCTTTCTTTTTGAGTAATGCAATTATGTATTAATTTTCTTTTGGCCGTTGTTGTAGCTAAATCCCAAAAGTTCTGTTATATGTTTTTATTATTGTAATTTTCCAGTCATTTATTTTTATTTTCTTTTTGATTTACACATGATTTCAAGCAGTCTACTATTTAAAACTTTTTTTAATAGAATGGAAGATTTTATTAATTAAAGTTTAAAAATTTAAAAACTGTTTTGCCTCGTCAAAGGCTTTTCTGTATTCTTTATTCCTTTTGAAATTTATTAAGGTTTTCTTGCATCTTAATGTGTATTAATTTTTGCAAATCTTTCACAGACCCTTCGAAGAAAACTTTCTATTTTCTTTTGAGGGCATTAAGTTAGTCATGAAGTAATAGCTTTAAATTGTTAGTTTTGTAACTTAAATCTTTTATATCCTCACGTTATCTATATTACCTAATATGTACTGAAAAGGTGAACTAAAATACGTAAGTATTATTATATTTCTTTTTTTGTTTCTTATATTCACATTAGGTTTTGCTTTATGAATTTGAATTCCATACAATTTGGTTCATTAAATATTTTTACATATTCAGTAAATAGTGTAAGAATTTTTTATTGTATAATAAATTTATTTTAATAAGGTACCTATTTTGTCAAGTTTAATGCATTTTGTTCTGAATTGAACTTTCTTATTATTTATAACCGGTCTCTACTTTTTTTGGTCTGCATTTTTCTAGTTTGTTGCCCATTCTTTTCTTTTAAACTTTTCTGCTTCTCTTCCTTCTAGACATACCTCTTAAATATAGCACATAAGCATTTATTTTGTGAACTAACCTGAGTTCTTTCCTTTTCGTAGCAAATTTATTCTAACCTCATATTTTCATTTGCCAGTGTTTTTCTCTGTTCTGTATTGTTATATAACTTATCTAGTAATAACTGTTATTTTTAGTGCATTTTTAAAATAAATTAAATCTTTCAGTATGTTATTTTGTTTTCTGCATGTCTACATGTCCACTGTCAGCTTAGTCTCAGGAACAGGGTGAAAGGACTTCCCAAAAGGGGAATGAATGTCTGCCCAGTAGTCTAGGACAGCAGGGTGGAGCCCATGTCCTTACAATTATGCTTTAACTACTTATTTTCCTAAACAAAATTTACGACCTCATTTGAGCTCTCAGGGAACAAATGATCATATAAATCTGTAATACAATTTTTACTATTTGAGATACTGACAGATATGATGGTCAAGAAAAACCCAATTCCTGCGACTCTTCCTAAGTCACCATTTTCTGCTTGATAAATGAGGGTATTAAGCTACAGAGCATCTAAGGTTTCTTTCCAGCTCTTTTCTGTAATTTTTCTGATGTAGCAGGTACTTTTATTGTGTCTTTACATTCCTTTAGCCTCAAACAATACGAAATACTTAAAATCTTGTTTTCAAAATGCAGCATATAAGAAAATGCACAAATCATATTTCAGCTTAATGAATCATCACAAAATAATTGCAGCCGATACAAGTATCACGAAAGTGGGGAAACAAAATATTCTGTCACTATAGAAGTCTTTTCATATCCTATCAAAATGTAAAAGCTATCCTGACTCTATACGTCACAGATTAGTTTTCTCCGATTTTTAATTTTATGCAAAAGGAATTATACAGCATCAGTTATTTTAGTGTCTGACATCTTTTGTTTAATGTTATATTAATTGAGATTCACTTACGTTGTTGTATATAGCTGTAATTTTAAAAATGTTTTATAGTATAAAATTCCAATGTATATATATCACAATTTATTTAACCTATCATTGACAGAAGCTTCTTTTCCCCAGTTTTTTTTTTTTTTTTTTTTTTTTTTTTTTTTTTTTTTTTTTTTTTTTACTATTGCATATCACTTAAATGCTTCCACACATCTTATTGTGTAGATATGCACTCATTTCATTTAGCTATACATCTAGGAATGACATTTCTGCATTATTGAGGTTATATTGTTTAACCATGAAAAATAATGCTAATTAACCCAACAGAAGACTATAGTTTCCAGTGGATTTTATATCTTCACCATAATTATGTTGTCAGAAGTTTTAAGTTTTAGTCATTCTTTTGAATGTGAAATTGCATCTCATTGTGGTCTTAGTTTGCTTTTTTTCTGATTATTAATGAGCGTTTTCGTGTACTTTGACTTTTTGAATATTTTCTTGAAGTGCCTATCCATTTTTTTGCCATTTTCTATGAAGTTGTTTGTCTTTTTCTTATTAATTTGCAGAGGTTCTTTTTATATATTCTGAATATGAGCCCTTTGTTAACCATAGATATAACAAAAATGGAACTACCATATGATTTAGCAATCTCTCTACTGGGTATTTAGCCAATGGATAATAAATCAGTATTCAAAGAGATACGTGCACTTCCATGTTTATTGAAGTATCTTCATAATAGTAAAGATATGGAATCAACCCAAGTGTCCATCAATAAATGAAGGACTAAAGAAAACGTGGTATATGTACATACAATGGAATATTATTTGGCCATAAAAAATAAAATCATGCCATTTGCAGCGTCATGAATGGAACTGGAGGGAATTACGTTAAGTGAGATAAGCCAGGCACAGAAACACAAATACCACATGTTTTCACTCATATACGGGAACTAAAAAGCGATGCCATAGACATAGAGAATAGGGTGATAGATAACAGAGACTGTGAAGGTTGGGTGGGTTGGAGGGGGTATGAAGAGAAGTTCATTAATGGACACAACATACAGTTAGAAGAGATAAGTTCTGATGTTTGATAGCAGAAAAGAATGACTATTCTTAGCAACAACATCTTGTGTATTTCAAAGTAGCTAGAAGAGAGGACTTGATGTGCTACCAACACATAGAAATGATAAATACTCAAAGGGATGGATATCCCAAATATCCTGATTTTATTGTGACACATTCTGTGCATGTAACACTCACGTGTACTTCAGATATACATAAAACTTTAATCAATTTTTAAAACTAAGAAAAAGCCTATATTTTCATTTTTTTGTGGTTGGTGCTTTTTACATCCAATCAAAGACATTCATTAGATACAAAAGAAATCTGGAGAGGGGAACTTTAAGCAACTCAGTGGTTAGGCTCAGTTTCCCAAGGAGCTAGACACCAAAGCTTCAATGAAGAAAGGAATAGACATTAGACAGGACAGGCTAGGAAAGGGGGCAGGCCTACCAGTCATCAGGGCCATATGAGCAATGGTGTGCATTGGGTGCTGTGAATCCCAGAATGACTAATAATGCTCAGCATTAAACTCTTTCAATTGGGGCCCTCCCTGTGTTAGTCTCTTAAAAAAAGTTTCGCCCTCGATTTCTTTATGCCCAGCTCACAGGACTGTTGTGAACAGATGGGTTAAGTTAGTATATGCCAAAATAATGTGCAAAGTGCAGAGCAAAATAAAAATTAAGTTTTGGATTTTTTGAGGCAGCTAGTGACAGGGAAGGAACACAGACGCTGAAATTAGTGGACGGAATTAAAATCACTGGTGATTTAACAGCTGAATTATCTTGGGGAAAATTAGCATTTCAAAGTATTATCTGTGAAGTAATGAACAACTAAAACATCTCCTTCAAAAAGAAAAGTACATATATACGTTCTTTTTAAACTGTTAAACCTTTTAAAATATGACTTTGTCATCCATCTTTATTCATGTTTTTTTCCTAAAGCTATAAAATAAAAAAAAAAATCAGAATGACCATCATTTGTTTATAGAATCTGATTAATGTGTGTTTGGTTTCAATGTTTCAATCCTATGTATATTCATGAAAATAAGAGAGGAGAAAATTGCTTCCTGCCCAACATATTCCAGTGAGGATTTTGATAAGCAGAACAATCATTTAATTGGTACATTTCTATTTCTACCAGTGTCAGGCTGGGACAAGAGGCTCCTTATGCAAATCAATAGGATTGGGGAAATGGATGTGGATTTATGGATTGCCCAATGATAAATCAACATATTTTTCTTACCTTGGGATCTCAGCTTGAAGAGCAAGGACAAAGACACTGGTTCCAAAATGAGACAAAAGAGAAGGGAATGGGCCTGGTTGAACTGATAATATTCTAATATAGTGATTGCTGCTATACATGAATATAGCAGAAATACTGTTGTGTATTGCTATGGACTAAATTATGTCTCCCCCAAGTTCCTATGTTGAAGCCCTAACCCCCAGTATGACTGTATTTGGAGATAGAACTTTTAGGAAGTAATTAAGGCTAAATGAGGTCATATAGGTGGAGTCTGATTCTGATAGGATTGGGGATCTTATTAGAAGAGAAGGATTCATTCTCTCTCTCTCCACTTCTTCAACACAAGCACTGAGGAAAATTCACGTGAATGCACAGCAAAAAGGTGTCTGTCTGAAAGCCAGTCAGAGAGCCCATACCAGGACCTGACCATGCTGGCACCCTGATCTTAGACTTCCGGCTTCCAAAAGCATATGAAAATAAATTTATATTGTTTATACCACCTAGTATGGTATTGTTACAGAAACCTGCACAGACTAAGACATACATGGCTAGCACTCTGTTATTCATGTATCCAGCAAATATTTATTTTTGTGAACATAGCCTGTGCGAAATACTGTACTAGCTCCTGGGTTAACAAAGGCTGTTAGAACATAGTGTTTGCTTTCCAGTGATTTAGAGGTTAATAGGTTGACTTGCAGGTCTGACTCAATTTAAGTCTTACAAGTCAGACTTACAATAAAAGTAAAATCAAAGAAATGGGCATATACAGGAGAACATATTTTGCATATTTTGGTGTTCCTGGATGTAGCAGAGGATGCTTATTTTAAGAGATGACATTAAATTGATTTATGGCATTCCAAGCAGAATAATAGCATGTGAAAAGGCTAGAAGGGAAATGGGAACTTTGAAGAAGTCTAAAGTAGTGTGTACACATGGAATATAGGATGGTAAGGGAAATGGCAGGAAGGAAGACTATCAATGGAAACATGGAAGGACCTGCCATGAACTCTATATTAATCTAGGCTCACAAGGTGGATTTTAAGAATTTATTATTTCAAGGAGAACTACAAACCATTGCTCAGTGAAATAAAAAAGGACGCAAACAAATAGAAGAACATACCATCATCATGGATAGGAAGAATCGATATCGTGAAAATGTCCATATTTCCCAAGGTAATTTATAGATTTAATGCCATCACCATCAAGCTACCAATGAGTTTCTTCACAGAATTGGAAAAAACTGCTTTAAAGTTCATATGGAACCAAAAAAGAGCCCTCATTGCCAAGACAATCCTAAGTCAAAAGAACAAAGCTGGAGGCATCACGCTACCTGACTTCAAACTGTACTACAAGGCTATAGTAACAAAAACAGCATGGTACTGGTACCAAAACAGAGATATAGACCAATGGAACAGGACAGAGTCCTCAGAAATAATACCACACAGCTACAGCCATACATCTACAGGTTTTTGACAAACCTGAAAAAAACAAGAAATGAGGAAAGGATTCCCTATTTAATAAATGGTGCTGGAAAAAATTGGCTAGCCATAAGTAGAAAGCTGCAACTGGATCATTTCTCTACTCCTTATACGAAAATTAATTCAAGATGGATTAGAGACTTAAATGTGAGACCTAATACCATAAAAACCCTAGAAGAAAACCTAGGTAATACCATTCAGGACATAGGCATGGGCAAGAACTTCATCTCTAAAACACCAAAAGCAATGGCAACAAAAGCCGAAATTGACAAATGGGATCTAATTAAACTGAAGAGCTTCTGCACAGCAAAAGAAACTACCATCAGAGTGAATGGGCAACCTACAGAATGGGAGAAAATTTTTGCAATCTACTCATCTGACAAAGGGCTGATATCCAGAACCTACAAAGAACTCAAACAAATTTACAAGAAAAAAACAAACAACCCCATCAAAAAGTGGGCAAGGGATATGAACAGACATTTCTCAAAAGAAGACATTCATACAGCCAACAGACACATGAAAAAATACTCATAATCACTGGCCATCAGAGAAATGCAAATCAAAACCACAATGAGATACCATCTCACACCAGTTAGAATGGCGATCATTAAGAAGTCAGGAAACAACAGGTGCTGGAGAGGATGTGGAGAAATAGGAACACTTTTACACTGTTGGTGGGATTGTAAACTAGTTCAACCGTTATGGAAAACAGTATGGCGATTCCTCAAGGATCTAGAACTAGATGTACCATATGACCCAGCCATCCCATTACTGGGTATATACCCAAAGGATTATAAATCATGCTACTATAAAGACACATGCACACGTATGTTCATTGCGGCACTATTCACAATAGCAAAGACTTGGAATCAACCCAAATGTCCATCAGTGACAGACTAGATTAAGAAAATGTGGCACATATACACCATGGAATACTATGCAGTCATAAAAAAGGATGAGTTTGCGTCCTTTGTAGGGACATGGATGCAGCTGGAAACCATCATTCTTAGCAAACTATCACAAGAACAGAAAACCAAGCACCGCATGTTCTCACTTATAGGTGGGAACTGAACAATAAGATCACTTGGACTCAGGAAGGGGAACATCACACACCGGGGCCCATTATGGAGAGGGGGGAGGGGGAAGGGATTGCTTTGGGAGTTATACCTGATGTAAAGGACGAGTTGATGGGTGCTGACGAGTTGATGGGTGCAGCACACCAACATGGCACAAGTATACATATGTAACAAACCTACACGTTATGCACATGTACCCTAGAACTTAAAGTATAATAATAATAAAAAATAAAAAATAAAAAAAATAAATTGATGATCAAAAAATGAGGTGGTAAAAAAAAAAAGAATTTATTCTGAAAGTAAAAATGGACCCTTGGAGATTTTTTTCTTCATGTATTTTGGAGTTACATTGTTAGGTGAATATATATATATATATAGTATATTTACATATATACATTATTAGATATACATATCTATTATATATTTTATATATACACATTATATATATAATGTAATGTTATATCTTTGTGATAGGTTGACATATTATTATAAAGTGTCCTTTTGTGTCTCTAGTAACAATTTCTGCCTTAAAGTACATTTTGACTGATATTATTTTAATCACTTGAGATCTCTTTTGGTTACTGTTTCATATTTTCTCCATCTTTTTGTCTTCAATCTGTTTGTGTTTTTGAATCTAAAGTGTGTCTTTTGTAAACAGCATGTGGAATCATGTGTGTTTGTTTTCATTCTGTCAATCTCTGTTTTTTGATATGACTGTTTAATTCATTTAAATATCATGTAATTGCTGATCAGGTAACATTTATTTCTGTTACTTTGCTATTTGTTTTCTCTTTGTCTTATTTCCGTTTTGCTTTTTCTATTTCTTCATCACTTTCTTAATTTGTGTTAAATCGACTTGTTTTAACGCACCATTTTAATTCACTTGTTATTTCTATTACCGTATTTATTGAGCTATTTGCTTAGTAGTTGCCCTGGGAATTAAAATTAACACCTTAACTGAAAACAATCTAGTTTATATGAATGACAACTTAATTTCAACATATATAAAACTTTGTTCCAAAATAGCTTTTATTTTCCTCTCCTTTGTGATGTTGGCATCATACAAATTATATCACTATACATTTTAAGCTAATCTATACATTTGTGTGGTTATTACATTGTGCAATTAACTTTTAAATCACACAGAAGCATCAAAAATAAAAATAAGTTTGTTTATTTTTAAAATTTTACTTTAGGTTCAAGGGGTACATGTGCAAGTTTTTTACATGAATATCTTGTGTGATGCTGAAGTTTGGGGTACAGATGTTCCTGTCACCTAGTAGTGAGCATAATATCCAATAGGTAGTTTTTTAGCTTATGTTCCCTCTCTCCCTCCCCACTTTTGTAATAGCAAGCATCTACTTTTTCACCTTTACATCCATGTGTACTGAGTGTCTAGCCCCCACTTATAAGTAAGAAGATGTAGTGTTTGGTTTTCTGTTCTTGCACTAATTTGCTTAGGATAATGACTTCCAGGTGCATCCATCTTGCTGCAAAGGATATGATTCCATTCTTTTTTATGGGTGCATAGTATTGGATGATGTATATGTGCTACATTTTCTTTATCCAAAACACCACTGATGGGCACCCAGGTTGATTCCATGTCTTTGCTACTGTGAACAGCACTGTGATAAACATATGAGTGTGCATGTCTTTTCAATAGAACCATTTATTTATTTATTTATTTTTGGCAATATACCCAGTAATGGTATTGCTGGCTTGAATGGTAGCTCTGTTTTAAGTTCTTTGAAAAACTGCCAAACTGCTTTCCACAATGGCTGTACTAGTTTATATTCCTGCCAACGGTGTATAAAGCATTTCCCTTTACTACAACCTCACCAGCATCTGTTATTTTTTTAACTTTTAAATAATTGACATTCTGACTAGTGTAAGATGATATCTTATTTTGGTTTTGATTTTCATTTACCTAATGATTAGAGAAGATGAACACTTTTTTCATATTTTTTGGGCTACTTGTATGTCTTCTTTTGAAAAGTGTCTGTTCATGCCCTTTGCTCATTTTTTTAAGTGAGTTTATTTTTTTCTTTGCTTGATTTAAATTCCTTGTTGATTTAAAATGTACCTTTAGAGATATTTTTCTTCATGTATTTTGGAGCTTCATTGTTAGGTGAATATATATATATATAAAATATATAATTACATATATACATTGTTAGATATACATAACATATCTATTATATATTTATATATACATTATATATATACACACATAATGTTGATTTAAATTCCTTGTATTTTCTATATATTAGATTTTTTCAGATGATTTAAATTTCTTTTATTTTCTGGACATTAGATTTTGTCAGATGATTTAAATTCCTTGCATTTTCTGGATATTAGATTTTGTCAGATGCATAGTTGGTGAATATTTTCTCCCATTCTGTGGTTGTCTTTTTATTCTGTTGATAAGTTATTTCACTGTGCAGGAGGACGTTAGTTAGGTCTCACTTGGCAGCTCTTGTTTTTATTGCAATTGTTTTTGGGGACTCAGCCATAAATTATTTGCCAAGCCAGTGTTGAGAAGGGCATTTCCTAGATTTTCTTCGAGGATTTTATAGTTTGCAGTCTTATGTTTAAATCTTTATTCCATCATGAGTTAATTTTTGTACATGACTGATATGGTTTGGATCTGTGTCCCTGCCCAACTCTCATGTTGAATTGTAATCCCCACTTTTGGAAGTGGGGCTTGGAGGAGATGACTGGATCATGGTGGTGTATTTCTCATGAGTGCTTTGGTACCACCTCCTTAGTGCTGCTCTTCTGATAGTGAGTTCTTGTGAGATCTGGTTGTTTAAAAGTGTGTAGCACCTCCACCCTCTCTCTTGCTCCTACTCCAGTCATATGATGTGTGTGCTCCCCCTTAACATTCCTTCATGATTTTAAGTTTCCTGAGGCCTCCCAGAAGCTGAGCAGAATGCCAGCCTCGTGATTTCTTTAGAAGGATGGGGGAATTGTGAGCCAATTAAACTTTTTTTTTTTTTTTTTAAAGTTTACCTAGTCTCAGCTATTTCTTTATAGCAGTGCGAGAATGGACTAATACAGATTGGCACTGAGGAATGGGACATTGCAATAAAGGCATCTGAAAATGTGGAAGCAGCTTTGGGACTGGGTGACAGGCAGAGGTTGGAAGAATGTGGAGGGCCCAGAAGAAGATAGGAAGATGAAGGAAAATTTAGAACTTTCTAGAAACTTGTTGAGTAATTGTGACCAAAATGCTGATAGTGATATGGATGGAGATAGCCAGGCTGATGACCTCTCAGATGAAGATGAGGAACTTATTGGGAACTGCAGTAAAGGTCACTTTTGTTATGCTTTAGAAAAGAACTTGGCTTCATTTTGCCCCTTCTTTAGAAATCTGTGGAACTTGAAACTTGACAGTGATGATTTATGGTATTTAGTGGAAGAAATTTCTAAGAATCAATGCATTCAAGATGTGGCCTGGGTATAATATTTCTTATAAAGCAGGGCTTCCAGGGTGGTGTTCTGTATGGTTTTGTTTATTTAGGAATGTCTTAATTTTACTTTATTTTTTGAAACACAATTTTGGGAAAATAGAATTCTTAGTGGACATTCTTTTTCTTCCAGCACAGTGATTATATCATCCTGCTGACTTTTTGCCACCATGTTTTCTGATAAGAAATCCACTTTTAATCTTATTGAAGATCCTTGCATGTGATGAGATGTTTTTCTTTTGACACTTGCAAGAATTTCTATTTGTTTTATCTTTTAACAGTTTGACTATGATGTGTCAAAATGTGTATCCTTTTGAATTTATCCTATTTGTGATTTGTTGAGATCCTTGGGTGTGTAGTATTTTTCTTTCAACTTGAAAAGTTTTCAGTCATTTTTTCTTCAAATTTTTCTTCTCCATTGTCTATTATCCTTTTGGGACTCCCATTATAGAGATGTTAATATGCTCGATGATGTCCTACAGATCCATTAATCTCTGTTCACATTTCTTCATTACATTTTTTTCTTTTCCTCACGCAGGACAATCTCAAGTAATTTATCTTCAAGTTAACTGGTTATTTCTTCTGAGAGCTCAAATATTGTCTTGAGTCTTCCTAGTACATTTTTTATTTCAGTCAGTCTGCTTTTCAACTTCAGAATTTCTACTTGGTCATTTTTTATATATTTTCCCTTTGGTTGTCTCTATTTGGTGAGCCATTATTCTTCTTATGCTTTCCTTTATTTCTTTAGATATGTTTTTGTTTAGTTATTTAAACATATTTAAAATAAATGATTTAAAGTCTTTGTCTAGTAAGGTCAACATCAGGGCTTCCTCAGAACAGTTGCTATTGCCTGTCTGTTTATCCTGGGTATGAGCCATATTTTGTTCTTTCTTTTCATGAACTTAATTTTGGTTGAAAACTAGATTGACATAATAAAGCATAGTAACTTTGGTAATAAAATTTCCTCACAGTTTATTATTATTGGTTCTATTTATAGTAGTTATTTTTGCTGTTGCTGCTTGTTTAGTAAATTTCCTGTACTAATTCCACAAAGTCCATATTCTTTGTTGTGTGCAGTCATGGAAATCTATTTGATTAGCTTCATGGTCAGCTAATGATTTGAAAGAGATTACCTTAAATGCCTTAAATCAATAAATAGCCTCTTAACTAAAAGGTTCTGTGTTTTTATTGGCAGGTGGCTTATAAGCCCTGGCAGTTGACAACACTACCTGCTTGCAAATAGCCTTTAAGGTCAACTAGAGGTGACAGATTGTTACCAGTGGCAGGTATCTGAGTTACTGGTGGCAAATCCATACAGGTCTGCATTAACCTCATTTATTGCCTCCTCAGAAGAAAGAATTTAACTGAGGGGCATAAGACAGAAGAGACCAAAGTGAGTTTCAGAGCAGGAGTGAAAGTCATTTAAAAAGGCTTTACAAAAGGAAAGAAAGGAAAATTCACTTGGAAGAGATCCAAGTGGGCACCTGAAGGTTAAGTGTCATGTTTAACCGTGATGTTAGGACTTTATAGGCTGACATCTTTCCCATGATCCTTCCCTTAGGGTGGGTTGCCTGTAGGTGCAGTGCCCTCCTTACCCTTGGGAGGAGAGCACATGGTGTGTTTAGAAAGTAGTATGCGTGTCCATCTAAGACTTTCTTCCCATTTCTGGGAGAGTGCCCTTGAAAGGTCATACTTTGCCATTTTGTCTCTTGAAGTGCATGTCCAGGAAGTTGTTTCTCCCTGGCATCTTCATTCAATTAACACTTTAATGTGAACAGCTGTGAATCGTCAGGAGCTTGTCTCTCCATGGTGCCCTGGCTCCTGCTGCTGAATTATCATTTTTAGAGAGGCAGTGTGATCATTGTCAAACCATCACCTCACAGTCCTAGTTGGTGGAGCAGAAGAGCCTGCGCCTGCGCTGCTCATGCCTGTCTAACTACCCTTAACAAGATTAGGAATCTGCATATGGAAGGTGCCAGAAATATATTGGAGCTTTTCAAAGGCCCTATGAAGTTTTCAGTTTCCAGATTTTTATTTTAAGGATTTTGTCCATTCTCATGCTTGCTCCAACTGGTTATGCTGCTTCAGGAAGCTGTAATGTTAAACGATTGCCTCTGATTATTTTCAACAAATACCATGAGAGTATGTTCTTTTCTACTGGGTGAGCTCTGAGTCAGTTCAAATAAAGATAAGCCCTGTGAATGAGGCTTTTCCAGATCTTTCCCAGATACTTCAAATAGTGACAATTTTCTGGGAACAGGGCTTTATCTCAAGCTTCAAGCCAATTTTGCCTCCTCTAGTGGCTCCTAATCTGTTGGTTTTCACAGCTCCAATGGTGTGAGTCTCTTAGTTTTCAAGGTTACTGTGGAACTTGGAAGAAAGTGATGAAAATAGGGCAAGTTAAAATTTATAAAGCTCTCTATTCTTAACAGGATTCAGCAGTTTTTCATGAATAAACATTCGTCGAATTGTTGCAAGGCTTTGGTCAATTTCTAGGCTTCTGCAAACGTTGATTTTGACCTTTTTTTGTTAGTGCTATTATTGCCTGTATGAAGGAATGTATTTTCAGATGTCCTTATTCTGCCATTCTGAAAGTGCTTCTGTGTACAAAAAGTTTAGCTACCTTTGAAGAGTTTTAACCAGAGGAATGACATAATTGACTTTGTTTTGGTCTAATCACTCTGCCGGCTTTTGGAGAATGGGGTATGAGTGAAAGAGTAAGACACATGCCAAGGCTTGACAGTCATTCAAGGATGAAGTGATGTGGACTTGAACAATACATTGCTGCTAATAAGCACTGCTGTCCTAAATAACTGTGGATAAAAGGTTACCAAAAGACTTTCCCTTACTGCATGAGAATTTGATCTCCATCTAGTTATCTTGTTGAGTTACCCAGTATTCAATAAGAATAAGAATGTCAGCCATGTTATTAAGCAATATTTCTCATCATAACCCCATGAATGGTAATCTGCACACATCTGATCAACATTCCATGGCTTGGATCTTCCCTGAGTGCAGTGCTTCTTGTAACTGGGCACATCTCTGTGATGACCCAGGAAGCCATGTCTATGGAATTGTTGTCTAATACTGGCTCCCATGAGACATAAAATGTTTAAACCAAAGCCCCTATACCTACTTCATGTGCATCTTGTCTCTTGGCATTTGTATCATCATCTGGATAAGGTGAGGGTGTCGAAGAGATAGCTCCCTGTGCAGAAAAAAAAAAAAAAAAAAAATGCCTGGTGCTATACTGATAACAAACTCTGATTCCTTTCTTATGTCATTACAAGTGAATAGGATGCCATGTGTGGCTGAGGATGGTTTTGAGAGTCTTAATGTTTAGTGATATTAACAAGAAACCATGGTTGGCTTTGCAGACATGCTTTGTGACATGCTTTGGCATTTCAAAGACTGGGAATGGTCTGCATTCTTACCTGCAGCTGGTATGGAATGTGTGCTGCCTTAACACTTGCAAAGTGTTTATAGTGGGTCACATTTTACTTTGCATACCAATCTAACTCATTTTTTTTCATGTGTAATAAATAACATTGTTTTCATTCCAGTATATTCTGGAGGTGAGTAATAATACAATCTCATATTTGTATATGGGTAAAAATTCATTAGATTTGATAATCCCTCAGAGCTTTCAAAGTGCTGTCATAATTATGGTATCATCTTTTTCTCAAACAACACTGAGTTGACATCATTGTCCTTATTTCATACTGTGAAATTCTGGCTCTCAAATGCTCAGTGGCTTGCTCAATGAGTCAGATGATTAACGGCCAATCTGTGATCTGAACCCTGGTCTTCAGCCTTCAATTCGGTGTTCTTTCCACTGCCATATGAAGCAGCAGAAGTTGTTAGCCATGTCCCCGTGAGTCCTATGCCAGCAGAAGCTAGTCTGAACTGATTTTGTTTTACGTGGTTGTTAGAAAGTGAGACACTCGCCCACAGAGCCAACAGGAAAGCTTGCCAGATCTTCAACCTTCCTGTTGAAAGAGACAACTCTACTTCCTCATCACTTAACACTCATGTCATAGTTTTGGTGAAGGCCTTGTCACAACTGGCAAAATTATTTTTCAGCTGAAAGCTGCTCATGCATATTCAGAAATGCAAATTAAATGTATGCCCCTAACTGGAAAGAAGTTAATAACCTGTAATAGCTGCCTCTGGCACTCCAGTACTCTTGTGTCTTTACTAAGCAGTGGCAAGAGAGGGTGGTTTCTCATGGAAACCAGTTTTGTCTTTTGATATATGCATACTAATAATATGATGGTTTATATTTTTGATAAAGCTAGTCCTGCTTCCTTCTTGGACTCTTATTCTTTTTCTAAAATTTTAAAGTTTAAAAAATAAACTTGTGATCTTTAATGATAGGATCTTAAGATTGAGATTCATGTTAGAACAATCTCATTTTATTAGATGAGAAACTGAGTCCCAGAGAAGCAAAGCGATTTTTGCAAGGTCACGTAGCCCTACTTGGGAATTCTTTAGCCATCATTTGGTTTTCCTCTCTCTGCTCATTTGTTTTGAAGTTTTGTTGCATTATGATTAATTTACAATAGTTGAGGCCGGGCGCGGTGGCTCAAGCCTGTAATCCCAGCACTTTGGGAGGCCGAGACGGGCGGATCACGAGGTCAGGAGATCGAGACCATCCTGGCTAACACGGTGAAAACCCAGCTCTACTAAAAAAATACAAAAAAAATTAGCCGGGCGAGGTGGTAGGCGCCTATGGTCCCAGCTACTCGGAAGGCTGAGGCAGGAGAATGGCGTGAACCCTGGAGGCGGAGCTTGCAGTGAGCTGAGATCCAGCCACTGCACTCCAGCCTGGGCGACAGAGCAAGACTCCATCTAAAAAAAAAAAAAAAAAAAAAAGTTGAAAACAATATATTGAGGACTGATTATAGAGCACTTACTAGGTCAGCTTTTCAGAATGCTGAGATGCAGAGGTTTATAATTTGATTGAGAAAACAGATAAAAGTTAGCAGGCAAGATGCTTATATATGGGAATAAAGGTATACATATTGTACCTTAGTTGAGTACATTCACTGTGGTTAGTTGATGGAACATGTACTTGTTTTTTGTTTGTTACATACAATGCAATGTGACATACAATGTTACATAAAATGCAGTGTGACAAATGTGATGGGAAATAATGATGTGAATGAGACATAATCTTTGCCTGCCCTAAACCTGCAATTCAATAAGGCAACTAGCACTTAAGCAAATATGTTAATGACCTGATGTCATTATGCATAGAAGCATACATACAAGTACATATAGTCAAGAGTATGAATGACCTGGTCCTACACTGTTTACATATCTCCTATTACACCTTTTCTTGATTTCAACCATTCTTCTCTGTCATCCATTCTGGTTAGTTATTCCTCTCTGATCATACCACAGCCTGTATGATGTGTAAACATGTGGATGCTGGAGCTATTGTGCAGGGTTTGTATCCCAGATCTACTGCTTAGTAATTATGGGGCATGAGTTAGCCTTTCTGTTCCTCCATTTCTCCATCTGTGAGTTGGATATAATGGTATTATCTACCTCATAGGGTTTGTGAGGAATAAATGAGTTAGGCCATGCGGAGATTTTAGAACTATTTTTGGCCCACAATCAGCACTAGAAATGAGTGCTAGTATTAATATTGCTGGTATGACCTCAATGTATCTTTCAAGATTTTATTCAAGTGTTATCTTTACCACACATCTTCTCTTTTTAAAAATTATATTTATTTATTTGAGACAGTCTTGCTCTGTCACCCAGGCTGGAGTACAGTGGTCCCATTACAGCTCACTGTAGTCTTGAACTCTTGGGCTCATGTGGTCCTCCTGTCTAAGCCTCCCAAGTAGCTAGGACCACTGGCCCAAGTCAGCATGTCTGAATGTTCTTTTTTAGTAGATGAGGTCTATCAGCCTACCCCACATTGGTACTGTGAATGGAGAACAAAAGGACTGAAAAGGCATGATGGAAGGAGAAACAACAGGACATAACGATGGGTGAATCAACAGCCATACAACACTGTTTTATGCCCCTCTCTGCTGAGACCCTCTGCCCCCATGTTTGTTAGTCTCAGCTCTGGGCTCTATTCAGACTGTGCTCCAGCCCTTTCCTTCTGAAAGCTGACTCTTATCTCTATCTGCTATTGTGAGTCCCTAACCCTGGGTATAATCTCAATCACAGTACTACTACATTGCATTTCTAGGTGTTTTTTCTCTCTCCAAATATTTTTAAGATTATCCAGGATAAGAACCACTGAGGGATAGATACAAAGGACACATAGGTAGAGGAACATTTTTAGTGCATGGAGAAATGTGATGGATTTTGTCATTAGTTTCGATTTTTAGAGCCCTATTTTATTATTAATCAATTAGAAATAAAGAAGAGAAAGAATTTTTAAGAGCCCCAAACAAACAAACAAACAAACAAAAAACCCAATCAATCAACCAATCAAAACATCAAAAACTGCTGCTGGTTCAAGATGGCAGATCTGAAAAATATATTCATTTCCTATTCTTCCTAATATATTTTAAGATAAAAAATCTGGAAGCATAGAAAAAATAAATAAAGTATATCAAAATATAAAGAAAATGTATGCAATGTATAAAATAAACCAGTTAAGAGAATGGATGAAGGTGAAAATTTTACCATGTGAGAAATAACACTGTTTTGGATGACAATAAAGAGTGCATTGATAGAAGAAACTGCAGAGAAAACTGCAGCTATGTAGACCAAATGGAACAAAAAGAGAGTCTAGAAATACATTTATACATTTGTAGTCAATCGGTCTTTGACAAAGATGCCAAGAACACACAATGAGGAAAGCTATAGGATAGATTTTTCAATAAATGTTGATGGGAAAACTGGATATCCACACACACACACACACACACACACACACACACACACAGCCCCAAAACGTATTAAAGATTTTAATGTAAGACCTAAAACTATAGAACTACTAGAAGAAAACATAGGGAAATTCTTCAAGACATCGGTATGGGCAATTATTACTATTTGGATATGATCCCTAAAGCACAGGCAAAACAGCAATGATAGACAAATAGGTTATCATCAAACTAAAAGGTTTCTACATAGTAAAGAAAAAGTAGAGTGAAGAGGCAACTTATAGAATGGGAGAAAATATCTGTAAACCATGCATTTGATAAATAGTTTATATCCAAAATATGTAAGGAATTCAAACAATTGAGCAACTGAACAATGAGAAAACAAATAACCTTATTTAACAACTGGGTGAAAGACCTGAAAAGACATTTCTTCAAAGAAGATGTACAACGACCAAGAGGTATATTAAAATGTGCTTAACATCACTAATATTCATAGAAATGCAAATCCAAGCCACAATTAGGTATCACTTCACACGTTTTGGGTTGGCTATTATCAAAATTACAAGAGATAGCGTGTTGATGAGGGTATGGAGAAAAGAGAACCACTGTACACTGTTGGTGGGAATGTAAAATGGTACAGCCATTATGAAAAAGAATAAAACCTCCTCAAAAATTAAAGATAGAACTATCATCTTAAAATAATGAATACTGATTTCCCCAATATTTTGAAAACTACAGAAAATATGCTGTTTAGGCATTCCATATGAAGACAGCAAATGAACCTACTCAGTCAGCCCCATAATTTAAGAGCATGTTTTAGAGTTTTTGAAGCCATCTGAATCAGATCACTTGCTCTGTAGTGGAAGATCCAGAGAGATGTGTGTAACTCAGCACATCCATCTCTACTGTTCTTGCTGTAGTCGTTCAAGAACATCTTACCTGCACTACATGCTTCACTGCTGTAGCTGTATTTTAAAAATATTTCATTTTAAATATTTCATTTTAAAGTCACCAAAATTATCTTCTTAAAATCTAGATCCTAGTGTAATGGGATATTATGTTACCCTGGGATTTATGACTAAGATTCTAAGTTAGGAGGAATAAAGTATCTCCTGCAGGTTTGCTAAGATATGATATTAGCAGCACTGCTAATGCCAGCCACAATCTCAACATTATCCCCTGCTCCTTCCCAGCCCACTTATGGGGTCTGGAGTGACTCAGTGTCCTGAGATACTGGCTTTGAGGTAGGGAGGCGTAGTGTTGTTTCTTTTCCTCTCATCAGCAGAGGTGCTTTACTCCCACTCTAAAGTAGAGAGAAAGGATCCTCCAAAAGGATTCCTCAGAGCTTTCTGCAAGAAGGAAAGATGGGCACCTTGCTTTCTGTATGGCTGTTGGTTAATCTGCAAAGAGTTGCATCCCCATCCCATTGCTCTCAACTGCAGTTAGCACTGTTCTGTGGGGAGCCTGGAGTATGGGCACATATGTTAACTCAGAGACTAGAGATTTCTGAAGGTGGAAGTGATGGTTGCAGAGCCTCTGGGCACCAGCAGAGTGAGAAAGGACCATGAAATAGGGTGCTTTTGAAGAAGTGGGCTTACATATCCCCTGATCTGGTTTACATATCACCTGATCTCATTTACATGGCTATAGATGCCATTAGAAGAGGAACTTGGTGATTCCTTTGGGTCCACACAAAGGAACAGGGAGGATGAGGAAGTGGCAGGACCCTGGTAATAGCCCAGGTGGCTGCTAAGGGAAAGAGTGCCCCCTTCCCTAAAGAGGCCATTAGGTGTGATTTACTGGCTAGGACAATTCATAAGTACCATCCCAAGCAAGTCAGGCGCACAATCTAGATGGAGATCATCAAATTATTGACCACCAGAGGCTGGAATGACACTAGGGTATAAACAACATCAGACAGTGTGGTAATTCAACCTCTACTATATTTTCCATTATTCTCTTATTTCCCCAACACCAGAGACAGATATAGAAGAGGAAACAAGAGGAGAAAATATTCCCAAACCAACACTCCTTTCATCTCTCCTGCTGTTTCTGTCTGTACCAAATTGGAAGAGGTGACAGAAGGATGGAAAGAATAGAACCTGTATGCCTTGCCCGCTACTTCAAGTCCACTAGGCAAAATATGACTGAGAATAGGAAGGGGTGAAGACCTGAATCCAATGTGAGACTAGAGTTTTCAACTGCACTTAGGAGTTTATAAGTTAACCACAGTGACTGAAAAGTTAGTTGGAAAAAAATGAATTTTCAACAAAGCATGGTTAAACACAGTGATCTGGTGGAAGGAGAATGAAGAGTTTAAGCTTCACATTTCACTTATGCCAGATTGCTTAATTAGCCCTGAGTATACCACTTGGTATGATTTGAATATGTGTTCCCACCAAATTTCATGTTGAATTGCAATCACCAGTGTGGGAGATGGGGCCTCGTAGGAGGAGTTTAGGTCATGGGGATGGATCCTTCATGGCTTGGTGTTATCCTCAGGGTAGTGAATGTGTGGTCTTGAGATCTGGTTGTGGTAAAGTGTGGCACCCCCACCGCCTCCTTCTCTCTTGCTCCTGCTTTTGCCCTGTGACATGCCTGCTCCTGCTTCACCTTCCACCACGAGTAGAAGCTCCCTGAGGCCTCCTCAGGAGCTGAGCAAATGCCAGGGCCGTGCTTCCTGTACAACCTGCAGAACCATAAGCCAATTAAAACTCTTTTCCTTGTGAATTACCCAATCCCAGGTATTTCTTTACAGCAGTGTAAGAATGGAGTAACACAACGCTTCTCTGAACCAAGCACTCAGACTATTTTGTAACTTTTTAGTATGGCATTCAGAACATTCTCCGAGCCTACCTTGGGCTTCCTAGCTCTTGTGCCTTTGTTTAAACTGTTTCTTCTGCTTAGAATGAACTTTTCTCTTATGGTCTTATATTCAAGTTCTCTCTAGCCCCTAAGGGGCTATATAGTATTCCATTATAGAATGGGAACATGATTTATTAAACTAACTGCCTCTTTCCCTTTGTGATGAAAACTATCATTTTTAAAATCTGAGATATAATTATATATCATAAAATTCACTCTTTTCGAGTGTACAATTCAGTATCTTAATAGTTGTGCAATCATCACCACTTATATGGTGATTTTCATTACCCTCAAAAGAAACCACATACTTCTCCATGATGTGCTTATTTTACATTGCATGCCTATATCAAAACAAGCAGGGGATACCTGGTAGGTGTATGTATTTATGGGGTAAAAATTAAAATAAAATAAAGTAAAAATGTACCCATTAGCAGTCACTCCTTATTTCCCCTTGCACCCACGCCAGGGAAACCACTAATCTACTTTTTGTTTCTATGGATTTGCCTAATCTGGACATATAAATGGTATCATACAATATGTATCTGGGATCTTTCATATAGCATAATATTTCCAAGGTTAATTCATGGTACAGCATGAATCAGTATTTCATTTCTTTCTATGGCTGAATAATATTCCATTGTATAGATATATGATATATAAATGTAATCAGTGGTAAAATTCTACTATTTGGAAAGTAAGTCACATTGCTAACATAATCTTCAAATATATATAAAATATATATTAATAAATATTTCAGTGAAGCAAAATAGTTTCTGTAACCATTTATATGTAAAATATGTAATGTGTATATATATATGTTTTGGTTTGTTTTATCCTTTAAAATTATCAGTCAGTGGACATTTGGGTTCTTTATACCTTTGACTATTTAGAATAGTATTACTATAAACATTTGTATATACATATATTTAAAAACACTTATTTTTAATTATTTCGGTTATTCACACAAGAGTGGAATTCCTGGGTTACACGATAATTCTATGTTTAACTTACTGAAGCACTGCCAAACATTTTTTCAAAAGTAGCAGCACCATTTTACCTACCCACTTATAAGATACGAGAGTTCTAATTTCTCTATTGTCTTGTCTTTTCTTTTCAGCCTGAATGAATTGCTTCAGTATTTTTGTAGGAGAGGCATGTTAGCAATTAATTTCATCAGTTTTTGCTTTTGTGGGGCTGCGTTAAATTTCTTCCTCTTTTTTTTTTTTTTTTTTTTTTTTTTTCCTGAGACAGAGTTTTTTCTGTAGCCCAGGCTAGAGTACACTGGTGTGATCATAGCTTACTGAAGGCTTGAACAACTGGTCTCAAGCGATCCTCCCACCTCAATTTTTCAGAGTAACTGACACTATGGTTACAGAGTAACTGCCACCATGTCAGGCTAATTTTTTATTTTTATTTTTCATAGAGATGGGGTCTCACTATGTATATGCCCAGGCTCATCTCAAACTCCTGAACTCAAGCAATTTTCCCGCCTTGGCATCCCAAAGTGCTGAGATTATAGGCGTGAGCCACTGAGGCAACCCTCTCCTTCATTTTTGAAGGATAGTTTTGCTGAATGTAGAATTCTTGGCTGATGTCTCTTTCTGGATTTTGAGTAATATTTCTTTTCCACTGGCATTTGTGTTTTCGGATGTGAAATTATCTGTTCATCTAATTGAGGATGTCTTGTACATGATGACTTACTTCTCTTTTTCTGCTTTCAAGATGCCTTCTTTGTCCTTGTCTTTTAGTGATTATGATGTGTCTAGGTGTGGTCCTCTTTGATTTCATTCTACTTGGAGTCCCATAAGTTTCTTGGATGTGTAGGTTAATACTTTTAGAAATCAAATTTTGGAAGTTTCTGACCTTATTTCTTCAAATATTCTCTCTGCCCTTTTCCATCTCTCCTCTCCTGCTAGAACCTCCATTATTCATATGTTGATGCACTTGATGGTGTCCCCCCAGGTCTCTGAGATTTTGTTCAATTTTCTTTATTTTTTGTTTATTTCCTCACACTACATAATCTCAACCGACCTATTTTCAAGTTTGTTATTTCTTCTGCCTTCTCATATCTGCTTTTATGAGTCCCTCTAGTGAATTTTTTAATTTCAGTTATTGTAATTTTCAACTCTACAATTATTTTTTAAAGTTTTCTGTTTCTCCATTGAAAGTCTCTGGGAATCATTGTTCTCACAAACCTTTTTAGTTTTTTGGACATGACTTTACTATAGTTCTTGGACACACTTTAAATAACTATTTAAAGTATTTTTCTAGTAAGTTTACTATCTGAGCTTCCTCAGGGACAGTTTCTATCGACAATATAATGAGACAACTCTGGAATTCAGATTCCTCCACCTCCCCATGGTTTGTTATTATCACAGTTTGTTGTTGTTTTCTCTTTAGTAACTTTTCTTACTAATTCTGCAAAATCTGTTCTTTGTCATGTATGGTCATTGATGTGTCTGCTTAATTAGCTTACTGGTCAGCTAATTATTGAATTGATATTTATTTCAATGCCTGCAATTAATAAGTCTCCCATTCTTTGCAGATCGTCTGTATATGTTTGTTGGAGTATATCTCCAACACTCAGCCAGGCAGTTTACAACTCCACCTTAGCCAACCCTTCCTGTTTGTGCCAGTTTTCTCCCAAAAAGTTGTACCAATTTCTGTTTCCATCAGCAACTATGATAGTGCCTAAATAACAGTGCTTTTTGACTATAATGAGTTTTTTCAATAGATCTTTTACTAAGTTGTATTATGTGAGAATCTGAGGGAAGAACCACCTGAAAGATTTCTCTTGAAGCCAGTTAGCCCTTTCCCTGAATAACTAATAACAGACTAATACGTCAAGTAACAAAGGACTGCTTCCCATGTGCTTGGCTCCTCTATGCACAATCAGATTCTTGCTGCAGCACATGTTGTATTAAGAGAACCAGAGTTAAATGGGGGAGAAAAATAACTTACCTTAATAGAGCATCCATCATATTCCAGTTCATACAAATAAACATACGAATATACTGCTTAACAAAACAGAGAAATAAGTGGAAAATTTGAATATCGTGTAATTGATGTTAGTTTAGATCTGTGCACTGAATAAAAACAAAATTTTAAAGCATTTTTCAGGTCATGGATTTTACATGACATGTCCCGCTTAGTCCTCACCATAATCCTATGAGATGAGTATGTGCTCTGGATTGAAAACGGATGGGCTCAACCACTCCTCTTCCCATCATAGAGAGTATAACACTGGAAAACCCATTTATCATCTCTAAACCTCATTACCCTCAACTGGGAAATGACAGTTTTAAAAATAGTTACCTCACAGAGTTGTTAAGGAAATTAAACAAAGTAATGCATATAAATCTTGGCATAGAGTAGGAGAGGAATAACCATGAGCTAATATTAATATTGTTACCTTTATTTTTAAAAAAAATTAAAGTTGGGAACCTAAAGCTCAGAGATGTAAAGTGACTTTTTCAAGATGGTTAGCTCAAACAAATAACTGGTTACGTATGATTTGGAACTCAGGTTTATCTTTAGCATATATTCTGCTCTCTTCTGAGTTCTGTGGACAAAATCACTCCAGGTTTTAAAATTTGTGTTTAGGAAGATCACATTGGAAGCATATAGGTGTCCCTGTGCTGTCACATCAACTCAGCAAACATTGCTCGGTCATCTATTTAATGGCAGGCCCTGTACACTAATCGATATGGGAGATTAATTGATAAAGAAAATCAATTGGCACAGCAGATTCAATGGAGAGATATTAGAGAGAGAGAGAGAGAGAGAGAGAGTGCACATGAGCGCAGACCTATGCTTCTCAGGAGCTTATTATTTAATGGAGAAGTCAGTCATTTCTGCAGTTTATTGTAGAGCAATGTAGGATCATCTTTAAGGGAAACCTTAATGATGCAACAACTAAACTTGCTATGGTAGATAGATAACATTTTAAGAAGAAATATAAAATTTTGGATTGTGTCTGGGAAAGAAAAAGTAGGGAGGTATAATATATTCTCTTTCAATAAACTAAGTGCTTGTCTTCTGATGTTGGAAACTATGGACACCTATACATGGTGGTGTGTTGCTGGGCCTTGTGCCCTGGGTTCTTTTTCACTGTTATTAGCCTTTGCTTTGGAAGATAACACAGAAAACCCACTTCTGCTATCACCAGAGAAAAAACGTGGAAGATCTCTTAATGAAATCTAAACATCATCCCACAAGGCTATCTTTGGCAGAAATAATTCTTTACGGGAGGTGTGTTAATGAGAAGCTATATAATAGTAATAAGAATTACATTTCTATAAACCAGGTACTTGATAAAGATTTTCAAATCTACTCTTTATTTAATTCTTATGGAAACCTTGAGAAGATGTTCTATTTCCATCCTCATTTTTCATATGAATTAAACCAGAGTTAGACACAGTGGTCACATTAGAAACCAGAGTTGAGTTGGGTAATGAAATCTACATAGAACCTCTCAGAAGGGATATTTCAAAGCAATTCTAGAGAAGAAGCAAGATGATAGTCTATGCACAGGCTTAAGTGCCTCTTGAAATCTTTCCCTGACCCTTAGATTTCATAAGTCCTCTCCCACCCACACACAGATAATCCTTCATAAAAAATGTTATTACATTTATTTGGTTTTTTCCAATCTTCTCCTCTAGTTTGTAAGAACAAGAACAGTATCTGTTATGTTCTACTTTTTCTTAGGTATTAGCTTAGTTCCTGACATTAAATAGGTATTCCCTTAATATTGGTGTAAACAAATTTGAGTCAAAAACAGAAGTTTATTTGTAAAGCTGAACATGGGTTTACCATAAGTCTTGGCAATAGTATCCTTACATTTGTCTCACAAAAATGAAAATTTATGCTCACACAAAAGCCTATACATGAATGTTTATAGCAGTTGTGTTTGTAATAACTCTGAACTGCAAACAATTAAAATGTCATCCAATGGGTGAATGGTTAAACAAACTGAATCATTCATATCGTGGAATACTAATCTGCAATGTAAAAAGGAACACATTGCTCATGCAACAATTTGGATGGGTCTCAAAGGATTTATTTCGAGTACAAAAAGCCAATTCCAAATAGTTACATACTATATGATTCCATTTATGTAGCACTCTTGAAATTACTACATTATAGAAATGAAGAACATAATAGGGATTAGGGAAGGGAGAGAGATGACTATGTCTATAAGGAGTAGCATGAAGAATTCTTGTGGTGAAGCTGTCCTGTGTCTTTACTGTGGCGGTGGTCATAGAAATTTACACCTGTGATAAAACTGCGTTCAACTCAATACACTACCCACACACATGCGCATGTGCACACACAAGCATGAGTGCATATAAAATTGGTAAAATCTGAATAATATTTGTGGACTGCATAAATGTTAGTTTCCCTATTACGATAGTGAACTATAGCTGTTTTAACATTAGAGAGAATTGAGCAAGAAGGTTATAGGATATTTCTCTGTATTATTTCTTATAATGGATTGGTCTTTATTGACCTAGGTCCTTACCACTGGGCAGTATCTTAAAGGTATCCTCTGCCTTTTGAGGAGCTGTTTCTTGTAATAAGAGAATTTGAATGTCTTGATGAGACCCCAGTACATTCATAATAACTGAAGGGAAAGGAGAGTATATAGGTACAGCTGCAGCCAAGTTGTAGGTGAGGTGAGGGGAACAAGGAGAAATTATCTTTTGTTTGTTTTTATTTTCTCAGGGAAATAAAAAGCAAGGCCATCTGATGAAGGTGACTATGAGAGAGGAGAGCTTTCCAATCTGAGGATAGAGAAGGCATGAAATAGTCATGAAGATTAATGAGAAAGTGAAGCATCTACAGGGAGAAGTAATAAGATTGCCATTAGTGTCAGAGGCATTCGAACCAGAGCGACTCCATTTTGAGTGAGGGCTGGAAAATGAGGCTGAGGCTTGTTGGGCTGCATTCTCAGAAAATTGGGCATTCCTAGTCTCTGGATGTTTACAGTTAGGGGAACAAATTAATGATATTTACTACACAGACCCAGACTTGGGAGTGTCCAGATATCTCGATATCTGGATAACAAAGGCATTCCTAATTTTGCTTTAACGATAATAATATCAATTCTCCCAAAATATAGTAATTAAAAATTAATCCTTTATCACAAACCCTTGTAGCAGAGTATATCTCCCCATATATGCAAACACTGTACCCAGGGTGGACGCGTTCCTTCTCCTACTTTCTGGAACATCCTACTCTGTCTATGGAGTAGCTGTCCTTTCACCACTTTACTTTCTTAATAAGCTTGCATTTACTTTACATTGCAGACTTGCCCTGAATTCTTTCTAGTATGAGATTCAAGAACCCTCTCTTGGGGTCTGGTTCGGGACCCCTTCCCTGTAACATTAAGACTGAGAGCCCACTTGAGGAGAATGACTTTAGAATTTCTAAGTGATTTTTGTATCTGCATATTTATGTACTTTCCTCCAGTCATTCTCAGTTTGCCAGGTTGAGGAACTAAATGAATGGAGAGTCACTTAACCAAGGTGGTGTTTTGCAAGTGAATTTGACAAAGGAGCGGAGAAGCAAAGCAGTCGAGGTGATACTGATGATGATTTTAACAATGGACCATGGAGTCTAAGCTGAAAGAAAAGAAGTGAGGATGGGGTGACAGAGGTGAGAGAGAGTGAGAAAATGGTAGCATCAAAGGTTATAGAACATAATCGTGTCAAAGAATTACTGGAGTTGTGTGGCTAGAAAAATGATCTGGAAATTGACTTATGGAAAGGGTACAAATTTGGGATACGACTGGTGACATGAATGGTTGAACGGCGATGAAAGACAAGATCATTCGAGGAGGGACAGTCAAGAAAGTGAGAAGCGAGGGCAAGGGGAGCATTATTTTAGTGGATATTCAAATCTAAGATAAGACTGTGTTGGAGAAAGGATCAGTGACCTAGAAGTTGCCACATCCCAGAAATAAATACCATTGTACTCCATCCTCACAGTAAGACTGTGATCTAGGTTGTGCTTAGCCTCAGTATACAGAGGACATAACTGGGGCTCACAGAGCTGAGACAATTAGTGCAAGATCTTACTCAAATATATCAGATAACCAGAAGTTCAGGTAAAACAAGTCTCCGTAAGGAGGACACTTCAAATTTTTGGGGTATGGTGGTCCCTGTCAGTTTAGCTGAGGCCAAAGTAGACCATCGTGGAGCCCTGAGGAACCTGAGATAAGGAGGGGCATTGGATTTAATTCTCAGGCTCTACAGTCATGATCAGAGACATGTTCTGTAACCATATATACTATAAGGCTACAGGCTTGGTTTACTTCTTCAGCAACACTCTAACCAACTGAGCTAACTGGCCACCACCTTGGTTTACTTTAGAAAATAGAATAGCTGATCCTGGGGGCTAGTGGATGGGAGGTTGAAATATGGGTTTTCCACGCAATCAATAATCAGAAGGCAGGCTCACCTGCTGGAAGTTACTCTTCTTCTAGGCATTTTCTACATCAGAGTCAGGCAGAAACTAGTCCTGAGTCCCCAAGAGGAAACAGACGCCTGGAAGTGCCTGACCTAGAGTGAGAGACAGAAAAAAAGAGTGCAAAGAGGTGGGCATGATGAGAAATGCTAGAAGACACTCTTCTAAGAAGCCAAGTTACAGGGTGATAATTTTTGCAAGAGCTTTATATAGTCTCACTGAAACTAAAACTGGGGCAAAGTTTTTCAAATACTCTTTCCAATAAAATCAAGCTAAATTACTAAGTTTTAAAAGCAAAGTCACAAAGCAACTTAAATAAATTCCACTGTACCTCCATACCCAAATCTCATGAGGTGTTTAAACTGAGAGAGAAATTTCTTAACATCTAAAATTGTACTAATAAAGAGATTCTCAATTAACCTTAAAAAATATGAATGTGATCATATAGAAAAAGGAATAGACTTTGTAGCCAGAGAAAACTGAATTCAAATTTCATCTTTGCCCCTTTTTGAGTGGTATATTTTGATGAGTTACTTAACATGTATATGCTCCAACATTTTTCTTCTGCATGAAGGGATTATTATTTCAAATGTACTATATCATTGGGAGAACTAATTCAAATGACATATGTAGAGGAACAATCACATACTTGTCTCAGCTATCTCAGTTACTCTAACTCTTAATTTAAAGGTTCTAAGACCTCAGACCATGAAGAATAAAAACAATGATGACAACGACAGCCACCACAGAAGCTAGAATGTATTGTTAGGTGCTTTACGTATTTATCTTATTTAATCTTCCCATTGTCTCTAAGAGTTAGCTATTACTACTATCTTATTTTGTAGATGTTGAAACCAAAGTTGAAAAGGCTAAATAACTTGACTAAAGGTGCATGGCATATGCCATGGAACTGGCCTTCGAGGACTGAGTTTCTTTGGAAGCTTTCTGCATCATTACCCAATTTTTGATAACCAATATGTACCAGATGTCAGATTAAAACATGGTAAAATTATTTCCTTATAGGAAAATAGTCACCTCGATAATGTCCCTCCCTGCCTTCTTTTCTGTCTTCCTTCCTTTTTGCCTTCCTTCCTGCCTTCCCGCCTTCCTGCCTTCCTTTCCACCTTCCTATCTTCCCATATCACATAAATTGCCATCTATCTCGCCTTTCTCCATGACTTCTTAGAAAGGTTAGTAATCTTTACCAGTCTGTCATTACAACATGCCCCTTTCTAGCTGTATACCCTTAGAATAGACATCTGAACTCTCTGTAAGCCACGAGTATCTCATATGTAAAATGCACATTAACATTAGATGGTTGTGAAGACGTAAGGATGTAATGTACATGCTTAGATGGAAATCACTATAGAAATATTTAGCATAAGGATAAATGATTTAATTAGAGACAATGACAATATTTAATTTATCAAGAATAACTTGCATATTTTTTCTTTTTGATTTCCATGTTATTATATTATCATCTTTACTAACAAAGAAAATCTTTTTTGAAATGATGTATACAGAATATCAGAATTTGAATCTTGGTTCCACTGTTTACTGGCTGTGTGGCAATGCTCTGGATCAACTATAGAGAATCATAGATCGGTAGATCAATCCTCCGTATCAACTATAGAGAGAATAAAAGACAGTGGAATAAAAGAGATAGAAAGGAGAAAAGAAAGGGAGGACAGAAAACACAATGTTTGCTGGGTACTTCACATATGTTATTTCATAGAATTTTTCATGAAATAACCAAGACAACAAAAGAATTTACTTACTTTCGCAGGTCACACAATTAATAGATTTCAGTTTTGTTTTTTTTTTTTTTTTTTTGAGACGGAGTCTCACTCTGTCGCCCAGGCTGGAGTGCAGTGGCCGGATCTCAGCTCACTGCAAGCTCCGCCTCCTGGGCCCACGCCATTCTCCTGCCTCAGCCTCCCGAGTAACTGGGACTACAGGCGCCTGCCACCTCGCCCGGCTAGTTTTTTGTATTTTTTTAGTAGAGACGGGGTTTCACCGCGTTAGCCGGGATGGTCTCGATCTCCTGACCTCGTGATCCGCCCGTCTCGGCCTCCCAAAGTGCTGGGATTACAGGCTTGAGCCACCGCGCCCGGCCTAGATTTCAGTTTTAGTATGGAGAAATATTGATGAAAACATGATGCAGGGGCAAGATTGATGTTAGTCCTACCCATATTTGGGAGGTGGAACAAAGTGGGTGACAGCCTTCTTGGGTCATTGCAAAAAAAAGAAAAAAAAAAAAAGAAAAGTCAACCACCCCGCAGTGTATATTATCAGAGAAGCTGTGCATACAATTATGCAAAATCTTCAGAACTCTCAGTTAAGGGAACCTTGTTAATTAGTGTCCACACCCCTGCTCCTTGCCCAGCACAACTGACTGCTCAGAGTCCTGAGCACTAACAGTCACTGACCTCACAGAGATTCAGTGACGAGTGAGACGACCAGAGGTACCTGCCCTCCAACAGGCCACTGCTTTGCTTGTCTTTTTTTTTAATTTCTTTTTGTTTTTAGATGGAGTCTTGCTCTGTTGCCCAGATTGGAGTGCAGTAGCACGATCTCAGCTCACTGCAACCTCTGCAATCCAGGTTCAAATGATTCTCCTGCCTCAGCCTCCCGAGTAGCTGGGATTACAAGTGCCCACCACCACAGTTAATTTTTGCACTTTTGGTAGAGATGGAGTTTCACCATGTTGGCCAGGCTGGTCTCAAACTCCTAACCTTGTGATCTGCCCACCTCGGCCTCCCAAAGTGCTGGGATTACAGGCGTGAGACACTGCACCCTGCCTGGCCACTGCTTTTCTCTGTAACTCAAAGCCACACACTAGTTAGGGCCCTCATGGTAAGATGAATTAATGTCTGATTTATTTAATTGCTGAAAAATAAGAAGAAAGAGGAGGAGAAAGAGAGGTGTACAAGACTTAAGTAAGCATATAGCTGTGTCCCTGTAGCATTGTGGTGCATGAGGGGAAAGGGCTATGGAAATGGAGAATTTCAAATGGAGCATTTATTCCAAAGGGAAGACAGTGTCAGAGGGATTCAGTATCAAGTGGAACAAACAGCCCGAGCAATTTAAGAGAAACAGTCTGAGGATAAAAGCAGCCCAGTAAATGACTTTCGAGAATTAAAAGTATTAAAGACAGACTTTTATTTTAGTCATTTATTTTTTTCCTTTTCAACTTTTATTTTAGGTTCAGGGAGTACATGGGATAGTTTGTTACATGGGTAAATTGTGTGTTGCTGTGGTTTGGTGTACAAATGGTTTGGTCACTCCAGTAGTGAGAACAGTAACTAATAGATATTTTTCTGACCTTTATCCTCCTCCCACCCTTCACTGTAACATAGGTCCTGGCGTCCATTGTTCACCTCTTTGAAACTAAATGTGTGCTCAACATTTACCTTCCACTTATAAGAGAGAACATGCAGCATGTGTTTTTCTGTTTTTGCATTTATTTTCTTAGGATAATGGCCCCAGCTGCATCCATATTGTTGCAAAGGACATGATTTTGTTCTTTTTCACAGCTGCATAGTATTCCACGGTGTATATATACTGTGTTTTCTTTATCCAGTACACCGTTGGCATGCATCAAGGTTGATTGACGGTCTTTTCTATTGTGAAAAGCACTGTGATGAACATATGAGCACATATGTGTTTTTGGTAAAATGATTTCTATTCTTTCTGTATATACCCAGTAATGGGATTGCTGGGTCAAATAGAAGTCCTGTTTTAAGTTCTTTGTGAAATCTCCAAACTGCTTTCACAGTGGCTGAAATAATTTATATTTTGACCAGCAGTCTATAAATGTTCCCTTTTTCTACACAACCTTGCCAACACGTTTTCTAACTTATTAATAATTGCCATTCGACTGATGTGAGATGTATCTCATTGTGATTTTGGTTTGCACTGAAGACAGACTTTTAGAGGTGTAACACAGCAGTTCCCAGTAACCATATTTTAAAACTCATGCCATCTTTAATAGGATTGAGATTTCTCAACAGAAGCTGGTATTTCTTGATTCAAGGCAACACTAACTCCCCTGTTCTCCTCCTATTTCTTCTTCGTTTTAAGCCACAATTGCATAAGTATTTAAGTAATTGTGGTTTCAGACCATAAATTTTTATGTCATTATAACTAGGCCCAAGCACATCTTTATTAATTAAAATAGGAACCATTACAATCAACACATTTTTGCCAATGATAGATAAGTTTGTTTATTCCTGTAGTGCAAAAATCCATGCGTCAAGATTGGACAAACTCTTGGAAAGCATTTTCTGTATCCAAGAGTTTGTTGCATCTCAAAGCATAGATTTTTAATTTATTTATTAACTAATAATTTATTTATAAATGTATTTATCATTTAGGTATTAATTAAAATAGGAACCATTACAATCAACACATTTATTATTTGTAATATGATTTGATAAAAGTCGTACAATCTGGTACAATTGGTGTTTTTAATGATAATGTGTAACTGTCAAGAAAAGTCAAGTGAAATGGGGTTCTTTTCTATTTAAGAAGATAGATAAGTGTGCAATATGTTTGAGATTAATTTCTTCCAAATTAATTTATTTAACAAATATTTAGATCGCTGGTTCTGTGCTAGACATTGAGAATACAAATGTGATTTAAAGATATAAGGTGCCTGCTCTTCTAAAGTTTATAGCTAGAAGGGATATTAAGAGAAGTAAATAAGCAATGAGAATATGGCATGCTGAGGTCTCTAACTGAAGAGATACAAGAGGCTCTGAAAATCACTGGAGGGGCACTTAGTTTAGGGGAAGGAAGCCTTTTAGGATGGTCTCCAATAATCTCCTCCTCATGGTATGCACCTCCTTGGATAATCTCCTCTCATTAAGTGTGAACTGGACTTACTGACTCTAATGAAAAGAATCCAACAGAAGTGATGATTTTTCACTTAGATTAGATTACAAAAAAACTGTGTTTTTTGTTCTGGGTGTGTATTCTCTCTCACTGTTTCTGATTGTCTGCCCTGAGGGAAACTTGTTTCCAGCTTTTGAAATAGCCCAGTAGAAGGATTCAGGTGGCAAAAGATGAAGACCTGCTGGCAACCACAGGAGGGAGCTTGGAAGCATTCCGTCCTTCCCCAGCAAAGCTAGCAGATGACACCGTAGTAACACTGGGTGACAGCTGGACTGGCCTGAGGGCATATATCTGGGTCCTTGGACTTTTACTCTGCTCTATTCTGGGACTAAAAAATGAAAAGTACTATATATATATATTTTTAAAACTAGATGTCCACTGCAGTCTGAGGCTACTTCTACCTAATCCTTCTTCCTTCCCTCTCTCCTTTCGTAAGTATCAGACCCCCATCACAATCTAAAGAGTCTCACCTACTTTTACATCTTTCCCTTGTATTCTTCAGAACCGTTTCCCTAATAAATCTTCTGCACATCTAATCTGCTCTTTCCATTGGCTTCTCAGAGTATACAAACTGACACATTCTCTGAAACCTAAACCAGATGAGCCTCAGACAGCAGTGCAGTTCTGAAAAAGCCTTGGCCAGGTCAATGGGCAGTCTTTGAGCAGAGGTTGCCTGTTAGAAGAGTCCCTTATCAGGTAGAAATCACCCAGAGTTAGTACCCCTACTGTGCTCAGTCCTTGGCTGGGAACAAACAGGGGAAAGTGTGCATCAGTGTGAACACAAAGGATGGAAATGGAGAAGAGGGTGGCAGTTACCTCACCATTTACATGATTCACTACTTTCTGGCATATTGTAAGTGTCCAAGAATGATAATACTGTGACAACTAGCATGTATTATGACTATTAAAACACTTATATAGTGCTTGTTAAAAATAAACTAGGCCCAATTCTAAATCCTTTGCATATATTAATTCATTTGATTATCACTATAGCCCTATGAAATAAGATTACAGCCTTTTTAAAGATGATGAAATTGAGGTATAGACACGTTAATAAGTAAAGGGGCAGAGCCAGGCTTTGAACTCAAGAATGCTACCTCTAGAATGCATGTTTGTACTCATTACATCTATTTTATTTGCTTTAACAGCACAGTCTCTCATCTGATTTTCATACTAGTTCTATGGAATATGTGTTGGTGTATCCAATTTATAGGGGAGAAAGATGGGCCTTACAGAGTGGTAACATGTTTAGTTCTCATAAAAGAGATGAGAATTGAACTGAAATCTGTCTAACACTGATGCTCATACACTTTCCATAATACAACCATGCCTGTAGAGGGAAAAAAAGGAGAAAAGGGAGGAAGGATGTAAGGGAGAAAGGAATGAAGTGTACATGTTAAATTTTCTTGGAATGACTTCAACATGTTCTGTTCCATCCAAAAATTAAAAAATGGAAAATTTTTGTTAGGCAGACCTGCCACTTTCCACTTGTTGGATCACAGGCCAAAGGGTTGTCATGGATGTATCATTGTCTCTCCTTAGTTCCTTTACTCTTGCCCTCACTTTTAATTGGTACCTGCATTAAATCATCTTCCATTATCCTATTCCAGTGTTCTATCTGTTTTCTGCTGGGACCCTGACTGTATATAGTTCTTTCCTAGAGACTTTAGAAAAAATGAAAAGAATATAAAGGAAGAAACAATGGTGATATTAGTAATAACAACAGCAGCAGCAGCAACAGGAACAACAACAATAAATTATTTATAATCCCATTGTCAAAGATAACCATTAACATTTTACTATATGTTCTTCCAATTTGTTTCTTTACATTTTTAGATTATTTTTGTGACATATTATGATTTTTGTTAGGGTTCTCTAGAGGGACAGAACTAATAGGATAGATACATATATAAAGGGGAGTTTATTAAGGAGTATTGACTCACATGATCACAAGGTGAGGTCCCACAGTAGGCCATCTGCATGCTGAGGAGTAAGGAAGCCATTCTGAGTCCCAAAGCTGAAAAGCTTAGGAATCCAATGTTCAAGGGCAGGAAGCATTCAGCATGGGAGAAAGATGTAGGCTGGGAGACTAAGCCAGTTCAGTCTTTTCATGCTCTTCTGCCTGCTTTTTTTTTTCTGGTCTCACTGGCAGCTGATTAGATTGTGCCCACCCAGATTAAGGACGGGTCTGCCTTTCCCAGTCCACTGACTCAAATGTTAATCACCTTTGGCCATTAACCCTCACAGACACACCCAGGATCAGTACTTTGCATCCTTCAATTCAATCAAGTCGATACTCAATATTAACCATCATGTGATTATTTCCATTCTATCAAAGATGAAACAACCTTGGGGAGTTGAAGCTGCCTGCTAGTTTCAAATGAATAGATAACTAGGCCAGATCTGTGGGATTCTATGTAAGGCTGAGATATTAACAGAGTAAAATCAGTGAGGTGGGGAATGGGAAAGACAAAGTCAAAGGAAAATATAAGAGCATGGAACTTTTGTGTAGCATGTGCCTAGAAAAGGTATGTTTGGGAGGTAGGGAGGCAAGAGGGAGCAGCCAGAGAGGCTTGGAAACATGCCCTTAAGCTGGGCTCCTTGAAGGTAACTCTGACTTTATCATCTCTATTTCATTAGACCTGAGCAGAGCCTTGCATATGGTAGGTGTTTAATACATGTTGAGCAAGAGTGAGATTGAAGGAGAGAGACAAAGAGAAAGCATTATACTCTAAAGGTTCTCAAATGGCAAGGGAGACTTGGATCATCACATTGCTCAGTATATGTCCATCTTGGCCAGTATTTCTATCCTAGATGTCTGAGATCTGTGAGTCTTCTCATTAGTAGGTTGGCTCTTTCATTTATCATCAAAACCTTGAGAGTAAAAGGAGATATTATTAATAATTGCACTGAGCAACAGACCTAAACTCAGACCAAAGTGATGACATATGGTCACTTTACCCTTCAAAAGTCAAACATGTACCTCTCTGTAGGGGCTGGGATGGTTGGGAGGGATCTGTGAGTCTCTCCCAGGGAACGGAGTCCAAAGCACAGCAGTGGGCTCATGGCAGAAGCCTGTGTCTAGGTCAGTGAGGGCGATTGGTCAGGGATACTGAAGCTGTCTAGAGGTGAGTGTGCCCTTTACTTCTTTAGTTTCTGGCTCAAACACTCTAGGAAGCAGGTGTTTAGGCAAATGAAAGTACACTGTTGGTGGGATTGTAAACTAGTTCAACCATTATGGAAAACAGTATGGCAATTCCTCAAGGATCTAGAACTAGATGTACCATATGACCCAGCAATCCCACTACTGGGTATATACCCAAAGGATTATAAATTATTCTACTACAAAGACACATGTACACGTATGTTTATTGCGGCACTATTCACAATAGCAAAGACTTGGAATCAACCCAAATGTCCATCTGTGACAGACTGGATTAAGAAAATGTGGCACATATACACCATGGAATACTGTGCAGCCATAAAAAAAAAAAAAAAAAAAAAAAAAAAAGGATGAGTTTGCATCCTTTGTAGGGACATGGATGCAGCTGGAAACCATCATTCTTAGCAAACTATCACAAGAACAGAAAACCAAACACCGCATGTTCTCACTCATAGGTGGGAACTGAACAATGAGATCACTTGGACTCGGGAAGGGGAACATCACGCACTGGGGCCTATCATGGGGAGGAGGGAGGGATTGCATTGGGGAGTTATACATGATATAAATGATGAATTGATGGGTGCTGACGAGTTGATGGGTGCAGCACACCAACATGGCATAAGTATACATATGTAACAAACCTGCACGTTATGCACATGTACCCTAGAACTTAAAGTATAATAAAAAAAAAAAGAAGATTAAAAAAAAATTTGATTATACCATTTATTTCCATTTATTTTAAACATTGTAAACACCAGAAATAGCCTGCAAAAATAATTGTCAAATAAATGAGAAAACATTAAAAAAAAAAAAATGGCAGGGAGCAATGTATCTGTAGGTGAATGTTACATATTGTCAGAATGAAGCAGATTAGAATTGCTTTTATTTAATTTATTTTAATTTTTTCACAGTTTATAATTCTGAGAAATCTTGTATTGAGAGAAGAACAAAAAGAGCTTTATGACAATGTCATTCAATTCTTTGAAATTATTTTGAGTTATATGCCATAAAAGACTAATATTGATCTATAATGTGTGTTTTTTAGCAATATATCAGTTGACAATTCTCTTAGGTCTTCCTCCAATTTTGTTGGAAGTGCTGAATTAGAAAAAACCTGATTTGCCAAAGGATTTGTTACCTAGGCATTAGAGACACTCATTTTTAAAATTTCTGGCAAGTATATAAAAAGTTCTTAATCAATGTTTATTAGATGACCTATTATTTTTTAATTTAGAGGTTTAAAAAATATTATTCCACATACTCTGGAAAACATCTATTTGTTAAAACATTGGAGCTGCAGAATTAGATTATATTCAAAATATTTATCACATAATTTAATAACAGACCAGCCACCTTACAGAATAAATCAATCAAATCAGATATTTTTCTTGAGAAATGTGTCTTAATTTTAAAATTTAAATAAAGATGTTTATATACATTTATACAATAAAAACCATTCAAACTGAATAACAGGATGCATCTTCAAAGATAATTAAAAATTATCATTATCAACACAATTGAGAGCTAACATAATCAATTCATCCAGATTAACAATAAGCATAAGAATGAATCCATATATTGCATATAACTATGTTGTAATAGTGCAATTTAATGTAGTTGAAGTTGTGAGCAAGTCATACAATGAAAGTTATGATATTTCTTCAGGAAACATATGTGTAGTCCTTTGCTGAGCTGTAGTATTTGGGTCTCTAGGAATAATTAAATCAGAATAATAAATACAAATTCAAAAGTGGCTCGATTAAATTTTCTGGACATATGATCATACTGCTAAAAACTAATTGGTCCAGTTGCATTAAATTTTACTTTTTTGAATAGGAGACAGAAAATAACAAACATTTTGTAAGATATAATGAAAGGAAATTGATTATAATCGGAATTATTTTTCATATTATGATTTGATTGAATACGTTTTAACTACCTAACTGCATAATACACACACTTTTTTTTAAGTCACATACAATTGTTACTTGGTGGTTTCATCCAATATAACCTGAAATTTTTTAGTTCCAGAACACATCTCAGTTATATTTGAAATAATCAACATCACTAATCTATTCTGTTTTTAAGTAGTGTGTTGTTTTTTTTTTTTTTTCTTTTAGGTGATGAAAAGTCCTTAGGAGTTAAAAATAATTGCTTATATTTAAAGAAGTAAATAAATGACATTTACAGGGTTTGATATTTCTTCAATATGCTACCTATGCCCTTTGACATGCTTTCTTAGGACTCTACCCACAAACCATGAATTTTTGTAACAACAATTTGGGGATAAAATCCAGATCATACAAGGAAAATCATCATCATGCCTACCACCGAAATTCTTCTTGCCTTCAGAATCTGTCAAAAAGGGCCAAAGCACACCATTTCCAAAGCCATGCTTTGATCTTTACAGGAAAAAATAGAACTCCATGATGAATGTGAAATTTTGGTGCTATAATGGTTCATTAAAGAGTCTTCTAGAAAATGCTATCTAAAACTATTGTTTTATTTTATGCTCTGAAGATATTCATATCTGGAGCAATTCTCCATGATGAGATTCTGGATAGCTGAGGATTATGACTTCCATAAGTAGAGTGGGAGAGGGGCTATTGTGAAGTGAGGTGGAAAAGGAGATATTGCATGATGCTATAAAGTGAAGTGTGAACGATGATTAATTCCTAGAAACAGATTTCTAACTTTATTAGCACCTGAACATTCCTTGGAAGGCTTTGGGAAAGGTTTTGGGGAGGGCATTTAGAACCTTAAAAACTGTCTAATGTATTTGAAGAACTTTGCTTTAGATCATCTTTAAGGTCTCAAATTAGATGTGAAGTCTCTAAAATCATTTCTATAAACTACACTTTGTGGATAAGAAAATAAGGCCAAGCAGAGTTTAAAGACTTGAGTGGATTTCTATATCCAGTTTCCCTATGGTGTTTTGAACTACTTCATTTATGCCATGATACTTACCAGCTTTAGCATGGTCATGGATTCAAACCCTAGCCCTATCACTTCCCAGCTGTGTTTCTCTTGGCAATTTATTTAACTTCCTGGAGCCTCTGTTTTCCTATTTGTAAAACAATGATAATTACACTACCTAATTATAACTATTCTAAGTATTAACTGAGGCGTTAACATGTAAAATGCCTGGCACATAAAACATGTCTAAGAAATACTCATTTTCACTGACTTTCCATGTTTGTTCCTTCCTTTGTAGTATGGTTATTAGTGATGATCTTCTCTTGCAAAAACATTATTTCTTTGAACATATATGTCATAGCTTATTTACCTTTGTATAACCCTTTAGTGTTTCTATCAATACCTAGCATATAGTAAGTACTCAGTAAATGTTAGTTGTAAGAATGGAATATGGAATTGTCTTCCAAAATTAAGATACTCTGAGGACTGAGGCGGAAAGCACCTTAGGATGGTTTAATAATTCATTGCTATCAGTTAATTCTTAGCCTAAATTAATTTATCAAATTGCTAAACTTAGGGAAAGTGACCTAGAAGTGTGATGTAGGGGAATGCAGGTCTGAATGAGGTGCAGAAGTGAATTCTTCTGGTCTTTCATCAATCATTCAACGAACATCTATTAAACTCCTACTCTGTGCCTTTGTGTATATGGGGATGTAACAATTAGTAGAATAAGGTGCTTCTCAGAGACCTTATTGTATTACAGGGAAGATACACCACACAGCAGGGAGTACACTGTGCCATTAACGGAGATAGAAATGTTATTAACTCCTGTAAGTACTTAACAGGCACTGAATAGTCTTCTAAATGCTTTACTTGTATTCACTAATTTAGCACTTACAATCATCTCTTTCAGTAGGTATTGTTAACATTAAAATTGTATACATATGGAAAATAGAAAAAAGTTAAATAACTTGCTAGAGAACACACAGCAACTGACAGATCAGGGAACTGAACCTCAGCATTATAACTCCAGAGCTTTCCCTCTTCATAAAAGATCCTATTCCGAAGGGGAGAGTTCTGTTGACTACTGGCTTAAAGAAGGCTTTGTGGATAAGCAGTAGCTCAGAGAGTAAAGCAGTATAGCTTAGTGATTAAAAGCTGGAATGCACTGTCCAGATTTGAATCCCAACCCTGCTCTTTATTAACTATATTTTTAGAACAAGTTATTTAATTTTTTTACATCTCAGTTTCCTCAACTAGAAAATGGGGCTAATGATATAGACCTTGTAGGTATTAATAAAGATAAACTAAAATAAAGTATGCAAAGTGACTGGCAGATAAGGTCAACAAATTACTATAGATGGATCTCTAAGTACAGGTATAGATTAGATGTCACATCCCAGTGAGAGGGAAAATCATTATCCAAGTCATCGCTCCAGTGGACAAGGCAAAAGAAGGCTCTCATTGTGTCTCCTGCTATCTACAGGTGAGAGCAAAGTGACCCTGAGGAATCTGTACCTATTCCCTAGACACATTGTTGTTGGCCTGGCAGTGGCTTTCTTTCTGAAACTTATTTTATTTCTGAAATGGGCATAATAATGCTAGACCATAACAAAGTATAACATTGAGAAAAAGGGCACTTTAGGCACTCAAATGATCTGGGTTGAATCTAAATCTGATCATGGCCATGGTGTTTGGAAGGTCTAGGAATGGGTGACATCATTTTCAAGACTCATTATTTTCTGTTCTCCTGGTGTTACTCAATGGTCAGTCAGTTTCGAGGGTCAGTGATTTGCAGTTGTAGGAAGCCACATTAGTGCTTCTTCAAGACTGGGAAAGACACAGTTGATTTTTGTGGTGCTCTCTGTGCTGGTAGAGTGGCAGCCTTAAGCAGCTAGTGTCACTATTCCCTGGGGCACTAAATATGGATTGAGGAGAATGTTTGGAAAGCATGAAGGGCAGACTTCTCCAGAAATTGGCACATGGCAAATACAAAGAACAGCATTGCACTTCTTGACCTGTTAATCAATATCAAAAAAAAAAAAAAAAAAAAAAAGGACAGTCTTTAGGATATCATTTCTTGTTTCTTGCTTTATTATTATGCAGAAGGCACAAAAGAGCCCAATGCACCCTACCTGATTCAGTTAAAGGCATCTTATATGCAACTCATACACATTGAGCTTTTAAAATGTGTCATGTGGGCTGGGCGCAGTGACTCACGCCTGTAATCCCAGCACTTTGTGGGGCTGAGGCGGCTGGATCATCTGAGGTCAGGAGTTTGAAACCAGTCTGGCCAACATGGCAAAACCCCGTCTCTACTAAAAATATAAAAGCTAGCCAGGCATGGTGACAGGTGCCTGTAAGTCATCCCAGCTACTTGGGAGGCTGAGGCAAGAGAATCGCTTGAACCCGGGAGGTGGAGGTTGCAGTGAGCTGAGATCACGCCACTGCACTCCTGCCTGGGCTACAGAGCAAGACGCCATCTCAAAAACAACAACAACAACAACAACAACAACAGCAACCAAAACAAGCAAACAAAAAAACCCAAAAAACAAATAAAATGTGTCATGTGTTTCATTGGGTCTCATGGACAGGAAAGATAATACCCCTTTTAGTCTTGCAAGGAAAAAATCAGATTACTATACAGTATAAAAGTAACATGATAGGAATACATTCTGGGCTTAAGAAACAGCAAGGACATTTAATTCAGACTGATGGCAGGGGCTTTGGGAATATACTATTCTTTTGTTTTGTTCTTTTTTATTAACTCTATTTATTTCCAGGTGTTTGAGATATATTTGACACATAAAAATTGTATATATTCAAGATGTACAATGTGATGATTTGATCACATTGTACTATGTGATAACCATACTGCAAAGGAAGGAAGGAACATGGAAAGTAGGTAAAAATTAGTATTTCTTAGACATGTTTTATGTGCCAGTGGTAAAAATAATTACCACAATCAAGCTAATTAACACACCCATCACCTCACATAGTTCCATTGGTTGAGCTAGGGGGCAGTGAGAATACTTAACATCTACTCTCTCAGCAGATTTCAGGTATATGATATAGTATAATTAACTATAGTCACCGTGTTGTAGTTAGAGCCTCAGAACATGTTTATCTTGTAACTTTGACCAACATCTCTTCTTTCTGTTCCTCCATGCCAGCCTCTGGCAACCATCATTCTACTCTTGTTATGCCCAGACCGTTTGTTCCCCGAAGAAGACCACCAGAGTCCAGAGTCAAAGCCAAGCGGCAAGGATCTTTAATGCAAGTTCGAACTTGGTCCCTCCATTCTACAACATACAAGAGGGCCCCGAATGATGCATGTGCCCGCTTTTTATAGCCCGATGCATACAGGATATGTAAGGTTATAGAGGTACAAAGGAATTCTTTTGGTTGCAGCATTACAACTGGTAAATGGTTAATACAATTAACAGTTTTCTATTTGTTCCCACGCATTTAGTAAAACTACAAACAGTTGTGACCTTATCAGGGGCTCTCTAGGTGGTGTTTCTGAGATGTGTGAGGGGGGGGATGTGTTTGTGTTGGGCTCAGGAAGTTGGGACAAAATAGAGGATTGTGTTTGTACTGGGCCCAGGACTAAGATATGTGGCAGACACCGGTAATTAGAGCAGGACAGAGACTTTCACAACGTTTGTCCTTACAATGTCTGGAGTCTATAGATAACCTAATCGGTTAGGTCCGGGGTCGATCTTTAACTAGGCTCAGGGTGCTGCCCGGGCTGTCAGGGCGCCGCCCGGGCTGTTTGCCTGTGGACTTCATTTCTGCCTTTTAGTTTTTTTTTCATTTGATCTCTTTCACTCTCTGCTTCTATGAGTTTGATATTTTTAGATTACATCCATAAGCGAGATCATACAGTGCTTATCTTTCTGTGTGCAGCTTATTTCACTTAGCATACTGTCCTTCAGTTTCATCCATGTTGTCACATATGGCAGAATTTCCTTCTTTGTTATGGCTGAATAATATGCTGTTGTTTGTGTGTGTGCCACAATTTCCTTATCCAGTCATCTGTCAACATACACTTAGGTTGGTCCCATACCTTGGGTATTGTGAATAATGCTGCAATGAACATGGGAGTGCAAATATCTCTTTGACATAAATATTTCATTTCCTTGGCATATGTACCTAGAAATGAGATTGCTAAAATCATAGGCTAGTTCTATTTTTAATTTTCTAAGGAATCGTTATATTGTTTTTCATAATGGCCGCATCAATTTTCATTCCCACTAATGGTATCCAAGGGTTCCTTTTTTTCCACACTCTCATCAACATTTGATTTTTTGTATTTTTGGTAATAGCCATCCTGATGGGTGTGAGGTGATACCTCATTGCACTTTGATTTGCATTTTCATGCTTATTGGTGATGTTGAGCACTTTTTCATATACCTGGAGGTCATATGTGTGCCTTCTTTTGAGAAATGTCTATTTAGGTCTTCTTGACCTGTTAATCAATATCAAAGTTGTAGGAGTTCCTTATATATTTTAGATATTAGCTTCCTCTTTGATATATGAGTTGCAAATATTTTCTTCCAATCTGTGGGTTGTCTCTTTACTTTGTCAATTGTTCCCTTGCTGTTAAGAAGCTTTTCAGCTTGATGCGATAGTGTTTGTTTATTTCTGCTTTTATAGCCTCTGCTTTTGGGGCATATTCAAAAATCCATTGCCAAGACGAATTTCAAGGGGTTTTCTTCCACAACGTTTACATCTAGGAAACGTGTAAGATCATGATTTCAGATCTTACATTTGAGCATTTAATTTACATCAAGTTGATTTTTGTGTATGGTGTAAGATAATGGTCCGGTTTTTTTTTCATGTAGATACTCAGTTTTCTCAATACCATTTGTTGAAGAGACTATCCTTTCATTATTGTGCATTTTTGATGCCCCTTTTAACAACTACTTGACTATATATGTTTGGGTTTATTTCTGGGCTGTATATGGTGTTTCATCAGTTTATGTGTCTGCTGTTATGCCGACATCACACTGTTTTGATTACTGTAGCTTTGCAATATGGTTTAAAATAAGGACGTGTGATGCTTCCAGCTTAGTTCTTCTTATTCAAAATTGTTTTGGCTATAGAGGTTATTTGGTAGTTCCACATGGATTTTAAGATCATTTACACTATTTCTGTGAGAAATGCCATTGAAATTTTGGTAGGGATTACATTGACTCTACAGATCACTCTTTGTAGTTGCAGATATCTTAAGAATATGAATTATTGCAATCCAGGAAAACAGGCACTGAGCATTTGAGGCAACTTTGGGTAGTTCAATGGGGCCATAGATTTGAATCTGTAAGAATGAAGAGACAAGAAAGGAGGTTAGAAGTTTTGGTACAGAAAACACAGGATCTCAGATTCCAAACATGAGATATAATCTTATTGATCACTTTTAACTGAAAAGGCTTAAAGGAGACCATAGAAAGCATACAGTCTACATTGCCTGGAGCTAAAAAGAAGAACTACATGCTGGGTAAAGGAATCAATACCTAAAGTCACTTATCAGACTGGAAAGATTTTTGAAGCTCAGCAAGATGAACTCTAATAGGGATAAACAAAAAATCTCACAGAATTGGAATCGAAGTCAATTGCAGCAAAAAAGTGATGAAGCATTGGTCTATATAGAAACACAGACATGCACACATGTCTAGGAAGATCTAATGTTTCCTTTGTCCACAAAATTAAAAGGAGCCAGATATATGACATGGCTGCTGAAAAAGCTAATGCTGTCTCAGGCTACTCAGATAGGTGGTGGCCAAATCCATGGATATAGTGTAATGCAGAAAGAGTTACAATGCTGTAGGAATCAAAAAGACTCACTGTACCACCTACAGCTGTGTGGTCTTCAATGCATTCTGTAGCCTCAGTTTAATCATTTATAAAATAAAGCTAGTGATAATTGCTCACTCCCTTAAAGCTTAATATGAACATCTGTAAAGTGCCTCATATAGTGCCTCACATATTAGTGGCCAAGAAATGTTAATTTTTTTCTGCATTAATATCATCCCTGAAGTGACACTGAGCAAATTCAATCAGGACATCAACCAACAAACAAGGAGCTACTGAGAGGAAAAAGACTTAGGTAGTAAGAACAGGGGCTAAAAATAGCATGATCTTTTTGTTTTGTTAAGAAGAAACAAGCAAACAAACATGGATATAATAAACTATATGATTTGAGGGCTCTTATATATAAAGGAGAGAACATTTATTTATAATAGCTCTAGAAGATAGAAGAGGGATTATTTACTCTGTCATTTTTAGCTCCTTAACTTCTACTTATCCTTCACATACTAGGTCAATGTCATTTCTTTCCAGTAAGGTTTTCTTTACTGTTATACTTTTAGTGTATTCCTACAGCTGATTATTACCTTTGATTATATGACTAATGCTCATCTCCCCACTCAGCTCTATGTTCCATGAAAGATGGGACCACGCCTATTTTCCAAACCATTATATGCCCAGCCGTTGACATGGAGCCAAACGCATGGAAGGCCCTCAACTGTTTGTTGCATATAATTCCCACCCTCAAGACTTATAGTCCTGTGGGTCAGACCTCATGAGATGCTGCAACTACAGGATAGGTAAAAATAAAAAGACAAACCCAAGCCAGAGATTAATCACCTTCAGCAGCACAAGCCAAGTGATTTATCTAGAGTTATTGGTGCCCTGATTCCACGGTCTGGCTTCTCACCTCCACTTCTGGCTACTTAATAGGGTCTACATCTGAACACAAGGCTGTATTGCTGAAAGTTAATGGAGGGAAATAACTTCACCTATCTTAGGACATTTTCAGAGTTAACGAATTGGAAAACATCAGAATGAAACAAGGTCACAGCCCAGGCAAGGGCTTTCAGCAAAGGCAGCCACAGCGGGCATCAGAGGACAAGGGGCTTCATTTGATTGGGAGGGCATCTTAGTCATGCAAATTAATGGAAAGGAAGCAAGGGGGTTACCTTGGTGATGAACAATGATGACAAGGGACTGGAGACATATGGCAAAGGAGGAAATGCAAAGTTATGTCAGCTTGCAGTGATTCATAAATAACAGCAAGAGGTCTGCGAAGGCAGATTGAAGGCATCCAGGGTGTTATGTAATCATGTCCTAGTGATGCATAAAAGTATCGAGCATTTTAATGCCTGCTCTGTTAAAGAAGCCTTTAGTTCTACGGTCCTGTAGACACAGTTTGCATAGCTAAAGAACCATTTCAAAAGAATGATTTTTCTTAGTGCCTTGATCTAATTTTGGTTAAATCTTTTAAATACCTCTAGAAATTGTTCACATTTCTGTCAATCCTCCCTCATTCATTCATTCATTTATTCAAAAAACTATTTAATGCCTAGTTTGTGCCAGCCTCTGGGCTAGATGGTGTGTTGCTTCCTATTGCTACTACTCGTGTTTAGGCAACAGTCTTCTCTCTAAGAGATTACTGCAAGTGTCTTCGCATTAATCCCCTGTCTACAGTCTTGTCCATATCTAATCCTTTCTTCACTTTTCAGCCAGAAAAAAAATTTAATTTTGTTTTTCTTGTGATGCTGAAAGTGTTTCTTGCTGTAACATACATTCCTTCCATCTTCTGTAAACAGCATCCACCCACCTGCACATCCTCTGCATCATCTACATTTTTGACAATGCTCCATGAGAACTGCTATTTATAAATTGCTCTTCCTACTCCAATTCCATTGATTAAGGGGTGGGCTCATGACCTGTCTGGGCCAATCAGGAAATTCTCCTTTACTCTGGCTGCAGTGATTGGTTCAGATTTAGGCATACACCAATCAGAGCAATTTTCTGAGAGCCTACTAGAGCTAGGGCAGAGGCAGAACTAAAGGGCATGCTCTTTGTGCTAGTTTTCAACTGGTGCATAGCAAATTACCAGCAACATAGTGGCTTAATACAACACTGATTCATTAACTCACCAGTTAGGTGAGAAGTCTGGCAAAGAATGGCTGAGTTCTCTGCTCAGGGTATCACAACACTAAAATTAAGGTGTTTGCCAGTCTGAGTTCTCTGAAAACTCTTCTTTTCTTAAAATTGTCTGCTGTCTTTGACTTCCTGCCTGAACCTATGACTATGAGCTTAAAAAGTCTTTTGGCTCTAACAACCAATGCTATTTTTTATTTAATGATCTTAGTATGTCCCTCACTGTTTTTGTCTTTTTGATTGGGACCAGCTCTGGCTTCTCTGGCAATGTCTAGCAACATCACAGCTGGTCTCTTGCAATTCCACCTTGGGCTGATTCACATTAACTTCCAATCTTCCAGATTTGATTTGGCCTTGGCATTGGGGAACTAGGCATCAGCTGTCAGTCCCGTCATCTCCAGTCCCTTTCAATTGGAATCAATAATTTTTTCCTTTCTACATATTTGGTTCCAACTAATTTCCAGGCAGTTCTCGCCAAGACAGCAGTACATCACTAGCCCCCCCATCCATTGATGGGTGAAGTCTGGGACTTCACTCTCACTACTGCTGAAAGCTTGGTTTCCAATGAACCTGACATGAATTGAAGTGCATGTCAGATTATAGCTTTTCACCACCCAGTTATTATTAACTGAATTCTTACAAATGGATGTAACTCATCAGTTTATTAATGTCTCATTAGACGCTATTACTAACATAAGCCAACTTCAGTTATATGTATTTCCTGCCAGGTCCCTGAATGTATCACGTGAGTTTATTCTGGAGTCATTTTTATACTTCAGAGAAGTTGGATCCTGTCCTACTCCCTCTACGTTTTCTAGTAAGATCATGCCGATAACATGGACTTGTACAACTGTTATTAAAAATAACTTCCTGACTCCTTTTGGAAATTGACATCAACTTGTAGCAAATTTTAGTTCACTACGTGTCTCTAGGTGCTATGTATTAGGCTTACAAGCAACTCTTCACCTCTGCCCTTTCTCTCCTTCAACTCCCAATGGCTAACTCTACCAAAGGTTCACATATGCAGATTACTTTCCTTCTTGGGTCAAACTTATTTCTTCTCCTTTCCTAGTAGAAATGTAGTTAAGGACCCAGAACATTTCACATATGAATTCAAACTGGTTTTGACACTGATTTTATTGTTATTATTGGTCAAAGACCTTTTCTGAACTTCACTTTGCCTTCCAGTAAAAATTATAGGTTTAAACGCAGTAATCTCTCAAGACCCTACTGGTCTTTTAATTCCTAACTTATACATCAGCTTTACCTTCAATTTTCTTACATTGGTTTTCTCATTCATTTTTCGCTTTCCTCAAAAGACTTCTTTATTTCCAACCTGGCTTCTATTCTCATAAATAATTTTAGGTTCAAATGAGTGAATGCCACTTATGCCTCATCTCATAGGGTTCGTTATGCACTGCTGTTCTAAGGAGTCTGTAGTTGAAAAGTTTATTTCCTTAACTGATGGCTCATTTGAAAGTTTTTGTTTGTGTATATGTGTGTTTTATTTCTTAAAAAAATCCATTTTAATGAAATTACTAGAGAAAATCAATGAAACTAAAAGCTGGTTCCTTGAATAGATTAATAAAATTGATGAAACTCCAGCCAAGCTAATTAATGAAAAAGAAGAAGCAAATTACTAATATCAGAAATGAAAGATGTAGCATTACCACAGATCCCTGGATATTAAAAGGCTAATAAAAGAATACTATGAACAATTCATGCCCACAGATTTGATAACATAAATTAAAGAGGCAAATTCCCTGGGGAAAAAAAAAAAAAAAAAAAAACAGCTACTTAAGCTCTTACAATAAAAAATAGATAAACTGAGTGGGTCTATACCAATTAAAAATTAAATCAATAATTAATAACATTCAAACTGAAACACAATACCATTGATTTGATTGATAAATTCCACCAAACGTTAAAATAAGAAAAACTAGCAATTTTCTAACAAGCTTATCTATAATCTCTTTCAAAAAATAGAGAGGGAACATTTACTAAATAATTATAGGAGGCCATCATTGTAATGATACCCAAAGCAGATAATGATGTTACAAGAAATAAAAACCACAAACCTATATCTCCCATAGTGTAAGTGCAAAAATCCTCAAAAATTAACACATTAAATTCAACAATATATAAAAAATTTTACACCATGACGAAGTGGTATTTATTCCAGGCATGCAAGAGTAGTTGAACGTTCAAAAGTTAGTTTACAAAATCACCACATAAACAGGATAAAAAGAGATAGCATATGATTTATCAACTAATGTAGAAAACGCATTTGACAAAATTCAACACCTCTTACTCAGAAAATCTGGAATAGAATTAGCTCCCTCAACTTGATAAAGCATATCTCCATAAAATCTACATGTAATATAATATATAAGGATAAGAAACTAGATGTTTTCTCCCAAGATTAATGATAAAGCAAGATACCCCCTCTCTCCTCTCCTATTCAATATTGTACCACAGTCATATGTAATGTAATAAAACAGAAAAAGAAAATTAAAGGTATAGAGATTGGAAAGAAGAAATAAAACTGTTTTGTGTGTTTGGTTTTTTGTTTTCTTGAGACAAACTCTTGCTCTGTTGCCCATACTGGAGTGCAGTGACATGATCTTGGCTCACTGCCACCTCTGCCTCCTGGGTTCAAGCAATTCTCCTGCTTCAGCCTTCTGAGTAGCTGGGACTATAGGCGCCTGCCAACATGCCCAGCTAATTTTTGTATTTATTTATCTATTTTTTATTAGAGATGGGGTTTCACCATATTGGCCAGGCTGGTCTCTAACTCCTGACCTTGTGAACCACCCACCTCGAGCTCCCAAAGTGCTGGGCTTAGAGGTGTGAGCCACTGTGCCCGGTCAATAAAACTGTTTCTATTTGAAGATGAGATGATAGTTTATTTTTTAAAAAACTTAAAAATAAATTTAAAAACGACTAGAAGTAATAAGCAATTATTTCAGTGTAGCATGATACAAGGTAATACACATAAATTAATTGATATTCTAATGTAAACCAGCAATGAACAATTGAAACTTGACATTGAAAAAAAGTACAATTTACAATAGCACCAAAAATTGAAATACTCAGGTATAAATCTAACAAAATATGTAAAGAATTTATACTTGGAAAACTAAAATCTGATAAAAAGCTCAGAGGAGGACTAAATAAATGAAGAGATATTCCGTGTGCATGGTTTTCAAGACTCAATATCACTAAGATGTTAATTCTTCCTAACTGATTTATAGATTCAACGCAATCTCAATCAAAATCTCAGCAGTCTATTTTGCAGTATTGAAAGTGGGATTCTTTCTTTCTATAATTTTAATTACAGATTCAGCAGGTACATGTACAGGTTTGTTACCTGGGTGTACAGCATGTTGCTGAGGTTTTGGGTACAATTGATCCTATCACCCAGGTACTGAGCATAGTACCCAGTAGTTTTTCAGCCTTTGCCTGTCTCCCTCCCTCTCTGCCTCCCTTCTCTAGTAGTCCTCAGTATCTACTGTTGCCATCTTCACGTCCATGAGTACCCAATACTTGTAAGTGAGAACATTGATTTTTTGTTCCTGAGTTAATTCTCTTAGGATAATGGCTTTCAGCTGCATTCATGTTGCTGCAAAAGATATGAATGTGTTCTTTTTGGGGGATGCATAGCATTCCATGTTGTATATATACCACATTTTCTTTATCCAATCTATCATTGATTAGCACCTAGGTTGATTCCGTGTCTTTGCTATTGTCAGTAGTGCTGCGATGAACATTTGAGTGCATGTGTCTTTTTGGTACAACTATTTATTTACTTTTGGAAATATATCCAGTATTGGGTTTCTGGGTTGAATGGTGGTTCTCAGTTCTTTGAGAAATTTCCAAACTACTTTCCACTGTGGCTGAACTACTTTATTTTCTCATCAACATTGTATAAGTGTTCCCTTCTCCACAGCCTTGCCAGCACCTGTTGTTTTTTGACTTTTTAATAATAGTTATTCTAACTGGTATGAGATGCCACATTGTGTTTTTGATTTGCATACATTTCTCCAATGATTAGTGATGATGAGCATTTTTTTTTTTCACATATTAGTTACCCACTTGTATGTCTTCTTTTGAGAAGTGTCTGTTCAGTGTCTTTTGCCCATTTTTTAATGGGGTTGTTTGTTTTTTTGCTAGTTGTTTAATTTCTTATAGATTCTGGATATTAGACCTTTTTCAGATGAATCATTTGTGAATATTTTCTCCCATTCTGTAAACTGTTTGTTTACTTTGTTAATAGCTTCTTTTGTTGTACAGAAGCTCTTTAGTTTAATTAGGTTCCGTTCATCAATTTTTGTTCTTGTTGCAATTGCTTTTTAGGACTTAGTCACAAATTCTTTCCCAAGGCCAATGTCCAGAATAGCATTGCCTAGGTTTTCTTCTAGGATTCTTAGAGTTTGAGATCTTATATTTAAATATTTAATTCACCCTTAGTTGAGTTTTGTATATGGTGAAATGTAGGGGTCCAGTTTCATTTTTCTATATGTGGCTAGCCAGCTATACCAGCAGCATTTATTGAATAGGGAGTCCTTTCTCCATTGCTTATTTTTGTCAACCTTGTTGAAGATCAGATAGCTGTAGATGTGTGGTTTTATTTCTGGGTTCCCTGTTCCATTGGTCTATATATCTCTTTTTGTATCAGTACCATGCTGTTGTGGTTACTGTAGACTCACAGTGTAGTGCAAAGTTAGGTAATGTGATGCCTCTGGTTTTCTTTTTTTGCTTAAAATTGCTTCGTCTCTTCAGGCTCTTTTTTGGTTCTATATGAACTTTAGAATAGTTTTTTCTAGTTCCGTGAAAAATGACATTAATAGTTTGATAGAAATAGCATTAAATCTGTAGATTGCTTTGGGTAGTGTGGCCGTGTTAAGGATATTGATTCTTCCAATCCATGAGCATGAAATATTTTGTCATCTTTTTGTATCATCAGTGATTTCTTTCAATGATGTCTTATAGTTCTTCTTGTGAAGATCTGAAAATGGATTCTAAAGTTTATATAGAAGGGTAAAATACCTAGAATGGGCAAGACAATATTAGAGAAGGACAACAAAGTTGCAGGACTCACATTACTAAACCAGAAGACTTACTATAAAGCTAAACTAATCAAGAGAGCATGGTATTGGTGAAAGAATAGAAACATAGATCATTGTAACAGAATAGAGAGCCCAGAAATAGACTCACGTAAATATAGACAACTGATCATTGACAAGGGAGCAAAGGCAATTCAATGGGAGTAAAAAGTAGGCTTTGCAAGAAATGCTGCTTGAACGAGTAGACATCCAAATGCAGAAAAACAAATCTAATCACAGACCTTCCTAACACCTTCCACAAAAATTAACTCAAAATGGGTTTTCTATAAGAAAATAGGAGAAAATCTAGATATTCTTGGATTTGGCAATGAAATTTTAGGTACAGCACTAAAAGTATTATCTATACAAGAAAAAATGACATTGAACTTAAGTAAAATTACAAACTTCTGCCCTGCAAAAGACCCTGTTAAGAGAATAAAAAGAGAAATCACAGATTGGGAGAAAGAATTTGGAAAACGAATATCTGATAAAGCTCTTGTGTCCAAAATATACAAAAAACACTTCAAAATCAACAGGAAAAAACATGCAAACAAATTTTAAAAAGATCTGAACAATTCACTAAAAATATATGCAGACAAACAAGAAGCATGTGAAAAGATTTTCATCATTTGATTAGGGATTTGCATTTAAAACAAAAATAAGATACTATTACATATCTGTTAAATGGCTAAAATCCATAAAACAATGACAGTACCAAATGCTGGCAAGGATATGGAACAACAGGAACTCTCATCCATTGCTCGTGGTAATGTATAAAATGGGATGGTTACTTTGGAAAACAGTCTGGCAATTTCTTACAAAGCTAAACATAGTCTTACCAAAAAATCCAGCAAATGCATCTTAGGTATTTACCCAACTGCTATGCAAATTTATGTCCACATAAAAATGTGCAAGTAAATGTTTATAGTAGTTTTATTCATAGTTGTAAAAACTGGAAGCAAACAAAATGTTCTTCAATAGATGAGTGGATAAACAAACTATGGTAATCCACACAATAGATGATTATTCAGTGATAAAAAGAAATGAGCCATTAAACCATGAAGAAACAAAAAGTAAACTTAAATGCATATTTCTAAAGCAAAAATTCAGTTTGAAAAGGCTACATACTGTATGATTCCAATTCACCAACATTTTGGAAAAGGCAAAACTTAGACAGTAAAATGTTTAGTGGTTGCCAGAAGTTCTGGGTAGGAGAGAAACATTGAATACAAGAAGCATAGCAGATTTCTTTTTTCTTTTTGGGGGCTGCGGAAACCATTCTGTATAATAATGTAATGGAAACTACATGGTGCTGTGCATTTGTCAAAACCCATCGAGCATAAAGAGTGATCTTTAAAAACAATCGTTTAGGAGTTTACTGCTTCCCAAGTCATATGCAGACTATGAAAAAAAGAATCTAACTGTATTACACATTATAAAACAACTTCAGTGAGGAAAGTAAGAGTGGGGAAGGACTGACCTAAGTATTTTTGGAAATTATTGAAATCCACAAGACTAAGAGCAAAAGAAATTGCGCAGAAGCACTGCACTATAGTTGAAAAAGCTTTTCCCATGATATGCACGGGTTAACCATCTGATACTTCTATAACTGTACACTAGAATTGAACAATTAAGTAAATGGATGGCAGGAGGCATGAGCCAGTCCCTGATAGACTGTGAGTTTACAGGAGGGAGAAGGCTAGAATGTCCTAAGTGTTAATGGATCAGAGTTGAGACTATACCACATTAATTTCCTTGCACTGTCGGCAGAGAGGCCTAGAAGCCATGGCACCTCAGTGGCAACCAGTACGGCTAAGCAGCTAGATCTTGGTTTGGAATGCTAGTCTTTAGTAAAAGGAACCAGCACTCCTTGAATAAATGGCTGATCCTAGGACTAGGACAGAAAATGCATAGGATAAGTCTGGAAGATCCTCCCATGCCAGAAACTAAGGAAGTGATTAAAGACGTAGCCCACACTAATGAGGTATGCTAAAGTGGAACAGGATCCACTTCAAGGATCTCCCAGTGGCGAAGGGGAGAGCAATTTGGGCAACATACAAACAAAGATGGGTTGAGTCATAACTCAAACAATAAAATAACCATGAGTCATAAATAAATTGCTGAATAAATTAATTAATGGGGAGAAGAGACAAGTCTCCCTCAAGGAGGGAAAGCAGAACTCCCTACTCCCTAAGTATAGGCTGCATATAGTGACTTCCTTTGAGAGTACAGTAAAGAAAAGAAATGGTGTCTTTGCAGTGGAAAAGCTTTGTAAACACTACCTTGGCAAGGTAATTGAGGATAATATCAGCACAGCTAAATCATGCTGATAATATGTACTCTTGATAGAATATGATGAAAATGGCACCTTACCTCTGTGATCTTCCATCCCCAAACCTATAGCCCTACTCTAACATGAGACAAACATTAGACAAGTTTCTAAAGAGGGGAGTTTTATAAAGTACCTGACCAGTTCTCCTCAATACTGTCATGGTCATCAAAAACAAGAAAAGTCTGAGAAACTGTCACAACCAAGAGGCACCCAAGGAGACATGACAACTGAATGTAATATGGTATTCAGGATAGGATCCTGGGAGAGAAACAGGACACAGGGTAAAAATTGAGGCAATCTGAATATGGAATGGGCTTCATTGAATAATTCATTAATATTAGTTCACCAAATTTCACAAATATACCACACTGATGTAAGATGTCATTAGTAGGGGAAACCGGATGTAGAATATATGGAACTTTCCATACTATCTTTTCAGTTTTTTCCTGCAAGTCTAAAATTATTCCAAAAATATAGTCTGCTTTGAAAAAGCATATTTATTTTAAGCTGTCATTCTTTAGTTAATAATTTTTGGTTTATTGTATGGTAGTCTGAGAATATAGTCTGTAAATTTTTTGCTTTCTAGAATTATTCTATTTTATTTGTGTTCTAATACATGATATAACTGTTGTAAAAATTTATACATAAATGAAAATAATGTGGCTGGGCACAGTGGGTGGCTCACACCTGTAAGCTCAACACTTTGGGAGGCTGAGGCAGGTGGGTCGTTTGAACTCAGAAGTTCAAGACCACCCTAGGCTCATAGTGAAACCTAGTCTCTACTAAAAATACAAAGAAATTAGCCAGTAGTGTTGTGCGTCTGTGGTCTGAGCTACAAAGAAATTAGCCAGTAGTGATGTGAGTCTCACTCTGTTCCCTAGGCTGGAGTTCAGTGACTCAATCTCAGCTCACTGTGACCTCTGCCTCCCTGGTTCAAGTGATTCTCCTGCCTCAGCCTCCCAAGTAGCTGGGATTACAGTCACCCTCCATCATGCCCAGCTAATTTTTGTATTTTTGTAGAGACAAGGTTTCACTATGTTGGCCAGGTTGGTCTTGAACTCCTAACCTCAGGTGATCTGTCCACCTCAGCCTCCCAAAGTGCTGCGATTATAGGCATGCACCACCGCACTCGGCCGAGGTCCTATTTTTTAAATGGGACATTTTAGCCCATTCAAATTTGAATGGAAAAGTGCGTAAATTTACTAATTTTTATGGTTTTCCACCTACAGAGCAATCCCCATAAGTAGAACATTCAATTCAAAGGGTACCTTCAGTGGACCAATACCATGAGCTATGCTTTGAAAATTTTCTTTCCTACAATCCAGGACATTCTGGATGCCTTATCCAGGACATTCTGAACACCTCTTTTGTCTAGCTGTGATACACTTGGGGATAACAGGCATGGGCATCAGCAGGTACTACTACTTTCTCAACATTCCAAAGTTTATTTCTAAGGACAAGGGACTTGTTGAATGGCATGATTCCCACATAATTTTCTCCTGTGTGCAGGGGTCACAGGTATCGCAATTTAGACTCCATGCCTTCTATCCTAGGTTACTGTCTTCAATCTGTAAGCTCAGGTTCAGCCCTTATTTTTTTTCCCTTTCCCTTTATCTGTTTCTGATTGAAGTAGAGATGATTTGTGTAATACTACATGCTGAACAGTTGTCCCCAGCACAGCTTGGGGAAGCAGACCCATTTTCTTCCATATTTTTATGGGTAGTTGACCCATACCTTGAAAATCCTAGATCACTATGAATGGCTTCAGGATCTAAGAATGGATCTAGCAGAAAATTTTCTTTCTTAATTACATTTCACAGTCAGCTGCTGGACTATACATTTAAACAGTAATTGTGTCCACCTGCCACTGTCACTTCGTATTTTGTTTGGCACTAGTGCATGCAGGGGATGTTGCCAGTCTACAATCTGAAAGCCACTGTATAGACATTCCTGAAACCTATCTATGATTGTCCATCTGGAGGCAAAGATTTTGAATTGTGAGTAGAGTATTCTGTCTAGTGCTCTGACACTCTCCTGCTGTTGAAAACTGCATGCCTCCTCTTTGCTCACCTCTAGTCCTTCAAAGCTCACTCTTGTATGCAGAGTGAGGGACTTACTAGGGTCAGCTAAGGCTAAGTCAGGGGCTGATAATAGTTTTTGCAGAGTAATGAGTACCCAGTCAATGGATGGCTCAATACTAATTTCTTTAAATGTTGAAGAACCTGGGTTGATGAGACAGATTCCTGTTGTTCTTGAGCTTTCTCCTGCTTGGTCAAAGCTACCCTGATCTTAATCTTATAACACAGTTACATCATTAATGGATTAGCAATCACGACATAAGCTTCACAAAATTTACCTCATATCCATCATATTCCCACAAGGAGAAAAATCAGATGGTGACAATTTCCATGTTCATCCCCACTTTGGCTAATCCTTATGATCCAAGGAACACTGGGATTTATCAGGATCTACCTTCAGTCTTGCTTTCTCCAAAAAGTTCCTTTTAGTCTTCTCTAAAGACAAACCAGTATCTCGAAATAGCTTGTGTCTCAACTATTTTTGCTACTAATTGTTGAAAGATGGCATGAAACCTTGAGATACTTTGGGGCATTTTTTTTCAAATTGAAAGACATTCTGTAGGATGTAAGATTTTATTCTTTTTCCTTTAAGGATGTATCTATTTTACTTTTCTTCCTTTCAGTCAGAGTTATTTAAAATAACTATTCTCCAAATTCTTCACTCCAAAATATTGGCTCCCTCATCAATAGAAAGCAAGGGTTTTGTCTGTTTTATTCTCTGCTTAATCCTCATTGCCTGAAACAAATTTTGGTAATCATTAATTCTTATGAAGTGCTTTACAAATAATTTTTGAATGGATTAATTAAAACACTGCTCTCTGAAAAACTCAGTAAATAGCACATGATTTGTTTATCACCTCTCCAGAATATGGTAATCCCTCATATTTGTATTTATTATCTTTTCTTATTTTATTAGTAGATGGGGACACATATAGAACTGAGGGTGTCTGCAGGTAATCACCAATAAATATTTTTACAAGTACTTGACTTTAAAAGGAGCAAAATTTCTAGATCAAGATCTTAAAAATCAAGAACTATGTGGCTCACATTCCATCCATGTGGGCAGAGAATATCCCTTTGGACTTTCTTTTTCCATTTCTTTATTTTTTTTTTTTTTAATTATACTTTAAGTTCTAGGGTACATGTGCATAACATGTAGGTTTGTTACATATGTATACTTGTGCCATGTTGGTGTGCTGCACCCATCAACTCGTCAGCACCCATCAATTCATCATTTATATCAGGTATAACTCCCAATGCAATCCCTCCCCGCTCCCCCCTCCCCATGATAGGCCCCGGTGTGTGATGTTCCCCTTCCCGAGTCCAAGTGATCTCATTGTTCAGTTCCCACCTATGAGTGAGAACATGCGGTGTTTGGTTTTCTGTTCTTGTGATAGTTTGCTAAGAATGATGGTTTCCAGCTGCATCTATGTCCCTACAAAGGACGCAAACTCATCCTTTTTTATGGCTGCATAGTATTCCATGGTGTATATGTGCCACATTTTCTTAATCCAGTCTGTCACTGATGGACATTTGGGTTGATTCCAAGTCTTTGTTATTGTGAATAGTGCCGCAATAAACATACGTGTGCATGTGTCTTTGTAGTAGACTAATTTATAATCCTTTGGGTATATACCCAGTAGTGGGATGGCTGGGTCATATGGTACATCTAGTTCTAGATCCTTGAGGAATCGCCATACTGTTTTCCATAATGGTTGAACTAGTTTACAATCCCACCAACAGTGTAAAAGTGTTCCTATTTCTCCACATCCTCTCCAACACCTGTTGTTTCCTGACTTTTTAATGATTGCCTTTCTAACTGGTGTGAGATGGTATCTCATTGTGGTTTTGATTTGCATTTCTCTGATGGCGAGTGATGATGAGCATTTTTTCATGTGTCTGTTGGCTGTATGAATGTCTTCTTTTGAGAAATGTCTGTTCATATCCTTTGCCCACTTTTTGATGGGGTTGTTTGTTTTTTTCTTGTAAATTTGTTTGAGTTCTTTGTAGATTCTGGATATTAGCCCTTTGTCAGATGAGTAGATTGCAAAAATTTTCTCCCATTCTATAGGTTGCCTGTTCACTCTGATGGTAGTTTCTTTTGCTGTGCAGAAGCTCTTTACTTTAATTAGATCCCATTTGTCAATTCTGGCTTTTGCTGCCGTTGCTTTTGGTGTTTTAGAGATGAAGTCCTTCCCCATGCCTATGTCCTGAATGGTACTACCTAGGTTTGCTTCTAGGGTTTTTATGGTATTACGTCTAACATTTAAGTCTCTAATCGATCTTGAATTAATCTTCGTATAAGGAGTAAGGAAAGGATCCAGTTTCAGCTTTCTACTTATGACTAGCCAATTTTCCCAGCACCATTTATTAAATAGCAAATCCTTTCCCCATTTCTTGTTTCTCTCAGGTTTGTCAAAGATCAGATGGCTGTAGATGTGTGGTATTATTTCTGAGGGCTCTGTTCTGTTCCATTGGTCTATATCTCTGTTTTGGTACCAGTACCATGCTGTTTTGGTTACTGTAGCCTTGTAGTATAGTTTGAAGTCAGGTAGCGTGACGCCTCCAGCTTTGTCCTTTTGACTTAGGATTGTCTTGGCAATGCGGGCTCTTTTTTGGTTCCATATGAACTTTAAAGCAGTTTTTTCCAATTCTGTGAAGAAACTCATTGGTAGTTTGATGGGGATGGCATTGAATCTAGAAATAACCTTGGGCAGTATGGCCATTTTCACGATATTGGTTCTTCCTATCCATGAGCATGGTATGTTCTTCCATTTGTTTGTGTCCTCTTTTATTTCACTGAGCAGTGGTTTGTAGTTCTCCTTGAAGAGGTCCTTGACATCCCTTGTAAGTTGGATTCCTAGGTATTTTATTCTCTTTGAAGCAATTGTGAATGGAAGTTCATTCATGATTTGGCTCTCTGTTTGTCTGTTACTGGTGTATAAGAATGCTTGTGATTTTTGCACATTAATTTTGTATCCTGAGACTTTGCTGAAGTTGCTTATCAGCTTAAGGAGATTTTGGGCTGAGACAATGGGGTTTTCTAAATATACAATCATGTCATCTGCAAACAGGGACAATTTGACTTCTTCTTTTCCTAACTGAATACCCTTGATTTCTTTCTCTTGCCTGATTGCCCTAGCCAGAACTTCCAACACGCTGTTGAATAGGAGTGGTGAGAGAGGGCATCCCTGTCTTGTGCCAGTTTTCAAAGGGAATTTTTCCAGTTTTTGCCCATTCAGTATGATATTAGCTGTGGGTTTGTCATAAATAGCTCTTATTATTTTGAGGTACGTTCCATCAATACCGAATTTATTGAGCGTTTTTAGCATGAAGGGCTGTTGAATTTTGTCAAAAGCCTTTTCTGCATCTATTGAGATAATCATGTGGTTCTTGTCTTTGGTTCTGTTTATATGCTGGATTACGTTTATTGATTTGCGAATGTTGAACCAGCCTTGCATCCCAGGGATGAAGCCCACTTGATCATGGTGGATAAGCTTTTTGATGTGCTGCTGAATCCGGTTTGCCAGTATTTTATTAAGGATTTTTGCATCGATGTTCATCAGGGATATTGGTCTAAAATTCTCTTTTTTTGTTGTGTCTCTGCCAGGCTTTGGTATCAGGATGATGTTGGCCTCATAAAATGAGTTAGGGAGGATTCCCTCTTTTTCTATTGATTGGAATAGTTTCAGAAGGAAAGTACCAGCTCCTCCTTGTACCTCTGGTAGAATTCAGCTGTGAATCCATCTGGTCCTGGACTTTTTTTGGTGGGTAGGCTATTAATTGTTGCCTCAATTTCAGAGCCTGCTATTGGTCTATTCAGGGATTCAACTTCTTCCTGGTTTAGTTTTGGAAGAGTGTAAGTGTCCAGGAAATTATCCATTTCTTCTAGATTTTCTAGTTTATTTGCGTAGAGGTGTTTATAGTATTCTCTGATGGTAGATTGTATTTCTCTGGGGTTGGTGGTGATATCCCCTTTATCATTTTTTATTGCATCTATTTGATTCCTCTCTCTTTTCTTCTTTATTAGTCTTGCTAGTGGTCTGTCAGTTTTCTTGATCTTTTCAAAAAACCAACTCCTGGATTCATTGATTTTTTGGAGGATTTTTTGTGTCTCTATCTCCTTCAGTTCTGCTCTGATCTTAGTTATTTCTTGCCTTCTGCTAGCTTTTGAATGTGTTTGCTCTTGCCTCTCTAGTTCTTTTAATTGTGATGTTAGAGTGTCAATTTTAGATCTTTCCTGCTTTCTCTTGTGGGCTTTTAGTGCTATAAATTTCCCTGTACACACTGCTTTAAATGTGTCCCAGAGATTCTGTTGTATCTTTGTTCTCATTGGTTTCAAAGAACATCTTTATTTCTGCCTTCATTTCGTTATGTACCCAGTAGTCATTCAGGAGCAGGTTGTTCAGTTTCCATGTAGTTGAGCGGTTTTGATTGAATTTCTTAGTCCTGAGTTCTAGTTTGATTGCACTGTGGTCTGAGAGACAGTTTGTTATAATTTCTGTTCTTTTACATTTGCTGAGGAGTGCTTTACTTCCAATTATGTGGTCAATTTTGGAATAAGTGCGATGTGGTGCTGAGAAGAATGTATATTCTGTTGATTTGGGGTGGAGAGTTCTATAGATGTCTATTAGGTCCGCTTGGTGCAGAGATGAGTTCAATTCCTGGATATCCTTGTAAACTTTCTGTCTCGTTGATCTGTCTAATGTTGACAGTAGAGTGTTGAAGTCTCCCATTATTATTGTATGGGAGTCTAAGTCTCTTTGTAAGTCTCTAAGGACTTGCTTTATGAATCTGGGTGCTCCTGTATTGGGTGCATATATATTTAGGATAGTTAGCTCTTCCTGTTGAATGGATCCCTTTACCATTTTGTAATGGCCTTCTTTGTCTCTTTTGATCTTTGATGGTTTAAAGTCTGTTTTATCAGAGACTAGGATTGCAACCCCTGCTTGTTTTTGTTCTCCATTTGCTTGATAGATCTTCCTCCATCCCTTTATTTTGAGCCTATGTATGTCTCTGCATGTGAGATGGGTCTCCTGAATACAGCAGACTGATGGGTCTTGACTCTTGATCCAGTTTGCCAGTCTGTGTCTTTTAATTGGAGCATTTAGTCCATTTACATTTAAGGTTAATGTTGTTATGTGTGGACTTGATCCTGCCATTATGATATTAACTGGTTATTTTGCTCGTTAGTTGATGCAGTTTCTTCCTAGCCTCGATGGTCTTTACATTTTGGCATGTTTTTGCAATGGCTGGTACCGGTTGTTCCTTTCCATGTTTAGGGCTTCCTTCAGGGTCTCTTGTAAGGCAGGCCTGGTAATGACAAAATCTCTAAGCATTTGCTTATCTGTAAAGGATTTTATTTCTCCTTCACTTATGAAACTTAGTTTGGCTGGATATGAAATTCTGGGTTTAAAATTCTTTTCTTTAAGAACGTTGAATATTGGCCCCCACTCTCTTCTGGCTTGTAGAGTTTCTGCTGAGATATCTGCTGTTAGTCTGATGGGCTTCCCTTTGTGGGTAACCCGACCTTTCTCTCTGGCTGCCCTTAAGATTCTTTCCTTCATTTCAACTTTGGTGAATCTGGCAATTATGTCTTGGAGTTGCTCTTCTGGAGGAGTATCTTTGTGGCGTTCTCTGTATTTCCTGAATTTGAATGTTGGCCTGCCCTACTAGGTTGGGGAAGTTCTCCTGGATGATATCCTGAAGAGTGTTTTCCAACTTGGTTCCATTTTCCCCCTCACTTTCAGGCGCCCCAATCAGACGTAGATTTGGTCTTTTTACATAATCCCATACTTCTTGCAGGCTTTGTTTGTTTCTTTTTCTTCTTTTTTCTTTTGGTTTCTCTTCTCACTTCATTTCATTCATTTGATCCTCAATCGCTGATACTCTTTCTTCCAGTTGATCGAGTCGGTTACTGAAGCTTGTGCATTTGTCACGTATTTCTCGCGTCATGGTTTTCATCTTTGTCATTTCGTTTATGACCTTCTCTGCATTAATTATTCTAGCTGTCAATTCTTCCACTCTTTTTCAAGATTTTTAGTTTCTTTGCGCTGGATACATAATTCCTCCTTTAGCTCTGAGAAGTTTGATGGACTGAAGCCTTCTTCTCTCATCTTGTCAAAGTCATTCTCTGACCAGCTTCGATCCGTTGCTGGCGATGGGCTGTGCTCCTTTGCAGGAGGAGATGCACTCTTAGTTTTTGAATTTCCAGCTTTTCTGCCCTGCTTTTTCCCCATCTTTGTGGTTTTATCTGCCTCTGGTCTTTGATGATGGTGACGTACTGATGGGGTTTTGGTATAGGTGTCCTTCCTGTTTGATAGTTTTCCTTCTGACAGTCAGGACCCTCAGCTGTAGGTCTGTTGGAGATTGCTTGAGGTCCACTCCAGACCCTGTTTGCCTGGGTATCAGCAGCAGAGGCTGCAGAAGATAGAATATTGCTGAACAGCGAGTGTTCCTGTCTGATTCTTACTTTGGAAGCTTCCTCTCAGGGGTGTACTCCACCCTGTGAGGTGTGGGGTGTCAGACTGCCCCTAGTGGGGGATGTCTCCCAGTTAGGCTACTCAGGGGTTAGGGACCCACGTGAGCAGGCAGTCTGTCCGTTCTCAGATCTCAACCTCCGTGTTGGGAGATCCACTGCTCTCTTCAAAGCTGTCAGAGTCGTTTGCGTCTGCAGAGGTTCCTGCTGCTTTTGTTGTTGTTGTTGTTAACTGTGCCCTGTCCCCAGAGGTGGAGTCTACAGAGACAGGCAGGTTTCCTTGAGCTGCTGTGAGCTCCACCCAGTTCAAGCTTCCCAGCGCCTTTGTTTACCTACTTAAGCCTCAGCAATGGTGGGCGCCCCTCCCCCAGCCTCGCTGCTGCCTTGCGGTTAGATCGCTGACTGCTGTGTTAGCAATGAGGGAGGCTCCGTGGACGTGGGACCCTCCCGGCCAGGTGTGGGATATATTCTCCTGGTGTGCCCGTTTGCTTAAAGCGCAGTATTGGGGTGGGAGTCACCCGATTTTCCAGGTGTTGTGTGTGTCAGTTCCCCTGGCTAGGAAAAGGGATTCCCTTCCCCCTTGCGCTTCCCAGGTGAGGCGATGCCTCGCCCTGCTTCAGCTCTCACTGGTCGGGCTGCAGCAGCTGACCAGCACCGATTGTCTGGCACTCCCTAGTGAGATGACCCCAGTACCTCAGTTGAAAATGCAGAAATTACCGGTCTTCTGTGTCGCTCGCGCTGGGAGTTGGAGACTGGAGCTATTCCTATTCGGCCATCTTGCCCGGCAAACGTGTTTTTCCATTTCTTAACTCTTCAGATATCAGGGAGACTCAGATATTAAAATTCTTAAAGTCTAATTTTGGGAGAGGCCACATGGGTTATGATCCCTGAGAAAAGGCAAGGGTTTATTGGATTTCTTTGGTTTATTATCTGTCTTTAGGGATGTTTTGGCACATAGGACAGAAGTGAGTACAACCTCTGGCCACTGTGAGCCCTGATGCTGTTGACTGAAATGGGCTAGCATGTTAAAACGTTGAAGTTTGTTGTAACAGAAACCTGTACTCTCTGTATGCCTCCTGGGTCTGCAGGTAAGTTAGTGAATGTTTCCCCACTGGTTCCAAATACCAAATGGGGAATTCAAGCCAATGATAATGATCCTAAAACATGAGCAGACTTTGTTTTTCAAGCTGTTCCAGCCTCTACTGCCAACTCCTTCCCTGGGACCCACCAAACACGAATGAACTGCAGATGAAGAGGCAGCTCGCCATGAATCTCTCTTGCGGAACATGCGACTGGCTCATCTCCAGGGCCCTTTTAGCCACCTCTCACCCTTTGCTGAGAGCTCCTCAACGTTTGGGATACCAGGGCTGCATTATCTTTCTTATTACAGCCCCCATGTATGTGTCTCAGGCTTTTTCCATGCCAGCAGGTCAAAGAGGGGTTGCCTACTTACTTTGTGGGATGCTGCAATCAATTACCTTGCTTTGGAAACAGCTCTTGGGAATAATGCAGAGCTGTACTAACACCTTGTTCCTAGACTGTAAAACAAGTTTAAGCTTTGCATTTCAGAGCCTTTCTTGTCCACAGCTCATGAAAGGGAGCAACTGATTCTGTTTTCTTTCCCCAGTAGCTTCAGCCACTGGGGAAATGGAGCCTTTTGATTCAGCTGAGAAATGAAGGCATGTTTTACTGAGACTGGAGTCAGGTAATTCTTGTGGTCTTGTGAAAGTCTTTTCATCACTAAAGTTCCGGATCTAGGAAACGTGCTCTTTTGCAGTAGCCTCGTAGAATATGGCACCTGGTTTCTTCAGACTTGAGTTGGAGAGAGCTAAGCCTTCATGGATTGCTTCAAAGGCTGGATGTCTTGAGTGTTACATTAAACTTTGTTTGTTTATTTTCCTGCATCTGATACTGGCATTTGTGCACCATCTTGCACTGGAGTGGAGTGTCCAGAAAAGTCCTTTAAATGTTGATATTTCCCCTAGTAAATAAGAGGGATAACTTTCCTAATGAAGTTTCTTTGTGCACTATTCGTGGTAGCCAAATTATAGAAACAACCCAAATGACCATCAGTTGATGCATGGGTAAATAAAACGTGACTCATGCAGAAAAGGAACTACTATTCAGCCATAAAAGAACAGAGTACAGTGGTATTGTTTGGATATTTGTCTCTCCCCAAATCTCATGTTGAAATATAATCCTCAGTGTTGGAGGTGAGGCCTGGTGGGAAGTGTTTGGGTCATGGGGTGGATCCCTGGCTTGGTGTCATCCTCATGGTAATGAGTGAGTTCTCTTCTGGGTTCATGGGAGATCTGGTTGTTTACAAGAGAGTGGAAGCTCCCCCATGTCTTGCTTCTGCTATTGCCATGTGACATGCCTGCTCTCGTTTTGCCTTCCACCATGAAGAAAAAGCTCCCTGAGGCCTCACCAGCAGTCCAGCAGACACCAGCACCACATTTTCTGTACGGTCTACTGAACTGTGAGCCAATTAAGTTTCTTTTCTTTATAAATTACCCAGCCTTGTTACTCCTTTATAGCAACACAAATGGCTGAACACATATCAGTACATGCTACAACATGGATTAGTGTTGAAAGCATTATGCCAAATGAAAGAAGTCAGATGCAAAAGTCCACATGTTTCTGATTTTGTTTACATGAAATATGCATAGCTGGAAAGACTATAGAAATCAGATTAGTGGTTGTCAGGGGAGGTGGAAAGAGGGAGTCACTGCTTAATGGTTATAGGGTTTCCTTTTTTAAAAAATGTAATGTTTTTCAAACCCACCACCCTCCAGGGTTTCCTTTTAAACTAATGAAAATGTTCTGAAACTAGACAGTGGTAATAGTTTCACACATTGTGACTGTATTAAAATGCCATTGAATTTTGCACTTTAGAATGGCTAAAATGGCAAATTTTATGTTATATGCATTTTACTACAATAAAAAAATTAAAAAAACAGTATTATAAGACAAACAAAATATAGTATTTCTATAATAATCATAGAACTGGGCAAGGCTTTTCTATATACAAACTGCTAAAGCCATTGAGCAAAGATGAAGAGATACAGCTACTTTAAACATTAAAAACTTCTGCTTGGTATGTCATAATAATTGTTCTAACACATTTGAGAGAGATTTGAGAGCCAAAGTTCATAATTTTAAATATATATATATATCACACAAATCTATGAAAAATTTAGTTTTTAGAAAGCAGTAGGAAAAAAGTGTCAAAGGAAATTCACAAAAATTGAATGGTTTCAAACAAAAACATATTCATCTAATATTTTCTAAAATGAAAACTGAAATGAAGTAATAGGTTTTTCCGGCCGGGCGCGGTGGCTCACGCCTGTAATCCCAGCACTTTGGGAGGCCGAGACGGGCGGATCACGAGGTCAGGAGATCGAGACCATCCTGGCTAACACGGTGAAACCCCGTCTCTACTAAAAAATGCAAAAAACTAGCCGGGCGAGGTGGCGGGTGCCTGTAGTCCCAGCTACTCGGGAGGCTGAGGCAGGAGAATGGCGTAAACCCGGGAGGCAGAGCTTGCAGTGAGCTGAGATCCGGCCACTGCACTCCAGCCTGGGCGACAGAGCGAGACTCCATCTCAAAAAAAAAAAAAAAAAAAAAAAAAAAAAAAAAAAGAAATAGGTTTTTCCACATTAGACTGACTAGAATTTAAGACATTTAAAGCATCTGAAGTAAAACAAGAGTGTATGAAAATTGCACTGTTACATACAAAAGTTTAAATTGCTGTTGTTATTTTATAAGATAATTTTGTAATTTATATTAAAATATGCATAACCTATGTCCCTGAAATTCCATTTAAACAATTGTGTTCTATAGAAGTTTACTTTATATTACAGAAGCAATAGGAAGATTGTCTTAAGCTATATATGCATAATAATTTTATTCTGGTAAGTTTAGTAATAACAATAAAAAAATTAGAAATGACCAAAAGGACTTCTGATGAGAGAAGAAAGAATGTAAATTAAACATAACAGAATAAGATGCTCAATAACCATTAAAGAAAATGTGATACATATACACCAGGGAATACTATGAAGCCATAAAAAAAGAATGAGGTCATGTCTTTTGCAGGGACATAAATGGAGCTACAGGCCATTATCTAGAAAACTAACACGGGAACAGAAAATCAGATACCACATGTTCTCACTTATAAATGGGAGCTAAATGTTGAGAACACGTGGACATGGAGAGGGGAACAATATACATTGGGGCCTGTTGGCGGGTGGAGGGTAGGACGAGAGAAGGGATTGGCAAAAATAACTAATGGGTATTAGGCTTAATACTTGGGTGATGAAATAATCCATACAACAAACTCCCATGACACAAGCTTACCTATATAACAAACCAGCACATGTACCCCTGAACTTAAAATAAAAGTTAAAAAAAACTTAAGTGGGGCTAATAACAAAGTACCAAAATGGAAAAGTATCTACTATATACAGTTTTATGAAAAAAGGGAAACAGCTTAGTAATATTTATAGTATGATCTCAAACTTCCATATTGGAAAGGATAGATAGGGACAGATTTTATTGCTTGATTATATACTTCAAAATCTAATTTCGTCATCATGATTGAATATTATTTTGGCTTTTTGCATGTTTCTATTTTTAAAAAGTAACTCTGTATCTACTTCTACAACTTTTAAAATAATTTATTTCCAGGCTAATCATTGCTCTTCCAACTTTGTGGTCTTAGAACAGTGGGAGTTTCTATTTCCTCTAGATGCTCTGCTTATTTGCAAAGAATTGTAGTCCCTCCTGATCTCAAGAGGAATTTGCCTTTTCCTACCCTCCTCTTTTGGCTTTCCATAGCTTTCTTGCTGCAGCTCACATTCCCTGATGAGCCTCAAGCCTCTGCTTTCTCACAGGCTAATGGAGAAATCAGCATTGGGAGATTATGAATGGTTACCTCATTTGTGCTGGCCCTCTAGGGCTGAGGTTTGCATTTATAATTTTCTAATTTGTAAATATGCTGCCAGAAATAGCTACAAAATATGTCTTGGGGCACCCGGAGTCTGTTTTCAGGATCTGGAATTAAAATGCACACAAAGAAGTTACCAGGCTGCACCCGCTCTCTTCACATCTTCTCCCTCACTGGGCTTTTGCTTTCTCTGTTGTCTTTCTTCATTTCTCCTTGCTCCATCTGTTACTCTTCTCTTCTTCATCCTCATCTTCACACAACTGGAGGTTTTTAAATTTAGGGATTCATTGAGGAAAATGGCTTCCTATTGGTATTAGAGCCCAACACGCAATAGCCAGAATGAGGGCTAAACTTGGGTGACTGGAGGAAAGGAACATCAAGCCTCTCTTACACACATCTGATCTGCAGTGACCAGAACTGTAGATTTGGGGGAGAGATGAAAATGGTCCCTTCCATTTTGGTCATGCTCAATTCCATCTATCTGTGAGATATACAGGCAGGATAAACATGGCTGGGGTAAAAGAGAGATCTGGGCTGCAGATACGAGGTAGAAACTCATCACATATCTATGTCCAAAGATCACCCAGCTAGTAAGTGATGGAGCTTGGATGTATACGCAGGCTATGTGACTCCCAAACCCTGTACACGACTAACACTCAGTACTGCTGCTTTCTTAGATGACCTGCAAATCGATCCCAAAGTCGAGATTCTAAAGATGGCGTTATTCCATTGGCTGTAGTCCCTGCCATTCCTTCATCTCCAGAGCCTCCATTCCTCACTCCATACCCTTAAGGGGACTCAGAACCATCCTTCCCTTTCCTATGCTGTGCACCTGTGTTTGCCAAAATTAGCTTTAGCCTGTGATATGGTTGGCTGTGTCCCCACCCAAATCTCATCTTGAATTGTAGCTCCCATAATTCCCAGAGTTGTGGGAGGAACCTGGTGGGAGATAATTGAATCATGGGGATGGTTTCCCCTATTCTGTTCTTGTGGTAGTGATTAAGTCTCACAAGATCTGATGGTGATATGGGAGGGGGGCAGGGAAGTGCTGGGTAGAGAAGGGCGGGGTCCCTGGTGAGGGCTCTACCCTAGGGCCTATGCCCACAGACCTATGTGAGGACAGGCATTACTGTTTACACACCCAACTGTTGTAATTTCCAAGACCACTTTGGACCACCACGTCCCCACATCCTGTGCCTATAAAAACCCTGAGACCCTAGTGGGGACACACACAAGTAGCTGGACGTTGAGAGAAACACACTGGCAGAAGAACACACTGACAGTTGTCGGCAGTGACGGTGGAACCACATGGATGACATGGAATTCTGGCGAGGGTGGTTAGAGGAGAGCCCTGCGGCTGAGCGGCCCGACAGCAGGAGAAGACCACCTTCCCACTCCATTCCCTTTCTGGCACCTCATACATCTGCTGAGAGCTACCTCCACTCAATAAAGCCTTGCACGCATCCTCCCAGCCCACGCGTGATCCGATTTTTCCAGTATTAGGGCAAGAACTTAGGATACAGAAAGTCCTCTATCCTTGCAATAAGGCAGAGGGTCTAATTGAGGTGACTAACACAAGCTGCCTGTGGACAGCTAAACTGAATGAGTACACTGTAACACATGCCCACTAGGGCTCCAGGAGCTGTAAACTCAACCCTAGGCGCTGCTGTGGGGTTGGAGCCCCACGACCTGCCTGGAGGCATGCGCTCCACCTAGCGGTTCGAGCTGCAGGGCACTAAAACAGCAAGCTGCACCCCTGTTGCACCTCCTGCAAAGGGGATAAAGGAATTTTTCCCGTTTCAATGGTTTTATAAGGGCAAACCCCTTTCACTTGGTTCTCATTTTCACTCTTGCCTGCTGCCATGTAAGACATGCCTTTTGCCTTCCACCTTGATCCTGAGGCCTCCCTAGCCACATGGAACCATGAGTCCATTAAACCTCGGTGACTCATACCTGTAATCCCAGCACTTAGGGAGGCGGAGGCGGGCGGATCACGAGGTCAGGAGATCGAGACTGCCCTGGCTAACACGGTGAAACCCCATCTCTACTAAAAACACAAAAAACTAGCCGGGCGTGGTGGCGGGTGCCTGTAGTTGCAGCTGCCCGGGAGGCTGAGGCAGGAGAATCGCTTGAACCCGGGAGGCAGAGATTGCAGTGAGCCGAGATCTGGCCTCTGCATTCCAGCCTGGGCGACACAGCCAGACTCCGCCTCAAAAAAAAAAGAAAAGAAAAGAAAAGAAATTAACCCAGTCTCAGGTATGTCTTTATCAGCAGCATGAGAATGGACTAATACAACTTCCTTTCCCTTCAATCTGATAGTGTTTTGCAAGTACTAAGTTCATGTTGTCAAATATGAACAATTATCACATTTCAGGTAAATATACTAACTTTGCATTAATCTAGGAGTCAGGTGGATTGAATAACAAATTAGAGCACCGTTCTTCACAGCTCTTTGTTCAATAATATAGTAAATGATTAAGAAAGGAAACCAGCTGTGGGTATCTGGTTTCCCCAGATATCAAGCAATTTGATGCAGCTTTTTAAAAGTGGAAATTCTGGTCAGTTGCAGTGGCTCATGCCTGTAATCCCAGCACTTTGGGAGGCCAAGGCAGGTGGATCACTTGAGGTCAGGAGTTCAAGACCAGCCTGGACAACATCGTGAAACCCTGTCTCTACCAAAAAATACAAAAATTAGCCAGACATGGTGGCTTGAGCCTATAATCTCAGCTACTTGGGAGGCTGAGGCAGGAGAATAGCTTGAACTCAGGAGGTGGAGGTTGCAGTAAGCTGAGATCACACCACTGCACTTCAGTCTGGGTGACAGAGTGAGACTCTGTCTCAAAATAAATAAATAAATATAAATGAATAAATAAAATCAAAGTGGAAGTTCTGAGTCTTAGAGCAATCATAAATTGTAGCTTTCAGCCATATGCCAGAAAATCTGAGCTTCAGTTGGTGGGGGTGGAGGAGTACTTGAGGATTATTTATTTTTCAGATGTCAAGTTCCAGATGATGAGGAAGCTGATCCCACAAATGCGGAGTGGTATTTTCCCTTCAAGGTCTTCCCCTGTCTGGGCTAAGTATCCCTAATTGTTTCAGCAGTTCTTCAGATGAAAGTATTTAAATGTCTTGCTGTCTTTTCTCCATGTGGTTTAAGTTTGTCAATGTTCTCCATATCTAAAACCCAGAACAGAATTTAATACTTTAGACTTTAGCAGATGATTACAGGACAAATTAGGATTAGTAATTCCGGTTTCCTTAAGTTAATGTTTTTGTAAATAATCAAGGTGCTTCCTTGTTTTCCATAAAATATGATTGCTGATAAAGCAGTTGCTTTTAATATATCTTATATAGCTGGAGTTCTTGCTATATTTAAAATTTAATTCTTGAGATGGCTTAACTGTTGCTCATAAATCCTCAGTGGTAGAAAGGGGGCTTAATTATTTATGTGAGAATGAAATAAATGATGTTCCTTGAATCAATTACTGCTTTATATCTCCTTCAGCATCTGAAGGAGCATCTTCAGCATCTCCGGCCCCGTATCTCCTTCAGCATCTCCGGCCCCATCTCAGTGGGGCCAGGTTAACCCCACTGAGCATTGAAAGTCACTAAATTATGCCATATTTCTTTCTTTCTTTTTTTTTTTTACATTTTTTTTTTATTATACTTTAAGTTCTAGGGTACATGTGCACAATGTGCAGGTTTGTTACATATGTATACTTATGCCATGTTGGTGTGCTGCACCCATCAACTCATCAGCACCCATCAATTCATCATCTATATCATGTATACCTCCCCAATGCAATCCCTCCCTCCTCCCCCCTCCCCATGATAGGCCCCAGTGTGTGATGTTCCCCTTCCCGGGTCCAAGTGATCTCATTGTTCAGTTCCCACCTATGAGTGAGAACATGCGGTGTTTGGTTTTCTCTTCTTGTGATAGTTTGCTAAGAATGATGGTTTCCAGCTGCATCCATGTCCCTACAAAGGACGCAAACTCATCCTTTTTTATGGCTGCATAGTATTCCATGGTGTATATGTGCCACATTTTCTTAATCCAGTCTGTCACAGATGGACATTTGGGTTGATTCCAAGTCTTTGCTATTGTGAATAGTGCCGCAATAAACATACGTGTGCATGTGTCTTTGTAGTAGACTAATTTATAATCCTTTGGGTATATACCCAGTAGTGGGATGGCTGGGTCATATGGTACATCTAGTTCTAGATCCTTGAGGAATTGCCATACTGTTTTCCATAATGGTTGAACTAGTTTATAATCCCACCAACAGTGTAAAAGTGTTCCTATTTCTCCACATCCTCTCCAACACCTGTTGTTTCCTGACTTCTTAATGATTGCCATTCTAACTGGTGTGAGATGGTATCTCATTGTGGTTTTGATTTGCATTTCTCTGATGGCGAGTGATGATGAGCATTTTTTCATGTGTCTGTTGGCTGTATGAATGTCTTCTTTTGAGAAATGTCTGTTCATATGCTTTGCCCACTTTTTGATGGGGTTGTTTTTTTCTTGTATATTTGTTTGAGTTCTTTGTAGATTCTGGATATTAGCCCTTTGTCAGATGAGTAGGTTGCAAAAATGTTCTCCCATTCTGTAGGTTGCGTGTTCACTCTGATGGTAGTTTCTTTTGCTGTGCAGAAGCTCTTTACTTTAATTAGATCCCATTTGTCAATTTTGGCTTTTGCTGCCGTTGCTTTTGGTGTTTTAGACATGAAGTCCTTGCCCATGCCTATGTCCTGAATGGTACTACCTAGATTTTCTTCTAGGGTTTTTATGGTGTTAGGTCTAACATTTAAGTCTCTAATCCATCTTGAATTAATCTTCATATAAGGGGTAAGGAAAGGATCCAGTTTCAGCTTTCTACTTATGGCTAGCCAATTTTCCCAGCACCATTTATTAAATAGGGAATCCTTTCCCCATTTCTTGTTTCTCTCAGGTTTGTCAAAGATCAGATGGCTGTAGATGTGTGGTATTATTTCTGAGGACTCTGTTCTGTTCCATTGGTCTATAGCTCTGTTTTGGTACCAGTACCATGCTGTTTTGGTTACTGTAGCCTTGTAGTATAGTTTGAAGTCAGGTAGCGTGACGCCTCCAGCTTTGTCCTTTTGACTTAGGATTGTCTTGGCAATGCGGGCTCTTTTTTGGTTCCATATGAACTTTAAAGCAGTTTTTTCCAATTCTGTGAAGAAACTCATTGGTAGCTTGATGGGGATGGCATTGAATCTGTAAATAACCTTGGGCAGTATGTAAAGTATGCCATATTTCATTAGAGCATGCTGCAGAGAAAAAGTTTAGGGTTTTCTAAACTATGAAATAGGAATTATCCAACTTTTTTCCTTTATGTGTTGTACCAGAAAAGGTGATTAGAAAGGTAAATTTATGGTTTATTTTATCTGTCAACTTGACTGGGCCACAATGTGCCCAGATATTTGGTTAAATGTTATTCTGTGAGAGTGTCTTGGGATGACAGTGACATTTGAATTAGACGACAGAGTAAAGCAGATTTTCCCCCACCCACTCCTAGTATGGGAAGGCTTCATCCAATCTCTCAGAGAGAGGAACAGAAAAAAAATAAATAAATAAAGGGTAAGGAAGGGAGAATTTACTCTTCCGCCTGTCTTTGAGCTGGGACATGAACTCTGGCCTGATGAACTTGACCTGAGATTTATACCATTGACTCTCCTGGTTTTCAGGCTGTCAGACTTAATCTGGAACTCCATCACTGGCTCTCCTAGGTCTCCAGTTTGCTGACTGCAGATCTCGAGACTCCTCAGCCTCCATAATCATGCAAGCCAATTTCTTATAATAAGTGTGTATGTGTGGGTGTGTGTGTATAAACCCTGGACTTTCTTCATGTCTTGTATTGAGGGTTTAAGTTCCTATTTTCTAGACCTGAAGGAACAGAATGACCAAAGTTGACACTGGTTTCTCTCTATCATGCCTGCAAGTACTTACCTTGTGCCAGACACTGAGGTAGGCACTGAGGATGCCAAATGTGGGCAAAACCAGAATTGGTGCCAGACATCATGGTACTTACAACATTTGAGAAAAGGGATGCTGACCAGTCATCAGAGAATAAATGCCATCTATTAAAAGATTTACAAAGCTCTCTAACAATTGTTTACACCTCTATCTCCCTCATTGCCTAGTGACTCCTGGGAAGGGTTTTAAACTTTAGACCCTATCACATTCCCTGATACATAAGAGATGTTATGAATGTAAACATTTGTTGACCCAGTCTAAATGTGGTACGTATAGACATGGAATACCATGCAGGCTTAAAAAAAGAACAAGATCATGTGCTTTGCAGGGACATGGATGGAGCTACAGGCTATGATCTTTAGAAAATTAACACAGGAACAGAAAACTGAATACTGCATGTTCTCACTTATAAATGGGAGCTCAATGATAAGAACACATGGACAGACAGAGGAGAACAAGACACAGTGGTCCCTACTGGTGGGTGGAGGCTGGAAGGTGGGAGAGGATCAGGAAAAATAACTAATGAGTGGTAGGCTGGCTTAATACCTGGGTGATGAAATAATCTGTACAGCAAACCCCCATGACACAAATTTACCTATGTAGCACACCTGCACATGTGCCCCTTAACTTAAAATAAAAGTTAAAAATAAACAAGTAAACAAACAAATAAGAGTAGGACTAAAAATTGTTACATGAATGACTGTTAATTAATTTAACAAAGAAAAAGAAATGGGCACTGGACGGAGAATGGAAGTACACAGAAGTTCACTTGAGCAGTTTGTCTAGTGCAAGTTCTACTAGAGTGAACTTGAAGTCTAGCAGAACCACGTTTTGTTTATTTTCATAAAACATTTATTGAGCAACTGCTATAAACCAGGCTCTTTACTAGGCCCAGGGATATACAGATGAAGAGAACAGAGACCTGTACTATAATAACTAAGAGTATGGTAGATAATAGGATGCATCGGTCTCTTTAAAGGCATCTTCTCCTTTTCACCGGGGAAGATGGGGAGGAGCTAAGACTGAGAAGGCAATCACAGAGAAAATAATGTACAACCCAGTACATATCTGTCTACTTTAGTGAATTACTTACTTGGGTTTAATTTACAAGAAAAACCCAATCAAGGCCAGTGAAGAGTACTTTCGAAATCCTTGGGGCATATAATTAGCTTTGCTTTTAACCTTGCTGACATAGAATGAACAGATTTTTAATAATGTCTAATTACTAAATTGTACCTTTCTTTTTAATGAACTACTCCAAGTGGCACTCCAGGGGGATCTTTTTTTTTTTTTTTTTTTTTTTTTTTTTTTTTTTTAGCTCTTATGAAACTGTTTTTTGCATTCAGTATAAAAGATACTAGAGGCAGAGCTGGTTTGGCGGGCTAAATATTAGATGATTTGTAGCCTGCATGGCTACTTCATGACATGAAAATCAGGTAATGTCTAGGCTAAGGCTGCCTCAGAGAGAAAGGCTTTTACAAAGACCTTTTATCCCTCAATATTACAACCCCCCAAGCCTCCCTCAGTGCTTCCATCTCTTGTCACCTGGCACCACTCTGTCTCCACTTATTGGTCCACCCATATCCATACTGGGGCAGGGGTTAGAAAGGAAAATGATAAGGAAGAAACTTTATTAGGAGATTGAGCTTGTTACATTGCCGTTTCCTTTTATTCCAAGATATTTCTCTCTTTATCTTCTTTTAATGCCAGGAATTCACCATTAAATATTGGTTTTACTGTTAATACTTGTATGGAAGCTTTGGTTGCAATAATATAAAACCTGACTCCAATTGGTATAAAAACCAAAGGAAATGTAATTGCCTGAATAACTGAAAAGTACCTTGGTAATCTAGATTCATGCACAGCTTGAACCAGAGGCACAAGTAAATGTCACCAGGACCTATATTTTCCTAGTTTCCTTGGCCTGCCTTCTTCTGGGTCAATTTCAATGGAAGTTTAATTTCCCTTAAAGTTGAAAAATTGCTGCCAATATCTTCTTAAAGTTATATACCTTCATTTTCATGTCCAGCAGGAAATAGAACATCATTGTCCCAGTACTTGTAGTATTATATATAATTTACCATGGTTGTAATGGCTTAGGTCAGTTGTTATTCTCTGGTCAATCCATGTGGTCTGAGAGAAGAAATGCACTAATAGGCTTAGCCCTAGTTCACATGGTACAATCCTAGAAACAGAGTCCAAGGGGTAATGTTACTTTTTCAAGATCACAAATCTAGTGAGTTAGTAGGACTATATATCTCGTGTTCTCTATGACACACCAAATGCTGCAAACTACCTGTAAGAATTCAATGCACTCTTCTATTTATGCACAAAAGAGGAGTTTAACTCTTTGCATCTGGTTGTACAGTTCTCTCTCTTTAATTTAGTTATGATTGTTCCGCTGACCAATTCTGTGATCCTAAAGCAAATTGAAGTCCTTTAACCTCTGCCAGCATCAGTAGTCTCATCTCTAGGGTAAGAAAGAAAATGTCTGCTCCATCAGGACACATGCATTAATGCCCACAGAAGCACTTATAAATTTCGGAGGGCTACACAAATACATGATGTTGTTATCTTTAGTGGTAGCGTTAATTGTCATTGGCTGTTACACAGCTTCTTTGACTGTGAGGGGCCCTGGTAATCACGAATTCCTTAGTTGACTACATGCTCTCTGAGGACAAGGATTAGGTCTGTTTGGGAAGCTATTTCTGACCACAGAACATAGTTCTGGGCATATGATATAATGCTCAAGTATAATCAGCTGAATTAATAATGTAGTCCACACATTCATTAGGCTGAGATTTAGAAGGCTAGAGCCTTCCACATGGTTAGGAAATTTCTAGGAATGCACAAATACAATGAAGAGTTTCAGAAACAAAGAAACTACAGAAAGTGATAACATTTTCCAGCAAATTCCTTAAGGATTTCTATGAACATAGTTCTGTGGAATGTGGTTTAGAAATGACTCAATATAGTAAATCTATCCAAGTTATCAAATTAAAAGCAAACTTATTAAAAAAATAGGAGCCCACACAAATATCAGTGTCTGCATCTAAGGTTCAAGAGGGCTAAGTCTTGAGGTGATAAAAGCGTGAGAAATTTTTGAGGAATAGCAAAGCAAACAGGAAACCCTATGACATCTTTAGGAAACCTCATGGGGCATTATATTTGTTTCATGCCAACTGAAGGCATAAGCAGTTGTTGTTTATTTGTATGTTTTCAAATGGATTTTGAAGGCAGATTGGGTGCTAATAGGTTTTGCCATAATAAAGAAAAGCATTACCAAATACATAGTACAGTGTCAGACAGTCTATAATCAATAACTGGTGTCTGTGTGTTGAGGCAGGTCAAAAAAGCTTCTATCCATAAGGTCAGAATAGAGCTGGTGATGGTGGAATTCTAAAATCTACTCAACAAGGTATGTGCCAAGCCTGGACAGAAATGTAATAAGGGACGCTGAGGAGGTAAAGAAAAGGTTGAGGGGGATGGAACATAGATATCAGCAATCTGCGTGAAAATGGAGATGCAGGAATTGTAAGGAAATATTCCTGCAGCCCAGAGGCCCATTCTAGAATCGCTTTCATGCATTTGCTGGGCTCTTAGCAGATCTTCCCATGATTTTACACAGTGAATCACTCTATGTCCTATGCTGCCCTGGAGCTAATCCGGAGAAGCTGAATAAACTTGCACAAGTTATTTGACCACAATGTGTCTCTCTTTTATCATCTAGCAACTAGAGATAACAGTAAGTTATTATGAGGGTCAAAGGGAAGAATACATGTAAAGCCCATTGAACAGTGATTAACACACAGGAAGAAATCAGCAAAGTTGGCTATGCTTACTTATGACACACCTCACTTTACCTGCTTAGAACAAGTCTCAGTTACAAAAGAAAATCAACTCAAGATTCATAAGGTGCTTCCTATGTAGCTGCAAAAGTGCTGGCCATGGGGTATACATAGAGAAGAGACTCACACTCTGTCCTGAGAAGTTGCTGATCAATTGAATTACTGGGAGAAAAAACAGTGTAAATTCTTTTCTGTCCTGTGAGCAGCCATTTCAGATTCTACAGGAGGTTGTTTTCCTCTGTTTCAAAAGACAGCTGCGTTTTCAGGTGTCAAGAAGAGTTGAAACTCAACCATTTGGTGAGAGGCTGGAGGGGGTCTTTATAAATAGAAAACAAGTGGGAAGACGTTTTATTGAGGAAATAAAAAAAGCACCTGTATATTTTCAAAATAGTGCAATATTATAGAAATGTTCCACTTTGGAGTTGAACAATGAGAACACACGGACAGAGGGAGGGGAACATCACACACCGGGGCCTGTTGGTGTGGGGGGCTAGGGGAAGGATAGCATTAGGAGAAACACCTAATGTAGGTGACGGGTTGATGGGTGCAGCAAACCACCACGGCACATGTATACCTGTGTAACAAAACTGCACATTCTGCACACGTACCCCAGAACTTAAAGTATAATAAAAAAAGAAAAAAAGAAATGTCCCACTTTGTAGTGGCTTGCCTAAAATGACTTGGCCCTAATTTGGGAAGTTGCATCCACTGCAATGAAGAGAATCTAAGGAGCAAATTCAGTGGCCTCTTCCATTTGCCTTTATGGAACAAATAAGTGAAAAGTTTTATTTTCTATCCTATACAGAGTCAACGAGGAGAAAACAGAGTATTTCAAAAAGAGGTAGCAAGCATGAGTTCATTTTGGAGGCATTATTTTAACCAAAGTATTCTAGAAATAAAAATTTACTAGGGAAAAACATATTAAAAACGTGTGTGTGTGTGTGTGTGTGTGTGTGTGTGTGTTTATAAACCTAGAAGAAAGAAAAAAATTTCAGAGCCTGGAATTAAGGTAGGTTCAGTTCTAAGCTAAGATAATTTCTTGTATCTGGCTTAAATAGATGAAACAAGGGAGAATTTGTTGAGCACCTAGTTATTATCTCCAATGCAAGGGGACTCAAGAAGGAGAAAGGCAGTGTTTTTCTCTTGGAGGCAATCCCATACTTGAAGTGGGCTCCAAATACCAGTCTACAGAGGTCAGCCTGTGCTGAACGTCTAACAATGCCAGTTATTTCCTCATTATTATTTTCATTTTTGCTTTGGTAAAAGGAGCATACCTGGGCTTTCCTGGGGAATGCAGTTATGTGGTCATGGATAGGAAGATCCTCGCTTTCTTGAACATTCTTTTTTTTCCCTCAGTACTATGCCAAGGCAGTTCTGACATCTTTATCTCATTTACTGGAGGTCATCACTGTGTCTAAGGTTCAAGAAGTCAGCCTGGCAAACCAATATCCAATCCTTCCTGGAATCTAATTTTGGAGTTGCAGTTCAGTTCTCCAGGTTAATGAATTCTGTAGTCATTTTCCCCTAGTTCCTGTAGCACATAGTCATGTTTTGCAATTGTTTTTATGTGTATGTTTTTTTCTTCCAGATCAGGGATTATATATTGTCACCTAAATTGGTCTCAGGTCTAACCTTCGCTCTTAGCTTGAATGCAATGAGGGGTAGTGAAATAAATATCAAAAATAAAAAGCCATTTTGTGAGGCATCTGTTCAGGTGAGTCCATTGCATGTTTGGAGGCAAATGGAAGATACACTGTTTTAGCAAGTTGACCTGGATTCCCCCGGGGGTACAGCCTAGCCATGATACAAATGTGGCATACTAATGTGATGCTGTGTCTATGGCTGTATGTGGGGCTGGCTATGGCAGCAGTAGAAATCTGGATTGAAGCCATAAGAATATAGCAACCCATTGCTAAGACCTCTGTAGGCCAGGGGAGTGGAAGGTGTATTGGTCTAAGGTGATGTAAAAACCAAATTCAACAGAGATTCCTTTTTTGTAAGTATGCCAAAAACGTTCTGGCACTTCCACTTTGCTTTACTGTAAGCCATCTTCCAGTCCAGGCCTAGAGGAGCCATCTATCTCACCAAGCTCATCTCATATCATTAATATCAAGTATTAGGTAAGTGCCTTCATGCCAATACATTCTATCCTGTTCATTGTTCTATTTTTTTCCCACCTGGTTAACGGTCACCATACTTACTCTTATATGTGTTTCTTCAGTTCCTTCCAGATCAGGTGAGCTAGATCTTGCAAGTCTGTTAGTGTATAGCCCTTCTCTTCTGGGGCTGTGCAAAACTTGACTCTAGTTATCAAGCTGGGGACAGGGAAAGTGGTAGGATATCAAGTATCATAGTACAAGGCACCAGTTCAGGTGAATCCATTGCATGATCCCCAGGCAAAAGGAGGTCTCTTCTGGAAAAGAGTAAAAAGCTTCTTCTGCTATGAGGAGAGTTTAGAGTTTAGAGGATTAGAGTTTAGAGGATTAGGAGGTGGCTAATACCTGGCTTATTAGCCCAGATATTCCTACCCAACACCTATCTTATATCGTATCCTAAATAATCCTTTTCCAAGATTCAGCTTTCTTCTTATCAGGCCTCTGATTTTGACATATGAGACTTGTTGAGACAGTTCCTTTAATCTTTGCAATTCTTCCACCCCTCCTACAATCAGTTCTACTGCATAGTCTGTCCTCTGGCTGCGAGGGTTAAAAGTGTCTTTTAATTTACCATAGATGTTTCTGGCTTTTAGATCATGCTTACAGTTGACAATTAACCAGCACTGGAATATTCTTTTGGTGTGTGTACAAAATCTCCCATGCCCCCTCCACCCAGAAAACAACTCTACTCCACAATTCTTACAATTTTCCTAGGTACCAAACTGATTAAGAATCAGAGCTACTCAATCTCCCAAAGCCTTGTGATCCCATTAATGACAGATAGAAGCCTAAGTACTCATGATGCCACTTACTATAAGCAATAGAGTTTTATTGCCTTCACACCAGTGGGAAATCCAGTTCCTAAATGCTTCTTAAGAGTCTTTGTAAGACCACTTCTGTTACCAATAATCTTAGGTAGGGTTTTCTAGAAGCAGAACCTGAGGTATAAATTAAGTGTCAATGTTTTATTTGGGAAATATAATCGTAGGAGGCAAGAGGAAGGGAAAAGTGAAGAAAGTAAGGAAGCATGGGAAACAATGCAAAACAATGCATTAACCACTCTGGCCTCTGCTTCGTGATTAAGCCCAGAAGAGCCCTATTTGGTTTCTATGAAGGTATGTCCTGTTTGTCACGAGGGCATTCTTGACATAGCTGGTGTACAGAACAGTGCATTGACATGTGTAGAGAGAAACAGAAAATTGGCCGCAGGCTGTCTACTTTTTCCTGTCCCACTGGTTAAAATTTCCAACACTGAACTGACCCCTTTGGCACCTGCTATGGAACCCAGGTCCTGGGATGCACAGGTGGGAAGAGGGAAGAAGAGCCAGAGACCCTAAACTGTTCAACATCAGGTCATAGATGGCCTGGGTTCATATGTGGTCGGTGAGTCATGGTGATAGCTGAGGGGAAGTTTGTGAGTATATGTGTGGGAGACAGTTGAGGCTGAGAGACTCTGAGAAGGTACATAGATATGTTTGATGTACGAGGTTTTGTGAGAGCGTGACTGGGTCTACTCAAGGAGAAACAGGGATAAATTACAAATACCCATTGGTTAGAAGGTTTGTTTTCTCACTTGCCTTGATCAGAAGTTGTACACAATCTCAAAAACCCTACCAGGAGTAAGAACCAGAATATATGTATTAAATATATACACTGTGTAAATAATTGTCCTAAACACTTTATATGTTATATCTTCTTTTGTCCTCATAATAGTTTGTGAGGTAAGTGCTGTTATTAACCCTGTTTTCATATTAGAAAACTGAAGTTCAAAAATTTAAAGTAACTTTCTGAATATCATGCAGCCACTAAATGACAAGGCCATGATTCAAACCCACAGCCACCTGATTCTAAGGCCCACTTCTTAAACTAAATATGAACTGCCTTGAATATCTGAACATAGTTCAAAATATTTCTCCAAGTGTTCTCTTAGCAAATATCTGAACATAGTTCAAAATATTTCTCCACGTGTTCTCTTTTTTACAGGCAAATATACTTACATGCCAGGAGCACATACTGCCCATAAGAGATTGGAAAATTCAACATTAAACTTGTGGAAGCTTAGCTCCAAAGCCACCCTCAAATAAAGACAGACCTAACCTAGGTCCCTTGGGCAGTACATATCTGGCCTGCAGCACCCCTGACCTCTCACAGAACACACACATACAGCAGAGACCTGATCTGAATGTGGTTCTCAGGCAGAAGCTTATTATGTAGAACCCTGGCCCAATGTCAAGGGGGAATAGGCCCTCTTTTAGTGAGATACTGGACCTCACAGGCTCTGAACCAACAGAGATGGCTGTTTCATGCTTAGGCTGAGCAGGTTCCAGGAAGAGAGAAAATGGACCGTGTCTCCTTGGGCCTGCGTGTTCATACCTGCACAGTAGTTTTCTGAATCAGTAGTCTGGAAACAACCTTCTGTTTCACCCAGTCACAATCCAGCAGTGGTGAATCCTGTTATTGTAATCACCACAGGTTCTTCATTGGTAATAAAATATTTTACTTTTTCTCTGTCCTTCAACCGTGGAGATTCCAGGCATTCTTTATTTCAATTTTAAAAATAATAAACTTTTGGAAGAAAAGCCCTTCTTGATTCCACATAAATATTAGTTCCTCTGCTATACACGCTTAATTTTTTTTTTCTCCTTCTTAACAACTGAGATCAATTACTTTTAGGTATCATTTCTTTCATGAATATGTTTTTCCTTCTGCTAAACTGCAAGTTTCCGAAGGGTAGGGAGCATGGTTGTCTTCTTTTCTGTCGTATTTTCATCGCTTGGTGCAGTGCTGGGTATCTAGTACATGCCCCAAAACAATTTTTGTCTTTTTGAATAAATGAATAAAACTGCACCTCTTAACACCTCAGAATTAGAGGAGTTATTTGAGTCATCCCTGCATTCTGAACCTAGACTTTCTTTCCTAAATATTGGGCAAATATAAAAGTTTTCCATCCTTTTGTTAAGATCCTCTTCTTGTGGGCTGTTCATCGATTTATGTGCGTATTTCTGAAACTATAATGTATGTTTCAGTCAGAATGAAGTTCCTTAGATCCCTACATGTTTAGATTAGTATTGACCCTCAGACTCAGGCAGAGAGGGGCCTGAAGATAAGGAATAGATTTTTCCAGCCCTGAGAGAATGGGAGCCAGGAAGTACATTGCCAAGACAGCTAGTATATAGATTGATGTCTTTGATGTCTCGCTAGTGCCTTTTTCCCTGCTCCAGAAAAATCATATACTTTTGGGATGACATATAATTAACAATAAAAATGCTAGTGAGAAAAGCACACTTTTTAATATTTAGATAATGACTATGTTAGTGATTATCATACTAGATATGAGTTAATGATTAATTGGGATTGTTATTGTAATAGCAGTGGGAGAACAGTTTTACAAAGAGATTAATTAGAAATAAATTTTCAAGAAGCTGGAATGGATAAGACAAAAAGAAGATGAGGCATAATTATATAGTGTAAAGAGCATCAGATATGGCACTAGAGATGTAGATTTGACTGGTTGACAGATACATGCATTTATTCTATAAGTATACATTGGTCATCTTTGATGTGTTAGACAATCTTCTGTTTTGGAGGTATAGCAGTAATCACAAGAAAAAATTGGTATCCTCACTGAGTTTACATTCTGTTATGGGTTGAGTTCTGACCCCCTTGCCAAATTAATATGTTGAAGTACTAACCTCCAGTACCGAGGATGTAACCTTATTTGAAAATAGGGTAATTGCAGCTATAATTAGTTAAGATGAGTTCAAAATGAAGAAAGATCATCTCTCAATCCAATAAGACTGATATCCTTTGCAAATGGGCAGCTCACTTTAAGAAGGGACTAGACAATATTGAAGATGAAGCCTAAAATGACAGACCATCCACACCAATCTGAGAGGAAGAAAAATCAATCTTGTTCATGCCATAATGGAGGAGGACCGATGATTAACAGTACAAACAATAGCCAACACCATAGACATTTCTATTGGTTCAACTTACACGATTCTGACTGAAAAACTGAAGTTGTGCAAACTTTCTGCTCGATGAGTGCCAAAGCTATTGCACCCAGATCAGCTGCAGACAAGAATAGAGCTTTCAATAAAAATGTTAAACAAGTAGGATCAATGTTCTGAAGCATTTCTTCAAGGAATTGTAATAGAAGATGAAATATGTTAATGATGTGATCCTGAAGACAAAGCACAAAGCAATGGCCACCAAGTGGTGGAAGTGGTCCACTCAAAGCAAAAGCACATTGATCAAGAGTAGATACCACGGCAATGGTTTTTGGGGGATTGTATTAGTCTGTTTTCATGCTGCTGATAAAGATATATCCAGGACTGGGCAATTTACAAAAGAAAGAGGTTTATCTGATTTACAGTTCCATGTGACTGGGGAGGCCTCACAATTATGGTGAAAGATAAAAGGCATGTCTCACACGGTGGCAGACAAGAGAAGAGAGCTTGTGCAGGGAAACTCCCCTTTTTAAAACCACCAGATCTCATGAGACGTAATCACTGTCACAAGAACAGCACAGGAAAGACCTGCCCTCATGATTCAATTACCTCCCATCAGGTTCCTGCCACAACATATGGAAATTCAAGATGAGATTTGGGTGGGAACAAAGCCAAACCATATGAGGGATACTCAAGGTATTTTTCTTGTTGCCTTTCTGGAGGGCAACAGAACACTAACATCTGCCTATTATGAGAATGTTTTGAGAAAGTTAGCCAAAGGTTTAGCAGAAAAATTCCCTGGAAAACTTCATCAGACAGTCTTTCTTCACTGTGACAATCCTCCTACTCATTCCTCTCCTCAAACATAGGTAATTTGGTGAGCTTTTCAGTGGGAAATTATTAGGCATTTACCTTCCAGCTATGATTTGGCTTGTTCTGACTTCTTTTTGTTTCCTAATCTGAAAAACATCTGTAAAGGGCACCCGTTTTTCTTCAGTTAATACTTTTAAAAAGATTGCATTGACATGGTTAAGTTCCCAGGATCCTCGTTTTTTTAGGGATGGACTAAATGACTGATATCCTCACTAAAAAAGTGTCTTGAACTTGATGGGGCTTATGTTGGGTTATAAAGTTTATATTTTTATTTTTTATCTTTCCACAAACTTTTTGAAGTCTCCTTATAAACTGATGTGAATAATTTCCCCCATCCCTAAATTTAAGCCCTGATTTGCTTGTCAACAAATTTAAAGGCTTTTTTTCTTCCTTTTTTTTCTCTCCCCAAACATAACAAAGACACACTCTCTGAAACTCTAACAGTGAAGACATAGGGAGAAAGTATGAGACTTAGTTTAGCCTCAGGACTGAATGAGGTCAGAGTTGAATGCCCTGCATCATTAGGCATTTCTCATACTTCTGCTTGCCCTGGTGACTGGTGAAGTCATCTAGCCATCTTCTTGTTTGGTAGATGCATGGTTCATATTTGGAATTTACTAATTTTGTTCTTGTTTTTGTTCTTCTTTAAGATATATCAACGTTCCAAATCCTCATAAATGGATAACACAGAGGGTAAAGCGGTGTTGTTCACTGATCCTGTTCCTTTTTCTTTCTTTCTTTTGTCCATAAATCAGTTATCATTGATTTAGATAGTTACCAAAGACATTTTCCTCAGGAAGTAGCTGAACTCAGGAGGCTGAGGTGAAAGGATTGCTTGAGCCCAAGAGGTCAAGGCTGCAGTGAGCTGTGATCCTGCCACTGCACTCAAGTCTAGGTGACAGAGCAAGACCCTGTTTCTGGAAAAAAAACAAAATCATCATGGAACAAAAGGTAAAAATAGGGCTGGGTATGGTGGCTCATGCCTGTAATACCAGCACTTTGGGAGGCCGAGGCGGGTGTATCACTTGAGATCAGGGGCTCGAGACCAGCCTGGCCAATGTGATGAAACCTTGTCCCTACTAAAAATACAAAAATTAGTTGGTTGTGTGGCTTGTGCTTGTAATCCCAGCTACTCAGGAGGCTGAGGCAGGAGAATTCCTTGAACCTGGGAGGTGGAGGTTGCAGTGAGCTGAGATTGTGCCACTGCACTCAGCCTGGGCCACAGAGCAAGACCTTTGCTTATTTACTCATTCAGTCATTCCTACTAACTCATTTATTGGTTCATGCATTTACGAAGGCCAGATACTATGATAGCCGCTGGAAACATAATGATAAACCAATGGCCTGGGTCCATGTCCACATGTAGCTCACACTGTAGATAAGAGGAAAAACGATATTACATGCAATGGAAGTAACATGTAAGAAATCCTATGATACCAAAATAACAGGATGCTATAACAGCAGGTAAAGGTCCCCCAGCTGTCTAGTGTAGTCATGGAAGGACATAAACCAATTTGTGACTCATGAAGGCTCCTGGTATTGAATCCTATTTCCTTTCTAATTAAAGGTGCAAGAATTCATGTGATTCAGAAACTGAATAGCAAAAAATTGAGATGAATATATTATTCTATAAAAATGAATCTGAAACATCAGAGTACTAAAGAACCAACTGAAAAATATTTTTAAGTATGTGGATTCCTGGGCCTCATGCCTCCCCCACCAAACTCCCATCCTCCAGCCCAGAGATTCTGATTCAATAGGATTGGTGTGGGGCTCAGAAATCTGTAGGTTTAGTGGGCATGAAAGCTGATTCTAATGGTGGCTGAAAAGACTATGAGATTCATAGAATCATTGGTTTAAGATACCTACTATATAATATTTAAATAAATTATTCCCCTTTAATTGAAAAATAAATGCTATACCTGTGCATCATTTTGTCAGTTCAGCACTCTGGTTCATTCTGTCCTAAAATATGAGTTTATAAAGAAATGATAATATTACTGTAGTAATATTTCCATTTCTATCTCACTTTGTAATCCATAAATTAATTAATTCCTTTATTCATTCACCAGAAAGTTTTGAGTGCAAGTGCTGCACCAGGATTTGTGGTAAGTGCTAGGAATTCAGAAAAGAATTGTATATGACCCCTCTCCTAAAGCTCATACACCTGACACAAAGTAGGCACAGTGTGGTGTTCCTGGTACCATGAATAGGAAGAAAGGTGACATAAAAAAGGGAGAAGTCAGTTTTTTCTCAGGGGTGAGGGGACATGCATGTGTCAGGAATGGCTTTTTAATTTTTACTAGTAGTTATTATTCTTTCTAACAGAATAATTAATATAATAATAATAGTTGTTGTTGTTGGTGATCGTATTTTTATTATCCCTGTGGCAAAAGCATAGTCAGCATCTGTCACCCTGCAATGTATAAGGCCTGATGTAAGTATTACTGGTGGGGTCCTTATCTAAACATGCAATTTGATTAAAAATACATTATAAAACTAATGAGTCCATGTGAAGCATAGTGGTTTATCAGTAAGGATTTAGAATTATGTGTAGAGAACAGGTACTTACATATTTATTTTTATTTTTTGTCCAATCATTGCACATAAAGGCTTTTTCTAGTATCTGGGCACTGTCTCTTTGTGTTCAAGTACAGGAGTAATTTCCCCATGTTCTTTATTTGTCAAACATGCCATTCTTAGTGTCAAATTTCGTATTTCACATTAGAAGAAAATGTAGCGCTACTCATAATGCATGGCTCTTTGGAACCTGTTTGTGTTGGAACAATATAGATTCTCTTACATCTGCGGTTCCTTAATATAATTTACAACCAATTACCAGCTATAACATTACTCTGATGCAGCATCATTCTTTAACCCACTTGTGTATATTGACTTTCAGTGGCTCTCTGATGTTATTATGGTGCTTTATTGACGATGACCAGAAGTGCAAGTCTTATCCAAAGTATGCCGGAAAACTTGAACGATGATTCATTTTCTAGCCATGTTATGTTAACTGTTCAGAACTGTATAGCATAAAGGTGCATCTTTCAACCGTTCCTTCTCCTGAACTCTTAAGGCAGTAATCACTGCATTCTTAGAATGTGATCTCTTCCAGTGGTGATCACATTCTTGCCTCTAATGTACTGCCCCCAGCATGGAGGAGTATGGACAGAATAGTCCAATTTATGTTAAAAATATCTATGTCTCATTCAGCATGACTTAAGATCTACCTGGGGAGAGTACAATGTCACTATATTAGTCAGAAGCAAGAGTATCTTCAATTAGAAGGGCTCGTTGATATTGAGCAAGTCTCTGAAGACTTTGCAGGAGACAGGTGTAGCCAACTCTTGAGGAATATCTTCAGTATAACACAGAGCCTTCAATGGGGGTCAGTGACCTGGACCCCAGATGTCAGTGGCACAGGATAAAAAAATGTATAACTCTACTTCAGCTACCCTCAGGTGCTGTAGACCAAAGATGGTACCACAATCGATACATAAATGAATGGTAACTGATGCACAGGTCTATACATGTAGCTTAAGTTGAAGGATTGGCAGTGGGCTCTTGTTGGCTCAGAGACCTGAACTTTTCCTATATCCAGTGTGGGTGAAAGTCACCCCAAATCAACATGTTAGTACCATTCTGGCAGCTTAATTTTGCCCTTTACCATGAAAGAAAAACCACACTGGCCAATGGAAGTAATTTGTTCACCAGGCCATACTCCTAGAAGCAGGGCTAGGCCCTTCAGTGACCTCATAGACACAGATCTCAGAGCAGCTTGGGACAACTGGTTGACCCCACACAGGAAAGATGGTTGGATACTTCTCTGAAGGGGAGAAATGGGGGACTGAAGCCCACACAAGTCCTGGTCCGAGATTGGAGTCTTCTCTCTGGGTTATATTGTTGTTCTCAGCAGGTTCCAAGCAATGGAGGGTAGGGGGGAAGGGAAAAACTTAGACCACTTTCAGGAAGTACTGCAAAGCCCTGAGCCCACAGGCACAGGGTTCAGGCAGGGATCCCCTTGTGAGAGTCTAAGGGTATTATTTGTCAATATTATTATTGTTATTTTACCAGGAGGCCAAACGACTTGCTCAGGGTCATATTCATAGGGAGATAATGGCTGAAATCTGGGTTTCAAAGCTTCTTACCAGCAAACAACCAATTGATTTAACTTCAGCCCAATCATAACAAATCTGATGAATAAAATTTCGCTAACAGAAAATTCTACAACATAAAATAAACCAGAGTCAAATTAAAATAAATTTTTGGTTGTTGACTCTCTCAGATTATGTGAGACGTGCCTCTTTAATGACAAAAATGCTAATGATTCTTCAAAAAATATTTTATGTCTGTGTAGCCTTTTATCACAACATCCCTGGGAGTTTAGTAGGGCAATGCTTTACACTTGTACATCCCAGCCGGGGAAATGCAGTTCAGAGAGTTTCCTTCTTTTGCCTGGGTTTTACACTTTTCAGCAGAAGGTTGGAATTCAACTCAGTCTCTTCGAGTCTAAAGCTCATGCTTTACCTACTAATTCACTCTGAGTTTTTTAACCATACTGAATATTTTCTTACTCAGCATTTTTCAGGTTTATTACTGATTACCATTCTCATAGTTTCCTTTATTTTCAACTCACATCCTGTTCATAGTGAGTTACTATGGATACATGACATATTATTGGTTTCCCCGTAGGACAATGACCTGGCATATTTAAAAATATTCTGGGTTTCTTAGCAACTCGACCAACATTATCCATTTCTGCTTCCATAATATGTTATTTTACCTCAGCAAATGAAACCCAGATTATGGGCTAGGTTCTGGGATGGTAATGGAGTTTTAGAAAGGAAGTGAGGATTAAATGTAGACTATTCCTACAAATGCCTGTCCTCTTTCTCTTAAAGTATTTTTTAAAATGATTAGCAGAGATGGAATGGAAAACTAGTGGATGGGATTAGAACCTCCAGAGCTTCAATTTCTACCCACTCCTTTGCCATTGCAACATTGAATGACACTAACCTAACCTCCAGTTCTTCAGTCTCAGTTTCCCCATATCTAAAATAGACATGAAGACTGTACTACTTCACAGTCTTATTTTTATCAGAGTCAATTATGTGAAAATGCTCTATATATGATAAAACCTGGAGTTACTACTTCTGATGCTGATTCAAGGGCTCATTCATTCTTTTTTTTTTTTTTTTTTTCAATTAAGTGTCTGTTTTGTGCAGGACCTTCTCTAAAGCATCAAGGGGAGAAGAGGATGCAGTGCCTGTCACTGGATACCTCAGAATCTAATTAGAAGAGTAAGTTAAATAATACAACAGTCCAGTTGTTCAGTTCAAGGGATGTGGGCGGGTAATGCGCATGGAAGTGCCTATGAGACTCCAAAAGAGGAGAGTGTCCCAGTGCATTGAGAGTGGCCAGGGAAGGCATCCAGAAATTTTCACAGACTTAAGGAAGGCATAAAAGACCGTCTGTGAGCTGGCAGCTCCTTTCTTTTGTGAACCCTTCTCCTGTATTACAGCCATACAAAAGCGACTGAGCAACCAGATCTTAGAACACAAAAGTCAAGGTTCACAAGGTTCAGCCCTTGCTCCAGTAACTAACTGGCTCTGTGACCTATGGTTTCACATTTCTTGTTTGTGTGATGGGCATAATAATAAAACAAAATGTAAAGTATTATTGAGTAAGGCACTTAAGCAGTACCTCAAACACACTATGCATCCCCAAAGTATTAGCTATTGTCAGACACTATTCTTCGAATATATTTTGCTTCCAACCTTTGTGCCTTTGCATGTATTTTTCCTCCCAATGGACAGCTGTTTGGATTTGTGTATGTCATAACATTAATATTCATTATTTGACTCTTAGACACTTCTGCTGGGAAATTGACCCTGCTCTTCTCTTCTCTTCTTGTCTTTTAGTCCTCTCTAGAAGATTTGTCTCTTCAAAGTGTGTGTGTGTGTGTGTGTGTGTGTGTATACCTATTGTATCTTACAAATTTCTCTTTAATAAGCTGATCACATTGTATTGCAGACTTCATTGCTTACATATTTGTCTATTTAAATTTCTTTAAGGCAAATAAAAAACATTAGCTGTGTGTGTACCTCCAGGACCTAATATAGTATCAGATAAATGCTTGTGGGTTGATGGGTGGATGGAAGAAGGAAGGAAAGAAGAAAGAAGGGGAAATAGGTAAGGATCAAAAGAGGAAAAGAGTGAAGAATAAAAAGGAAGAATTTATATTGAGGAGGTAACATGAGCAAAGGCACAGAAACTAGATTGAATACATGCTTTGGGGAAGCATTGGATAAATTGGCTAGACAGGAGGCTATGATTTCCATAAGTGAATGGTGTTGGCTCAAGTTGATTTGTAATAACTTCCTAGATGGGCCTCACTCCACAGAGAAAAGTCTATCTTTACATGGTCTGGAATTAAGACAGATGGAGAAACACAGTGAGGGGCAAAGGTGATACATAAAATAACGTCTACCATGGATCTCAAAATACTTCAAAATGCAGTTGTAGTTATAAAAATAAACTTGTTTTTAAATATAGTGGCTTTATTGAGCTCCAGGGAAATAATCAAATACACTATTCTGCCTCTCTCAAAGATTTTCATTAGTTTTCTGAAAATCTTTTGTTTTATAAACCTGGAAGGATGCTCCTTCTGCTGGGTGAAATTTAGTACTAGGTTGACTAAAGACTGTGCATCTAAATAAAATGCTTTCCTGAATCTTTTTCTAGAATGTGTTGTCAGGCAGAGGGGGCTGTTTTATTCGTTAATTCCAAATCAACAAGGTTCTCTGGTCAATTAAGTTTGGAAAAATATGCCTTGGATGTGTGTGATGGGATCACCATATTAAAGACTTTGAAATTTTTGCAGTTAAAAAGCTTCATTAACTCTTTGAAAGATTCACCTTACTCAAAACTGAGCTACCACTGAATTCTGTTTTTCAAAATAGCTAATTTTGTGATATTGCTGCTTTAACAAAATCATTTCCTGAAAAAATGCCGAAACATATCTATACTTTCAATACCTCACTCCCCATGGTTCTTTTTCTTAATTTTACACATTGAGAGGTGCCTTTTTAGCATCACCTCTTTTAAACCTTACAAATTTCTCATAAGGTAATGAGAGAGGGGATCATCACTCTCATTTTATAATGACAAAACTGAAGCCCAGAATGATTCATATTATTGAAAAGAAATGAATGAAAAATAAATGAACGGATGTGTGAATCACACACTGAGTGAGTCAGTGGGCTGGACATTTACAATGAGTGGAAGATTTCCCCAGGCTTTATTTCATTGATTTGATAATGTCTTTTCAGTGTTTCCTTTGAACAAGCACTTTGCTTCAGAGATCATAGAGATCAGTAAGACAAAGTCTGCAACCTCATGGAACATACAAAGTAGCTGCAGAAATAGACAAACCCTAAACAGAATTCTACATGTTACAATCAGAGTAAGTTCCAACAAGTTATAGAAAGTAGGGGGCATGCTGCCACTATATGTCTTTGTTTAAATTAGGCAAAAGGGCTCATTCAAGTGGAGACAAATCACATGAGTACAGGTGTGGTGAACAGACCCCTTTGTGTGCAAACAACAACAACATGCCTGAATATGAGGCTTGGTGAGAAACACCAGGTGCTACTCTTTCTCTCTCTGCACAGTGGACAATTATACCTTTGGCATACCATCATCCCCAAAATTTGGGCTCAAGGAAAGTATTGTTTGTAGTAGAATGGAAAATCAATAGAGGCTCCTGGAAGATGCACCAAGAGCTGATTCTTGAGGATGATTACGTGCTGACAAAGTGGACAGCAGGATTTGAGTAGACAGAGCAAACACCAGGGGGGAAAGCCCAGTGGTGATGAAGTGTGTGGTGCTTTCTAGGATCTGATAGGAGAGAGTGATATGGCTTGGTTCTGGGTTCCTACCCAAATCTCGTCTCAAACTAAACCCCACAGGGAGGGACCTGGTAGGAGGTGATTGGATCATGGGGGTGATTTTCCCCATGCTCTTTTCATGATAATGAGTGCGTTCTCATGAGATCTGGTGTTTTTATAAGTGGCTGTTTTCTCTGCTCGCCCCTGCTTTGTGAAGAAGTTGCCTGCTTCTCCTTTGTGTTCTTCTGTGATTGTAAGTTTCCTGAGGCCCCCCAACCATGTGTTACTGTGAGTCAATTAAACCTCTTTTGTTTATAAATGACCCAGTTTCAGGTATTCTTTATAGCAGTGTGAGGACACACTAAGACAGAGAGGCAAGAGGTTGTTAGAGATGCGTGGCAAGGGAGCCAGAGCACTGATTCAGGGGAAGAGTTAAATTTATTTTAAGAAAAGTACAGGAATCCATCTGGTCCTGGACTTTTTTTGGTGGGTAGGCTATTAATTATTGCCTCAATTTCAGAGCCTGCTATTGGTCTATTCAGGGATTCAACTTCTTCCTGGTTTAGTCTTGGAAGAGTGAAAGTATCCAAGAAATTATCCATTTCTTCTAGATTTTCTAGTTGATTTGCGTAGAGGTGTTTATAGTATTCTCTGATGGTAGTTTGTATTTCTGTGGGGTTGGTGGTGATATCCCCTTTATCATTTTTTATTGCATCTATTTGATTCCTCTCTCTTTTCTTCTTTATTAGTCTTGCTAGCGGTCTGTCAATTTTGTTGATCTTTTCAAAAAACGCACTCCTGGATTCATTGATTTTTTGGAGGGTTTTTTGTGTCTCTATCTCCTTCAGTTCTGCTCTGATCTTAGTTATTTCTTGCCTTCTGCTGGCTTTTGAATGTGTTTGCTCTTGCTTCTCTAGTTCTTTCAATTGTGATGTTAGGGTGTCAACTTTAGATCTTTCCTGCTTTCTCTTGTGGGCATTTAGTGCTATAAATTCATGACAAACCCACAGTCAATATCATACTGAATGGGCAAAAACTGGAAGCATTCCCTTTGAAAACTGGCATAAGACAGGCATGCCCTCTCTCACCACTCCTATTCAACATAGTGTTGGAAGTTCTGGCTAGGGCAATCAGGCAAGAGAAAGAAATAAAGGGTATCTAGTTAGGAAAAGAAGAAGTCAAATTTTCCCTGTTTGCAGATGACATGATTGTATATTTAGAAAACCCCATTGTCTCAGCCCAAAATCTCCTTAAGCTGATAAGCAACTTCAGCAAAGTCTCAGGATACAAAATTAATGTGCAAAAATCACAAGCATTCTTATACACCAGTAACAGACAAACAGAGAGCCAAATCATGAATGAACTTCCATTCACAGTTGCTTCAAAGAGAATAAAATACCTAGGAATCCAACTGACAAGGGATGTAAAGGACCTCTTCAAGGAGAACTACAAACCACTGCTCAGTGAAATAAAAGAGGACACAAACAAATGGAAGAACATACCATGCTCATGGATAGGAAGAATCAATATCATGAAAATGGCCATACTGCCCAAGGTTATTTATAGATTCAATGCCATCCCCATCAAGCTACCAATGAGTTTCTTCACAGAATTGGAAAAAACTGCTTTAAAGTTCATATGGAACCAAAAAAGAGCCCGCATTGCCAAGACAATCCTAAGTCAAAAGGACAAAGCTGGAGGCGTCACGCTACCTGACTTCAAACTATACTACAAGGCTACAGTAACCAAAACAGCATGGTACTGGTACCAAAACAGAGCTATAGACCAATGGAACAGAACAGAGTCCTCAGAAATAATACCACACATCTACAGCCATCTGATCTTTGACAAACCTGAGAGAAACAAGAAATGGGGAAAGGATTCCCTATTTAATAAATGGTGCTGGGAAAATTGGCTAGCCATAAGTAGAAAGCTGAAACTGGATCCTTTCCTTACTCCTTATACAAAGATTAATTCGAGGTGGATTAGAGACTTAAATGTTAGACCTAATACCATAAAAACCCTAGAAGAAAATCTAGGTAGTACCATTCAGGCATAGGCATGGGCAAGGACTTCATGTCTAAAACACCAAAAGCAATGGTAGCAAAAGCCAAAATTGACAAATGGGATCTAATTAAATATAGAGCTTCTGCACAGCAAAAGAAACTACCACCAGAGTGAACAGGCAACCTACAGAATGGGAGAAAATTTTTGCAATCTACTCATCTGACAAAGGGCTAATATCCAGAATCTACAAAGAACTCAAACAAATATACAAGAAAAAAACAACCCCATCGAAAAGTGGGCAAAGGATATGAACAGACATTTCTCAAAAGAAGACATTCATACAGCCAACAGACACATGAAAAAATGCTCATCGTCACTCGCCATCAGAGAAATGCAAATCAAAACCACAATGAGATACCATCTCACACCAGTTAGAATGGCAATCATTAAAAAGTCAGGAAACAACAGGTGTTGGAGAGGATGTGGAGAAATAGGAACACTTTTACACTGTTGGTGGGATTGTAAACTAGTTCAACCATTATGGAAAACAGTATGGCAATTCCTCAAGGATCTAGAACTAGATGTACCATATGACCCAGCCATCCCACTACTGGGTATATACCCAAAGGATTATAAATTAGTCTACTACAAAGACACATGCACACGTATGTTTATTGCGGCACTATTCGCAATAGCAAAGACTTGGAATCAACCCAAATGTCCATCTGTGACAGACTGGATTAAGAAAATGTGGGACATATACACCATGGAATACTATGCAGCCATAAAAAAGGATGAGTTTGCGTCCTTTGTAGGGACATGGATGCAGCTGGAAACCATCATTCTTAGCAAACTGTCACAAGAACAGAAAACCAAACACCGCATGTTCTCACTCATAGGTGGGAACTGAACAATGAGATCACTTGGACCTGGGAAGGGGAACATCACACCCTGGGGCCTATCATGGGGAGTGGGGAGGGGAAAGGGATTGCATTGGGAGTTATACATGATATAAATGGTGAATTGATGGGTGCTGACGAGTTGATGGGTGCAGCACACCAACATGGCACAAGTATACATATGTAACAAACCCGCACGTTATGCACATGTACCCTAGAACTTAAAGTATAATAAAAAAAAAAGAAAAGAAAAGACAAGTACAGGAAAGAACCCACCTCTGTCTTTCCAAAGCTGGGTACAGTACAAGGCACAGGGTTGTCACTCAATAAGGGTTTTTGAATATTAGAGGGAGCTGGAAACCAGAGCAGCTTTTCTTGTTAATCTCAGACACATTAGTCATTACCAAAATTTTCTCCAACATACCTTCATAGGAACGCATTCTATCCCATGGATCTACCTGCCAGTCCATGAGACTCCTCACACCACAAGCCATTGCAGCTTACAAAACCATGTGTTTTCTCTGGGACGCTGCATTGGAACCCACTGGGCTGCTAATTAAATATAAACTTGGACTCCATCAAATATAAACTACGTTAGAATCTTTGAATGTGGGCCCCAGGAATGTCTGTGTAACAATTTCCCCAGATGATCTTTACCTCCGTGAACGTTTGAGGATCATGCTGTGATGGATAGAAAGGACTTTGTTTGTGTTTTGAAAAGATTACTGTGGCTGCTACATGAACGTGACATTGTTATGGGAACGCTGGTAAAAGGAAGCTCTAAGAGAGAGCTGATGAAATAAACTGGACAAGTCTAAGCAAGTATCTATGCTTGACCTGTTTTAAGCAAATTTATTTATCCAGAAACACTATCCCCTCCTCAGATGAATCAAATTATGACTAATATGGACATCCATGTATTCCCCAAATTGGGTATTATTATTATAATTTCACATGTGTAGGGGACTCATTAGATTATTTTTTGATAACAGAATTCATTCAGGAGAATCCTCCCTTGCTGTAATATCCATGACTCAAAAATGAGTCAAAAGGAAGCTTTATTCATGCCTATTTCTTATTGTCAGTAGATTTTTCTCATGTCCTTTTATTAATGATGCAATGGAATTGTTTTGAGCGACTCAAAACCACCTTATTAATTGCATTCAGTTTTGATTGCAATAATTAATTGACCCAATCCAGCCAGCATTATAGCTGAGTATAATTAGTCATCCACAATGGTAGTGGCGGGTAGGTGGTTAGTCATGGATAACTTACATGTTAGATATGCTAATTGATTAGGCTAAAACTCTTGCTAAAAGTCCCAAGTAGGCTGTATCTTAAGGTCAGGAAACCATTTTAAGTCTAGGGCTACATACTGGAAACTTGGATCCTAAATTGCTCTAATTTGACAGATTATTAGAGTCATTTAAAAATAACTTACACACATTCTATCCCATGGATCTACCTGCCAGTCCATGAGACTCAGTCATGTGTAGGATATTCTAGTGAAGGATCCTTCTTTTATCAAACAAGTTTAAGAAAAATATTTTTTTGTTTTGTTGTTCCTTTTTTTTTTTTTTTTTTTTTGGAAAAGATAAAGGACACTCATTGAGAACTCAAAGACAAGAAGTTAAACAAGGGGAGTTCATGGGAACCTCATTAGGTATCTTCTATTTCTTTCTTGGGACAAAATATGTATTTATTTTTCCTCTGTAAGAATGCTCCACTTCTTCCTCTGCAAACCAGCTTCCTTGATAAGGCACTATTCTGTTAACTTTGGGTTAACACTGTTAACTCCAATTCGAAATCCATCTGCTCTATAGGCACTTAGACCTTCACTTCCCAATATGCACTGCTTTTGATGTTTGAGTTCAAATTCTCAAAAGTGGGAATCAGCTGAAGGACCACAATTCTGCAATGTGTCCAATTACCTTTGGTAAGACTAAGGCACAACCTGATAAAAACATGTAGTTCCAGGCCCACCTCTTCAGCAGAACAGGGCTGGAAGCTTCTGAGAAGGGAAACTGAACTGGGTATATAGGAAAGTGATCAAAATAGGCTAAGGTCACAAGAACAACTGTCTTAGATGTCTCAGGTAACATGCAGCTAACCCATGGTATCTGTTATTTATGAGAAATCATATCTCACCTTCCTGAATCATGAAATACCACTTTGTTATGCCTGCCTTTATCCCAAAACATATTCAAAATCCTAGTAACCATATCTTGAGGAAGGCATAAACTTCTATATGTTCCTTCAAGTTTGGACCCTGGGAAAGAGTAGTAGAAGTCACCACATTTTACACAGGTTTAAACGCAGAAGGAAAAGGGAGACACAAAGTCTTTTGGGGACACAAGGATCACTGAGACGAAGAAAAGAGTAACTTCAAGAACCATATGGTGAAAGTGAAATTCAAGCAGTGTAATATATTGTATTGTATGTCCTAAGTTGGAAAGTTATGTCATATTATGGCATAAATGGTGTGTTTGTGCATGTGTGTGTACACACACACATGCACACACACACTTTATTTTCTTTAGGACATCGACCACTAGACTGTTTTAAGATTAAAGAGGATAGTGCTATCATAATTTGATTATTACACAATGTATAAATGTATTGAAACAGCACATTCCATGCCATAAATATGTATAATTACTATACATCAACAAAAAAATTAATAAAAAATAAATTTTTAAAAAGATTAAAAGGGAACAATCACTGATGAAACCCTGTTATTCAGCATTGCTGAGAACAAAGTTATCTGTTTTAACCCTATGTCTTTTATTCAGGGCTAGTCTATCTGTGCACTGTATAACCAAGAACTGTTGGAAGACCCCACTGAATCTTCAGTCCCACTTCAATTCTTAACTTGGGGTTTCTTGCTTGGGTTGTGTTTTTCTTACTTTCTACTCCATTCCAAAATCCAATCAACTTTGAAACCTCTTAGCTTTGTCTCAATGTCAAGTCCTGAGCTTAAAATAATAGCACTCAATTTCACCAGCTTTGACTCTTAAGTGTTTACTAAGATGCTGGTTATTCTCTCTTTCTCTAGCTCTTCCCACTCCTAGGCTAGTTGAATAACTATAGTACTTGATCTAATTCTGAGCCTGTGGGAAAGTCTTTAACTTTTCCTAAATGAGCCTATCCAAATTTCAGAAGGAAAAACTGTGCATTCTTGCTTTGCAACTATAGCTCCTGAAATATGCTCATTATTACAAATGTTTAGTAGTCTTTACATGTATCTGTAGTCACTACAGCTGTAGAGTGAAGTAGAGCACTCTTCTACAGCTCTGTTCTTAGTCATCTTGTGTTACCTCTTCCCTATCTCATAGAAATTTCCCCAGTGTTCATGATGCATGGAAAACCAAGTTCACAATCGCAACAGCATAAAAGCTGGAGTTTCTCATGATCTTCCAGAACTGAACACAATGCTTGTAACAGGGTCTGCGTGTTTTCCCAGGACAGAATGGGAGTGGAGTAGGAGGGAGTTTTAGTTGTTCACTCAAGAAGTATCACGTAATGATTTGTAGTTTAGAGGAAATGCCTAAGAGATACTCAGTCTTTATCTTGCATTGGCCTACTACTAAAGCCAACCACCCAACACCATCAATAGTCCTCCTGAGCTTGAGTCTAGCATGAGAAATTCTTGTGTTGGGTATGAAAGAAATCCTTCCACCCTCCTTCTTATACCCACACACTTTTCATGAACTTTTGCTTAATGTACTGCCAACAAAGAAAATAGTTACATCTTTTGGGGGTTTACACTAGTCATTCTGAGAACTGTTGCTGTAAGACATGAAGCCTCATTGAAAGGCTCTGTGGAAAGAATGACATGTCAGAGACAGTTGCCACACTGCCATCGTAAGTTGCCATGGCTCCTGGGAAGCAACTAAAGCCTGACCCACTTCCACTTCCACCATCCTGAGCTACGGCATACATTTTTGCTGTTGGAGAAATTTGAGGATTTTAAACTGGGAAAGAGTGAAATCTAGATGTTCAGTCTGGCTTGCGGGCTGTGCTGTAGTTTATATTGGGTGTATCTCCTATTGATAACACATTCAGTAACGTGAGATGATGACAAGAAATACTTTTGTAGAGGAAAGATCATGACATGCAGCCTCCAGAAGCCTGGCCACCATTTCCCTTGCAGATGTGTGAAGTGGGTCAATCCCTTCACCTCTTCTGAGATACAGTTTACTTGATTGTAACATGAAGATAACAAATAAAAATTAAATTATATATATGCATATTGCTTATAACTTATAAAGGGTTGTAAGATACCTACATTGGCTTTAGTCAACTACTGGAGTTAACTAAACTGGAGTTATTTCCTTTCTGTCTTTATATTTATTCTATCATCCAACATCAATTTTATAAGCATATAAAGAGTATTTATGATGCATTTTATCTCAACTGTCCTTACTGAGTGCCTGCTATACACTAATATCATATCCATTTGTAAACGGATTTTTCAAAGGAAGCAGGCAGCTATTAGCAGCTGCTTTCTATTCAAGACTTAGTACATACCGGGCACTAAACTGAACATGTTGCAGAAATTAGTTATTTAACTTAATTTTTCCCTCAACTATGGAACGTAGGAATAAAACCCCTAAGCATAGACAGTTAAAAATTATTGAGTTACTTGCCTTAAAACCCCCAGATAGTAAGTGGCAACTTCAAGTTTCAACCCAAATCTTGATATTCCTAAAGATGGACCCTTTTAAAAAATGGGCTATATTCCCAATGTAGCTACGTAGCTTTGAAATGTCTACTTTTAGTATTTGGAATTTGATTTCAAGAAAGGTACTTTTTCAATCACCTTTATCTCCTGTTAGTAAAATATTTTGTTATTATTATTATCACTATTATTATTTATTGGGAATTGTCTACTCCTATCGTGACATGGTGAATTGTTAAGGCGGGCAAAAAGAAAGACAGTTGAGGGAGAGTGAAAATACTGAAGGCAAAACAACAGAACATTATGTGATATCCTTGATAATTGATGTTGCACTGGAGCAAAAGTCTTAGAAAGCAGAGCAATCACCCATTATTTTGATAACAGGAGAAAAGTTAGAGAAAATGAGTTTTGCCAGCGTTTTACTACATGTTTTTAAAAGATCAGGCACACCTCACAAGTGTTATTGAAATCCATGGAAATTATTGGAAAACTCAATAATTCATTCGTATTTTCCCATCTTTTATTAATTCAACTATCTGTTTACCAGTGTATCTATCCATCTATCCCTCATCCATATATTTATTTCCCTGCTCTCTTTATATTCATTCTATCATCCAACTTCAATTTTATAAGCATATAGAGAGGGTTTATTATGCTCTTTAACTCAACTATGCTTAGTGAGTGCCTGCTATACACTAATATGAAAATAACATATATATGTGTGTGTGTGTGTGTGTGTGTGTGTATGTATGTGTGTGTGTGTGTGTGTGTGTGTGTGTATATATATATATATATATATATCAGCCTACTGCCAGGCACTTTGTAGTGATGGAAAAAATATGTGTCTGAGACAGCTATCTGCTCTCAAGTCGTTAAGAAGGGGAACAAGGCATTACTATTGTGAAAGTCGTCAGAATCAAAATGAAGTCACTAATGTTAAGAAAAGCGGCCGGGCGCAGTGGCTCACGCCTGTAATCCCAGCATTTTGGGAGGCTGAGGCGGGCGGATCACGAAGTCAGGAGATCGAGACCATCCTGGCTAACATGGTGAAACCCCATCTCTACTGAAAAACAAAACAAAACAAAACAAAACAAAAAACCGGGGCGTGGGACTACTCACCTGTAGTCCCAGCTACTGGGAAGGCTGAGGCAGGGGAATGGCGTGAACCCGGGAGGCGGTGCTTGCAGTGAGCCGAGATCCTGCCACTGCACTCCAGCCTGGGCGACAGAGCGAGACTCCATCTCAAAAAAAAGAAAAGAAAAGAAAAGAAAAGCGTGGCAAACAGAGCTAGGAAAGGCCATGAAGAGTCGGTTCTCACATTTATACGTCTGATAATGAAAACTATCAGAAGTACTGCAAAAACCACAACCTTGCACAAAAGCCATCACAATGTTATACAAATTCTGTGTAGACATTTGCTGAGCAACTGCCTGCACGACCTCACACTGGTGTCATCTTTATTATTGATCTTTGCAGCCAAGGATAATTACTTCAAAACAATTATATAATCCTTCTCATTTTTTTCCTTTAAAAACCTTTGTCTTCCTTTACTTCCCTAATGTGCACATAGTTTACTATGAAATATGCATTCCCATTGTAATGCTTTACTCCTAAATACATATTTTTTCTTTAAGAGATCCGGCCTCTGTTGGTTATTTAGGTTGACAACATAAAAATAAATTAGCTGAGAATTCAAAGGTATATTCCTCCAAAGATAAAACCATGTAAGTGGTTATGCAGGAAATCACGTAATTGAGTTCTAAATAAAAGTCTCTGAGAGGAAATGTCTAAGAGAAAAAAATGAGACCAATCAAGGCTCCTCATCTTCTAAGGTTTATTTTTAATTTTATGAAGAACCCACATGATTTTTAATTTTTATTTATGTTTTTAAAATTTATTTTAGGTTCTGGGTACATGTGCAGGTTTGTTACGTAAGAAAACTCATTATACAGGGGTTTGTTGTACGGATTATTTCATCACCCAGATACTAAGCCTAGTACCCAACAGTTATTTTTTTTTTATTCCTCTTCCACCTCCCACCTTCCACCCTCAGGAAGACCCCAGTATCTGTTGTTTTCCTCTTAGTGTCCATGTGTTATCATCATTTTGCTCTTACTTATAAGTGACAGCATGCAGTATTTGGCTCTCTGTTCCTGCGTTAGTTTGCTAAAGATAATGGTCTCCAACTCTATCCATGTGCCTGCAAAGGACATTATACTGTTCTTTTATATGGCTGCACAGTAGTCCATTTTGTATATGTACCACATTTTCTTTATTCAGAAAGAATTTAGGTTGATTCCATGTCTTTGCTGTTGTGAATAGTGCTGCAATAAACAAATGCATTCATGTGGCTTTATTACAGAATGATTTCTATTGCTTTGGGTGTATACTCAGTAATGGGACTGCTGGCTTGAATGGTATTTCTGCTCTTACCTCTGACAATCGCCACACAGATTTCCACAATGGCTGAATTAATTTACACTCGCACCAACAGTATATAACATAACTTTTTCACTACAACCTTGCCAACATCTGTTATATTTTGGTATTTTAGTAATAGTTCTTCTGACCTACAAGAGATAATATCTGACTATGGTTTTTATTTCCTTTTTTTCATTTTCATTTTTTCATTTTAATTTTAAGTTCTAGAATACACGTGCAGGATGTGCAGGTTTGTTACATAAGTAAACGTGTGCCATGGTGGCTTGCTGCACCTACAAACCTATCGCCTAGGTATTAAGCCCAGCATGCATTAGCTATTTTTTCTAATGTTCTCCCTTTCCCTGCTCCATCCCCCAACAGGCCCAGTGTGTGTTGTTTCCCTCCCCATTTCCATGTGTTCTCATTGCTCAGCTCCCACTTATATGTGGTGTTTGATCCTCTGTGCCTATGTTAGTTTGTTGAGGATAATGGCTTTCAGCTCCATGCATGTCCCTGCAAAGGACATGATCTCCTTCCATTTTATGGCTGCATAGTATTACATGGTGTGTATGTCCCACATTTTCTTTATCCAATCTATCATTGATGGGCAATTGGGTTGATTCCATGTCTTTGCTATTGTGAACAGTGCTGCAATGAACATACCTGCGCATGTATCTTTGTAATAGAATGAGTTGTATTCCTTTGGGTATATACCCAGTGATGGAATTACTGGGTCAAATGGTATTCCCGGTTCTAGATCTTTGAGGAATTGCCACATCATCTTCCACAATGATTAAACTAATTAACATTCCCACCAACAATGAAAAAGCATTCCTATTTCTCCACAATCTCGCCAGCATTTGTTGTTTCTTGACTTTTTAATAACTGCCATTCTGACTGACATGAGATGGTATTTCATTGTGGTTTTGATTTGTGTTTCTCTAATGATCAGTGATGTTAAGCTTTTTTTCACGTTTGTTGCTCACATGCTTGTTCATGAATGTCTTTTTTTTGAGAGGTGTCCTTTGCCTGCTTGTTTTTTTGTTTTGTTTTGTTTTGTTTTGTTTTGTTTTTGACGGAGTCTCGCTCTGTCGCCCAGGCTGGAGAGCTGTGGTGCTATCTCGGCTCACTGCAAGCTCCGCCTCCCGGGTTCACAGCATTCTCCTGCTGGGACTACAGGCGCCTGCCACCACGCCCAGCTTTTTTGTGTATTTTTAGTAGAGACAGGGTTTCACTGTATTAGCCAGGATAGTCTGGGTCTCCTGACCTCGTGATCCACCCGCCTCATCCTCCCAAAGTGCTGAGATTACAGGCGTGAGCCACCGTGCCTGGCCCTTTGCCTGCTTTTTGCCTGCTTTTTAATGGGGTTGTTTGCTTTATTTTCTTATAAATTTGTTTAAGCTCCTTGTAGATTCTGGATGTTAGATCTTTGTCAGATGGATAGATTGCAAAATTTTTCTCCCACTCTGTAGGTTGCTTATTCACTCTGATGATAGTTTCTTATGTTGTGCAGAAGCTTTTTAGTTTAGTTAGATCCCATTTGTTAATTGAACCCATATTATGAAAATGGCCATACTGCCCAAAGTAATTTATAGATTCAATGCTATTCCCATTAAACTGTCACTGACATTCTTCACAGAAATAGAAGAAACGATTTTAAAATTCATATGGAACCAAAAAAGAACTTGTATGGCCAAGACAATCCTAAGCAAAAAGAACAAAGCTGGAGGTATCATGCTACTGGACTTCAAACTGTACTAAAATGCAGCATTAACTAAAACAGCATGGTACTGGTAGAAAAACAGACACACAGACCAATGGAACAGAATAGATAACTCAGAAATAAGACCGCACATCTACAACCATCTGATCTTCAACAAACCTGACAAAAACAAACAATGTGGAAAGGATTCCCTATTTAATAAACAGTGCTGTGAGAATTGGCTAGCCATATGCAGAAAATTGAAACTGGATCCCTTCCTTACATCTTAAACTTTCTTCCATTCTTTGGTTGCCTGTATGTGTGTGTGTGTGTGTATATACACACACACAGTTGGAATATACTGAGTTGGAATACTACTCAGCCATAAAAAGGAATAAATTAGTGGCATTTGCAGCAACCTGGATGGGATTGGAAGCTATTATTCTAAGAGAAGTAACTAAGGAATGGAAAACCAAGCATCATATGTTCTCACTCATAAATGGGAGCTAAGCTATGAGAATACAAGGCATAAGAATGACACAATGGACTTTGGAGACTCAGGGGCAAAGGGTAGGAGGGGGATGAGGCATAAAAGACAACAAATTGGGTTCGTTGTATACTGCTCAGGTGATGGGTGCACCACAATCTCACAAATCACTGCTAAAGAACTTACTGAGGTAACCAAATACCACCTGTTCCCAAAAAACCTATGGAATAATTTTTTTTAAAAAATTAAGTTACATTAAATAATAGTAGTAATAAAAGGAACAGATGAGGGACTGGCATCTCTGTAGAGCAGTCACCCTGTAACAAATGGTAAATATTTTCTGAATTTCTCCTTTCAAAGAGGATCAACATCTCCTAGTGGAACTGTTAGCTGAAATGCAAACAAACATTTCCTGAAAATAATAATAGCAATGCCTTGGCCAGGCACAGTGGCTCACACCTATAATCCCAGCAGTTTGGGAGGCCAAGGTGGATGGATCACCTGAGGTCAGGAGTTTGAGACCAGCCTGGCCAACATGGCAAAACCCCATCTCTACCAAAAACACAAAAGTTAGTCAGGCGTCGTGGTGGGCACGTGTAATCCCAGCTACTCAGGAGGCTGAGGCAGGAGAAGAGCTTGAACCTGGGAGGCAGAGGTTGCAGTGAGCTGCGATTGCACCACTGCACTCCAGTCTGGGCGACAAGAGCGAGACTCTGTCTTAAAAAAAAAAGCAACACCTTTAATGATGTTACGGGACAACAGTATTACTAGAATTCTTTACTTTCTTTCAGAGAAGGTATATTTTACATCTTAATGGAGTACTGTAGTTATCAGATTCAGATTCCATTTTCTGAAGATTCTTGAATTACAGGAGTTAACGATTTATAAACAATGGTAATTCAACAAACCAAATCTACAAAATGCTGAATATATTAGGTGGTCACACCCTGAAAACAAGCAATCCACAGGAGTATAATTTATTATCAAAACTGATCGCAAAATACACACACAAAATGCATAATACAACTTTTCTCTTAACATAAAATGAGAATTATACTACCTTCTAGAAAGGATTGTAATGAATGCTAAATCTGTTATTAAACATTGGTAAACACATCTGGTCTGAGCACATAGTAACTGCTTAATAAAAGTTAGTTCCCTCTGCCTCCCTTCTTTCAATTTTATTAAATCAGTTCATACATGAGTGTCTGAATCCTCCCCTTTCTTTGCCTCTTCCACTTTGTTTTTTCTTTCCCTTCTTCCTTGCTCCTCTTACACATAACAATTTTACCTCTGTCAAGAATATGGGAAGTATTTTCAGACTATATTACATTCCATTATATTTCCATTAGGCAAAATACTTTTTTATTGAAACAGACTTGGAATTTACTAGGCTGAAATATTCTGGTTGTTCTTGAAAGCTGTGAATATGAATTACTCACTGGCCTTATCAAATCTTTTCCATGAGAATGAAGGCATGTACATTTACCTCAAACAAGCTAAATATTCTTAGAGGACACCTTTAATTTGGAGTGTCAAAGCCCACTTTGGACTCTTCTGCCTCTGGTACTATACTCCCGATCTCCTCCTACTGGGAAGCTAGACTCTGTCATTCTGACATTGGGAAAATGTGCAGCCAGGTTACTGTGACCTACAGATTGCTTTATGGCTAAGAGAGAGATAGCATGTGGCGTAACGTCAGTCCCTTGTGTGTGTGTGTGCATGTATGTGTGTGCATGTATGTGTGTGCATGTGTGTGTGCATGTATGTGTGTGCATGTGTGTGTGTGCATGTATGTGTGTGCATGTGTGTGTGCATGTGTGTGTGTGTGCATGTGTGTGTGTGCATGTGTGTGTGTGCATGTGTGTGTGTGCATGTATGTGTGTGCATGTGTGTGTGTGTGCATGTGTGTGTGTGCATGTATGTGTGTGCATGTGTGTGTGTGCATGTGTGTGTGCATGTGTGTGTGTGTGCATGTATGTGTGTGCATGTGTGTGTGTGCATGTGTGTGTGTGCATGTGTGTGTGTGCGTGTGTGTGTGTGCATGTGTGTGTGCATGTGTGTGTGTGTGTGTGTGCATGTGTGTGTGCATGTGTGTGTGTGCATGTGTGTGTGCATGTATGTGTGTGCATGTGTGTGTGCATGTGTGTGTGCATGTGTGTGTGCATGTGTGTGTGTGCATGTGTGTGTGTGCATGTGTGTGTGCATGTGTGTGTGTGCATGTGTGTGTGTGCATGTGTGTGTGTGCATGTGTTTATTAACATTCGTGTAGATTTAAACTGCAGGGATGAATGAAGGGCTCTTTCTCTAGAAGGAGGAGAAGAGGAAGCCCCCAAAGAGTAAATTTAGGGATTGAGGTAATCCAAGAGTAGATTGTTAGTACTCAGAATATTTTGCATATTTTTTCAAGATTTTATTTAAACCCTTTTTTATTTCCCATATTTGGGGTCCAAATTTCAATAAAATCTGATGTGGATGATATGGGATTGGTAGTTAAACTCTAAAGAGACATTTGGGTTTCCTCATATTGCCCTGCTAATGAGATCTGAGTGGAAGTGGCAGTACTTATGTATGGGACACAGTGGTTCTGAAGTTACAGCATCAAAGAAGAGAATCCAGCGGCAGGACTGAATGTGGTACAGAGAAGTAATCTCAGCTCATTCAGTCCCAGGAGTGGGCAAGAAGTATCATTGGTGTAATGGAAGGGTGTGATTCTTCAGGTGAAAGTAGACTCAATATTTCAAGTCATATTACTATGAGAGACAAGCGCTGTAAGTTAGCTGAGCTTGAATCTGAATCATTTTCCAATGAAGGCCAATCTTTTTTTTTTTTTTTTTTTTACTTGTGAAAAAAATATGCTTCAGAACCATCTTTCAGTTTTTTATCATATTGTATATATTCTCAATCCTTTGCTGCAACTAACCTACCTTCAGAGTTTCTGATATTGGATGGAAAGCCTGCAACTTCAGAATACTACAGTGATCCAGTGATTTCTCCCTTAAAAAGAACTCTTCATCTAATGAAATGGCCATTGATGCATAATTAAAGTGATGATTTTGATGGCCTTTAAGACGTGCTGAAAAATATAAACAGTCAGAAAGGATTCCAAGAATAAAAGACTCCTTATTCTAAGAAACACTTAACTCCCTCCACCTCCATACAGGCAGCATTTTATAAAAAGCCAACAACCGTTGAAAATAAATTATATGAGAAATGTAGTTGCAGTGCTGGGTATCAAAGTGTACAGCATTTGAAATCAGAAAGTTCTAGGACTGAATTCTAGTTCTTTGCTATACTTTTTTCTCTGATGATGCTAATACCGTATACACATACACATCGTATATGTATGTATAACCATATATTTTTATATGTAACAGGTAGTTGATAAATATTAATTTGTTCTCTTTTACTTCCTTTTACATATTTAACTGCTGATTTCTACCTTGTCTTCTCTAAGTCAAATGAGGTGTGTTTTCTGCGGGATTTAAAGAGTCAAGAAAAATGATAAATACATGGTTAAACATAGATGAAAATTAAATGCACAATAAAATAATAATGTCGTGGAATTTTAATCATTTGTAAAATTTATATAAATGGAACCAAAATGAGAAAGACGTAAGCTGATTGAACTGTTTTAAGATCCTTGTGTTGTCAGGAAAGTAGCAAAGTTATAAATTTATATTATATTCTAATAAAGTGCTTGTGTTTTCATCTCTAGGATAATCATTATAATAAAAGTAATAAAAATAATCTATGAGATAAAGAAGGTGGGCAAAACAAAAATAAATTACTTGACTAATACTAAATAAATAATAAATGATCAAGTAAATACATAACTAAATAACCAATAAATATATAACCAGAGTGAAAAGAGTTGAAAAAAAAACAAGTAAGAATTTTTTCGAAGTGCGTAGAAAGTCATGGAAGTGGGCTTCTGTTTCAGAGTCATCTGAAAAGATCTTACAATGAGATGACAGGTTTTCTGATATATGGCTCAAGCATAGAGGCCTGGCCTGAAAGGTTTAGTGATAGAGTGTTGCACTCAGAAGAAACAAAAATGACAAAGGAAGAATCGAGCTTGGTATTCTGGAGGAATAGGAGGAATAGTAAGGCTGCTGGAATGGAGTGCAGTTGAACTATTCCCTCCTAGGCACAGAGTGCTGAACTATACAATATGTTTATAGCTCTATCAGAGCTCTACAGGATAAACACTATCAGCCTTAATTTATGGATTTTGATATGCCAAGTAATTAAGTGAATTAAGTAGCATTAGTAGGTACATTTTCATCAAATGTGTTTTGTAGACAATCATTTGAAACTAGTCTGCCATTAATGAGAGCAATTTGGAAATTTTACTTAAGCTTCACCTTACATATTTGATAATGGTGATAGCAGCAATAGGATGAAATGCAAGGGTAAGATGTGCTAAGAACAAAATCAGATAATGTAAAGTGCTTCACAAAATGGATGAAACATAAGAGTAAGAGTTAATTCATGAAATTGTCTCAGATATTTCATATGATAAGGAAAAGAGACTGTATTCTTTTTATTTTATTATTTTTTTTCTTTTTGAGACAGGATCTCACTCTGTAGCCTAGGCTGGAGTGCAGTGGTGTGATCTCAGCTCATTGCAGCCTCAACCCCCAGGCTCAAGTGATCTTTCCACCTCAGCTTCCCATGTAGCTAGTCCTGTAAGTATGCACCACCATGACTGGCTAAATTTGTTCATTTTTTTTTTGTAGATATGGGGTCTCACTATATTACTCAGGTTGGTCTTGAACTCCTGTACTAAGTGATCCTCCTGCCTCAGCCTCCCAAAGTGCTGGGGTTACAGGTGTGAGCCTCCCTGCCCAGTCTGGGGACTGTATTCTGACCCAAATTATATTTTACTAAAGTTTTTGCTCCCTCTGCTTCACCTCACATTCTCTTGAAATACCAAGGAGACAAAAGTGGAAGTGATCTAAGAAAAGATGCAGCAAAATGCTATGGAGTACAGCAGAAGAGGCACAGTAAGTTCAGTCTTAGGGAGTCAGGCATCATTAAGGGCTTATCAGAGGGAGGAATGTTTGAGCGAAACCTTGGAAGATGGGGAAGACATGGATGCTGGGCTGAAGGAGGACGAAGTTGGGAACCCTGTATGGCACTACTACATGCCAGTACTCCTTACTGGCCCCAAGGACTCCTGTGGAATTGGTGAGTTGAACTGGCAACAAGCAACCTGCTCTCACCACTGGTCTCTGGAATCCTGACAGGAGGAGACCCCACTACTGCCACAGACACTTGTGTTGGCAGGCAGAGCTGCTTAGAGAAGGGCTAGGGAGAGAACTCCAGCCAGCGTGGGGCCTAGAGGGTTTGGGGCAGAAGCATCTATAGTGGAGCATGACTAGGGCTGCACATCCTCCTAGGCTCCACTTGCTCCCATAGGAGACTTAGCCTTAGGGGAACTGTTGAATCTGAACTCTGCAGAGCCATCGTTCCAATGAGGCAGGGCCTGTATGACCTGAGCACTCCTTAGTGTACTGGCCCCTCCCAGGGCCCCACACATGCTTGTGGTACAGCCTTGGGTGCCCATGAGTGGTACCTCCTAGGGACCAACATCATAGGTCCCGCGCTGGTGGAATATACCTTACTGCAGAGAGTTCCTGCAAAGCAACCTTCCTGGTCACACAGCAGCCAACTCACACCTTCCACCCACTGCAGACTCCCCATGCCACTTTGCCTCATGCCCTCACCCATGACCACCCCTGACATTGTTCTGCAGGAATCTGTGTGCATGGGCAGACCTTGCTTCTCCTTCCCATCTAGCACGTATCTGTTTGTGCACCCTGTCATGCCACTGCTGCTAGTATGAATACACCCTGTGCCCCACCGCTCACACCACCATGACACTGCCATTACCGCTGGAGCATTGGCAGACATAGAGTCCACTGATCCCACCCCCATCAGCATCTTGCCTCTGTGCTATCACTGCTGCCACTGTGGAACTAAGCATGGAGAACAGAGGACCCATCCCTGCCTTGAGGAGCCACCACTGCCCCCATGAACAAGCACAGTCCTGTGCCCACAAGTGCCTCACTCCTAGCCTACCACCACCACCAGGATGAATGCATGCCCCCAGTCTTCCCCATGCCATGCTGCTACCACCACTGATGCAAACGCCCAGATGGAGGCTAGTACCTGCTAACACTCCACTCCAGCTGAGGAGTGTGAACCCCACTGTGCTGCTGCTGACACATGTGAACAAGGACAGATTCCACTGCCATCATCACCCTATGAAATACCTCAGTTGGCACCACCCATTGTAGCATTGTGACCAGCAATCCACAAGCACCTCAGACTCTCCAGCGCAGCAGGTTCCTAACCTCAAGGAGTCAAAGAAAGGATATACGGTGGAATGTCACATCACTCTTCTAAACTGATAAACTTTATTCAGCTCAAGCCTCAAATGTTCAGGCAGGAATGGTTTGCTCCTTGCAGACTTTGTAAGTGGCTCCCCACGCTGTGGTTTTATATTTCTTACACACATTTTCTATTAATCAGGATCGTCTGCTTCCTCATTCACATCTCAACTCGACTATGAGCCTCTCATGGACATATATGGAACTGTGTTTATCATTCCATTCTCAGCACCTAGTATAGTACTGGTTCAGAGTGAGTGACAGTAACTGGATTTTTTTTTAAATTTGTTTATATGTGGGTACATAATAGGTGTATATATTTATGGGATACCTGAGATATTTTGGTACAGGCAAACAATGTATAATAATTATATCAAGGTAAATGGGGTATCCATCACCTCAAGCACTTATCCTTTCTTTGTATTACAAACAATAAAATTATACTTTTAGTTATGTTTAAATATACAATAAATTGTTTTTGACTGTATGACCCTGTTGTGCTACCAAATATTCAATGTTACTCATTCTATCCAACTATATTTTTGAAACCATTAACCATCCTCACTTTTCCTCGACACTACCCCTCATAGCCTCTGGTAACCACCATTCTATTCTATCTCCATGTGTTCAATTGTTTTAGTAGCTCCCACAAATAAGTGAGAATATGCGAACTTTGTCTTTCTGTGCCTCGCTTATTTCACTGAACAGAATGATCTCCATTTCAACTTACATTGTAGCAAATGACAAAACCTCATCCTTTTTAATGTCTGAATAGTACCCCATTGTGTATATGTACCATGTTGCCTTTATTCATTCAGCTGCTTCCAAATCTTGGCTATAGTGAAAAAGTGCTGCAGTGAACATGGGAATGCAGATATCTCTTCAATATACTGATCTCTTTTTCTTTTTTTTTTTTGAGTATATACCTAGCAGTGGGATTCCTGGATAATATGGTAGCATTATTTTTAGTTTTTCAAGGAGCCTGTGAACTGTTGTTCTTAATGGTTGTACTAATTTATGTTTCTATTAACAGTGTATGTGGATTTTTTTCCTATAGAGTTGTTTGAGCTCGTTATATATTCTGGTTATTAATCCCTAGTCAGATGGGTAGGTTGCAAATGTTTTATGCCGTCCTGTGGGTTGTCTCTTCACTCTGTTGATTGTTATCTTTGTTGTGCAGAGGCATTTTAACTTGATGTGATCCTGTTTGTCCAGTTTTGCTTTGGTTGCCTATGTTTGTGGAGTATTACTCAAGAAATCTTTGCCTAGTTCAGTGTCCTGGAGAGATTTCCAGATGTTTTCTTCTGGTAGTTTCATAGTTTGAGTTCTTAGATCTAAGTATTTAACCTATTTTGATTTGATTTCTGTATATGGTCAGAGGGGTCTAGTTTCAATCTTCTGCATATAAAGAAGAAAACTGCATATGCTACAGTTTTCCCAGCAGCCTTTATTGAAAAGACTGTTTTTTCCTCAATCTATGTTCTTGGCGCCTTGGTCAAAGATGAGCTCACTGTAGGTGTACACATTTTCTTCTGGGTTCTCTATTCTGTTCCACTGGTCTATGTTCTGTTTTTATGCCAGTACCAAGTTGTTTTGGTTACTATAGCTTTGTAGCACATTTGAAGTCAGGTAATTGATTCATTTAGATTTGTTCTTTTTGCTCAGGATAGTTTTAGTTATTCTGGAGCTTTTATGGTTCCATATAAATTTTAGGACTGCATCTTCTATTTTGGTGAAGAATGCCTTTGGTATGATGACAGGGATTGCGCAGAATCTGTAGATTGCTTTAGAGAGTGTGGACATTTTAACAATACTGATTCTTCCAATCCATGAACATGGAATTTATTTCCGGTTTTTGTGTTCCCTTCAATTTATTGCATCGCTGTCTTATACTTTTCATTGTAGAGATCTTTCACTTCTTTGGTTAATTTCAAAGTGTTTTTATTCGTAGCTATTGTAAATGGGATTACTTTCTTGATTTTGTTGTCAGATTGCTGGCTGTTTGCATATAGAGATGCTAATAATTTTTGTGTATTGATTTTGTTTCCTACAAATTTACTGAATTTGTTTTTCAATTCTAGCAGTTTTTTGGTGGAGTTTTTAGGTTTTTCCAAATATAAGATTATATAATCTGCAAACAAGGGTAATTTGACTTCTTCCTTTCCAATTTGGATGCCCTTTATTTCTTTCTCTTGTCTGGCTGCTCTAGCTAGTACTTCCAGTACTATGTTGAAGAACAGTGGTGAAAGTGAGCATCTTTGTCTTGTTCCAGATCTTAGAAGAAAAGCTTTCAGTTTTCTCCAATTTAGTATGACAGTAGCTGTAGGTTTCTCATATATAGCTTTTATTGTGTTGAGGTATGTTCTTTCTATACCTACTTTTTGATAGTTTTTATCATGAAGGGATGTTGAATTTTGTCAAATGCTTTTGTGGCATCAATTGAAGTGATCAGATGATTTTCATCCTTCATTCTGTTGATATGGTGTATCATTGATTGATTTGCATATGTTGAACAATCCTTGCATCCCAGGGTTAAGTCCCACTTGATCATAATGAATGATTTTTTTTGGCGGGGATGGGGAGGATGGAGTCTCGCTCTGTCACCCAGGCTGGAGTGCAGGCTGGAGTGCAGTGGCGCTCTCGGCTCACTGCAAGCTCAGCCTCCTGGGTTTACACCATTCTCCTACCTCAGCCTCCTGAGTAGCTGGGACTACAGGCACCCGCCACCACACTTGGCTAATTTTTTGTATCTTTAGTAGAGATGGGGTTTCACCGTGTTAGCCAGAATGGTCTTGATCTCCTGACCTCGTGATCTGCCCGCCTCGGCCTCCCAAAGTGCTGGGATTACAGGCGTGAGCCACCACGCCCGGCTGAATAATCTTTTTAATGAGTTGTTGAATTCAGTTTGCTAGTATTTTTGTTGAAGATTATTGCATCAATGTTCATCAGATAAACTAGCCTGTAGTTTTCTTGTTTCCATGTATCTTTAGTTTTGGTATAAGGGTGATACTTGCCTCATAGAATGAGTTTGGAACTGTTCTTTGGAACTGTTTGAGTAGGATTGATATTAGTTCTTTAAATGTTTGGTAGCATTCAGTAATTAAGCCATCAGGTCCCAGGCTTTTTGCTTAGAGAATTTTATATATGGCTTTGACCTCATTGCTTATTATTGGTCTTTTCAGGGTTTTAATTTCTTCATGGTTCAATATTAACAGGTTTCATGCGTCTAGGAATGTATTCATTTCTTCTAGGTTTCTCAATTTATTGGCATATTGTTGCTCATAGTAGCCTGTAATGATCCTTTGAATTTCAGCAGTATTGGTTGTAACGTCTCCTTTTACATCTCTGATTTTATTTACTTGGGTCTTCTCTCTTTTTGTATTAATTAGTCTGACTAATGGTTTGTCAGTTTTGCTTATCTTTTCAAAAAACAAACTGTGATTCGTTGATCTCTTGTATTGTTTTATTTCTATTTCATTTATTATTTCTTTTTTTCTACTAACTGAGTTTGGTTTGCTCTTGCTTTTCTATATCTTTAAGATGCAATGTTAGGTTGCTTGTTTGAAGTTTTTCTACTTTTTTGATGTAGGCACTTAGAGCTATTAACTTTCCTTTGAAGGCTTCTTTTGCTGTACCCCATAGGTTCTGGTGTGTTGTGTTTCCATCATTATTTGTTTCAATAAATCTGTTGATTTCCTTCCTAATTTCTTCACTGACCCACTGGTCATCCAAGAACATATTGCTTAACTTCCATGCATTTGTATAGTTTTTTAAATTCCTCATGTTATTGATTTTTTAGTTGATAGAGAAACTTCATATAGTTTCATTTTTTATTTTTTAAAGATTTGTTTTGTGGCATAACATATGGTCTATTCTTGAGAATAATCCATGTGCTGATGAGAAGAATGTTTATTCTGCAGCCGTTAGATGAAATTTTCTGTAAATATCTATTAGGATCATTAATCTATAGTGCAGATTAATTCTCATGTTTCTTTATTGATTTTTTTGGTCTGGATGACATGTCCAATACTGAAAGTGGGACACTGAAGTTTCCAGGTATTGTATTGTGTTCTTTCTATCTCTTTTTTTTTTTTTTTTTTTTTTTTTTTTTTTTTTTTTTTTTTTGAGACGGAGTCTCGCTCTGTCGCCCGGGCTGGAGTGCAGTGGCCGGATCTCAGCTCACTGCAAGCTCCGCCTCCCGGGTTTACGCCATTCTCCTGCCTCAGCCTCCCGAGTAGCTGGGACTACAGGCGCCCGCCACCTCACCCGGCTAGTTTTTTTTTTTTGTATTTTTTAGTAGAGACGGGGTTTCACCATGTTAGCCAGGATGGTCTCGATCTTCTGACCTCGTGATCCGCCCGTCTCGGCCTCCCAAAGCGCTGGGATTACAGGCTTGAGCCATCTAATAATATTTGCTTTATATGTTTGGGTGCTTCAGTATTGAGTGCATATATATTTACAATTATTATATTCTTTTGCTGAATTTATCCCTTTCTTATTAAATAATGACTTGCTTCTTTTCATAGTTTGTGTCTTGAAATGTATTTTTATGATATAAATATAGCAATTTGTTCTCATTTTTGGTTTCCATTGCCATAGAATATATTTCTTCATTCTTTTATTTTTAGTCCATGTATGTCTTTATAGGTGAAGCATGTTTCTTGTAGGCAACAGATCATTGGGTCTTTTTTAAAAATCCATTCATCCATTCTATGCTTTTGATTGGAGAGTTTAGTCCATTTACATTCAATGTTATTTTTGATAAGTAAGAACTTACTCCTGCCATTTTGTTGTTTGCTGTTTGTTTTATCATCTTCCCCTTCTTCTATATTTCTTTCCTGCCTTCCTTTTAGAGAAAACTTATCCTCTGGTGATAAGTTTTAATCTCTTGCTTTTTATGTTTTTGTGTATCTTTTGTATGTTTTTTAATTTGAGATTACTGTGAGGTTTGCAGATAATATCTTTTAAGCTATTAGTTTAAACTGATGACAACATTGCATAAACAAAGTAGCAAACAAGCAAAGAAAAAACCATTAAAAATTCTGCACATTAATTTTATCTTCCTGCTTTTAAATTTTTTCTTGTTTGTATTTAAATCTTATTGTACTGTCTATATATTGAAAAACTGTTGTAGTTTTGATCAATTCATCTGTTTTTCTTTCTACTAAAGATATCAGTATTTTACACACCACAATTACAATGATAGAATATGTTTTTTTTCTGTGTACTTACTACTGTCAATGAGTTTTGTACCTTCAGATGATTTGTTATTGCTCATTCATGTTCTTTTCTTTCAGTTTTCTTTCAGTTCTCATAGAACTGGCCTGGTGTTGATGGAATCCTTCCGCTTTTGTTTGTCTTGGAGAACTTTTATTTCTCTTTCATGTTTGAAGGATATTTTTCCTGGGTATGCTATTCTAGGGTAAAAATTTTTTTTTCTTACAACACTTTAAATATGTCACGCTTCTCTCTCCTGGCCTGTAAGGTTTCCACTAAAAAGTCTGCTGCCAGATGCATTGGAGCTCTATTTTGTGTCATTTATTTCTATTCTCTTACTGCTTTTAGGATCCTTTCTTTATCCTTGACCTTTGGGAGTCTGATTATTAAATGTCTTGAAGTAGTCTTATTTGGATTAAATCTTCTTGGTGTTCTATAACTTTCTTTTATGTGAATATTGATACCTTTCTCTAGGTTTGAGAAGTTCTCTGTTATTATTTCTTTGAATAAACTTTCTACCCCATCTCTCTGTCTTATCTTCATTACCAATAACGCTTATATTTGCCCTTTTGAGGCAATTTTGGGATATTGTAGGTCATTTTTTTCCTTTGCTGAGTATTTTTAAATAGCCTGTTTTCAAGAACACTAATTCTTCTACTTGATCAATTCTATAACTAAGAGACTTCGGTACAGTTCCTCAGTATGTCAATTGCAGTTTTCAACTCCAGAATTTCTGCTTGATTCTTTGTAGTTATTTCAATCTCTTTGTTAAATTTATCTGATAGAATTCTGAATTCCTTCTCTTTGTTTTCTTGAATTTCATAGAGGTTCCTTAAAACAGCTATTTTCAATTCACTGTGTGAAAGATTACATATCTCTGTCTCTCCAGAATTGGTCCCTTGTGCCCTATTTAGTTATTTGTTGAGATCGTGTGTTTTGGATGGTCTCTATACTTGAGAATGTTCATTGGTGTCTGGGCATTGAAGAATTAAGCATTTATTGTAATCTTCACTGTCTGGGCTTGTTTGTACTTATCCATCTTGGGAAGGCTTTCCAGGTATTTGAAGGGACTTGGGTGTTGTAATCCAAGTTTGGTTTTATTACAGCCATATCTGCATTAGGGGGCACCCAAGCCCAGTAACACAATGGCTCTTGGAGACTCACAGAGGTACTACCTTGGTGATCTTGGATAAGATTCAGAAGAATTCTCTTAATTACAAAGCAGAGATTATTATTATCTTCCCTTACATTTTGCCAAACACATGGAATCTATGTCTAGCTGCCTGGAGCTGGGGGTCAGGTGGCACAGTAATCCCTATGGCCACCACCACTGGGACTGTGCTGGGTCAGACTTGAAGCCAGTGTGGTACTGTGTCTTTCCCAAGTCCTGCAGCTACCACTGCCTCACTACTACCTATGTTTTCTCAAGGCCCTAGGGCTCTGCAGTTATCAAATGACAAAGCCAGCCAGGCTTGTTTCCTTTCCTTCAGGTGGCAAGTTCCCCCTTCCCCAGGTAGATTCAGAGATGCCATCTGGGAGCCGGGACCTAGAGTTGGAAATCTCAGCAATCTACCTGATGCTTCATTCTACTTCAGCTGATCTGGCACCCAAGACACAAGAGAAGTCTTTCCCATTCTTCTCTCTCATTTTCACAATCATAGGAGTATTTCTTTGTGGCCACTACAGCCCCAGGCCCTGCATAAAAGCTGCCTGGCTACCATCAATGCTCATGCAAGGCTCAAGGGCTCTTCGGTCAGCTTGTGGTGAATGCTGCCTGGCCTGGGACTCAACCTTCAGGGAAGCAGACTCTCTTCTTGCCCGGGATAGGTCCAGAAATCCCACTCAAGAGCTAAGGCCTGGAATCAGGGATTCGAAGAGCCCACTTTGTGCTGTTCCCCACTGTGGCTGAGTTGGCATCTAAGCTGCAAGACAAATTCGTCTTTCCTCTTCTATTCTCAAGTGGAAGGAGGCTTTCCCCATAGCAACTACAGCTGGGAATGTGCTGGGTGACACCTGAAGCGAGCATATCTGAGTCTCACCAAGGTCCATGATGAGTACTGCCTGGGTACTTTGGTGCTGATCATTCAGGACCTAATGACTCTTTAGTCAGCACATGATGAATCCTGCCAGAACTGAGTCCTTCTCTTCAAGGCAATGAATTCCCTTATGCTCAAGGTGTGTTTAGAAATCTCATTTGGGATCTAGGGACTGGAAGGGAGGAGATCAGGACTCTGCCCAGTGTCCTATTCTACTGTAGTTGAGCTAGTATCCACGTTGCAACACAAAGTCTTCTTTACTCTTCCCTCCCCTGTCCTTAAGCAGAGGGAAGGAGTCTCTCCTGGAGCTGCAAAGGTTATACTTCCTAGTTTTGTAGGAGGTTGCACGCCCCTGGCCACCTCCACTCGTGTTTCAGTAGGTCATATGTACCCCATGTCCACTGGCTCTGAGCTCAGCATAGCACCAGAACCTGCCTAGACTGCCTTTCAAATTTATATAGGACCCCAGGGCACTTTAGCTTACAGTGTTGAGGCTTGCCATGACTCAGATTCTGACTGCTGGGGTGGACAGTTTGCCTTTGGCTAGCGCTGATCTAAATGCTTTGTCCATGGGTACTGGCTAATTTCTTCCTGGTGATTCTCTCTGCTGTGACAGGACAGCACTCAGTGCCAACGCAAAGTCCCACAATCACTGTGCTCTCCCTCCCTCAACTGCACAGATTCCTTCTCCATGCCAGGAGGCCATTGCCAGGAAATAAAGCAGGGGTGGCATTGGTGATTCAAGCCTGTTTTTTCTACCGTCATCAGTGTCTCTTTCAGCAATTTGAAGTTAAAACTAATTGCTGTGATTGCTTACCTCATTTTGGGTTCTTATGAAGGTGCTTTTATTGTGTAGGTAGTTGTTAAATTTGGTGTCCCTATGGGGGCATGGGGGAAATGATTGATGAAGACTTCCATTCAACTGTCTTGTCCACCTTCTCACCTGATTTTTGGTTCTTATAAACGTGCTTTTTATGTGTGTAGGTAGTTGTTCAATTTGATGTTCCTGCAGGGAGGACAATCACTGGAGGCTTCTATTTGGTCATCTTGCTCTGCCTCCATCCTCAGTAACTGTTTATGACTGAGGGATACAAAATCTTTTAGCTCTTCTTATGATAGAGTCAAATCTTGAAATGTTAGAATATTTTACTACTTGGATTTATGTATCCAGTAGTCCAAATCATACTCACTCTTCTCTGACAATGTCAATATTATCAGTAAAGTTCAGAGACAATGATATTAACAGCTATTAACTATTAAGCACCTATTGTATGACAAAATTAATAACTATTTTGCAGATAGTTTTTTATGTGTAAAATTAGTAGCTTTTATAACCAGAGTTATTGTGACTACCCAAATCAAAATGAAATATTTACCTGCAAGTGGTTTGAAGAAGACAAAGTAGTGCGTGTATATATATCCTATAGTATATATACTGGGTCACACACACACACACACACACACACACACACAGATTTTTCCTGCCACTGCCTTCGTCTTCATAAAATTTCCACTGTTCCTGCCTCTATTTCTTTCTAAGTACAGAATAGACCTCTATTTATTCAGGTATTCATTGTTTATTTTTCCCTCTGTTTATTTTGGTATTTATTGCTAACATGGCCTAGAAATTTAGTTCAATTACTTTAATTAGTTAATCGCCACCCCAAGCCTGAGTCCTTTCTTTCTAACCTATTAATAATGCTTAATTGACAGTTTATAGAAAATAAATTTATGTGGAACATTCAACATAATTATGGCATATCATGTACTCACAATAAATATTTTTCTTCCCCTCTGTCTATCCCTGTCATACTCTCTGTTACAATTATTTTGCTATATTCTCTGGATCCAATGCAGTTTTCTTCTTTCCACTTACAGGAACCTGTGCTTTTATTTTTAACACAGAGTAGTGCATTAATGTGTTTTCTCATGAGAAGCGTCCTTGTTAATATTATCCTGAAAGGTAAATGTAGAATTGGATTACCCAGTAAGCATGTATTCAAGTCTCCAGTTATTCATAATGAATGGCTGAGCAATTAACAAGTCAAGTTGCATTTGCTGGAAAGTGCATGATGGCAATGTTTTATTCCGTGATCAGAGCAACAATTTCTGAATTTTATCTGACCATCCACAAGTGGAGAACAGTATTCTCCCAGCGGCATGTCATTGTGATCCATCTTTACACTCAGTGAGGCTTAGCAAGTCATTTTGATATCCAAGAGCTCTCAGATAGTATTTTATTGGCCTGTACTTGCCCATATTCCAGACAGAGTTAATAGCACCATACAACAGAAAACTTGATACACTACAATATTGGCATGGCGAGTTGGCAGATACTTACTAATTACACACATGTATGAAGTGAAGTTGTTACTTCATGCAGTGTTACTCCAGGGGCATACATGTCAAAATTTTGTTTTGCTTTGTTTCTATATAATTGAAAAATCAATGAGTTGATAATCTTTATTAGGGGTTTTAATACTAAATACATTGAGGACTAACAGATTAAATGAGTGAAGCAGGGAAGGTGCAAGAAAATTATAGTAACTAAAGAAGATAGTGGAACAATGGTTAACTGGAGAGTTATGACCTATCTTAGGGGGCAACTAGTATTTAGCAGAAGGGAGATTTTCAGTGCAACATCTTTCACTTCTTTTAGTGTTGGCAACTAATATGATTCGGTTTCTGAAGAATTGTGTGAGACAAACTAAATATCTTTGCAGGCTGTATACCAAAACTTCTGATCCGAAATGTGTAACTGACCTGTTTGGTATATTTGTTATTGTTTCTTTGTTGACAATGAACTAAAAACATGTGAAATGTTTTGTCCTCATTCTTGGTCAATGATTTGATTCCTTTTCAGGTGCTTACATTATGCCTCTTCTAATAACTTCCTAAGACCAGGGACTTTTGTTCATTTCCTTTCTTTGAAGAATGCAAAACACCACAGAAAACTATTAAGTTATTTCCCTTGCCTATGAGCAGCTTGCCACAGCTTACCTCAGGTCCCTTGATCCATGAAGTAAGGGGAAGTGGGACAAAGAGAATTAACTCAAGTTTGTGATTGAAGCTTCAGAATGAAATGGAAAGTTATTAACTGAAAGTGACGGGAAATTTTGTGGAATCTAACCAAGACATAATTAAGAGATGGAAAAGAGAGATTTGAAAAAGCAGAGTTGAAGGCAGTGCTTGAAAAGAGAAAATTTTATTTTTATATCCCTACTGAGATGGGACCTGTATTAGTCTTCCAGGGCTTCTATAACAAAATGTCACAGACAGAGTGTCTTAAACAACAGAAATTTATTTTCTCACAGTTCTGGAGCTTGGAAGTCTCAAATCAAGGGGCTGTGCCAGGCAGTTGGTTGCTCTTGAGGCCTCTCTCCTTTGCTTGCAGATGCTCACCTTCCAGCTGTGTCCTCACATGGTTCTGTTATTTGTGCACGTGCATCCCTGGTTTCTCTTCCTCTTCTTATAAAGACTTTAGTCGTATTGGATTAGGGCCCACTCTAATGACTTCATTTAACCTTAATTACTTCTTTAAAGACCCTATCTCCAAACACAGTCACATTGGGAATTATGGCATCAACATGAGAATTGGAGTTTGAGGGAGAAACAATTCAGTTTATAACAAGACTAAAGTGGTTTCACATGTGAGGCATCTGACTTGGCGATAGAGGCACTCACATATGCTACATGTATGATGAAGGTAGCCAGGGTGATGCTTACATGAGTGGGAATGATGGAGGCTTGGAACATGAGGAAATGACATTGTGGTGAGATGTGTAAGGGAACCCATGACCCCCAAAATGCCAGAAGGATCCTGAGTTGTTAATAGAATGTTTCTTTGACTATAATAATGATAATGACAAAAAAAATTAGTAACATTTCATGAGAACTTACTATATAGCAGGCAGGGATAAAAGTTCATACACACATCTGGAAAACTTAATTTTTACTACTGGTTATTATTCTCATTTTACAGATAAGGTAACTGAGACTCAGAGTGCAAAGATCACTTAAGGGGTAATGGGGGGGGGGGTCAGTATTCCAGCCAAGGTAGCCTGACCTCACATATTATACACTTAACCATACCATAAATCAGCCATGCTTTATGGTTTTTCTGACCAAAGGAGGAATAGCAATGGAATCCATCTTCAAATCTATCCACCTCTACCTTCTTAAGGTCAGCCTGAGAAGGGACTCTGACTGCTTTGTGAGGGGTGGTGGGCTTAACCATGGCCACAGGGTGTCTTCTGTGATGAAGGAAACCTGGGAGAAGGTAGACTGCCCAAGATAACCACACATGTGACCGGCCTAGAGATGAGGTGACCAGGTAAGAAGAGAAGCAGAGTGAGCACCCACTTCTTCCTGTAGCATTCATTCTGCGATGAGCTGAAGACCTTTTAGTGCTTTCCTGCTTCTGCTCTTTCTAAAAATTTCAGCCTACCTTGAAAGAATATATAGCCTTGGAAAACAGCAATATGGTGACCTGAATATCACAAAACTCATGTTACTAGCTAACATGAGTCTCTCTCTCTTTTTTTTCTCTCTCTCCACACACACCCAACACACACACACACACACAGTGTGTGTATGTGTGTATAATTCATGATGATAAATGTATATGTCCTAGTTAAAAAGAATATTGTGTGTACTTTCCCCAAACTTTCCCAAACTAAAATTTACCTATATTTCAAGTTGTGGAGAATGTGGACTAAAGTAATGTTTAATAACTTATAAAACCTTTTTAATTTTTTTTTTTTTTTTTTTTTTTTTTTTTTTTTTTGAGATGGAGTCTCGCTATGTCCCCCAGGCTGGAGTGCAGTGGCGCCATCTCGGCTTACTACAAGCTCCGCCTCCCGGGTTCACGCCATTCTCCTGCAATTAAAATCAGATTAAATTGTATCACTTGAATGTTTTAATTAGGGAACAATCACTGATGTCTCCCAAATGAGCTCATCATTTTCTGTTTCCTATCTAGTTTTGTTTCCTTTCTTTCCTTCCTTCCTTCCTTCCTTCCTTCCTTCCTTCCTTCCTTCCTTCCTTCCTTCCTTCCTTCCTTCCTTCCTTCCTTCCTTCTTTCTTTCTTTCTTTCTTTCTTTCTTTCTTTCTTTCTTTCTTTCGGTCAGTTTGTTCACTAAAGTTTGACAGACAGTTTGGGAGAAGGCTCCCAAACTTTTTTTAATGGCTCTCCACAAAGTTGTATGACCTTAACTCCAAACATGGGAAAAAAAACAACAAATCCAACAGTCAGAGACGACTTTCCACTTTTACTCAGCCACCCACATTACAGAGGATGAAATTGAATTTGAACCTGTTTTAAATTATTGTTTTTGAAGTTTTTTGGCTGACCAGAGAAAGTTACTTTTATGAAGCTCTTAGAAGAACAAAGATGTGTTCAGCACCTGCAATGTAGAGATAAGGAAACAACCTCACTTTTTGCAGCAATATCTTGAACAAGATATTCTTAGCAGTCTTGGGGTTGGTTGCTCCCGCTAGAGAAAAAGAAAAAAAAAAAAAAAAAACAGAAAAAAAGGAAAGAAAGAAGAAAGGAAAATTTGTGCAGATGAATGGAACAAGGTAGCATTGATTTTTCTCCCTTATTTCTAAGCAAAATTAATTCCTCAAATATTTGAAAGATAGGAGCAGACACCCAAATCATATGCGCATTCTAGGTCAGAGTTACAAGTCTTAAAAACCTGCAGCAAAATAGATCTGCTATTTGTTAATTGTCGATATTAGCAGAGCTGAAGACTGACATGCTAACAGAGGACAAGCAGGCAAAACAATTATGTAAAGAAGGCTAGAAATATGAAAATTTTCACATTCCTTTTAGTTAAAATTTCTCTGACTTTTGGTAGACTTAGGACATTAAAAAACAGTTTTGTACTCCAAGAAAATAATGTAAATATAGTGATAAACAGAATTATACAATTAAATTCAGTGAAGGGAGACAATAAATTGGAGTACTGTATTGGCTGTTCCTACGTAACAATGCATTTCCAAATATAGAGATTTAAAATGACCATTAATTTGGCTTATGACCCTTTGGCTCAATAATTTGGGTTGGTCTCAGTTGGGCAGCTCTGCATTTGGCCTATCTCATTCTCAGGTCTGCTGCCAGTTGATGGTTGGCTGGGTAAAGACTGATGACTTCACATTGGAATGGCTTGTCTCTGGTCCGTATGCTTTCTCAGCTTCCAGCAGGCAAGCCTATTGTTCAAATGGAGATTGAATAAATTTCCAAGTTACTTTGTCTGGAAGTGTATAAGGCCTCTTGAGGCTATATTCAGATCTGTTTTAACATCACTTCTGCCACATTTTATTGATCAAACTAAATCAAAAGACCAGTGTAGAGAAAAAGGATGAATAAATTGGTCTAACCTCTTAATGAGAAATGCTACAGTCTCGTTGTAAAGTGGAATGGGCACAGGAAGGGGAAAATTATGGACACCGTGTGTATTAGTTCATTTTCATGCTGCTGGTAAAGACATACCCGAGACTTGGTAATTCATGAAGGAAAAGAGGCTTAATGGACTCACAGTTCCACATGGCTAGGGAGGCCTCACAATCATGGCAGAAGGTGAAAGGCACATCTTACATGGTGGCAGGCAAAGAGTGAAAGAGAGCCAAGTGAAAGGGATTTCCCTTATAAAACCATCAAATCTCGTGAGATGTATTCACTACTGCGAGAACAGTATGGGGGAACTGACCCATGATTCAATTATCTCCCACCAGGTCTCTGCCACAACACGTGGGAATTATGGGAGCTACAATTTAAGATGAGATTTGGGTGGGGACACAGAAAAACTATAACACTGTGCAAACAAACAACCATAGAAGGACACTAAAGAGTAAATGTCATGATTTTAGGGGCCTCTACTCATAGTAATTGTCAAGTAGAAATTCAGATCCCAAAAGATTATAATTTCTACTTGTCCAAGAAAAATCTCAAAATATGATTTTAATATGAAATTTCCATAATTAAAAAATGTTAGCTTACAGTTTTGTCATGCAACATCCATCATTTGGGCAAAGAAAACATGTCCACAGGTGGGAAATAGCCTGCAGACCATGTGTTTGCAGACTCTGTTATAGGAGTGAAAGACAAAGACTGGATTTGAGTTTTGATGCCACTGAGCTATATGGACTGAAGGAAAGCTCCTTTCCTTACTCATCAAAAATAGATGAAAATATCATCCATACAGTTTTGTTGTGAACATTAAATAGGATGATGCAGTTGAAATTGCATTAAAAACTATTAAAAATATATGTAAGTTATTTTTGCTATTGTTATTTTAATAATGCATCTAAGGTAGTTTATAGTTACAAAATTATCTCCAATTTCTATTTATTTATATCAAGGGTTGGCAAACGTTTTCTATACAGAGAAAAATAGTAAATAGTTTAGGCTTATGGGACTATAGTTGGTATCATAGCTGCTAAGCCTTGTAACATAAAAGCAGCCATGGATAATATATAAATAAAGGACAGTGGCTGTGTTTTAAAAAATTTCATTTATAAAATCAAGATTGGATTTGTTCCATAGAACAAGATTTTCTGATCCCTGCTTTAGGTTAATAATCCACATGAACAAAGACAATGTCATTTTTAACATCAACCTTCCTTGACTCAACCGACTTGGTTAAGTCTCTTGTTATACATTGGTATTGTCTACTCTAATTTCCTTCCTTACATTTTTCATTACTGTAGTTCACAAATAATTTGCGTAATTTTTTTAGAATTCTCTTTACCCAATGAGACACTGAGTATTTTGAGATGAAGAACTATGTCTTTCTTTGTTTACAGTTGCATCTTCAGCAACTGTCACATTATAGATGCTCAATAGAGGTTTGTTTAATGAATTTGTGAACAAATATTCAGTCGTCATTAGACTATGGGTGTCATGGTGTTCTTTCCCTAATATCTATAAAGAGTCGTTCTGATCACAGTATGTGATGATATCTAGTCCTCATTTCAGACACAGACACGTTAATGAAACAACTTGGATTTAGTTACCTACTTTATATGACATTATTTTATGCATTCTCATTTGATATGGTTGGACTATGTGTCCCCACCCAAATTTCATCTTGAAATATAACCCCCATAATCCCCATGTGTCAAGGGAGAGACCAGGTGGAGGTAACTGAACCATGGGGGTAGTTCCCTCATGCTGTTCTTGTGAGTGTGAGTGAGCTCTCATGAGATCTGATGGTTTTATAATGGGTTCTTCCCCCTTAGCTCAGCACTCTCCTTCCTACTGCCTTGTGAAGAAGGTGCCTTGCTGCCCCTTCACCTTCTGCCATGATTGTAAGTCTCCTGGGGTGTCCTCAGACGTGCTGAACTATGAGTCAATTAAACCTCTTTCCTTCATAAATCACCCAGTCTCATGCAGTTCTTTATAGAAATATGAAAACTGACTAATACATCGTTCTTTATTTACCAACCATTCCAGTGAGTCTCTTACAACAAAAGGAAGTGTGGACATTAAGGACTAAGCCTGGAATCTTAGTCAAAAACCAGAGAAAAGAAAAATGTGTCTTCTCTCAAAATGTTCCTCTGTCTTTTGTCTTCATCCCTGGCTGTGGGATGGATAGGGGTGCTGGAATTTACTGAGTGCCTTATAAGTACCAGTCTCTGTAAAAGCACTTTAAACATACATTATACATGTATTTGTTCATCCTTTTATTCATTAATTCACTCAACAAATAACTAAGACTGTTTTTAGCATTGGAGATACAGTGAATAAGGAAATGAACAAAATCCTTACTCTTGTGGAACTTTCGGCTATGAAGGGTAGAGGCAGATAATAAACAAGATAAGTGAGAAAATTATGCAAGTTTAGAGGATAACTAATATGGGAATGTAGGGAGGATGGGAAATGTCAGGATGGATGCAGGAAAAAATTCTATTTTATTCTCACTATAGTCCTGTCTTCTCCCTATAGCTGTATCTCCCAGTGAGGCATAATTGTCCTCATTGTACAAATGAGACAGCAGAAATTCAAAGCTATACCATTAGAAATGGGGAAGCTGAGTTTCAAACTCAAGTCTATCTGATTCCAGAGCCCATGCTATCTCTAAGGAATCTTTCTGCCTCTCTTGGATACCAAATAAGAGATACTGGTGACAGTCCTGTTCATCTCTCTACCACCAATATTTTGGTTTTAAGTGAGTCTATGTTCTTAATATCTACGCTTGAAGGCTATGCTATAAAAATGTGAGACAACTGAGAATATGTTAAGGTGGGATCATGGTGGGTTAAAAAATAATAACTAAGAGTGTTGTTTAATGAGGTTTCTGTCAGCAGGAAAGGTTAGGGATAGAAGTGAAGTTGGGGTGATCACTGAAACATCAGGCTCTGCTATAATTGTCCACGTGTTCAATATATTTATCTCCTCTGTGAGAAGAGACATAGACACCTACTCAGGCTTCTAAAGGTACAAAGTGGAGGTACTTGTTAATGTGTTGGATGACATAGCCAACATGTGAAAGAGAATTTTCACACACTAGAACAGCAAACTGAAGCAAGCTGCATGAAACTAGAAATAAATATTAAACTCTGCCTATAGGTTAAAATAAAATCTCACAAGGAACTCTTAGGTGAGACTTAGCTTGACAGATGCTTTTATAAAACAACTTGGAGAGTTTCATCAACTACAAAGTGAATAAGAACCGGCTGGATGACACTGATGCTGATATGCTCCTGCATCATGGGCTTGCCACACATTTTATGAGAGAGGGACAAATTAGAGCTGCAATGCAATATTTTATGAAGAACAGCCGGATAAACAAGCTTGGGATGTTTGATTTCTAAATGCATAAATGTAAATCTTTTTTTAACTTTAGAGTCATTTTTTACATGAAAAAGAGAGGATATGTGTTTATGGACCCAGAGAACCAAATTGAGACCATAAAGATAGAAGTGGCTAGACAACTGATTTTAGCCTAATAGAGCTTTTGAAAATGCAGAGCTATCCATAAATGGAATGAGTGGCAGAGTTAGTGGCATACATTGAGGCTTTACTTTTTCCCAGACCTTGCAAGCTTTGTGGGCATGTGTTATTATCATTTCTCTTTGTAGATGAGAAAAACTATGATAGTGAAGCTAACTATTTTACGTAAGAACACACAACTGTGTAGAGGCAAAATGTGAATTCAGGGAAATGTAATTCTAAATAAAGACCTCTGAAAAATCCTCTCCTCCATAAACGAAATGAGAATACTGGCCAAAAAAAATGTCAAAACAAACTTTTTCAGAACTCTAGATGTTAGTCAGAGACTTGAAGAAGTCAGAAAAACATATATTTAGAAAAAAGCTAAATATCAGTAAGAATAATGGGTTTTTGGCATTTGAACTTGCCCTGTTTCCATTTCCTCCTACCCTGAAGCATAGTAGACTTTAAAAACAAAAGCCAATGATTGCAGTAAAAACCAGAAGCCTGGAAGCCACTGGACAGAGAAGAATATGTTTGGGGTTATTTCAAAACCTACTTTCAAGAGAATAGACATTGTTTGGCTTGTTCAGTAGTTTTCTGGAAGATAATGCCATCTTTATGCGATCAGACCTGAAGCTTGGCCAGTGTGAAGAGTCTTTTCTCCAGGGACATTTGTCAAAAACAATCAAAGGTAATTGTTTAATATCACAGCTTCCTGAAGTGGTAATAGTTGTGGAAATAGGCTGACCAAAAACATTCAAAAGGAGAAGCTTGGGGGTGAGTTGTGCAGAAATGGCTTTGAAAAGCTTCAACATGTTTACATAAAACTAGAAGGCCATATGCATTTACAGGGCTGAGCACACATACAGGGTTATGCACATGCTTAGGAAAGACCTCAGAAGGCCCTAAGCTCTCATCTTTAACTAATTCTGAGGCTTTGTCTAAACAGGAACTGAAGACTATGAGAGCTGTAAAATGTATGATGAGTATTGAAGTTGTACCCTAACAAGCATACAGATTCCTTTGGAAAAGACTGGGAGATTTACAGTTTTCAGGAGTTCAAGAAAATCTCTGTCCAATCACTAGCCACATATAACAAAAGTATAAACTATATAATTACTTCAAAGAAATTGCCAAAACAACAACAATAGCAACAGGAAACCCTGGGGAAAAGAGAATGTGATTGCTAGTGTTGCCACATTACAGTATTAAAAATGTCCAAATCTCAACATAATATTAGAAAACATATGAGGAAACAAGAAAATACAGCCCATACACAGGGGAGAAAAGCAGTCAATAGAAACTGTCTCAGAAGAAGCCCAGACATTAGAAATACAAAAATATTTTACTAGAGTTATTTTAAATATGTTCAAAGACCTAAAAGAACTGATGGACAAGGAGCAAAAGGAAACCAGAAGAAGGATGTTTCAACTATATGGTACATCCATAGATAGAAATTATAAAAGGAAACAAATGGAAAACCTGGAGTGGAAAAGTGACAAAACTCATTACAGAAGTTCACCAGCAGATCTGAGCAGTAGATGGAAGACTTGGCAAAACAAAGATAAATCCATTGAAATGATCCAATCTAGAGCAGAAAAAACGATGTGAGAAACAAAACTGAATAGAGACTTCAAGATCTAGGAAACATCATTAAGGCTACAAAAATATGCATAATAGGAGTCCTCGTAGGAGAAAAGAGAGAGAACACAATATACATAATGGTCAAAATTCACTAAATTTGATGAAAAACATTAATTGACACATCTAGGAAGCTAAACATACTCCAAGTAGGATACAATTAAAGAGCACCACATCCAGTCACATCATAATTATCCATAGCCAAAGACAAAGAGAGGATTGTGCATGATAGATATATAAAAGGTTTGTCAATCAAAAGAGACACATAATTTTTAAAGAGCATATAAAGAGATACCACTTCATACCAGGATCCTATACTTAACAAGCAGATAGTACCAAGTGTTGAAGATGACGTGAAGAAGTTGAAACTCTCATATAGTGTTGTTGGGATTATAAAATGGAGGAGTTACTTGAAAAACAGTTTAGCAAGCCATAGAAAATTTAAACATAGAGTTAGCATATAACCAAATAAACCTACTCATAGAAATATACTCAATGTAAATAAAAGGATGTATATACACAAAAACTTGTATATGAATGTTCTAGCAGCATATTCATCATAACTAAAAAGTGCAAACAATCCAAATGTCTATCAACAAGACTGTACAAGCAAAGTGTGGTATATTCATACAATGAGATAATCAGTTATAGAAAGAAATAAAGTATAGGCTATAACATAGTGAACCTTTACAATGTTATGCCAAGTGACAGAAGTTAGACACAGAAGTCCAAATACTGTATGATTCTATTTATATTGAATGTCCAGAATAGTCAAATCCATAGAGACAGAAAGTAGTTTAGTGGTTGCCAAGGGCTGTGAGGAGGAGGAAATGGGGAGTGGTTACTAATTGGTACAGGGTTTCTTTTTGCAATAATGAAAATGTTCTGTAATTAGATAATGCTCGTGGTTGTACAACATTGTGAATATCCTGAAAATCACTGAATTAGGTACTTTAAAAGGTTGAATTTTATGTCATATAAATTATATCAACAACAGCAAAAGTCCCCACTGAGGAGCATTCTGTAAAATACATGACCAGTAATCACCAAAACTGTTACAGTCACCAAAACCAAGAAACATCTGATGAACTATTACAACAAAGATGAGCCTAAGGAGAGTCGATTACTAAATGTTAACGGTAACCAAGATGGTACCCTAGACCTTAAGAAAGGACATAAAACTCAATAAAGGAAAAACTGAGGAAGTATAAAGTATGGACTCTGGTAACAATTACATATCAATATTTGTTCGTTAATCAGGCCGAATGTACTATAATAATCAAAGACATAAATAACAGGGGTAACTGAATCTGTAGTATATGGGGACCCTTTGAACTGTCTTCAAAATGGTTTTATAAATCTAAAATTATTAATTAAGAACAAAAGAAACAATTGAAGCATAGCAATTGGTAAAAGCATTGTTTAGGGAGAAAGATACTGTGGAGTGAAGAATGATCCAGAGAGGTTTGAATGCCTGATACTAGATGTTTTTCAAACTTATCAGTACTTACATGCCTGGGAGAGGAACTTAGGAAGGTAATAAAATGTGGTAGAAAGAAAATAAGTTTAAAGGATGTAAAGATGTACATTTGCATCTCAACCGTTACTTAACTGAGGAAGTTTTTTGTTTGTTTGCTTGTTTTCATTTATCCTCTGTAAGCCTCTGTTTTCTGACTTACACTGTGGAAATAATGATACAGATTTAAAGCTCTGTGCAAAAGATTACATGAAAAGCTATGTGCAAAATTTTGGCCTTAAGAGCTAGATTACAGTAAGTTCATAACAATGTTTCCTTTTTAACTGACTTAAAAAAGTTCATTTAAAATTATTAATTTAAAAAGGACACTTCGGGGTTTTCCCGCAGGTTTCTCATGATGTATTTAGGTTGCAAATTTTGGGCACATCTGTCAAAAGGCAAAGTGAAGTCTGGTGTGATCCAATATGTTTGATTTTAAAATGTATAAGCCAAAGCCAAAGTATTGGCAGCAATCGGGCTGGGTCTGGACATTCTGAAATTCTGAATGGCTCATTGTCTTATTGGATCTCTAACACGCCAAATTCTAAATGAAATTTGGAAATTTTTTTTAATTTTGATTTTTAGTTTTCATTCCAGCAGTGCAGATGTCTGTAGCCATCCTCATTATTTCCATCAGCTGTTGGTTTATGGCATTACATTCACCTCTATTTCTTGTTCCAAGTCATGCTCATTTCATGTCTGCACATTCAACCAAAGATGGACTGTAAGCCTTTTTCCCATACTGGCAATGGTATTTGCTAATTTATCCACTTGGATCTTAACATCTGCTTCCGTCTTTGTGTATTAAGGAAATTGTACTTAATGGACATGCTGGTCAGTCTTTTCAGATGCAATTCAGATTAGATGGAAGCCTCCCCCATTTCTCCTGGTCTCTTTCCAGACTTGCTCAGAGTACATTGTCTGCAGCCTACATCTCTTAATTACCTGTGCCCCCACTGGCATTTATTATTATTCTTGTAAATTGTCATTACCTACTTGGTGTTTAGGCCTGCACATTTGTGTGCAAAAGGATCCAAGAGGACGCTTCACCATTGTGTGGCTGTAATTATCAGGGGCACACAGTAATGACTTTGGACCCTGCTGTATTTGTGCAGTAATTAACAGGTGGCAAGCTTTTACTGCGACATTTTCCCCAACAGTTACTGGAGAAAACACTGACATCTGGGTAAATAGATTCAATATTGAAAAATGGCCTCTGAAAGGGCCTCGTCATCTGACCCTGACAGTAGCCTGAGTTTCAATACACTACATACATTTAGTACAGGAATTAAGGTTATGCCTTTTAGAGTCATTCGATGTGTATCCAAATTCTGGCTCTCCCTCTCTCTGGAACATGATGAGATCTTTACAAGGGTTAGCGTCCATTATTATGATATTGCTGGACTGATATACCTGGTATAGTCTTTGCTTCCAGCTTCTTAACATGTCATTCAGATCCCTTCATTGTCTGATGCTAGCTGTGCTTCAGCTACCTCCAATGTGACTTTATCTGTAGACATTCTGGACCAGTTACCATTCCCAAATGTGCCTGGCACAACAATAAATTCCAACAATTATTATTATCATTTTAATTACTCTTTTTATTGCTTGAAACATCCCATTCATTCTTTTTTTCCAATATCCTAGGCATCTATTCATTCTTTAATTTGGAAACACCCTTTTTAGATTTCTTTAGCTTCATCTGTGCCCCTAAACCTTAGTGTCTTGCTCAGCCGTAGACGACAACTTGGCAACTGACTCTGTATATTTCCCCCTGATGCTCAAGACTAGACACACTCTGCTCCCCTCACCATAGTCCAAGATTTAGATGAAACACAGTACTATGAAACAGCAGCTTTCAGAGAGGGCAGGTGGTTCTGGGGAGTTATGTACCTGTGAGCATACTTTGATTAACAGGAGAAAGAATACGAAAAGAAACTAGAAGACAAACATGTCTTTCTTCCTCTTCATTGGAGTATGCCAAACATGACTTTCTGCCATGTAGGAGGCACACTGTGTGGCCAAGGAGGGCTGCCTGAGAAATGATGGGCTGGGTCTCTGTGAGACTTGTCATGGAACAATGGCAAGCATGGCAATTTGTTATTTTACTTTGCTTCTCTTCCTTGCTTGCCTCATTTTATGTTTGCTTTACTCTTGCTGCTCTGGGGCTGTACTGCCCAACAAAGCAGTATCATGTAATATTTTCCCTCTGTATTAGTCTATTTTTATGCTGCTAATAAAGACATACCCGAGACTGGGTAATTTATAATAAAAAAAGAGGTTTAATAGTCTCACCGTTCCACGTGGCTGGGGAGGCCTCACAATCATGGTGGAAGGCAAGGAGGAGCAAGTCACATCTTACGTGGTGGCAGGAAAGAGAAGGGAGCTTGTGAAGGAAACTCCCCTTTGTAAAACCATCAGATTTCGTGAGACTTATTTACTATCATGAGAATAGCACTCAAAATTCAATTACCTCCCACCAGGTCCCTCCCACAACACATGGGCATTGTGGGAGATACAATTCAAGATGAGATTTGAGTAGGGACAAAGGCAATCTATACCATTCTGCCCCTGGTCCCTCCCAAATTTCATGTTCTCACATTTCAAAACCAATCATGCCTTCCCAACATTCCCCCAAAGTCTTAACTCATTTCAACATTAACTCAAAAGTCCACAGACCAAAGTCTCATGTAAGATAAGGCAAGACTCTTCTACTTATGAGCCTGTAAAATCAAAAGCAAGTTAGTTACTACCTGGATATAATGAGGGTACAGGCATTGGATAAATACACCCATTCCAAATGGGAGAAATTGGCCAAAACAAAGGGGCTAAAGGCCGTGTGCCAGTCTGAAATCCAGCAGGGCAGTCAAATCTTAAAAATCCAAAATGATCTCCTTTGACTCCATGTCTCACATCCAAGTTGCTGTGATGCAAGCAGTGGGTTCCCACAGTCTTGGGCAGCTTTGCCCCTGTGGCTTTGCAAGGTACAGCCCCTCTCCTGGCTGCTTTCACAGGCTAACATTGAGTGTCTGTGGCTTTTCCAGGGGCATGGTGCAAGCTGTCACTGGATCTATTATTTCTTCTTCTCACAGCTTCACTAGATAGCGCCCCAGTGGGGACTCTGGGTGGAGGCACCCATTCCACATTTCCCTTCCACACTGCCATAGCAGAGGTTCTCTATGAGCATCCTGGCCCTGCAGCAAACCTCTGCCTGGACATCAAGGAATTTCCAAATCTGAAATTTAAGTGGAAGTTCCCAAACCTCAATTTTTAATTTCCATGCACCCATAGGTTCAACACCACGTGGAAGTTGCCAAGGCTTGGGGTTTGCACCCTGTGAAGCGATGGCCTGAGCTGTACCTCATTGCCTTTTAGTCACAGTTGGAGTGGCTGGGACTCAGGTAAGCAAGTCCCTAGGCTTCACACAGCAGGGGGACCCTGGGCCCAGCCCAGGAAACCAATTTTTCCTCCTGGGCCCTGGGTCTGTGATGTGAGGGGCTGCCATGAAGACCTCTGACATGCCCTGGAGACATTTTTCCCATTGTTTTAGGGATCAACATTCAGCTCCTCTTGCTTATACAAATTTCTGCAGCTGGCTTGAATTTCTCCTCAGAAAATGGAATTTTTTTTCTAATACATTGTCAGGCTACAAATTTTCTGAACTTGTATGCTCTGTTTCCCTTACAAAACTAATGCCTTTAACAGCACCCAAGTCACCTTTTGAATGCTTTGCTGCTTATGAATTTCTTCTGCCAGATACCCTAAATCATCTCTCTCAGGTTCAAAGTCCCACAAATCTCCAGGGCAGGGGCAAAAGACCATCAGTCTCTTTGCTAAAACATAGTAAGAGTCACCTTTGCTCCAATTCCCAACAAGTTCTTTATCTCCATTTGAGACACCTCAGCCTGGATTTCATTGTCTATATCATTATCAGCATTTTGGTCAAAGCCATTCAACAGATCTCTAGGAATTTCCAAACTTTTGTTAAAAATCCAGTGTGATGTGGCTACCATCTGGCCCATAGATTGAATTCTATATCACTACTTAAGGGCTTCCACATATGGGTCATCATGTTTTAATTTCTGGGGAGAACCCAAGAACTCTCCTTTCAAACATTATTGTCCAAAAGGATAGGCCCAGGAAACCAGAGTTCTTGAGACTGCATCAGAGCCATCAGAGTCAGGGTACATATTGAGATCCTTTGGGCATGATAATTGGGGCCCACCGTAGCTGGAGTTGAAAGTTTCCATGGGAAAGGGGAAAGGAACCTGTTGCTTTTCTTTCTTATAAAACACATTTACTCTGTCTCTCTCTTGCCCCATATGTCAGCTATAGTAACATAACTTATGAAGATGCCTTTACCAGCGGTACTAATATAAATGTCTACAATGTATCTCACACATACAAGGGCCAGGTACTTTACACACAATATCTGTGCACCTAGTTGAACCATCTTATTACTAGAAGTATGAATATTAATGCACCCATTTTACTTTTCCTAATAGGCACTTGAACCTCCACTAAGCTTTGTTAGCAGAAAATCTAGTATCTGATACCAATTGAGCATCGTCCACACTCTGAATTTTCCAGTTACCTTGGGAGCTTGTTCACCCCCAAATGCCCAGTCTGTTACAAGACAAGGCAGAAGAATCAATGAAGTCTTATATGTCCGCTAACTGTGGCTTTCTTTGTAGTCCCCTGGGTCTGGCTTCATCTGGGCTGTTGCTTTATTGATGCCTGGGCTCATCCTCTTTCTTCTGATTCCAACAATGGAGTAGCTGTCATCACTTGCATGCTTAGTAACGACTCTCAAAGTGTAGTGCCAAGCTATGGTCCAGATGCGCCTCTGGGCCATTCTGCATAATGCGAAACTCTATGACCTGATGCTGAACATGTATGAGCAACTCATACTTATTGTGTTCCAACTCCCCATTTGGGACTGTGGAGTTCATTTTTTTTCTAATTAACCACATTTGGACCATTCTAATACAACAGAGAAATTCTTATCATGTGGACCCTTACAAGGGAATGGTGGTAGATTCTAAATCTCCTTTCTTCTAGGATATTTTTAAATTTCTAGGCCCTATAGTTACTGTAGGGAATGTCTCAGAATATGAAAACAGTATTAGGAAAGCACATGTTTTGTTAAGCACAAATTATTTATATGCTCTCCCTAAGACCATAGAGATAGTTTTACATTATATTTGTCTAACCTCTGTGTTTATTGAACATTATGCAGCAGCTGAAGATCCAAGCTCATTCTCCTCCTAGGTCAGAAAGCAGCTGGAAGCTTCTCTTCATAACACTCTTTGAGTATTGTCTCATCAGCATCCTCATCAGCAACAGATTTAAGTTAAACTACCCTTCAGGTAGTTATTATTACCCTCATTTTTTGTATAATGAAGTAAGTAATAGAGGTTATCTACCTCTGAGTCACACTGCTAGCAAGCAATAAAAGTATGATTCTAATAGAAATAGGATATTAATTCAGATCTACCTGACTCTAAGAATCTGGCTCATCTGCAGGGCTTGTCCTTGTTCCAGAGCCTAAGAGCAGCCACATTTGTGTCCTTCTTCAAGGTGAAATGCTGGAGCTTAGAGGACATTCCTTTCCTCTCCCCTTTCAATATTTCTCTTTCTCACTCTCTCCTTCTCTCTCTGCCTGTCTCTCTGTCACATACACACACCAAATAAGAACTTTGTCCAGGATTGGGCACCACTGTAAAGTCTAAAATCTTATATTTGTCTATGCTCCTTATAGATAAAAATCTGCCTCCTTCTGAGACCTAAGAGAGTTCCATTCAGAGCTCATACTTCTCCACAGTTACGGTAGTCACTTGCTTCTGTAGAATCAAAAGTTAATAGGGAAAACTTCAGATCCCAGTTTCATTCACTCTCAAGGAAACTTTTGGTATTTATTTTCCAGGAGGCTTCAGATTCCCAACTACAGCTGTTCATCCACATGCCCACTAAAATAATCCGATGGATGAAGGCTAGTCTTGATGAAACTGTAGGAATAACTCGTTCATTTTTTTTCAAGCAAGGTTAGGAAAGTAGTTGGATCGACCCCTGAAAACAAATCCCATCTCCCACTGGAAGGCAGGGCTACATCCTAATATCGGGTACTTGTTGCCAAGACTGCTGTGCAAGTTGCTGCCAAGAATTATAAATCTTTTACTAACCTTCCTTGACAGCTTGTCACTCCCCTGCCCTTTCACTCGAAGGATGCACCTGACTCTCAGTGCTATATATGTTGAGGGTATTCTAATTGATTATCTGAGACCAAAAGTTTTCATAAGTGACTCCTGGAGTGAATTTCTTGAGTGAGTTCTAATTTTCAAGCGCACTTAAAACAGAATTAAAAGAATAATATGTATTCAACAACATCTACAAATAATTTAAATAGCAACACATATTAATAGCCATGGCCATTAGTATTTATAGCATGTCAGCTCTATACTAGCATTTTAATTGTTAACTTTTTTTATTATTATTATACTTTAAGTTCTGGGGTCCATGTGCAGAACGTGCAATTTTGTTACATAGGTGTACATGTTCCATGGTGGTTTGCTACACCCATCTTTTTAACTGACAAATAAAATTGTACATATTCATAGTGTACAACGTGATTGTTTGAAATGTGTATACTCTGTGGAATGGCTAAATCAAGCTAATTAACATATGCATTACTTCACATGCTTAGCGTTTTTTGCAAGAACATTTAAAATCTGCTCTTTCAGCAATTTTCAAGTGCACAATACATTTATTAATTTTAATCACTATATTGTACAGTAGATCCCTTACACTTCTTCCTCCTGTCTAATTAAAATTTTGTATCCTTTGACCAATATCTCCGTAATCTCCCTGTCCCACAGACCCTGGTAAAACCACTCTACTCTTTATTTCTATGAATTTGCCTTTTTAACATTCCACATAAGTGACACTATGTGGTATTTGTCTTTCTTCTGTGCCTGGCTTATTTCACTTAGCACACAGTCCTTCAAGTTCTTCTGTATTGTCACAAACGACAGAATTTCCTTCATTTTTAAGACTGAACAGTATTCCATTATGTATATACCACATTTAAAAAATCCGTTCATCCACTGATAGATGCTTAACTGATTCCATATCTTGGCTACTATAAAGAACGCTGCAATGAATATGGCAGTGCAGATATTCCCTCAACAAACTAATTTTATTTCCTTTGGCTATAAACTCAGTAGTGGGATTGATAGATCATAGAGTAGTCCTACGTTTACTCTTAGATGATCCTCCATACTGTTTTCTATAACAACTGTACTAATTTACATTCCCACCAATAGAGTGCCAGTGTTCTCTTTTCTCCACATCTTCACCAACACTTGTTATTTTTTGTCTTTTTGACGATGGTCATTCTAACAGGTATGAGGTGATATCTCATTGTAGTTTTAATTTTCATTTCCCTGAGGACTTGTGATGTTGAGCACCTTTTCAGATACTTGTATGTTTTTGTTTGTTTGTTTGTTTGAGAACTGTCTATTCAGGTCCTTTGCCTAATTCTAAATTGAACTATTTGTTTTTTTGGTGTTGAATTTTTGAGTTTCTTATATATTAACTCTTTATCAGACATATGACTTACAAATATTCTCTTTAATTTTGCAGATTGTCTTTTTACTGTGTTGATTATTTCCTTCACTGTGCAGAAGCTTTTTAGTTTTGATATAATTTTATTTGTCTGTTTTTGCTTTTGCTGCCTGTGCTTTTGGGTTCATATCCAAAAAATCATTGCCCAGACAACTGTGATAGAGATTTGCTCATATATTTTCTCCTAGTAGTTTCATAATTTCAGGTCTTTCCTTTCAGTCTTGTTTATTTATTTTTTTACTTTTTAATTTTTGTGAGTACATAGTAGGTATACATATTTATGGGGTATATAAGATATTTTGACATAGGCATACAATACGTAATAATCATACCAGTGTAAATAGGGTATCCAGCATTTAAGTATTTAATTCATTTTGAACTGATTTTTGTATACAGTGTGAGAAGAGGGTTGAATTGCATTCTTCTGCATATGGATATTGTTTTTCCAAAGCTATTTATTGAAGAGATTATCCTTTCCCCATTGTTGCTTTTAGTACCTTTGTCTAAAAACAATTGAATGTAAATGTGTGGATATTCCATGTTTATGGTTTGAAATAATTAATATTTAAAAACTATTCATACTACCCAAAGTGATCTACAGATTCAATGCCATCCCTATCAAAATTCCAGTGACTTTTTCCACACATATGGAAAAAACAAACCTCAAATTTATATTCAGTCCCAGAAAACTAAATAGCCAAAGCAATATTGGGCAAAAAAAAAAAAAAAAAAAAAAGAAAAAAGAAAAGCTGGAGACATTACACTACCTATTTCACAATATACCACAAATCTGTAGTAATCAAAATAGCATGATACTGAGAGACTAACAGACTCATGGACCAATGTGACAGAATAGAGAGCTTTGATATAACACACTTTTACAGTCAGTCGATTTATACTATCAATTTTTAACCTATGTATATTGTTCTTAATAACACTTTATAAAAGGGTTATAAGTATTATTATCCTCGCTTTACAGATGATGAAATTGACACTCACAGAAGTCGTTACCTTCTAAGGCCACAGAGGAGCATAGTTGAAGTTCAAACCAGGCTGAAATGAGTGAAATCTGTGATTTTTTGTAAACATACACTTTCTATATTAATGCTTAATTTATTTCACTGTCTCTACTATCTCTAACAGGTCACGAATCTATTTCTGTACCTCTGAAATCCTACTGTGTTATAAAACTTAACAGTTATGTTCAATTCAATAAATATTTATCGACTTTCTGCTACATATAAAAATACAATATTGGGTTTGGGGGCATTGAAAAGTGATGTTAGAAAACATCCTGTTTATAAAGTAGCTTAACTTTTTGTAATCTTGATTTCTTTGGTAAATGTTTCATTTATATTAATGATAACTTAAGGACTTTAAACGTATTTACAACTTACCGTGTTCTAGAAAATTTTACATATTATTTTATTTAATCCTTACAACAATTCTGCCATACCCACTTCATAAAGATAAAGTGACTTCTCCCAAATCATCAAGATTGGTGCCACAGGCACAGTTTGATTCTAGAGCTTTCCTGCTCTTAATTTTAGTGGACATTTGTCAATGTCTGGGATAATTTTTTAATTGTCACAATTTAAGGAATTGGCATCCTGTGGGTGTAGGCAAGAGATGCTGTTAAAATCCTACAGTGTTCAGGCAGTCCCCAGACTAAAAATATTAGTAGTGTTGAGGTTCAGAAACTCTGCAGTATACCAGAAAGTTTTCTAAGAACAAGTGTTGTATTTTACACATTTTTAGTACCAGATATGTTTGTAAAGTTGTTGAGTCTTATAGCCAGCATTTTAATAAGCATTGAGTTTCTGTTATGTATATGCAGGGTTTTGCTTTAGGTATTTCTTGATTTATTTGATTATCCAGTATTTATTTGAAGCACAGTTTCCAATCACTAGGAATTACACATACTCATATACTGAGTGCTCTAGTATGTGCGAAAGGGGTTTCTGATACTGTTTTCAGAGCAAGTGGACAAGTTAACTCATATGGTTGTTAGCATAAATTCAATAGAATGCTTTTGTTGTTATAAGAGTACTTTTTTTTTTTTTTTTTAACTTTCAGGAACTTCAAAGAGAGATAAGAAAGATAACACAGAGAAAAAAGAAATGACATGTGTATTAGTCTGTTCTCATGCTGCTAATAAAGACATACCCAAGACTGGGTAATTTATAAATAAAAAGAGGTTTAATGGACTCACAGTTCCACATGGATGAGGAGGTCTCACAGTCATGGTAGAAGGCAGAGGAGGAGCAAAGCCACATCTTACAAGGTGGCAAACAAGAGAGAGAGCATGTGCAGGGGAACTCCTCTTTATAAAACCATCAGATTTTGCGAGACGTAGTCACTATTATGAGAACAGCATGGGAAAGACCCACAACCATAATTCAGTTACCTCCCACTGGGTCCCTCCCATGACATGTGAGAATTATGGGAGCTACCCATTCAAGATTTAGATAGGGACAGAGCCAAATCATATCATCATGTTAACTTCCTCCTGCACAGCAGGAAGGACTGAGTACCTACTAAGTCTGGTGAAATTCAGGCCACAAACACTTTTATTTTGCAGCCTAAGAGCTCAAGTATAGCCCTGAGTAGGCAAGAGGAGGGAGCCTCTTCCTCAATATCCAGCCCCAGAGCACCTTCTTGCCTGGCCACCATAAGAACTCAACATGGTCTCCAGGAAGGTTTACAAGCTCATAGCAGCAGAGTCCTAGAAACACCTGACCTTGGCAGTGGTGAAACCCTCAGCAGGGGCTGAAGCAGAGATTCAAAGGGCTGTGCTTGACAGCTCCAGAGGAACTTAAGGGATTTTGGAGGTAAACAAAGACCATCTTGAGAAGAGGTGGTCAGGCTAAGGCCCTGAAAACCATTGCATTTTGGACAGGACTGATAAAATGATGGTATTTAAGATCAAAGTCTCCTGGAAACTGGGATGTTTGGATTTCATAAGTGAAAGACATAGACATGCCCTCAGGAGATTTAGAGTGGAATTAGAAAGAGGTAATACACACATACTTTTAGGGGAAAATATTGTTTATTCATCAACTATAGTATACAATACCTCTGCTAGATACTTCACATAACATGTGAAATTCTTATTCCACTCACTTCTCTTCACAATAATTGAAGACAGATATCAATATATTCACTTTATAGACAAGGAAACTACAACTCAAAAATGTTTCCAAGGTCAAACAGTTTCCCAGATATTCTTGCTCTTTTACGGTTTGAGGACTTCATATATTTTGTTATTTCTTGCTGAAATATTTCTGCCCACCGTTAGTACCTGCCTAACTCCTCCTCATCCTATTAACTTCAGCTTAGAGGTTTCTCTGACCCACCAAGCCTGGATCAATATTCTCTTGCATGTTTATGGGATTCTTTTTTTTTTTACTTTGTGTAATAGTCATAAACTTTACTCTTGATGTTTTCAATTTTATTAATCTTTGTTTTCTCTACTAAATTGAAAGCCTCTCAGGGCAAGAGTGATGACATCTTTGTTCACCTTTGTATTCTTCGTCTATGCAACAGTGCTGGGTTTATAGTAAGCCCTCAATACAATCTGTTGATGGAATGCCTGATTACTGAGGTGCAGGGAACACCAGAAAGTAGAATTTTGTATTGCCACAGAGAATACAAAGGGAACTAAAACAAACAGCTGGAAAATTAAAATGTTACCAGGTATAAAACAGAAAATACCAGCTATGGCATTTGAACTTTGTTCTGTAGACACTGGGAGGCACTGATGATTTAGATCAGGGGAGTGGCTTCATTAGCTCTGTTCTTCTTAGTGATCTTCTGGAAGCTCCATGCATGGTGATTCACAATAGGAGTAACTGGAGATGGAGAGATACATTAGGTGGCTGTTGCAACTATTGCAGTTAGAGGTAATTGAATCTGAAGTATTACACAACAGAAAAAGGAGGGAAGGGAATATGATGGGAACTATTTCAGTGACATAATTGAAAAGGACAAAAACAGACATGCTGGAGTGAGAAAGAACATGTTGTCAGAAAAAATTTCTGATTTCCAAACATGATGTTTAGAAGGATGGTAAGGTCATTAACAGAAACATGAAACAGTTTTGAGGGTAAGAGAATGAGCCCATGTATGGCCTGTTCTCTATGGGTTTGTCTTTGACTGTCTTTTCTTCCTTCTCCTTCTACTCTTTCTTAGTCAAATCATTTCATCTCAGGGTTAGCAGAGCTAAATTGAAGCCAGCATAGTGTCACAGAATAATGGGAAAAGTATGCTTTGGGAACTTTAATGCATCAGGTTCAAATCCTGGTTCTACCTTTTTTTTCCTCTCAGTAGCCTTGGGTAAGTCTCAGAAACCCTCAGTGTCTTCATCTATTTAAAAAAAAATAGGTACAATATATTCATAATAAATCCATACTTAGGATTAACAATGATTTAGCTCCTAATACACAGTAAGTGATCAATAATTTCTTGACTACATAGGTGATTAGGAATTCCAGTGCTGAATAGTACTCCATAAGGGGATTTTATGGTCATTAAAGTAGTGACCTGATTCTAAATGAAGTCTTTCCACTTTGGGAGGCCTAGGTGAAAGAACTGCTTGAGCCCAGGAGTTCGGGACCAACAGGGGCAACATGGTGAGATCCTGTCACTACAAAAAAAATTTAAAAAGTAACTAGGCAGGGTGGCAAGCCCTTGTGGGCCCAGCTACTCAAAAGACTGAGACGGGAGGATCACTTGACCCCAGGAGTTCAAGGCTGCAGTGAGCCATGATTGCACCATTGCACTCCAGCCTGGGCGACAGAATGAGACTCTGGCTCCAAAAACAAACAGTAACACAAATGAAGTCTTTCGACATTGTCTTAGGGAGAAATTTTTCTCTAAATTAAATATTGTCATGCTAAATGATTATTGTCTTCATGACTGCTCATATAAATATTTAATATTATAATTAATATTTTAAAGTGCCCAGTATATGTAAGACAGGCTGTAAGTGCTTTCTATTCCTTATATTTTCTTATATTTATATTCCTTATATTTTGACCTACCACATAAAATGTATAAGTTAGAAATTGCTGCATAACAACCACCATACTGAGCTCACAATTCTGTGAGTTAGCACATTTTGTTGAGCTCAATTGAACTGTTCTAGTCTGGATTAGTCTTGGCTGATCTTGGTTGGATTTACTCCTGTGTTTCAGGTTAGCTGACAGGTAGGCTAGAGCTGGTTAGTCTAAAGTGGCATGGCAGCTAGACTTCAAAGATGGACTTCAATGAACTATGCTTCCTGGTATCCATGCCCTTCTGCAGTTCCCTCTCACACGCAATCTGGGCTGGCCATGTGACTTACTTTAACCAATAAAGTGCAGAAGAAGTGACTGTGCAAATTTGAAGTAAGCTTAAGAAAGCCTGAACACTCTGACGTTTGCTTTTTTGAGAATCCTGAGCTGGTAAGAAGTTTAGCTATCATACTGTAAAGATAATGTGGAGATACAACAGAATATTCAAAAGGAGAGGCCTTGAGAGGTGCGAGAAAGAGAAAGAGAGAAGAGACAGAGAGGAAGAAGAGAGGGGAGAGGAAGAAGAAGAGGAAGCAGAGAGGAGAATAGAGGAGAGGAAAAGAGAAGAGGGGAAAGAACAAGAGAAAGGAGAAGAGGAGGGGAGAGAAGAGGACAGAAGAGAAGAGAGGAAATAATAGATACCTTGCTATTCCAGCATCTCGACCTTCTCTACTGAGGCATCTGACATCCAGACATGTGAGTGAGCCATCTAGGGTGTTCCAGTCCAGAAGAGCTCTCAAATGACTGCCATCCCAGCCAACATAATGTGGAACAGAAGAAGAACCCAGACAAAATCAACACACATAATTGTAAAAGACTTTTTTTTTCAATGTCACAGAGTTTTGGGGTTGGTCACAGCAACATATAGCCAAAACAAATGGCCTCTTTCATGTATTTAACACATAATTAGCTGTCAACCAGTGGTGCAACAGAGATGACTGGGGCACGTGTCTCTCATCCTCCACCAGGGTAGTCCAGATTTGTTCCCATAGTTGAAGCAGAGATCCAAGAGGGTAAGCAGAAGGATACAGGTCCTTTTAAGGTTTGGGCTCAGAACTGGCACAAAGTGTCTTTCTCTGAATTCTAATGTCTAAACAAGTCAAAGGCCAACCAGAATCCCAAGGCAGACATAGACTCCACCTCTTAATAGAAGGTGCTGCAAAGTAACATTGCAAAAATACCATGAATACACAGAGGGATGGAAAACTAATCATTTTTGCAATCTACCACACAAGGCAATGATTATTATGACTATTTTTACAATGATGAAATCAGGGCTCGAGAGATTACATGACATGCCCAAGGCCACACAGTTAGTATATAACAGGGTGGGGATTCCCAAATAGGTATGTCTTCCCCAGAGCTCACATTCTATCTCTTCCATCATGCTGTGTCTATGTGTTAATGGTTTCTTTTGGGGGCATTTGTTTTAGCTCTAGCAATCTTTCCCAAGTGAATCTTTAAGGTTCTCTAAGTCTGGTGATTCTCCATAACTTAAAAGTGAGAATATTCTGGTTACATGTCTGTAACTTCAAAGTTGGATGCTGAATACATTGACCTTTAAGTCAGAACTGCCCAGGGAGCTATTAACTCCCCCTCTTGAGCATCTGGGTTTGTCACTAAGCTCCTCAAATGGATTAGTCATCAAGGCTCTTTATTAACTGTCAAACAATTGATTCCAAATGAAAGTCTTCAGAATTGCTGCTGAAAACCCAGAGGCCCTAGAGACTGGACACCTTTCTGATGAGTTGACTTGCCTTTATTCCACCGCTTTCAATGTCCATTTTGGTGGTGCAACTAGAGTATTCTCAGCTAATGAAAAAATAATTTAGTCCAAAGTGGCTGTCGATAGAGTTGTGTAATGATGTATCTGTGCTTGATGTATTATAATTCATAATAAAAATTATAAAAGTAATATTATTCATAATAATATTTATACTGATTATTATTGCTTTATTAGAAATCATTATTAGATTTTTTTGATGGGAAGATTATGCTATAAGACTACCTTATTTTCCCCCCAGAGAGGGACTATGACCTGCACCAGAAACCTGTGTTTCTTTTTTCCTTTGCACTGCATCCAATGGTGCATGTGTTACATCTTTCTCAGCCACTTTGGAGAATCACTTGACAATGAATTGGAATTTGGCTGGAAACCTGGACCTCTAAACTCTTTAAATCCTAACCTCCCATGAAGCTTCCGAAGAAGACATGGTGTTTTGAAGATGAAGCAAGAAAAAAAATTTTTTATCATAAGGCTCTTGCCCCACATCCTCCTCACCTCCAAAAAAATAAAAGTCTTATCTCAGCTAGTGAGCTCGACCAGAACCCAAGAAGGCCCCTGTTATTCAGGGGTTCACATATAATGCTCTCTTCAATGATGTCAAGGTGAATCAAAGAAAACAAGACTTTCACTCAGAGTTCTAGCCTTGGAATATTCTTTTTATCTTAAGCCTTCTCCACGAGAAGCAGATTCTGATAAGAGCAGCCCTACACTCAACTTACCTCATCTGCTTCACAGAGGTGAGAACATTTCCAGATAATATCACCACTCTTTTGCAGTTTCCTTGCATTGGACCCATTCATCCACTCCTTACTGGTGGAGTAGGGGTTGATGAGGGAAAAGAGACTTGGGCTCTCACCAGATACCACCACATTCCCAAACCAGAAAATGCCAAGCTTTATTTAACTCCCATCCTCCTTCTCTTTTGTAGAAGTAGACTTCAGTAAAGAATGCCAGGTTGATGAATCCTATGTTTGGCATACTAAGATTCCATTTTCTGTCTTCTCCCTTCCTCTATAACTGAGTTAGTTTTGTTCATGTAAGTCTAAAACTATCATTGAGAAGAACTGTGTTTTTGTGGGAAGAAAGCAAGGAAAGCCTGTGGGGCTTAAATGCTGTGGATTGGCTTTTTCTGCTGTAGATTAAAATGGGCCGCTTCCACTACTTCCACTTCACTCTTGATTATGAAGCTATGACCAGAGAATGCTTGTTGTTTCTTCTTTTTTTTTTTTTTTGTTCATGTCTATCTTTGATAGCTTATCCATTGTTTGATCCTAGCACTTAATAGTGTCCCTATTTGAACTAAGATTAAAAGAATTAACTAACCCAAAATATAAGATGCTGAATATTCTTTCGAAGAAGAGGTCAGAAAAATGGATACCAGCTGAGGGCTGGAAATTTACATGCATGCACATGATCCACACAAGATATGAAAGGGCCCCTGGATAGACAGAGTTTGACAGACTTACCCATGAGATTCCAAGGCAGTGTGCTTACTTCAGCAGCAGAAAGTCCCATGTAGCTCCATGTAGTTGTAAAGGGGACAGTTCCTGGCTCTCCATAACTGGCATCTAGTAGTAATAGTAGTCAAGTAGTATTGATAGTAACGTTAGTAGTAATAGTAGTAGAATGATAGTAACAATTGTCATTGTCCCCTTGCCATTCCCAAAACACTGTCTTTATTCATGATGTCCCCTCACCTATTCTTGCTTCTTAAGCTATTGAAGTTCTGGATATCTTTTCAGTATTTACTACAGATGCCACCTCTTCAGGGAATCCTTCCTTGCGTATATAGTTTGGAATAAAAAAAAGTCTCATCTTTCTCCTGCAACAATTTAACCATACCTCTCTTAGAGTTATCAATTTATCAATATATGAAATAATCCACTCATTAAGCTAGCTTTCCCTTTATGTTGCAAAGGAAGATTCTGTCTACTAACTTTTCTGAATTTAAAAAGTGCTTAGCTTAATATCTTGCCCATCTGTATGAGCCTATTCTTGCACTGCTACGGAAAAACAAAACAAAACAAAACAAAAAAAAAACACTGAGACTGGGTGATTTATTTTTTACACAAAGGTTTAACTGGCTCACAGTTCTGCAGGCTATATAGTTATATAGGAAGCATGGTGCTGGTATCTGCTCAGCTTCTGGTGAAGGCTCAGGGATCTTTCAATCATGACATGTGGAACAGGCATGTCATATGGCAAAAGCAGGAGCAAGGGGTGGGGGTGGGTTGTGCATACTTTTAAATGGCCACATCTTAGCAGAACTCACTACCATGAAAACAACACCAAGTCATGAGGAATACAACCCCAAACACCTCCCACCAGGCTCCACTTCCAGCACTGGGGGTTACAATTCAACATGAGAGCTCAACTCTATCACTATCATATGCAATAAAGTTTGCTGAATTATGAATAAACAAATGTAAACTGAATTCAGTGAAGGTTAAATTACAGAATAAAAGACATTTTCAATAGTGAGATTTCTAAGGTGTCATGTATGATATTTCAACATATAGCAGGACTCCATAATACAGATAGACTCTGCTAATTAATGTGAGATATTCATCCAAATACGTAGATCATGACAAAATCTAATTATCTCCCAAATGATGACTTGAATTAGTCAATATGAATATATAGGCAAAGATATATGACTCAGGTTAAATCTTACCAAGGACAAGCACAGATTTGTAAGTCACCACTAAATTGATACCATTTGATTCTAGCAATTTAAGTGTGTGGGTGATAACTCAGTTAATGAAACATTCTCACTATTGGCTCTCAATAATTAACATTAGTCAGATGTTTAATCCAATATAAAGAAAGTGATTAACTTTTGCCAAAATACTAGACCTTAGAATTGTTCCTTTAATAGTAGCAATTTCTTTTTGTGTGTAATTATTCATAAGTCTTCTGGAAATTAATATCCTAAATGAGGCCACATATCTCAATGAATTCATTGAAATATTCCATATAATTTTTGTGTATGCAAAAACACAGAAAATCGTTTTATGTCTGCAAAAACACATAAAAGACAGAATCCTTCAATCCCAGGGATCAACATGTTTTTTGTTTTTTGTTTGTTTTTGATGAAACACTTCATATGAATATCCCAATTAACCTAAATTGATCATACAAGTATATGAAATTATCACATGTACCCCCTGATATGTATATTCAATGTGTATCAGTAAAGAAATAAATTTTTAAAACACTTCATAGAATAATTTTAAAGATGACTTTATCTGATAATCAAATACTTGATGAACATTTAGAGATTCATAATAAATATATATGAAATGATATATTTGTCTATAATTTGCTTGTTACTGAAAAAATCTCTGTAGAAGATTAGATAAAATACCAGAAAATAAAAATAGGTAAGATTAAATAAAATATGGGTGAGAAAGGACAGTAAACATGAGTACAAATATGACATAAAGCAGGCATAAGTTTAATGGAAAGTTGGTCTCCATAAATGTCCAATATTTCTTACTGCAAGAGTGGAGAAAATTTGTATACAAGACTCTGAGAGTTCCAATGGCATTACAAGAATATAACTTTGATAAATCCTTGCAGTCAAAATGACTTTATGCTCAGAAAAGTATAAGTGACTCAGACAGAAATGTTCAGTGAAAACTAATGAACAATATCTTCAACTGCATCTCTATAGTAGATTCAATAATGAATTTCATAAAGCTGTATCATAGACCATCTTTCAATACAGGCCATAGCATTTAGTCCAGCATACTGAACTAGCATACTGTAGCCATAAACTGTTTCTAGATCAAGGAAATAAGGAGTGGCATGAAACAGTGGGAGCAGGACAGTCTTGGATCGGAAATACCTGTGTTTCAGTTGTATTTTTGTCTTTAATTAGCTGTGTAACTTTAGAAAATAAATTTAAATATGTTAAAACCTAAAACTGGGCCTATGCCAGGTCAATCTATGTGATGGTTCATACTGAGCATCAACTTGATTGTATTGAAAGATACAAAGTAGTGATTCTGGGTGTGTCTGTGAGGGTGCTGCCAAAGGAGATTAACCTTTGAGTCAGTGGGCTGGGAATGGCAGACCCACCCTTAATCTGGGTGGGCACCACTTAATCAGCTCCCAACAAGGCCAGGATATAAAGCAGGCAGAAGAAAACGCGGAAAGGCTAGACTGGCCTAGCCCCCCAGCCTACATTTTTCTCCTGTGCTCGATGCTTCCTGCCCTCTAACATCAGACTCCAAGTTCTTCAGTCTTGGGACCTGGGCTAGCTCTCCTTTTTCCTCAGCTTGCAGGCAGCCTATTGTGGACCATGTGATCATGTGGGTAAATATTTAATAAATGCCGATTTACATATATATAACTCCCCTTTATATGTATATGTATATATGATACATATCTATATGTGATATGCATATCCTATTAGTTATGTCCCTCTAGAGAACCCTAACACAATCTACTTTCTAGATTCTTTATGAAAATCTAAGTGAGATAATAGTTATAGACTCTAATACTATAAAAATAAGAATTATGTAATTCTGAATAGGTCAAATTAATTATCTTTATTTCCTGAGAGAATTCTAGTATTTTATTTAACCTAAATGATTTTTTAAAACAGAAATAAAGAAAAATCTAATATTGCCAAGATTTCTGTCACTTACATTTAATTCAAGAATTATTTAATGAGCACTTCTCTTGTGCCAGATATTTGCTAGGCACAGGTAACTACTTATATGATATAAACTCCCCCTTTCTCTTTCTTTGTCTTCATTTACATTTTGAAGGTTGAAACTCTCTAATTAAACATTTCCCACCCACAGTAGAATTTATTTATACTCTTAAGCAAGTGGCTTTTCTCACTCTGCATCCCATTCCTTTTGTGGGCACTTTTATTAGTTAGAAAATCCTTCCAGGAGAGCTTTTAAGAATTAGGAATTAATCTTAATTCTTCCTCCTACCCAAACTTATTCCCTCTGCCCAAGCCCTTTTAGATCTTCTAGGAGGTCCTCTGATGCCCTTTCCTAGAGAAATGGAACCTAAAGTATCCAGTATCAAACCAGATAGAGGTGGGACACATCCCAACCTTTTAAGGTTCCTGATCTGTGGATTTTACTAAGGCATTATCCTTAAAACCAGATGTTGTCTAGATTTCCCATAAGGATCATTCACCATAGTGGTCTCTATCCAAGGTTTTCTTCAAGCTTCTCCTCTACATCAGGATGACCTAGGATAAGAACTGGACTCCATCCAGCTCATACTACTAGGTTTCTAATAGTGGCTCTGAAGAGAAACTTTTACCATTAGAACTACAGCCCTATCCAGAGTGGTGTCATCTTTTCTATCTCTGGGAGCCTGGTCCTGAATAGCGACCAGTAACTTGGGTTTCACCGCCCAAGAACAGGCCCTTAGGTGAAGAAAAACTCAATTAAAAACACACAGTTATCCTTCCATTTTATTCATTCGACACATACTTATTGTGTACCAATCATGTATCAGGTACTCTTCTAGGAATTGAGGATGAGAGACAAGTTACATGGAGATGACACATCACAGATAACACAGAAAATGGAGATCTATCAGTAAACAGGCCATTGTAATTCAGCTCAACAAGCGGTAAGTACAGGGTACTTTGGAGCTAAAGAATGCGTCTCAATGTAGCTTTAGATAAATGAGAACGCTTCCTGGAGAGAGTAACATTTAAACTGAAGCCTGAAGGTGTGTGAGATGACGCTAGGAGAAGATGAAGATGAAGGTGAAGGAGCTAGATGAAGAAAGTACCAGGTAGAGGGAGTAAGAAAGGCATGAAAACAGGAAAGACCTGGGTGCATCCATGGGATAAGGAGTCCACCAGTATAGGTGGACTGTAAGGGACAGTGTCCATAGAGAAAGCTACAGAGGTGGGCTGGAATTAGGTTGAAGCACTATTGACCCCTGATAGTCAAAGTGGTATAGGCATTAAGAAGAAATCACTTAAGCAGATAGCAAGGGTGTGGGAGTCCTCAGTAAGGCTTTTATTTTTAAAGAAAAGCAGCTCCATTTTCTAACAAAGAGCAGCCTGTAAAGTTGAGCTCCAGACATTGACAATTGCCAGCAGGAACTAAGGACTAGATATTTTCAAGATGGCGGCTCCATCTCCCTTTCTCTGCCAGCCACGTGTATTGTAAGGAGCAGACAAGATGGCAGAGATCAACTGGAAAAGCCCACTAGCATAATAAGATTAGAGTGGGGTGACCAGCCTTCACCGTGTGCTAGGTGAACATCATACCTGATCGAAACAATCTATAAGCCCTATGTAAATCAGACACTGCCTTCTCAAACTGGACTATAAAATTCAGTGCATTTGCTGCAAGCCAGTCCTTTCTGCTCAGAGACCCCTTTCTCTGTAGAGGAAGCTGTTTCTCTTTCTCTTCTCTTCTGCTTATTAAATCTCCACTCCTAAACTCCTTGTCTGTGTTGCTGAGCTAAATGTCCCTGGTGGATGATGACGAACCCCGGGTTTATACCCTAGACAATGTAGCTGCTTCAAAAGTGTGGTCTGAGAACCAGCAGCATGGGACTAGTTAGAATTACAGAATCTCAGATTCCATATTAGGCCCCCTGAATCAGACTCTGCATGACAACAAGGTTCTAAAGCTATTTCTATGCACATTTAGTTTTAAGAACCTGAGTCTAGGCCACACTTATAAGTTTGCAGCTGGTCCTAAGGTCCTGGGGGTGACACTGAAAAGTTCTAAGCAGAGGAGTGGAATGATCATTGTTATGCTTTAGAGAAATCTTTCTGCTTGTTGAGGAGAAATGGATAAGAGAGAAGTGAGGTCTAACAGTTGTCTGAGACTTTGAAACACTATTGCTCTTATTTTCACTGAAAAGCTTACTGCCAGCTGCTCTTTGAATTATAGGTGAGCTTTACCCTGTTGTTATGTCTGTCTGATCCTGGTGAGATCCAGGGCCATCTATTCTCTTAAACCATTCCCTGAAATTGTCTTACCATCAGGACGAGGGGCACTAGGTTCTGCATATAACCAATAATGATTTTTTAGGGAAAGCTTCTTTCCTTTCCATTCCCTCTCCCATGGTCTCAATCAAACCATCTCTTCTTCCCTGGATCTTTGCTATACTCTCCTCCAAATGCAGCATCAAAGCTGAGAATCTACTAACTAGACAATTTTTCAAATCCCAGGTATACATTTACTTACTATTGGACAAGTTATTTAACCTCTCTGGGCCTCAGTTTCCTAAACTGTAAAAAGGAAATGATAATAATAATATTGACTTTGAATGTTTCTCTGGGAGATATAGTAATAACTCAGTACAAATCAAATATAGAATTTACTCTACTTGTCATCAGTCTTATTCTTCTTCAATCAATCTCACTGCTGATGTGTATTTGCTTTCATTGGACAAGCTTATGGCCTGTATATGAGTTGGTTTCCAGCAACCCTTAAATGAGATGCAACAGGGCCATGGGTTGCAGAATGTGGCTCTGAGGAGATATTGAGAGCATAAGTCAAAAGTGGACATCCAGTCAGTCTAATAACAACGATAACCTGAGAGGACAAAGAAAAGACAACTAAAAAGAGACAACTTGGTAAAAGGGCATAAAACTTGGCCAGGCACAATGGCTCATGCCTGTAATCCCAGCACTTTGGGAGGCTGAGGCGGGTAGATCACCTGAGGTCAGGGGTTCAAGACCAGCCTGACCAAAATGGTGAAACCTCATCTCTCTACTAAAAATGCAAAAATTAGCCGGGGGTGGTGGTCCGTGCCTGTAATCCTAGCTACTCAGGAGGCTGAGGCAGGAGAATCACTTAAACCCAGGAGGCGGAGGTTGCAGTGAGCTGAGATGGTGCCACTGCACTCCAGCCTGGGCGACAAAGTGAGACTCTGTCTAAAAAAACAGAACAGAAAACCGAGAATCTAGGATAGGACAAAAAACTTGGGCAGGAAGTAAGGGAATAAGGAGGCTTGGAAAATGTCTCTGAAGTGCTAGAGTGCAGCAGTTATTATTTTTTTAAAGGACAGGAGTCCCTACTCCCTGGGTTATAATGGAGACTCTGTTAAATGTGCATGTTGATTTGGAGAGCATAGTGATCTTCTAAAAGTAAAATCTTATGAGGTTTCTCCTCTGCTTGCAACCTGCGGGGTCCCCATAGTATTCTTTATAATGAGATACAAGTGGTGCTTGACTTGGGGTCTTACCTCTCTAATTTACGTCTCATCACTGCTCTCTATATACTCAGGACTCTAAACATGTGAAGAACTACACATTACTCAACTTATCCTACCTTTTTACATGGTTCTGCCTCCAGTGAGAAATCTCCCTCCCACAGTGCAAGTATATGCCTGACAATTCTTGAATGCTAAATTTAAATACCAACTTCCTTTTTGAAACATTGATTCCTTTCTGAAAAAAATCAATTGCTTCCTGATCTGTATCCCTTCAACAACACTCACCTTGCTTATTTTAGAGCCATTATCACTTTATATGCAGGCATTTATATACCTATATTCATACACAAATATTTGTATGTATGTGTGTACGTATTTATATATGTATATTAGTTTTCATATGCTATAAAGAATACCTGAGACTGGGTAGTTTATAAAGGAAACAGGTTTAATTGATTCACAGTTCAACGTGGCTAGGGAGGGCTCAGGAAACTTACAATCATGGTGGAAGGTAAAGGAGAAGCAAGGCACCTTCTTCACCAGGCGGCAGGAAGGAGAATTGCAGAGTGAAGGGGGAAGAACCTCTTATAAAACCATTAGATCTCAAGAGAACTCAGTCACTGTCACAAGAACATCATGGGGGAAACCGCCTCCATGATTCAATTACCCCCTTCTGGTCTCTCCCTTGATATGTGGAGATTATGGGGATTATGGAGATTACAATTCAAGATGAGATTTTGGTGGTGACACAAAATCTAACCATATCATTATGCTTTCTGAATTCATTTCCCCCTAACAAGCAGAAGGATCTGCTACCCTATCTTACTCTCTTCAAGGTGGTATGCAGACTTATTGTTTCTAAGAATTGAATCAGCTCAATGGGAATATAAGTTAATTTATTTAAACAGACCAATGTCAATGTCATTTGAAAAAAGACTGGATAAAGAAAACGTGGCACATATACACCATGAAATACTATGCAGCAATAAAAAAGGATGAGTTCATGACCTTTGCAGGGACATGGATGGAGCTGGAAACTGTCATTCTCAGCAACCTAACACAGCAATAGAAAACCAAGCATCACATGTTCTCACTCATAAGTGGGAGTTAAACAATGAGAACACATGGACACAGGGAGGGGAACATCACACACTGGGGCCTGTCAGTGGTTGGGGGGCTAGGGGAGGGATAGCATTGGGAGAAACACCTAATAAACCCATAGATGATGGGTTGATGGGTGGAGCGAACTACCATGGCACTTGTATACCTATGTAACAAACCTACACATTCTGTACATGTATCCCAGAACTTAAAGTATAGTAAAGAAAGAAAAAAGAATAAAAATAAGGAGAGCCTATTTTATTGTATAGTATCAAAAATTAACTGCTTTCTTGATAGATGGTGATTAGTAATCATAACTCTTACAATTACAGCTGAAAGGTGGTATTGTCTTTTACCTATGTTCTTCCAACTTAAACTATAGCTTGGAAGCTGGTAGATAAGTATACAGCCCTCAATGTTCTCTGCCCTTAAGCAGAGAACAACTTCCTCCACTGCATGGACAGGTATTCAGACAATGCCAGACTGACAGGAGGATTCAGGCCAGTTGTTATTACTAATTCAGCCATTGGGTATCCTAAGAGCATAACAAGAGAAGAGCTCTTTCTTCCCAGTTCTAAATTGAGTCTTGATTCAACTCGCTGAAGCAGAACTTGTGACTTCTCAAGGCTCCTTTTGGTTCCAGTCTTCCATTTGCTGCCATCTTCTTCATCAGTGCCAGTTCCAGGAATTGTCTTGTCTGTGTTTGAGAAAGAGTGATCAATCACTTTGTATAGTTCCCAAAAGAACCCCTTCCCCTCCCCAAGCAATGGAAAAGTTCTTACAATAACACAATTGAAATACAAGTCATATACTTCAGGACGAGTTTCCCACTTCCCCTAGCAAACACATCATCTCACTTCACAAAACCATCCATCTTTTATAGAAAATATCCACTAGCCACTGCTGTTGAATTTGTATTCATAATACGTTTTTTAGAATATTTCTGTAGTCTATGAATTTGTTTACTGAAGGAATGAACAAGCCACTTTAGAATCCCATTGAAATATTCATTTGATCGGTGTTTGTGGTTAAAGACACAGAGAGAGAAAGAGTCTTTGCCTATAGAATTTCATACTCTAGTAAGGAATACAGAAAAATACAAATAACTGCAAAAAATAATGTGGCCAATACTACGGTTTAGAGACATGGTCAAGATCTAGGGGAGCAACACAAAGGAGAAAAAAAATCCATAGATTGGACAGCCTGGGAATACAACATTGAAGTGGTGATATACGAGACTAATCTCCACAACATGAGTAAAAATTATCCAGGCAGAAACTTTCAGAAGTGTATTCTCAGTAAAGAAGGCAGCTGGAGCAAAGTTGTAGGGATATTAAGGAATATAAACCATTTGAAAAACTGCTGGTGCTTCATTATAGCTGGATAATATAGTGGAAATCAGAAAGTAACTGAGGAGGAGGCTGGCAAGGACAAAAGCAGATTGTGGAGGGCCTGTGGAGGGGAGAGATCAGCACTCAATCCCCAAAAGAACCCTTTCCCCTATCCAAGCAATCTAAGTGTTCTTATAATAATACAATCAAAATACAAGCCATGGTCTTTCTATATCTGAGGACAAGTTTCCCCTTGCAAACAGATTGCTTCACCTCTCAACACCATCCATCCTTGGTAGAAAACATTTACGTATGTATCTATACATATATGTACATATTCTTATGTGAGAAAGGGCAAGATAGGTCAGATAACTCTCTGAGCAAAGCTGACTGCTAATCTTTGATCGAGCCTTTGGGCCAGTTGTTTTTGTTTCCAGGGAATATATTATTGATGGTGATGGAGTGGGTTGACATTGGTGTTAGAAATATAAGGCTTCAGGTGAGACGGTTGCTTATTGGCTGGCTTTCAGAGGCTGTGGCCTAGAGTGACTGGCTAGATGGCAGAGCTGAGGGTGTCACTTTCTGGCTGGCTTTCAGTAGCAAGTTCCCTGAAGCAAGCTATCCGTAATGATTAGACTGAGGGAGCTGTCACTGGTCAAGCAGGCTTAAAACCATTTCGCCTTTACATAACTGGCCATGGTCTTCCCCTAGGTGTATTTGGGGACCATGTTGGTGCTTGGACTTATGAGCAATGAGGAGTCACTGAAGGCTTTTGAGAAGAGCAATAGATTTGTAACTTGAAAAGGCTATTTTGACCTGAGTGAGATGATAGTGGAGGGATAAAAACCCAGTATCCAGTCAGGAACCCTTCTAATAGAGAATGGAAAGAGTTCTGGGGGAGAGTGAGTTTTCAGAGAAGGTGGTTGGTATCTGCAGGTTGAAGAATATGAGAAGCCATTAAACGAAGCTCAACAAATTCAAAAGAATTGAACTATTCACTGGATATGATGGAATCAATTTAGAAATCAATGACAGAAAGATAGTAAGAGAACCTTTAAACATGTGGAATGCAAACAGCAAACTTTTAAATAAACCATAGATCAAAGAGGAAGTCTGAAATGAAATAAAACAATATACAGCACTGAAGAAAACAAAAACGTGTTATATTAAAATTAATGGGACACCGTTACAGCAATGCTGAAAGGAAAATTTACAACACTAACTGCTTTCATTAGAAACAAGAAAAAAATTCAAGTCAATATCTTAAGCTTCGGCCTCCAGAAACTGAAAAAGGAAGATAAAAATAAACCCAAAGAATGCAGAGGGAAAAAAAATGAAGCTAAAAATTTGATTTAATGATGTTGAAAATAGGAAAACTATAGAGAAATTCAATTTTAAAAGTCAATTATTAAAAAGAAATCAGGAAAATTGATAAACTTCTATCAAAACCGAGAAAAATGAAAAGAGGGAAGACAGAAATTACCAGTATCAGGAACTAGGTAGGGGATATGATGATGCTACCACAGGCATCAAACATGTTGATATACGATGAACTTTACACCGCAAATTCAACATCTTAGATGAACTAAACCAGTTCCTCAACTTTGGTTGAAATGTTTTTATGTTTTGTCACCTTGAATGTGTCATTCTATTGTTTTCTGGCCTCCATTGTTTCTGATGGAAGTTCAGTCAACTGTATTATTCTCCTATACATGAGCTATTTATCTCTTGCTTCATTCAGTATTTTCTCTTTATTTTTGTTTTCAGCAACTTGACCATAATGTGGCTAGGTGAGGTTCTTTTTGTGTTTATACTATTTGGGATTCATTGACCTTCTTGGATCTGTTGATTAATAACTTTTATCAAATTTGGGAAGTGTTTGGCAATTATCTCTTTTAAAACAGTATGTCTCCCTTCCTTCCTCCCTCCCTCCCTCCCTCCCTTCCTTCCTACTTCACTCCTTCCTTTCTCTCTCTCTCTCTTTCTCTTTTCTTTGTGGACTCCCATTGCATTGGTGTAGTATAGTGACTCTAATCTCCCTATCATCTTCCCTGAGAATGTCATCTATTATTTTAGTTTTACTTTGCAGTAAACTTTATATTGGTATTATTATCGGATTTCAAGATAATTTATCAGTAATTCCAAGGTGGTGTTACTGTTTTTTGTAACATTGCATCTTGCATCTTGTTTCTTCTAAGTTCGTTGCTTCCTTCTTATTAAAGTACGTACGTCATTTTTTGTTCTCTAAGAGTCTAGGAGTGGTCCAATCTCTGGACTTTTGATTCTCTGAAGATATCTTTACTGTTTCCTCATTCTTGAATGTTATTTGAGTTGGGTAAGCAGTTATAGATGTGATGAATGTTCTTGCAAAATGTTCGGCTGTAGGTTTTGGAGTCAGACTATCTGGTTTGATTCCCAGCTGTGCTCCTTGCCAGCTGTACTTAAGTGATTTTTAAAAATTCAATTTTCTAGTTATTTGTTTTGTTTCTGTTATATACGAAATTGACATCTGCATATCAATCTTAAATTCAATCACCTTGCTTAAATCTGTTATTATTTTAATAATTTATTTGAATAAATTTTTGTGCGGTTTCAATATGGTTGATCATATAATCTTCAAATAATGTCACTTTAATAATTTCCAGTGTTTTTGCAACCAAGACCAAAATAATATTTAATGCTTATTCTGAATGCAAAAATGGAAAAGTCTAATAATACCAAATGTTAAAGAGGATGTACAGTGACAGGATATCTCAACTGCTGGCAAGAGTGTCAATTGCTACATCCATTTTGAAAAACAATCAAATTATTTTGTAAGCTACAAACACATTATATAGTCAAGTCATTTTACTAGGTATCTACCCAAGAGGAACTCCAGCGTATTTTTTCAGGAGATATTTACAAAAATAATCAAGTAGACATGTTCTCAATAGCCACTGGGTATAATACAATGAAATATGATGAAGTTTAAATTAACAAGTGACAGATGTATACCACATAAAGAATGTTTAGTGATATAGTATTGAGTAAAAATATAATTAGCAGTATATGAGTGAGTACAAAATAATCTGCAAAACTGGCGTACAATATATCCTTTTCCATGGACCAAATAAAGCTGAACAATACAGAACAATATGTTTTTAGAAATACAAATGAATGTAATACCATGACTTAAAAAAATTTTAATATTAACAAAATTTTTAGACAGGGGCTTGTTTTTTGCGGGGGAGATTTTGAGACAAGGGCTTGAAATTGGAGATAATCAGATAAGTAGATGTAAGTTACAGTGTTCCAGTTTCTGTGCCAGTGGTGGACCCATGGTAAAACAAATAAACAAATACATAAATAAATAAAAGAAGAAAATACATGGACCAATAATGAGAAGTTTCTGTGAGTCAAAATTATGATTACTCCACGACTGTGCACCTGAGTTTTTGACAAAGGAGAAGGGAATTCTTAAGTTCTGCCTCTGGTTTAACAAAGTAATTCCCTATGTACTTATTCTTCTCAGAAAACATATATGTCAGTTTAAGTATTATTAGCTACTGAAAAAGTTAAGAAACCAATTAAAATTTCAGATTTTATGGGTTACAGGTTGTATTTCTTGGGAAATAGCAATATGTTACGCGGTTCAAAGGCTTACACAAATCCCTCATACAAGTGACCTTTACAAGGACAGGTTTTAAATTGTTAATTGACTTATTGAGGTGTAATTTGCACGTAATAAGATTTGCATTGGTGTTTTTTGATATATTAGTATAACCACCACCAAAGTCATGATCTAAATTATTTCCACCATTCCCAAATTTTCTCATGTGTCTTTTCAATCATTTTTCCCCATCCTTGGCCCCTTGGCAAAGACTGATCTGCTTTCTTTCAGTAGATTTTTGCCTTTTCTAAAATTTTATATAAATGGAATTATGTAACATACAATATTTTGTGTCTGGCTACTCTTGTTTAGCATAATGCTTTTGGAATTAAATTATATTTCTGAGTATATTTGTAGATTGCTATTTTTTGTTACTCAGTGACATTCTATTCTTTGATGTATTACCTTTTGTTTGCCTACTCACCATGTGATGGCCATTTGTATTATTTCAAGTTTTCTACTATTACTATGACTATTTGAGTAAAAATCTATCTTTGAACATGTTTTAATTTCTTCTGGGAAATAACTAGTCATGGGACTTCTGGGTTGTGTGATAAGTGTGTGTTTAAGTGTATAGTAAATTGCCAATCTGTTTTCCGAGTGACTGCACCATTTCGTGCTTCCACTAGTATATCAGAGTTCCAAATGCTCCACAGCCTCATCAACACTTGTTATTGTCTTTTTAAAAAATTTAGCCATCCTAGTGGATGTGTAGTGTCATCTCATTGTAATGTGCATATACTTATAAATAAATCATGGTGACTGTCTTTTCATGTACATTTTTTTCATACATATATCTTTATGGGTTTATTTGTTTTGCTGAGTTTTAAGAAGTCCTTACATTTTCTATTTACAAGTCCTTTACAGATATATTTTTTGACAATTATACTCTCTCAGTCTATGGTTTGTCTTTTTATTTTCTTACCAGTTTCTTTTGAAGAGGAGAAGATTAATATCGATGAAATCCAATTTATCAAATGATAAAATGGTTTATTTTTGTCACATATAAAAATTTTTTGCCTAATTCAGGGTCATACAGATTTTTCCATGATTTTTTGTAGAAACTTGTATACTGTTGGCTCTTATTTTTAGATCTATGATCCATTTTTTCTTTTTTTTTTTTTTTTTTTTTTTGAGATGAGGAGTGTCATGCTGTGCTGTCCAGGCTGGCCTCAAGCTCCAGATCTCAAGCAATTCACCTGCTTCAGCCTCCCAAGTAGTTGAGACTGTAGGCCTGAGCCACCACACCTGGCTATGATCCATTTTAATTTTTGCATATAGTGTGAGGTTGACTGTCGAGGTTCAGTTTGGGTTTTTTTTTTTTTTGCAAATAGATATCTATTCTAACACCACTTGTTAGATTATCCTCTCTCTAACAATTACTTTGGAAAGTCTGTCAACAGCCAATTGGCCATGTTTGTGTGGGTCTACATTTTAAATCTACTCTGTGCACATATCTATATGTTTTTATGCCAGTGCCACATTGCTGAGAGCAATTTTAACAGCAGAAAGAAAAAGAACAGAGCTGCACACTTTCACTTTACATTGGACTAGAATGTAATACTAATATGTTAAAAATATTTTAAACCTCCACTTTTTCAGAACTAGGGTGAAATAATATATTTTATTTTTGTTACTATTCTTATATTGCTTACAGATATTACACTGGAATTATGTTGGAAAGCATTGAAAAGAAGAAAAAAGTATATCTGAGGAAATTAAATGGGCATAAGAGAATATTAAGAAATGAACAACAAATATTTTTTGCCTGTATATGCTAAGATGGGGTACTTTTTAATCTTATGATGTTTGATTGTCCTTTTTTCCTGATACCTCTCTAAATGATGAAGACATCATACACATAAAAATTGTTCAACAAAAATTTACCAAATGAAATGAAATAAAGAAACAGTAGGGTGTGAGCTGTGACTCATGCCTATAATTCCAACACTATGGGAAGCCAAGGCGGGTGGATTATGTGAGTCCAAGCGTTCGAGACCAGCCTGGACAACATGACAAAATATCATCTCTACAAAAAAAATACAAAATTAGCTGGGCAAGGTGGCATGTGCCTGTAGTCCCAGTTACTTGGGAGACTCAGGTGGGAGGCTTGCTTGAGCCCAGGAGGTTGAGGTTGCAGTGAGCTGAGATCATGCCAGTGCACTCCAGTCTGGGCGATAGAGAAAAAAAAATGAGAGAGAAAAAAGAAAGAATTAGAAACTGATGAAATTAATAATCTATTATTCTGCTTTGTTTTCTTTTTTCTGATGGTGCTGGCCAATTACATTTCTGGCATGTTTCTCCCTCAAAATAGTAACAACAATTTACTTGTGTTGTTTTTAAAAAGCCAAATAGGAAAGCATATGCCATACCTCAGAATATGTTTATAATGCACTCTTTAGAGCGGAACGTGGTGGCTTCCCCCTGTAATCCCAGCATTTTGGGAGGCTGAGGCAGGAGGATTACTTGAGGTCAGGAGTTTGAGATCAGCCTAGACCACATAGCAAGACCCCATATCTATGAAAAATTAAAATTAAAATTAAAAATAAATTAAAAAATAAAAACTTAACCAGGTGTGGTGGTGTGTGTCAGTAGTCCTAACCACTTGGAAGGCTGAGGTGATAGGATTGCTTTAGCCCAGGAGGTTAAGGCTGCTATGAGCCATGATCATACCACTGTACTCTGGCCTGGGCAACAGAGAGAGATACCATCTGTGAATAAAATAATAATAACAATAAAATAAAATTCCCCGTTAACATCAGCAGCTCTTTGACTACTAGAATATGAGAGAGTGTCAAAACTAAGATGGAAATTAGAAATGGTGTGGGCCAACCCATTTATTTTATACAAGTCAGAGATGATGAAAGCAATAGCTATTAAGATGTTCTAGTGAATTTGATGTGGAATAAAATTAACAGGATAAATTAACTTAGAGCTTTGAATTTTAAAAAGGAATTTCATATTCATAATTCTGTTGGATACTAATGACAATAATATGAAATTGTGTTATTTTTCCATTTTACTGTCAATAATAAAAGCTCATATTCGTAGGTGTTTACTATGTACAAGTAGGCACTTTTCTAATGTTTCTAGGTGAATAAACTTGCTTATTCTCACACAATTCTATGAGATAATCACCATCACTTTAATTTTTAAAGATGGAGAAAATAAACTGCAGAAGTAGTCACCTAATTAATAAATGGCAGGGTCAAAATTCAAACTCATCTAGTCATCTTTGGAGATTTGTGTCATTAATGACACTGCCAAGCAACTCTCTGGAAAGAAAACCATGGCCTTACTGGACTAAAGAATTAACTTCATTTTCATGGCTAGGAAGTAGCTAATATTTCCAACTCCAATGGTCAGACTCTAAGTTACCTACTCTTTCTATCTTTTCTGGGAGATAATGAGTTCTGGAGGAGGGAGATGGGGATGAAATGACTTGACACACTAAGATGTCCAGCAATTTGAGTCAAGAAATGCATAGTTTTGTCTCTGATCTTTAAAGTACTATTTTTCTAAAGAACATCAATTTAACCCATCTTTGTCGTTCTGAGGCACACATTGGAATCAGTAGGTTTGCTTGTTAAATAGGCTAGATATGCCAATGAGTCTGTTTGTAGGGCTAAACCTTGAACTTGACTTCTGACAGCACTAGGGGCCCATGGAAGGGTGTTTATCATGATATTTCCATTGGGAATCTTTATTTCACTTTCTCCCCGAGACGTGCCACGAGGACTCCATAATGGTGATAGAGGGATATCGCCTGTATCTCAGGGAAAAGGAACAGGGTTGAGAGTTATGTCTTACATTTATGTTTAGGAATCTGGATCCTAGGACTTTACCTGGTGTGTATAAATTCTCCATCAACATTTGGTGATGATGGTGAAGATGACTCAAATTCTACATGTTAGGGACTGTGCATACATTAGGGTATTTAGTCCTTACCACGGTGGGATGAATGGTTTTATCCTCATTTTGTAGATGAAGAAATCTCAGAGAGATGACCTTTTCTAAAATCATACAACTCCTTAATGTTAGAGGTAGATAGAAAAAACAAGAGTGGACAAAAAGGGAGAAATTAGCAGTAAAAGAAAGGTAGAGCGGGCAGGTTTATAGACCACTTGGTTTTCAGTAAATAACTACATGCACATAAATATGATTTGCTGTAGTCATTGTTCTAAATAATTAGAAAGTCATGTTAGCTATATTTCTTAAACTGTTAGAGTAAAGTCAGTATTTAAGGAACCACTTTGACTTCCTCCATAATTTCACCTCTGTGATACTAAACTGGAAGGATTTGGCCCAAATAATAACTGTCAGAATTATTTACACACACACACACAGACACGCACACAACACAGGAAAAAGAACAAACTAACATCTGCTTCTTCAAACAGTCCACATTGTCTATAAGGGTAACTGTATTAATTCATTCTCTCACTGCTATAAATAACTGCCAGAGACTGGGTAACTTATAAAGGAAAGAGGTTTAATTGACTCACAGTTCAGCATGTCTGGGGAGGCTTTAGGAAACTCACAATCATGGCAGAAGGGAAAGCAGGCACATCATACATAGCGGCAGGTGAGAGAGAGTGAGCAAAGGGGGAAGAGCCCCTTATAAACCATCAGATCTCATGAGAACTCACTATCATGAGAACTGCATGGGGGAAACCACCCTCGTGATTCAATCACCTCCCAGCAGATCCCTCCCTCAACACCTGGGGATTACAATTCAGGATGATATTTGGGTGTGGACACAAAGCCTAACCATATCAGTCACTAACAGTAGAAGGGTATTGAAATGAGTTTGCAGGTTAAAGCCTCAGTTTTGGAGTTGTGGAGATCTGATTCTATTTCCACATTTCTTTGTTCATTCAATATTTGTTGTTCAGTGTCATGCTCCAGGCTCAAGAATTACAAGAGTGAACAAAATATTCACAGTTCCCACCCTCAGAAAACATAGACAGGCAAAGACAATTAATAGTAATTGCCATAAAGGTATTCTGTGACAGTGACTTTTTAGAGAGCTTAGAGATACCCAAGGAAATGATAATTGAAATGAGACCTGAAGGATAAGTGGAAGTGAGCCAAATTTTGATCAGGTAAATCGGAATAATGTAAATCCTGGGCCCCAAAAGAGGAATAAACTCTGTAACCTCAGGTTATGTAGTAGTAAAATGGGAATAATAATAGTTATGTTAGAAGATCATTGTTAAGATTAAATGGCATAAAACAAGTTGCTTAGCATTAAACCTGGCCCAGCTTGCTCACTCCCTGGTCATTTCCATTAATGATTAGATTCATTAGGTGCCCATGCTGTATTACAGATAAGCACTAAGTTCTTATTCCAGTTAATCCATGGCTTAGTAAAATTAGCGTAAGTCAAGGATTCACAAGCCATCCTGAGGGACATTTTGCAGAAGACTTTGGACATTTTGCAGAAGACTTGTAATAGCTGGTCATCTATAATGAGCATGTATGTCCTTTGTACCTAGGGCCATGCCTGACATGTAAGAGATACTTAATAAGTATTTGCTGACATAATATGATAAAATATGATAAACACAAAAAATATGATAAACACGATTTTTGGTCCATCAGTTGGAACAAAATGTAAAAATTAAGGTTTCTTTGGCATTTGAAAATGTTTAAATTATCAAATGTAAGTAAATATAATTATTTCTTCAGTTAATTGAATTTCTAAAACTGAGAGTTAACATTGTAGAGGAAAGTTGAGCATTGGAAAATGCTATCTGGCATTTTTTTTCCCTGAAATTCATTTCTCTTTAATGCATTTATGGCTCTTTTTTGGTTTGGCTTGCTAAGCAGACTATTATGATTGAATTATTATTAAACAACAGAATTAGTTCCAGCAATTTATCAAGTCTGAGGAGGAAGTCAACCACCACATTGATATTTGTGGTCCTCATTGCTGTGATCAATTGTGATGAAAGCCTGTCCTTTGAATACAAAATGCTGTTTCCTTATTCTATACCTGGGGAATGCCTGTGAAGTTGTTTCTTCTAAAATGTTATGAGTAATTTGATGGATTGTAGCTCAATTTGTCAAAGATTGTACATATGTGTAAATGCACACACAAAACTGATTATTTAAAGATAAAATTCAATGCAACTCTATTGATTTTACCTTAAATATTTTAACTTTATCAACTCTAGTTTACAAAGATTCAAAATTTTAAAACATGTACTTGTGTCATGGCCCTTTGAATCCATGTGAAGGGGAGATATTTTGCATTTGGGCAAGGTATTTTGTCTTAATTAATGTATAATTTTATGAAGGCATATATATACATGGTCTGAAAAGACAATCCTAAAATGTCCATGCTATCCTGCCAACTCATTTTCTTTAAGGCTGCATCATTAACAATTCTAAAATCATTCCCTAGTATTTATTTAAATGTTTCTAAATAACATGCTGAAATTTCATAATTACTATTTGTCTTTTTCATAATAGCTCTTGGCTTTCTGAAATGATAAAAGAAAACTAAGCTTTTATTCAAAGTACTGAAAAGCATTCTGTCTCCTAATTTCTAGTGTTATTGTCAAGAATAATATTGCTTAGAGGATTTCTGATGCTTTATATGAGACTTGGTTTTCTTTCTCTTTGAGAGATTTAAAGGTCTCCTCTTCTTCCTTGCTATTGTGGAATTCTGTAAATATATGCTTGATGTGTGCTTCTTTTCTCCATTCAGTGCCAAACAGGTACTGTACCACAAACTTGCATTTTTCAATACTAGGACATTGTACTATCTTTTGTTGTTGCTGTTGTTGTTAACTTCCTCTTTTCTGCCTTCCCTGTTCAGTGTCTCTCTGCTTTGTCTTTGAAAACTCCTATTGGTAGAATACTGCACCTCATAGGATGATGCTCTGATCTTTACATACTTCCTCTTGTTTTATTTTCTGGGAGATTTGATTAATCTTATTTTCCAACTTTTCTAATGATACTTTAACTTCAGCTATTAGAGTTTTAAATTTTCAGTGCTTTTTCTTATTTAGTAATTGTTTCTTTTTCAAGCATTCTGTTTTTATTTCGTGAAGGCAACATTGTCTTTAGGCTCTCTCAGAACATTAATTCCAGTTAGGGTTATTTTGTAATGCATGTCAGGGAAGAGGAAAAGTAATTTATTTTTTCCTAATTTGGATATTATTTCAGTTCCTTCCAGCTTCCTTTTTGTCTCACAATTTTGGTATTTCATTTATGTTGGAGATTTTTCTTAAGTAGCTGGTTTGCTTTTGTTTTATAACGAGGAGAGAAGGCACTGAAAAGCTGAAACCCTGTGTCTATGAGCTGGTTTTGTCTACTGCTGGGCTTCACTGCAAGGAGATTGAATCACTGTTAGTGTCTTGCTTGTAGAATTTTGGAAGTCTGACGAACTTCTTTCATTTTACTTAGTCTCCATCCCTTTCAGTTCAAGCTGTCAACATTTCTGCTGGTATAACATTCTCAAAAATATTGTGGGCCTCCCAGGTATGTCACCCAGATTTACACTTTTAGAGAAGAGGCTACTCTCCAAATCCTTCCTAAATAACTCCATCTCTATTCCTGAATTCTGCTGAAATCATTGATTAGGTTCATGAGGGACACACCTAATCTCTTTAGCTGAAGTTTGTCTTGCCATACCTTGATCACCTCTCCAGAGCAATGCATTTCCAAGCAAGGTTCAGCTGAGTTAACAGAAGTCCTTAAATTAAAGTCACCCACTGGTGGAGTCCCAAAGCACTTGCATTGGTATTTCTGTTGTGCTCAGCCATTTGCTAATCTTAGTGTCAGTAGAGATACAGTAGTGAATCTGTACTAAATAATTAATGTAGATATAGTGAAGGCAGAAGCTGGGGTTATCAATCACCTATATACACATCCTGCTTTCTGTAGCAGGATCTGATGGACACATTTTCATGACTGTCTGATACATTTTAAAAATTAGATCACACAAAAATTTACATAATTGTCAAGAAAAAATCAGGAATATATTGATTCTTCTTACACTTATTTTATAGTCTGGTATGGTTTTTCTTTAAATTTACATAAAGCTGCAGTGAACTCCATAATGTATTTGGCACCTAAGATCTCTATTGGACTCTGACTACATTGTGGACAACAAGAATCACATTGCTTTCTTTATTTCCTTATTTTTGTCTTATCACACTTGAAAATATTGCTTTGCTAATAGCAATACCCAGTGCTATGCTTTGTATACAAGTCCCCTTAACAAATGTTGGTTACATCTATCTACCTATCATGTGTATAGGTGTGTGTATGTGTACATGTATGTGTGTGTGTGTGTGTGTGTGTGTGTGTGTTGAAGTATTTAGGATTGGTTTGCTGCTCTTATATTTGACTATGCTTCTTTCAGAAACTTGAGAAAGAAAGACTGCTCTTGATTAAAAGAAAAGAGAAAAATTACAGTTTATTCAGGCTGAGAAAAATAAAGAGGACCCATTATTCTATCATTAAGTAACTTCTTGTCCTTTTGGGGAATTTATGTCCTTATCACTACAAAGAAAAAGTGGGATTAAGTGCAATTTCTGACATTCCTCCCTGGTTGAGTGGCCTGGGATCCCAGTTAAGACTTGATTACTCTCAGGGTGAACTGTGTTTCTCATTGATTGCTTCTATTCTCTGCCTTAACCGTACTGTATTTCTTATGTAGTACCTCCAGTGAGGAGGAGCATCTGGAATACTGCAAAGCAGCACTTATTTTTGGCCAGTGATGAGCTGCAGATGTTGAGTTTTTCTAAAATCTGTTTCACAGAATACAAGGGAATTTGTCATTCTCCCCATTTGTCCCCTTCCCCCAGTGAGACACTGTCTATAAGCTCAAGTCTGGAAAACTGAACAATTTTCTCTTGATGGACAATTTGGACAACACTGTTAGAAGTGAGGTCCTGAAAGAAGTATCCACATTGATGGGCTCATTTATTTTATCTAAATCTGTACTTTTATTATAAGTCCAAGGTTGCGGGTGCACAAGACACATTTTCAATAATTCAGAGAGACTCCGTCATTTTTCCTTTGGTGCCGATCACTTCCTATTGAATTCATTTGTTTTACCTGTCTGCCTTCCTAACTAGACTGTTAGTGCCTGATGGTCAAGAACTCTCTTATTCATCACGCTCCTCACGGCACTAAACACAGTAACATAACAGGTTCTTGGTTTTATTTGCTGAGCAACAGGTCAATGGATTAATGAATAAGTTAAATAAGTAAGTGGTTAGACTTTGTAGAATCACAGTTCTACAAAGGTTCCTAAATGTCATCCAATATTTTCCTTATCCCCGGGCCTGATTTTTCAGTAGATACCTTCTTGTCAGTTTCAGTAGCTCTCTAATAATCAACAAGTACATACTGAACATCTAGCCTTGTATTAGTCAGGGTTCTCTAGAGGGACAGAACTCATAGGATAGATGTATAAAGAAAGGAGAATTTATTTAGGAATATTGACTCACATTATCACAAGGTGAGGTCCCACGATAGGCTGTCTGCAAGCTGAGGGGCAAGGAAACCAGTCTGTCCCAAAACTTCAAAAGCAGGAAAACCAACAGAGCAGCCTTCAGTCTGTGGTTGAAGGTTCAAGAGTTCCAAAGCTGAAGAACCTGGAATCTGATGTTTGAGGGCAGGAAGCATCCAGTGCAGGAGAAAGATGTAGGCTGGAAGACTTAAGCCAGCCTAGATTTTCCACATTCTTCTGCCTGCTTTTATTCTGGTGGCACTGGCAACTGATTAGATTGTGTCCACCAGATTGAGGGTGGGTCTGCCTCTCCCAGTTCACTGACTGAAATGTTAATCTCCTTTGGCAACACCCTCACAGACACACCCAGGAAAAGTACATTGCATCCCTCAATCCAATCAAGTAGACAATATTAACCATCACGAGCCTGTTCTAGGCACTGTCCAAAGTGCTAAGGATACAATAGTGAATTTGAAAGATTCGGTCCTTGCCTGCCTGTAACCATGTAAAATGGGATACATTTCCGGTAATAATAGACACTATTAAGAAAAACAAATCAGATTATGGTAATTATTAATGCTATTTACCAAGAACTTCCAGTCTTCCCTCCAGACAGATGATAGAATTGCACCTGAACTAGTGATACTATGTACACTTAGGACTCACTTTGACCAATTAAACATGACGGGCATTGCTTCTGGGTGAAAGCTTTAAAAGCCAGTGCTTGAATTTCCATACTCTTACCCAAAGTGGTGGACAATCTGTCAGTTTGTTTCCTGGAGTGAGGAAACATGGAGTAGAGCCCACAGCTGGCTTGTGATGGATATGAGAGTGAGCAAGAACTAAAGCTTGGTAGTGATAAGCCAGTGTTTGTTTTGTTTTGCTTCTGCAGTATAACTGAGTCTATCCCAAATAATTTATATGGGTTGATGGTACAGATAAAAGAGGGTCAATGCAGTGAAGTTGAAAAAGGGAAAGCATTTATAAATAAATATTATAATATTTGAGTATATTCTAAGTGATGAGAAGGAGTGAGGCTTCTGAATATCTCAGGGGAGAGATTTCCAGCTAGAGATATGTTATGCCAAGACTTAGAGGAGGAAACAGACTTGGCTTATGTCAGGAACAGAAGAAGGTCAGCGTGCCTGGGTGCCCGTGAGTGCAGGGGAGACCATTAATGCAGCCAGTGTCCACATCAGGTAGGGCTTAAAAGGCCATAGTGGAGAGTGTGGACAGGGGGTTATTGAAGGTTTTAGTAATGGAGAGGTTACTTGATTCACATTTGTAAAAACTCACTGTCATATTGGATGGGGATCCTCTTACTTGAGTTCAAAGGATACGTAGTGTCTCTAATGAGGGGGCCATTGTAGCGGTATAGGGAGATGATGGTGGATTCAAGTTAGGTGGTGATGGGAGGATTGGTGACAAATGGTCATTATCAGGATACTATTTTCAAATGTCATGTAAGTCTGAGGCAAAGTATCTCCCTGTTAGAAACCACAGTCCCTATGTTGCCCAGGTTTTCTTTCTCATCTTTCCCATAACACTTTCTGCCTGATCTAATATGGCCATTACCCTATCTTCTCTCTGAATCTTACTAATTGCTTTCCATAAAAGATGACTTCAAGTTACCTCCCTTTCATGTGGTTCTCTCCAACCAGCCTTACCAATTATTGTATTTCTATAAGAACAGTTACTGATTCATTCTTTCACCGAATCATTGGAGAACTAATTTGTAAGGATTTAGGATGTCCCAGGTATCAGTCTAGGCACAGGGGATGGTGACAAACTACACAGATATATTTTAGCTTTTATGGAGCTTACAGTTATAACTAAAAAGAACACATTAAATATGTATTTATTTAAATATGTAGTTATTTCAGTGAAATTGTTTAAGGTGTTGCAAAGGGGAAGTCAAGGGCATTATGAAAACATACAAAAAAGAATATAACCTAATTTTGGAGAAGAGGTAAAAAATGTCATTGAAGAAGATCATTTGAATTGAGTTCTGAAGAATGAGTAGGAATCAGAAAATTGAAGAGAAAAAGGAACTCATTCTGAGATTCTTTGAAAGAAAGAAACTTTAAGTTAGTCACTCTTGTAAACTAGCATTTCATCAAGTTTTGAAAAATAAAAGTGCATGGATCTAGTCGTGGCTTGCACTATCACAGGCAAAGTTTTTCTCCTGTTGGAACCTTATGCAGATATTTTAAGAGTTCGTATAAGGTAATGGGTATAGTTACTTCAGACTTTAAATTACTTACGTTATTTCTCCCTTCCCCATTGTTTTTGAATACAGCTAAGTTGAGACATTCGCTGCCTGGTGGAAGGGGGCAAATGCATTTCTTGTTATTGGGAGAGGGCGGTAGTTTCCTCATTTTAAGTGTCATTAAAACGTACGTCTCCCTTCAGTGTTCATTTTCCTTCGTAATAGATGCATTGCCGCATGTAAGCGTTCCCCATATTATATCTGTAGAGCATGGAAAGTATAAGTAATATTGGCCATTCTTCTGCTTGGAGAAGTATGTAAGCCGTTCAACTGGCCACTTAAAACCTATAAAATGCATTTTAACCTGATTTTTCTATTTTGATGTGGGTAGAAAATAATGCACGAAGCTGGGACACTGGCTGAATTGTCAGCTAAATGAAAAAAGTAAGCAAATCAAAATGTATTCAGGTCTTCATTTCCTCATGAATCAAAAGGTTAAAAATATACACTGGGTTAAAATGCAATATAAGGCTGACATCAAACAGAGTAATAGTTAAGGAAATTGTCTTGGAGATGTGTAAATGCTTCATGATCACAAGTTGCTATTTATTCTGGAGTGAATAATGTAGTTATAGTGGTATTCAAAGGTATTGAAGATAGGCAACTTGCTCAAGTATTAACTTACTTGATTTTCAAAACCTGATGAGTTTTATATTAATAGCCTATTTTTTACACGAGTGGATTAGAACTCAGAGAATTTAAAGTACTTGTACAAAATGACCCAGATGGTAGGACTAAAGCTGGAACTTAGATCTGCTTGAACTCAGAACTTCATAAGCTCTTGGTTCCCTAAGGCTTTTTAATTTTCAAAACACTTGGTGAAATTCTCGTTTAGATTGGTGGTTAATGTGAAGTTCCTTTCTTTCCAATAATCTTAGCTTATGTTCTTCTTTGTACCAGGGTATTTCCAGAGACAAAGGAAAGGTGTTGATAAATCAAGTGGACACAAACCTGTACTTCAGATTATGTAAATTAATTTAAAAAGAGGTATACTTAGGCCTGCATTTCTTTTATTCTTTTCTTCCTTTTTTTTTTTTTTTTTTCTTTTTGAGACAGAGTCTTGCTCTACCAGCCAACCTGGAGTGCAGTGGCACGACCTCAGCTCACTGCAACCTCTCCCTCCTGGGTTCAAGTGATCTTCCCACCTCAGCCTCTTGAGTAGCTGAGACCACAGGTGTGCACCATCACGCTTGGCTAATTTTTGTATTTTTAGTAGAGACAGGGTTTCACCATGTTGATCAGGCTAGTCTTGAACTCCTGGGCTCCAGTGATCTGCCCACCTTGGCCTCCGAAAGTGCTGGGATTATAGGCATGAACCATGGCATCTGGCCTTAAGCCTGCATTTCTTAGTGTCCCCTATGTGATCATATGACAAGTGTAATCACCAGTGCCAGATGAAAGGAAGCACAGGCTTCTTTCCATATCTGCTCACAAATCTAGCAGAATTCAGTAGAACACATACAGATTCTAAAGTCTGAGGGCGCTCTGCTTGAGTTCAAATCTACAACATCCTAATGTGTAATGTGAAAGGACGTGGAGCAAGTTGTTTAATCTCAGCAAGCATTGGTCCCTCTATCTGTAAAACGGAGGTAATAATAAACCCTCTATTTGTACATGTGCATGTGTATTAATCAAGTGAGGCAACACATGTGAGGTAGTTATCACTGAATTCCTCATTCATTGAAGCCAGTCTTACTCTTTATCTTCTGAGAAATAGTATCCCAGAATATGTCAGCCATAGAAAAGTGTTATCAGATAATTTATGGTCTGCTTAAAGGAAAATAATTCCATTCCTATACCTTGGGAAGAGTAGGCTATCTTTATCACCCTTGAACATGACTACGTTTTTTTTTTTTTTTTTTTTTTTAGTTGAATTACTGATTTCAGCTCTAGAGGTCTGAGATTCTTGTTTATGGAGGTCAAGTATATATGGTCACACTTCTGGGCTATTTCTCATTAGTCTGGGCACTTCCCATCTCAGGAAAATCACTCACCTGTCTCAGCAAATCTGTCCTTGTATCGTACAGGAAACTTACAATGTTATCTAAAATTCCTTTTTGAAAATTCCACAAGAAAGCATACATCCAGAGTTGCTACTGTTACATGAACAGTAACAGTTTATGTCTTGAAAGTTCCTGTATCTCTAGATACTTTGATCTTTCAGAATGGAATCTAAAACTTAGAATCCCCTAAGTTCTGCTTATGTCTGATTCTGCTCACTAAGACAAAGACAGGAAGGGCTTTCTATTCTGTCATGCTTACTAAGTAGCGCATAGAACAGAGTATAACTAATCAGATCTCTGCTTTGGAAAGATGACATGACCTCAACATAGAAGACAGAGTGGAGGAAAAGTGATTCAGATGGGGACAGAGGTAATGTGGTAAAGAAGTTAAGAAACGGCTGGGCGCGGTGACTCATGCCTGTAATCCCAGCACTTTGGGAGGCCAACACGGGCGGATCACGAGGTCAGGAGATCGAGACCATCCTGGCTAACATGGTGAAACCCTGTCTCTAGTAAAAATACAAAAAATTATCCGGGTGTGGTGAAGGGTGCCTGTAGTCCCAGCTACTTGGGAGGCTGAGGCAGGATAATCTGGGAGGCGGAGCTTGCAGTGAGCAGAGATCACACCACTGCACTCCAGCCTGGGCGACAGGTGAGACTCCATCTCAAAAAAAAAAAAAAAAAAAAAAAAAGAAGAAGAAACATGGACTCAGCATCCTATTGCTTGTTCCACCACTTATTTATTTTCTTTGCCTCTGCTTCCACATCTGAAAAATGAAGATACTCACTCTATCTATCTGATAAGGCTGTTGTGAGGACTAAAATAATACATGTAAGTAAGCACTTAGAATGATACCTGTCTTAGGTTAGGCATTCTGTATCAATACCATATTATATTAGAGCCATAATATTAATCCATATTTGATGTTGGAGTTCTGACATGGAGCAATGACAAAAGGGAGATGATACCTACAATTTGATGACAGAGAATGCAGTAGGAGAGGGATAAGGCCAAGAGGAAGCTCAACAAACCAGGAATTTATAATAAGAGTAGGGGCTGTCATTGCTAAGAACTGGGAAAAGGTAAAAGAGGAGTTGAAAAGAGCTAGAGGAAGATCAAGCCTGAAGATGAAGAGGTCCAGGTAGTAAGAAAATGATAAGCAAAGATTTGGAATTGAGGAAGTCCATGATGAATAAAATAAGTGGGGAGCTGGAACTTAGGCCCTGGTTTGTCTAGATATGTCCCAACTCTAGGCACGTGTTATTAGATAAATTTCCAAAGACTCCTGGCTCTCTCCCTTTGGTGATTTGTAAAACTTGGAGTTTTTCTGGTTCCAAGGCAGAGCTTATGTTTCTCTGCCACCAGACATCCTGGTAGTTGCCATTCAGTCTGCTTCCAAGAAATAGAAATAAGAAAAAGACCTTCTTACATTGGGCCTCTCCAAAGTAGCAACTCATTAAAACATTGCCATGTGGCTGCCAGCAAGGACAACTAAACAACCTGGCTGGTATTTCCCAGGCATAGGGAACAGATCCCCATTTAGAAGTTTAGGCTCTAATTTTTCATCTGACTGGATCCCTCTTTTCTTCTCTCTGCTACCCAACAGGAGGTCTATCTGGACCCCAGACTGATGCCACATGACTCTCTTTTCCCAGTCTTCAAAGGAATCAGATTAAAGGACAACAGACTTTGAAGTGTCATGAGAGTCCGTGCATGGAATTTGTGGTGTCTGGGATTAGGACACTGATCAAGCTTATTTTGCCACAAATCAAACTCTACTCAGAAAATAAGAGTATATTTCTGTCTGTTCTTCTGTATGTCCATTTCCAGCTCTCAAAATATCTCCCTCCTTCTGAAATACAGACATGATCATTTTGATTAAAGACTTCCCAGTATGACCAGAGGGGAGAAAACTTAATTGTTTGTTACTTTGTTTCTTTCTTTTTTGTTCCCTCTTTACATAAGATGAACTATGTGTGTCCATTGAATTTGTAAGGCCCACCCAGTCTAAACCTTGGTTCACACAGGTCTGTTTCACAGTCTTGTCACATTAGGTGTGACTTGCCTTTAATACGGATGCTGCTAGTGGCTGAGTGACTGCAGAGTGCATTGCTAAAATTGATCAGAACAAACTTAATTGATTAAAATTAAGCACCAGATACCATAAGCCCTGCCTTAATGAAAATTTTGTTTTTAAGCATATGGGCTTGGATGCAGTCATGGAATTTAAATATAGGAAAGGATATAGAATAACAATAACACATATTTCTACCTGTCAAAATAAACTACCACTCACAGTTTGGCACTGCTGCTTCCAGTCATTTTTTAGGCATATTATTGTTTTAAAATTATGTAAGTAATATATGTAGAGATAATATTTACCATTTTCAAAAACATCTGCCGCATTCTGGTTAAATTTTAAAGTCCCACTTGACTTCTGTCTCTAAACACAGCCTTTTCCCAAACATTTTTCCATCTCAAAACCACACATCCTCCTTCAAGAACAAGATTATTTTAAATTTGGGTGAATCCTTCCAGTCTTTTCTGTATTCTATATACATACTCATAGAAAGTATGAAATACAATTTTTCAATTTACATTTGGCATTACATGCTTTGTAATGCATGTAACATTCTGCCATTCACTTTTTAAATTTTTAAAGTACTGTTTGGGGATCTTTTCATACTGTTACAAGTAGACACAATTTACTTATTTGAACTTCTAGTCTATCATATGTATTTATTACTTTTTAATATTTTCTTTTTTGTTAGACATTTATTTCTAATTTTTCCTAGTACAAGCTGTGTTATGAGAAGTGTTCTTATGTTGGTTTTGTGCTTTTATCTCTAGAATAGGTATCTTGGTTCATTTTGTGTTGCTATAACAGAATCCTGAAGACTGAGTAACTTATAAAGAAAAGAAGTTTGTATAGTTCATGGTTCTGGAGACAGGGAAGTCCAAGGGCATGGTGCCTGCATCAGACAAGGGATTTTGTGCTGAGTCATCCTATGGTAGAAGGCAGAAAAGCAAAGGAGGGTGAGAGTGAGAGCAAGAAGAGGCTAAATACACTGTTATAACAAGTCCATCCTTGCAATAACTAACCCAGTCCCAAGAGTACAGCATTAATCCATTGATGAAGGCAGAACCGTCATTATCTAATTATGCCTTATTTGGCAATTCCTCCCAGTGCATTAGGAATTAAGTTACCAGCACATGAATTTTAATGAACCCATTCAAACTATAGGATTAGGTATCCCAAGAGCAATTATTGGACATACAGTAAACATATTTTTATATTTTTATCAATAATGTGTGAGAATGTGCTCTGTTAAGGATTTCAGCAAGGGGCTTGAATGTCCTCAAAAAATATAATTTCTTGAGCTACAGATTGGACCTATTATGCTCATGAAAACCAACAGTTGGTAGAAACACCATGAAACAATGAGAGGATAAATTTCAGAGTAATTTGGATTTTGTGTGGAAACCTTAAAGAGTGTCAAGATTTTCAGGTATGATATTTAGGACCTTGACAAGTTAAACTCAGCTCAAACTTCTAGGGGAGAAGCCTAAAATGGGATGCCACTGCCATTGAAAAGTAACATGGCCCTTAGCTATTGTTCAGTGAAAAAGTTTGCAAAGATTTTTAAAGCAGCTTGTTATTTTATTCAAATAAAATCTTACTGAGAAGATCTCAATACTATACAGAGGAAAGTGGAGCTTCTCTGCTAGAGTGGGGAAAAACTACCTATATGATATGGTTTGGCTATGTCCCTGCCCAAATCTCATCTTGAATTGTAGCTCCCATAATTCCCATATGTTGTGGGAGGGACCGGTGGGAGCTAATTGAATAACGGGGGCAGGTTTTTCACATGCTGTTCTTGTGATAGCAAATAAGTTTCATGAGATCTGGTGGCTTTATAAAGGGTAGTTCCCCTGCACACGCTCTCTTGCTTGCCACCATGTAAGATGTGCCTTTGCTCCTCCTTTGCCTTCCACCATGATTGTAAGGCCTCCCCAGCCATATGGAACTGTGAGTCCATTAAACCTCTTTTTCTTTATACATTACCCAGTGTTGGGTATGTCTTTATTAGTAGGGTAAGAACAGACTAATACACTATAGATCCTCTGCCCTGTCTCCACACATCCTCCATAATCTATGACAAGGCAGCCTCTGAGGTCTATCAGTGAGGCATCCTTTGGAAATCAGTGGGTTAGTCTAATCTCATCATTTTTCTGAAGATGTTAAAATTATGAAAAATATAGTAATTGCAAGTGTTTTAGATGTTTCCAAAACTTAAGCCTGGGTTTCCTTCGTGGCCTTGCTTTTCTTTTATCTGGGACATCGTATTTTATTCCTTATCTAAAAGAATGCTAAGCAACCTTTAGGGCTTATCTGTGCTGCTTGAAACCTTCTACCAAAGATGGGATTTATCCTTTTTCCTTCTTCAATATCCCCACTGTAGACCTCAAGCTGACAGAGCTCACTGGGACTCAGAGGTAGACACAGACACATTGAAATTCACCAAAAAGTCATGACTCTAGAAAGGGTAGGTACGTGAATTCATTATTATCCCCTTAAGGCATAGATGATGAGCTATGGTTGTATTCAGCAATATGTTCATGACCCCATTGGAGCATGATCAACAAGATAGCCCCTTTTTGCATATTATATAGTAAATAAATATCCCTTTTAGAGAAACAAAAATGTTGTCAACATTATATGTTTTTAGCCCTTGTTGAAATGTGTCTAAATTATCTTTTGAGAAGTGCCATTCAGAGCTTAGTGAGACTTAATTAAAAACAATCAGCAATAGTCACAGCACAGTTTACTAATTTCTTGCTTTCTCTCTCTCTCTCTGTCTCTCTCCTCTTTTTTCTCTCTCTCTTCTTTGCTTTCTCTCTTTCTTTCCTTCATTTACTTCTAGAGACTCTTAGGACTTCATGCCAATAATGGGAGGTTTAACTTAGTCTTTAGGACACACTGTCTCATTTTGGGGGAAATCAAACTTCTCTGTGATTCTAGCCTTCTTAAAAGTATACTAGGCTGCTATTTTAAATTCACTATTTCCTTCCCCTCAGAAGTGTTATGCAGTAATCCTTGTACTGATAAAAACAAACAACCAAAAAAACTAAAGTCACATGGGGATGAAACACAATATTCCCTATAAATGAAAAACTATCTATTTTTTAAGTCCTGCATTACTATACTTCCTAATTGGTATCTTGTGGCTCATATGTGTGCCATGAACGGTTTACAAGTGGCCACAGTATGTTTCGCTTCGGCACTAGGGCAGAGGCAAAGCTTTGGTTTGTGGGATCTCCTAGCTGGATGGAGGCTTTCAGGAGACAACTATTAATGGCTTCACCTACTTGCCCAGTGTACCATTAAAATCCTGTCATTTTCTGCATGTTCCGTGATGTGAGAAAGGTTGGAAAACTTGAGGAATACCAAGAGAAATTGGTTACCAAGCAGATAGACAGCAAGAAAATAGTAAATGGAAAATTCTAGAAATAAACAATTCATGAGTTTTAAATTGCATGCTATTTTGAGTAGCATGAAAAAATCTCACACTATCCCTCTCCATCCTGCCCAGGGACATGAATTGTTCCTTTGTCCAGCATAACCAAGCTGTACACGCTGCCTGCCCATGAGTCACTTAGAGGTTCTCTCAGTTTTCAGATCAACTGTCATGGTATTGCAGTGCTTGTGTTCAAGAAGTACTTATTAACTTAATAATAGTCCCAAAGCATAAGAGCAGTGATGCTGACAGTCTAAACAGCCAAAGAGCAGCTATAAAATGCTTCCTTTAAGTGAAAAGGTAAAAGCTCTCCATTTAAGAAAAAAAAATTGTATGCTGAGGTTGTTAAGATCTAAGGTAAAAGTGAATCTTCTATTCCTGAAGCTGCGAAGGAGAAAAAATAAATTTGTGCTAGTTTTGCTGTCACACCTCAAACTGCAAAAGTTATGGCCACCGTGCATAAGTGCTTAGTTGAGATGGAAAGGCATTAAATTTGTGGATGGAAGAAATGAATAAAAGTATGTTCTGATTGATCACAATCAGGTTTGATACCATATGCAGTTTCATATATGCAGTATCCAATAAAGGTCTTGGAACATATTCTCCTGATAAAATGGGGAACTACTGTAACTTTTAACTTTAAGGTGGTCTATGCATGTTAGATGAAAGGATCCATGCATAATGAAAGAGGATTCTTGTGTACGAGACTTCACCATTGCACTGTAGGCAGCTTGAGAGGAGGAGCTGCATCCCTCAAGGTTGCATGGTGGCTAATACTAGCTCCAGTGGGTCTGCCTAAATTTAGATTCTAGTTCTAGGTCTACCACTTTCTATCCATGCAGCTTTGGGAGGTCTAAAAACTTTTTGTGTCTCTATTTCTGCCACTGCAAAATGGGTATTATTCATTCATTCATTTATTCACTAAATAGGTATCTACTGGTGCTGGTGATACAGAACAGAGGTTAGCAAAACAGACAAAATTCCTTCCCTAATGAAGCTTTCATTATTTCTAGAAAGAAAGACAGCATATATATCCAGATTCTTTTATGTTCTAAAGCAAAAGAAAGCAAGGTAAGGGGAGATAAGATGATGAAGTCTGTTGTTTTGAATATGGTGTTTAGGAAAGTCATCCCAGAAAATTAAATGGCATAGAGATGAGCCGTGTGGCTATCTATCACAAAAGCATTTCATGCAAAGGGAATTGCAAAGACCAACGTCCCTGATAATATCAGCATTTATGTCATAGATGCAGAGAATTATAAGAATTAAATGATATAATAGAAAGTGAAAAATGTTAGCTTTATGATCTGGCATGGTTTCAGACACATATTAACATCTTTTAAAATGCTTAGTAAATAAACAAATTATTGATCGGGAAGAAAATGAACATGTTAATATTTGTTGGGTTTCTAATATGAGCCATTGTTTTGAGTACTTTCCAACATTCTCTACAAGATTATAACAACGTCGTACTATGGATAAGTAAGTTCTCTGGAGTTTTACTTTCAGGGATCACATCTCTACCACTTATTTGCTGTTTAATCTTTTTTTTTTTTTTTTTTTTTTTTTTTTTATTATACTTTAAGTTCTAGGGTACATGTGCATAACGTGCAGGTTTGTTACATATGTATACTTATGCCATGTTGGTGTGCTGCACCCATCAACTCATCAGCACCCATCAATTCATCATTTATATCATGTATAACTCCCCAATGCAACCCCTCCCTCCTCCCCCCTCCCCCCTCCCCATGATAGGCCCCAGTGCGTGATGTTCCCCTTCCCGAGTCCAAGTGATCTCATTGTTCAGTTCCCACCTATGAGTGAGAACATGCGGTGTTTGGTTTTCTTAAACAAGAAATTCAGTCTCTCTGTGACTCAATTTTATCATTTGCAAAATAAGGCTAATAAGAGTGCTATCTTCTTAGGGTTGTTGCAAAAATTAAATGACTTGTTATATGGGAAGCACTTACAGTAGTACCTAGCACATTAAGCCCTCTCTGTGTTTTTGTGATCAACATCTTATAGATGAAGAGAGCTGAGACCAGGTAGATTAAGAAACTTGCCCAAAGCAACCCAGCCCATGAATAGTAGTAAAGAGATATAAATCCAGGTCTTTCTGGCTGCAAAGTCCATGCTATTTCCTAGGCACACTGCACGTGGAATTGGAATGATGGCAATGGAGTCCCACCCAGAGTCATTTGTTTCTCATTCCATACCCCTGAGGATGACCTTTATTATAGAATCTGAAAAATAACAATTGCTCAGCAGCATTTTTCTCAGCTGGCTTTCTGAATTAGCTCTGATCTTCTTTAATTATGCAACGCATACATCCTCTGAGTGAAGACATTTAGGCTTCAGTGGAATATATCTATATTTAGTCTCATAAAATCACCAAATGCTTCAGGGCAAGTTCGTTAATTCTCCTCCACCCCCTCCTCAGTAATGTACGATTTTCACTTAAAATCTTCTCTTTACTACCCCTTAGTGAGCCCCACATTTATTTTCTAGTTGTCAAAGGATTTAATTTTCACTCTCTGAACCGCACATACCCACACAGAAGCACCCCAGGGTCGTAGCAAAGGGTTTTGTACCAAATCCCTTAATTCTGACATACATTATTTAACTCTATTCCTAATGACTTTTGGTTTTAAATTGCAGATTCACTGTACTGTTTTGTCTCTGCAGATGGCAAACAGACTGTTATTTCTCCATCTGGAACTGTCACTGTGTATATTTTTGGCTTGAAAGTTTGATAAAGGGGAGTAGAAGGGGAATTTTATTTATTTTTGTCATTGTCTTTCTCGCCCCTTTCCTGTATTTTGTTCCCATTTATTTGTTTTCCTCTCCAACTTGGTTCATGCATGTCAACTTTCCATGTTATTGAATGTGGAATCTCTGTTATCCCTGACTTGCAGCTGTCTGGTAATTATTCAGAAAGAACAAACCAAAAAAAGAGGAAGGGGGAGAGAGAGAGAGAAAGAGAGAGAGAGAGAGACTTTGTGAGTATAATTGACAAAACAAATATCTCATGATAACATATTTTACTTGTTCCAAATTGGTTTGGCATTGGTTTAGTCATCAAAATGCCAAAAGACAAATGGGACCTCATAAAGACAAATGAGGAGTTTGCATATTTACAAAAATACACTGAACTATATTCTGGCTATTAGGGCACACACGTCCCACCTATTCATTACAATGTAATCGATCCTGAAAAAGTTGTCCTTTCATTAAAGGATTTCTAAATGAACTGCTAATAGATGGGGAAGGATTGCTTAGAAAAGATTGGGTTCTGGAATGAAAAATCTGTAAGAGATCTTAGAGGTATTCTAACCTGAGATACTCATTTTACAGATGAAAACACAAAGCTTAAGTGACTTAGCCAAAGTCTCAGCAGTTTTTTGAATGGCACAGCCATGGCTAAACCCCAGCCAGCAATGTGTTTCATTGTGCTGTGCTGGTGGGCTGAAATAGAAATAAATGATACTGATAATTTTTATTTTATTTTTAATGAATTGGGCTCTAGTACATAATTTAAGAGAAACAAAAATTCAAGTGACCTTAGACCTAGCATAGATTTGAGACATTGTTTTGTCTAGGAGCTTCCCAATGATTCTTTATGGAGAATTTGTCGTTCTGTGGAAGTGCCTCAGAGAATACAAGCAGGAGAGGGTGAGTCTCGGTGTCTGAAACTTTAGCTGACCTCCCACTCCACCAGCATCCATAATTAACTTAGGGCTTTGCTTTTATCGTTTTACATTTTATTTCTTAAATTTTATTTTTTAAAATGTGTTCGTCAACCAAAGAACATTAAGAAAACCTGATTGAGTTCCACTAGCCTGTTTGAAGATAAGCAGATAAATTAAATATTTTCTCAAAATGATTGAGTTAATGAAAAAGAATTAACAAGATCCCACATCTCCAAACTCATCCATCCAATTTTTGCTCAGTCAGACTGCTTCAGAGACATCATGTTATGAGAGCTTGAGAGTGGAAGGGATGTGAACACCAAATCTCAGAGTGTGCCTTCTCTGGCCTGGTTGCAAGGTAAACGAGGAAGGACAATCAAATAAAAGATGCCGGCTGGACACAGTGGCTCATGCCTATAATCCCAGAAATTTGGGAGGCTGACGCAAGTGGATCACGAGGTCAGGAGATTGAGACCATCCTGGCCAACATGGTGAAACCCCGTCTCTACTAAAATACAAAAAAATTGTTTGGGCATGGTGGCACGCACCTGTAGTCCCAGCTACTCAGAAGGCTGAGGCAGGGGAATCACTTGAACCTGGGAAGCAGAGGTTGCAGTGAGTGGAGATTGCACCACTGCACTCCAGCCTGGTGACAGAGAAAGCCTCTGTCTCAAAAAGAAATGTCACATTTTAACCTTTTCATACAGGAATAGATTGAAAAATTAATAAAGGGTTACAGGGATAGTTTTTCCTAACCTTTGTAAGCTGGTGTATTAGTTCATTTTCACATGGCTACAAAGAACGGCCTGAGGCTGGGATATATAGAGAGAGAGGTTTCATCATTGACTCACAGTTCTGCCTACCTGAGGAGGCCTCAGGAAACTTACCATCATGGCAGAAGGTGAAGGGGAAGCAAGGACATTTTTCACATGGCAGCAGGAGAAAGAAGAGTGAGTGTGAAGGAGGAACTTACCAAGCACATAAAACTATCACATCTCATGAGACCTCACTCACTATCACGAGAACAGCATGGGGAAAACTGCCCCCTGATCCACTTGTTATCTCCCACCAGGTCTCTCTCTCAACACCTGGGGATTAAAATTCAAGGTGAGATTTGGGTGGGGACAAAGTCAAACCATATCATTCTGTCCCTCCCAAATCTCATGTCCTCACATTTCAAAATCAATAATACCTTCCCAACAGTCCCCCACAGTCTTTACTCATTTCAGCATTAACACAAAAGTCCACAGTCCAAAGTCTTGTCTGAGACAAGGCAAGTCCCTTCTGCCTAGGAGCCTGTAAAATCAAAAGCAAGATATATCCTAGATACAATGGGGGGTACTGGCATTGGAAAAATGCTCCCATTATAAATAAGATAAATTGACTAAAATGAAGAGGCTACAGGCCCCACGTAAGTCTCAAATCCAGCAGGGCAGTCAAATCTTAAAACTCCAAAATAATCTTTGACTCTATGTCTCACATCCAGGTCACCCTGACATAAGAGGCAGGTTTCCACTTTCTTGGGCAGCTCCACCTCTGCAGTTTTGCAAGGTACAGACCCCCTTCCAACTGCTTTCACAGTCTGGCATTAAGTATCCGTAGCTTTTCTAGGTGCACAGTGCAAGCTGTGTGTGGTTCTACCATTCTGGGGTCGGGAGGACCCTTGCACTCTTCTCACAGTTCCACTAGGCAGTGCCCCAGTGAAGACTCTTTGTGGGGGCTTCTATCCCACATTTCCCTTCTCCATTGCCCTAGTGGAGGTTCTCCATTAGGGCTCTACTCCTGTAGCACACCACTGCCTGGACATTCAGGTCTTTACATACATCCTCTGAAATCTAGGCAGAGGTTCTCAAACCTCAAGTCCTGACTTCTGTGGACCCAGAGGCTCAATGCTACGTAGAAGCTGCCAAGACTTGGGACTTCCACCTCTGAAGCTATGGACCAAGCTATACCTTTTACCCTTTTAGCCATGAATGGAGTGGCTGGGATACAGGACACCAAGTCCATAGGATGCACTCAGCTTGGGAAACCTGGGCCGAGCCCATGAAACCATTTTTTCTCCTAGGCCTCTGGACCTGTGATGGGAGGGGCTGCTGTGAAGGTCTCTGGCATGCCCTGGATACATTTTCCTCATCTTTATCTGAGACCACCTAAACCTGACTTCATTGTCCATATCACTATCAGCATTTTGATCAAAGCCATTCAACAAGTCTCTAGGAAGTTCCAAACTTTTCCACATCTTCCTGTTCTCTTTTGAGCCCTCCAAACTGTTCCAGCCTCTGTTACCCAGTTCCAAAGTCACTTCCACATTTTCGGTTATCTTTACAGCAGCACTTTACTGGTACCAATTTACTATATTAGTCTGTTCTCATGCTGCTAATAAAGACATACTTAAGACTGGGTAATTTATAAATGAAAGAAATTTAATTGACTCACAGTTCCACATGGCTGGGGAGGCTTCACAATCATGGCAGAAGAGCAAGGGGTGTCTTTCATGGTGGCAGGCAAGAGAGAGCTTGTGCGGGGGAACTTCCATTTAAAAAACCATCAGACCTTGTGAGATTTATTCACTATCATGAAAACAATATGGGGGAAACAGTTCCCACGATTCAGTTATCTCCACCTGGTCCTGCTCTTAACATGTGGGGATTATTACAATTCAAGGTGAGATTTGGGTGAGGACACAGCAAAACCATATAATTTTGTCCCTGCCCCTTCCCAAATCTTGTATCCTCACCTTTCAAAACAATCATGTCTTCCCAACAGTACCCCAAAGTCTTAACTCATTTCAGCACTAACTCAAAAGTCCACAGTCCAAAGTCTCATCTGAGACAAGGCAAGTCTCTTCCACCTAGGAGCCTGTAAAATCAAAAGCAAGTTAGTTACTTCCAAAACACAATGGGGGTACAGGGATTAGATAAATGTTCCCATTTCCAAATGGGAGAAATTGGCCCAAACAAAGAGGCTACAGGCCCCATGCAAGTCCAAAACACTGCGGGGCAGTCATTAAATATTAAAACTCCACAACAATCTCCTTTGACTCCATGCCTCATATCCAGGTCAGGCTGATTCAAGAGATGGGCTCCCATGGTGTTGGGCAGTTTTGCCCCTGCGGCTTTGCAGGGTACAATCCTGTCCTGGCTGCTTTCACTGCTGACATTGAGTGTCTGCAGCTTTTCCAGGAATATTGTTCAAGCTATCAATGGATCTACCATTCTGGAGTCTGGAGGATGTTGACCCTCTTCTCACAGCTCTACTAAGCAGTGCCCCAGTGGGGTCTCTGTGTGGGGGCTCCAACCCCACATTTCCTCTTTGCACTGCCCTACCAGAAGTTCTCCATGAGGGCTCTGCCCCTGCAGCACACCTCTGCCTGGACATCCTGGCATTTCCATACATCCTCTGAAAGCTAGGTGGAGGTTCCCAATCCTCAATTCTTGTCTTCTGTGCATCCACTGGACCAACACTATGTGGAAGCTACAAAGGCTTGGGGCTTGCACCCTCTGAAGCAACAGCTTGAGCTGTACCTTGGCCCCTTTTAGCCATGACTAGAGTGACTGGGATGCAGGGCACCAAGTCCAAAGGCTGCACATGTCAAGTGCACCTTGTCACTTGGTGCACCTTGACAAGACCACATGTCAAGTGGACCCAGCCCACAGTCATTTTTACCTCTTTTGATGGCCTGTGATGAAAGGGACTGCTCTGAAGATTTCTGACATGTCCTGGAGATATTCTCCCCATTGTCTTGGAGATTAACATTTGGCACCTCATTACTTATGCAAATTTCTGCAGCTGTCTTGAATTTCTCCTAGAAAATGGGTTTTTCTTTTTCTACTGCATCATCAGGCTGCAAATTCTCCAAACTTTTATGATTTGTCTCCCTTTTAAAAATAAGTTCCAATTTCAGATCATCTCTCTCAAGTTCAAAGTTCCACAGATCTCTAAAGAAGGGGCAAAATGCTGCCAGTCTCTTTTTAAAGCATAGCAAGGTCACCTTTGCTTTAGATCCCAATCAGTTCCTCATCTCCATCTGAGATCACCTCAGCTTGGACTTCATTGACTATATCACTATCAGCATTTTGGTCAAAACCACTCAACAAGTTTATAAGAAGTTCCAGAATTCCCCATATCTTCCTGTCTTCTTCTGAGCCCTCCAAACTGTTCCAACCTCTGCCTGTTACCCAGTTCCAAAGTTGCTTCAACATTTTTTAGTATCTTTATAGCAGTACATTAAAGTACTGTATCTTTAATACAGTAAATGGATACCTACTTCTGGTACCAATTTACTGTATTAATCTGCTTGTTTTCACACTATCAATAACTGCCCGAGACTGGGTAATTTATAAAGAAAAGAGGTTTAATTGACTCACAGTTCTGAATGACTGGGGAGGCATCTGGAAATTTACAAGCATGGTGGAAGGCAAAGGGGAAGCATGAATCTTCTTCACATGGTTGCAGGAGAGAGAAGACTGAGCAAAGGAGAAGCTTGCCGAACACTTACAAAATCATCAGATCTCATGAGAACTCACTCACTATCCTGAGGACAGCATGAGGGAAACCACCCCCATGATCCAATCACCTCCCACCAGGTCTCTCCCTCACCACCTGGGGATTACAATTCAAGATGAGATTTGGGTAGGGATACAAAGCCTAACTATATCAGACAGGATGGCAAAACAAGTTCTAAAGCAAATAAGAAAACACAAATCTAATCTAGGAGGCATCATATCACAAAGGAGATAAGAGTGTGGTTTCTTTGTTTTTTGTTTTCTGTTTTTGTTTTTGTTTTTGTTTGAGGCAGAATCTCACTCTGTCACCCAGGCTGGAGTGCAGTATGCAGTGACACAATCATGACTCACTGCAGCCTTGACTTCCCATGCTCAGGTGACCCTCCCACTTCAGCCTCCCGAGTAGCTGGGACTACAGGCACACACCACTATGCCAGCTAATTTTTGATTTTTTGTAGAGATGGGATTTTGCATGTTGTCCAGGCTGGTCTGAAACTTCTGGACTCAGGGCATCCACCTGCCTTGGCCTCCCAAAGTGCTGGGATTACAGGTGTGAGCCACTATGCCTGGCCAAGAAGTGGGGTTTCTGATACAATGGCCTTGGTGGAATTCAGAATTTAGAATAGCAGTGAGAGTCTAGTGAGAGTCCAGTGATGACGAGGGGCTTAATAAAGGTGGCCAATGAAAGGCAGAAGAAGATGGAAGAAGAAGCAATTGGCTCTCACAAGACTAAAATTCTAGGGCCTTCAGTCATCAACTTCTAGCCAATTTTCTGAAGCTTCTGGGCATACAGCAGTGTGTACCCCAAAAAGCTTCCATACAGTCACTGCATCTGGGTGCTGGTCACTCCACGGAATCTCTTGGGACATTTCCTCTCATATCAAATGTAACTGTCACTTTCATGTGGACAGTCTTTTATCCTTAACTTTGGCACATACTTAGATTTTAATATTCTGTTCAGTCCTCTATAATTGGCACCATAATTTGCAGAGTTCCTGGCTTTTATTATTGCATTGCATATAGTCTCAGCCAAGCTCTAAGAGACTATAAAGCCCATGGCTGGAATTGGATTCAATGCTGTAGTGCAGAGCTCAAAACTGGTTGAGGAAAATCTGAAAGACCAGTTACTGAGAGACCAGAATGAATCAGGAGAGTGAGTGTGGTTCTTCAGATGAAAGTAAGGGGTTTAGGGAGAACACTGTTTTGTTTGCCTTATCTCTAGGGAATATTCTTATCTCCAGATACATGGAATATACTTGTAAAAACTGTTTTGATATCCTTGTGTGCTAATGATCACATCTGCCAGTTCTGGTTAACTTAGATGGAATTCTTCTTTTCATTATGGGTGATGTTTTCCTGCCTTTCACATGGTTGTAATATTGCATTAAAACCTAGACATTCTGAATTTTATCTGGTTGGACATTGCATATTTTTGTATTTCTGTCAATGTTCTTGAGCTTTGTTCTGAAATGCAGTACAGACATTGAAAACAGTTTCATTCTTTTCCTGCACGAATACAGTTTCTTGCATTTCAGACGTGTTTAGATAAATTGGAGCAGTGGCTTGTCTAGTGCTTACTAGTTCCCACTAATAAGTCAAGAGCCTTCTGTATACTCTATCCAGTGCCCATGAATCATAAGATTTTCCAGCCTGGTTGGTGGTTCTATGCACTACTTCTGTCCTTGTGTGGGCAACAGGCACTGTTACCATTAATCCTTAATTTTCTCGTATGTGTGCACTGGCTGGTAACTACCTGAATGCTTGGGGTGAATACTTTGCAAACATTTAGAATTTTCTTCCTGTTCAGCCTTTTTCCTCCCTGGTACTCTCTCCTGAAGGTTCAAGCTTTCTTTCCTGACTTTCGGCTCTGCCTCCTCAACCCAGCAAGTTTGCATGGCTCTGGGTTCTCCCTGTCTTTTTGTGAGCTGGAAACTCTCTCAAGGTAGAAAACTGAGGACATGATAGTGCTAACTTCATCTCTGCCTCCTTTCATGGATCTCTTTTCTTCACTAGATATCTTGAAAACTGTTTTTTACATATTTTAGTCTATATTTTGGATGTTTAATACAGCAGAATAATCCCTATCCTTGTTACGTCTTCTTGGTGATGTGAAATGTTTAGGAAAAAGATTTTAAGAGCTTGCTTTGCAGTTTTCTGCAGAGCAGACACAGAGGTGGAAGGAGCATAGGTTTTCTATACACAAGTCTGAGTTTAAATTTTAGCTCCACTACGATGAGACCTTGGGAGGTGATTGTAGTTTTAAAGCTGCAGTTTCCTCATGTTTGAAATGGGGATAATGATAATGCCTGTTCTGTGTAGCTAGATGAATGATCAGCTAAGATTGTGCATGTAAAGCATCTATTAAATGTTGACTGCCAAAGTAACACTGAAACACTGATTTACTCTCCCCTCAGTAGAGCTATCATTTACCTCTCCCTTTTCCTTCAATCTACTGTTATCAACAGATCAACTTGTTTTATACTTTTTATATTTTTGATGCTTTTTAATTTTTTTTATATTTTTATACTTTTTGTGGATTAGCTAGTGTGCTAAATTCTTTACACCTTTTAACTCATGAAACTCGCAACAACCTTGACATAGGTACTTGGCATTATTTTACAGATAAGCTGAAGCTACCACTTGTCACAACTAAACAAAAGACTACAAGCAAGAGTCATCCATCATATCCCAGACAATCCACAGAATAGGACAGATAATAAAATATTGGTATTTTTAGCCACTACATTTTGGAGTGATTTGTTAGTGGATGGCCAATCTTTCCTTTTGCTTAGAATTGAAGGCTTTTGTGGGATGCAGGACTTTGAGTGGTAAAACTGGAACAGTCTTAGGCAAACCAAGATAGACAGCAATAGATAATCAGAATAAGCCTGTGATCACCACTGTTTGATCACCATTGTTGCATGGTGATTAAGCAATAGATTCTGGATATAAAAACCAGCTGCTTCGACTGTGGACCTCACTATGCTATTCTGCCTCCAGAGTCAAATCAGAATATTAGATTAAGTCAATCTTAAATTCACTTCCATTTCTAAATCCTAAGTTCCTTAGCACATCTTCAGGGAAGACCTCCAGGTAGCTCCACTCCTCTTCTGAATCAGATGAGATTCCTGCAACATCATACACATACTTTGTGATGATCAGTTTTGCAATTATTTTATTAAAATGTGATTTGCTCACTAGACAGTGAGTTCATTATTGAATATCCAGCACCTACCTTAGTGTTCATTATGTGCAAAATGTCACTTCAATATTGGTTAAAATAATAAATGTTTTAAAGCTCCATAGACTGATTTTAAATTGTCTTTACAATGTGAGAGAATCGATTTTGATGCTGGTAAATGTCAACATTGTATTTCTGGATTGATGTACTTTGATTTGATATCTTCTCACAGGCAAGATGGAGAGGAAAGCATAAATTGGTTAATTTTTACTTCATTCTCTAAAGAACAAATTCAAAAGGAATGTATAAAAATTCTCACAGTATCTGAAAATGTCAAGGTAAACTTGTATATTAAAACACATTTAAGTTGAACGTTTGAAATGGTCATACCTAAAAAGCTTTTCTATTTCTGTTACGTTCTGCAATTTAAATAAAATTGTTATATTTAAAATTTGTAACATGTTTATTTTAAAGTATGTGATATATTTTGTATAACCTTTTTTGATAGAAATATTAAACTCTGGACTACTTCCAATTATCTAAAATTCTGTTAATAACACTAGAATCTCGAAATAAAAAAGGAAAAATAGTACATAAGAAACAGTTTCCATGCCCCCAAATTTTATCTGTACATCTTGACATCAAGAAAATCCACTTGCTTTTTGCCTCACTGAGAATCCAGAATGCAATTAAACTAAGCAATTTCAAATGACTTACTTAAAGAACATTTTTTTTTTTTTAAATTGAGTAACAAAGTAAGCCGAAATAAACCTGAATAAATTAGAAAACTGAGTTGGGAATAACAGTGCTTCAGTCTCTGTTTTCCATGGATTTTGTGAAGTCTAACAAGCCCTGCTCTTGTTTTGCTGTGTCTAACAAAGTCGCAGTTTGCTACAATAGTCTGGTGTTCAAATCATGTTGATGTTTTCAATTAAATTCTATTGCTCTGGGGCCCCAAGGTGTCATCTGGAATCCCCCTCCTTAGTTGACAGATGAAATTTTGAGCACAGGAATGGAAAGGTCTGAAAGGATCTTTCTCCAGATAATTCAGCGAATAGATGGCACAACTGAAACTGAAAGCCAGACTAGCCAAAGCTTAGTTCCATTTTTGTTTGTTTGTTTGTTTACCTGTGTTTTTGTTTTTGTGGATATGGGCAGGGAAGGGAGGGAAGAAAGAGAGCTGCAAGGATGCCTTCCTTTCAGGGTTTTTCCTTTGTATTCTTCCCTACACATTCAAGACAAAAATTTTACTTGTAATATTTTAACCCGCTGTTTAACTTAACATGACAATAAAAGCACTTTTTCGTGTTGCTTATAAAATCTTTGTGCACTTTATTTTTAATGGTTATACACTGGTATATTGAATGCATGTACCGTCATTTATTAGATTGAATCATATGACTACCATTTTGTCGGTTAAAAATTGTTCACATTGGCAATTTCATATCATTCAACCTGTAACTATCCAATCTATGTCATGGGACATGTTTAGGTTTATAAATTAGCTGCAATAGATACCTTGAGGGAAAGTGACATTTGGTCAACTCACTTTTGCAGCAAACAGCATGCATGTGCTAGAGTGTCACCAGACACATTCTCCTGGGGAGCAGGTAGCATCATAGCCAGAGTCTCCAGGACCATCGGTAGGAGTCAGTTACAGTTCCTACCTCCAGCCCAGGCCTTAGAAAAATGGCACAGAAATTTTTCCAAAGACGCTGTCACGGTCCTCACCCAACAGGCTTCTGTTTGTGGGGAAGCACCTTTGCAGGTCTTGGCAAGGCCCGATGAGACAGCTTTTGAGAGCTTGTTGCATTTGGATGCTGCTGCATCTGTGCTCTCTCTCTGTAGCCACTAGGAAAGAACAGCCTGCCTTCTATTCTACTGCCTTTGGATCTTTAAATGGCTAGCTTGTTTTTTTAAGCATTGGAGTTGACGTTGCAAGGCAAAAATAACAGGTTGGCTTTTTACTATTATATTTGAATTGAGTAATGCTTGAAAAAATTTAAAAAGTTCTTACCTATAAACCAGGATTAATAGCGACAGTTTTTAGGGTTGGGGGAAAAGCATGATTATAAGTAATTATTGAAAGTATTAGCAAGTCCTGATCTAATCGTTATCACCCATACACATACATTTTCTCTGGATCTAATGAGCTGTGGAATGGAAAGAAGCCATAGACAGAATTCACAAGGCTGAACTAGATGTAATGCCTGGAAAGGCAGGCAAAACCACAGACTCGGTCAATTATTAACTATATAGCTTTAGAAAAGGCTTTTTTTTTTTTTTTTTTTTTTTGAGGCAAGATCTCCTTCTCTTACCCAGTGCAGTGGTGCAATCACAGCTCACTGCACCCTCAACCTCCAGAGCTTCAGCCATCCTCTCACCTCAGCCTCCTGAGTAGCTTGGACTATAAGCAAATGCCATGATACCCAGCTAATTTTTGTACTTTTTGTAGAGATGGGGTTTCACCATGTTGCCCAGGCTGATCTCAAACTCCTGGGCTCAAGCAATCTACCTGCCTTGGCCTCCCAAAGTGCTGGGATTACAGGCCTGAGCCACCACGCCCCGCCCCTTTTCTTTGCTGAGCCCCAGTGTTCTCACTACTGAACTTGGTGTGGCTGAAGAGATTCCTGTTCATGAATGTAAAAAAATACCTGGTACATTGGAGAAGCCCCATCAATGCTACTAAGGAGGCATGCAGTGTATCAGTTAACAGCACAGGCTTTCAGCATGTAGATCTGAATTCACATACCATCTCTATCATTATATATGAATACAAATACTATCATTAGATTTTTTTTAACTCTCAGGGATTCAGTTTCTTCATTTGGTAAAATAATTATACCTGCACTTAGAGATGTTGTGAAAGATCAAAGGAGAGAATGTACGTGTTGTGTTTAATCTAGCATCTGATACATGGTAAATGTTAACTAAATGGTGGTTGATTTATATTTTTAGATTATAATATTTTCTTCCACTCTTCTTTTGACAAGCACTTAGAATGTAGTCAGATCCCTTTTCCATTCCAGTTATTAATGTGTGCCCCAGTATGCTTTCCAAACTCTAGCTGCTTGTCAAAAATGAATATTGTGCGCCATTTTGATCTGCTCTTCTTTTCACAGTTCCTTCATGGTGGCAAGTTGTTTCTTCTCTATATGTCACAAAAATGCTTAATAATAGATGCTAATCCTAAGGCACTCTAGTAACCATTTCTAACTGCTTGTATTCCAAAACCATGGTTGTTTTACATGCTCTAAGCATGTTTAATTAAATCTCTGTTTTCACCAGCTGAATGAAATGAAAGGTTAATCAAAAGAAAGCCTCTATGTATGTGTATGTGTGTGTATATATATATATGTGTCTGTATGTGTCTGTGTGTGTTATGTGTGCACAAAGATAGATATGTATAAAGAAAGAAAGATGACAGGTGATTGATAGAGATAAGTAGGTAGATATATACATAGATAGGAGACAAATAGACAGACATGGGGGCCCACATTTAAGTACCAAGATCATGAAATTATTGTAAGTGTGCCATGAAGTCTTTCTCCTTTTACGTTTATTTATTTATTTATTTACAATAAGGATTCTATGCAAAAGTATGAGACTCTTCTGCCAATTTCTGCCTACCTACTAAAAAATTTGGACACTGTAATAGTTAATTTCTAGCTCATGTGGATCACATTTCTGTAGGTTAGAAAGCAAATAGCAGTCCCAAATATCTGTCACTTAGAGATATATTACTTAAACTAAAAGGACGCTTGTTAGAGCAGGAATTCTATTACACATCAATCAAAACCAGGGATTTGCCTAAGGTTAGTCTTGTCCTTGTTGTTCAGCCAAAATCTGCTCTTCAACTTTAGATTTAACCTTTAGAAGGATGTATGACTGAATTTCAGCTTAATTTCCTCCATCCTTGAACTTAAGTGATTGTACGAAGAAGTAAGTATGTGAAAAAGCACTAGAAATAAAAATTATGCATATGAAATAAGTAATTTATTTATCTTAAACCTGCTTCTCTCCCAGGATATGCACCAGGCTCCTACATGACCTACATCATACATACGATGTTTGGAACCATTGTAGCTATGGAACCGAGGTCCTTAGGATCTGAACATGGAAATTGGATACTCCTACCCTTGCTAGTCTAGGGGGAAATGCCACACCACAGAATATGGGATGTGACTTCGTGGGCAGTTGCCAAAAATAGGCCAGGTGAATAAAACTCAGA